>NC_140165.1:174161221-174843721 GCF_963971535.1 Notolepis coatsorum | reverse complement strand
TTCTAGTTAAACTGGTCTGTTCCTAGTTAAACTGGTCTGTTTCTAGTTAAACTAGCCTGTTTCTAGTTAAACTGGTCTGTTCCTAGTTAAACTGCTCTGTTTCTAGTTAAACTGGTCTGTTTCTAGTTAAACTGGTCTGTTCCTAGTTAAACTAGTCTGTTTCTAGTTAAACTGGTCTGTTTCTAGTTAAACTGCTCTGTTCCTAGTTAAACTGGTCTGTTTCTAGTTAAACTGGTCTGTTTCTAGTTAAACTAGTCTGTTTCTAGTTAAACTAGTCTGTTCCTAGTTAAACTGGTCTGTTTCTAGTTAAACTAGTCTGTTCCTAGTTAAACTAGTCTGTTTCTAGTTAAACTAGTCAGTTTCTAGTTAAACTGGTCAGTTCCTAGTTAAACTGGTCTGTTTCTAGTTAAACTAGCCTGTTTCTAGTTAAACTGGTCTGTTCCTAGTTAAACTGCTCTGTTTCTAGTTAAACTGGTCTGTTTCTAGTTAAACGGGTCTGTTTCTAGTTAAACTAGTCTGTTTCTAGTTAAACTGGTCTGTTCCTAGTTAAACTGCTCTGTTTCTAGTTAAACTGGTCTGTTTCTACTAGTTAAACTGGTCTGTTCCTAGTTAAACTAGTCTGTTTCTAGTTAAACTAGTCTGTTTCTAGTTAAACTGCTCTGTTTCTAGTTAAACTGGTCTGTTTCTAGTTAAACTAGTCTGTTCCTAGTTAAACTGGTCTGTTCCTAGTTAAACTGGTCTGTTTCTAGTTAAACTGGTCTGTTCCTAGTTAAACTAGTCTGTTTCCAGTTAAACTGGTCTGTTTCTAGTTAAACTGCTCTGTTCCTAGTTAAACTGGCTGGTCTGTTTCTAGTTAAACTGGTCTGTTCCTAGTTAAACTGGTCTGTTCCTAGTTAAACTAGTCTGTTTCCAGTTAAACTGGTCTGTTTCTAGTTAAACTGCTCTGTTCCTAGTTAAACTGCTCCGTTCCTAGTTAAACTGGTCTGTTCCTAGTTAAACTGCCCTGTTCCTAGTTAAACTGGTCTGTTTCTAGTTAAACTGCTCTGTTTCTAGTTAAACTGCTCTGTTCCTAGTTAAACTGCTCTGTTTCTAGTTAAACTGCTCTGTTTCTAGTTAAACTGCTCTGTTTCTAGTTAAACTGCTCAGTTCCTAGTTAAACTGCTCTGTTCCTAGTTAAACTGCTCTGTTCCTAGTTAAACTTAAACTGCTCTGTTCCTAGTTAAACTGCGCCGTTCCTAGTTAAACTGCTCTGTTCCTAGTTAAACTGGTCTGTTTCTAGTTAAACTGCTCTGTTCCTAGTTAAACTGGTCTGTTTCTAGTTAAACTGCTCTGTTCCTAGTTAAACTAGTCTGTTTCTAGTTAAACAGCTCTGTTCCTAGTTAAACTGGTCTGTTTCTAGTTAAACTGCTCTGTTCCTAGTTAAACTAGTCTGTTCCTAGTTAAACTAGTCTGTTTCCAGTTAAACTGGTCTGTTTCTAGTTAAACTAGTCTGTTCCTAGTTAAACTGGTCTGTTCCTAGTTAAACTGGTCTGTTCCTAGTTAAACTGCTCTGTTTCTAGTTAAACTAGTCTGTTCCTAGTTAAACTGCTCTGTTCCTAGTTAAACTAGTCTGTTCCTAGTTAAACTAGTCTGTTTCCAGTTAAACTGGTCTGTTCCTAGTTAAACTAGTCTGTTCCTAGTTAAACTAGTCTGTTCCTAGTTAAACTGCTCCGTTCCTAGTTAAACTGGTCTGTTCCTAGTTAAACTGCTCTGTTCCTAGTTAAACTGCTCTGTTCCTAGTTAAACTGCTCTGTTCCTAGTTAAACTAGTCTGTTCCTAGTCCGTTCCTAGTTAAACTGGTCTGTTCCTAGTTAAACTGGTCTGCTCCTAGTTAAACTGCTCTGTTCCTAGTTAAACTAGTCTGTTTCTAGTTAAACTAGTCTGTTTCCAGTTAAACTGGTCTGTTTCTAGTTAAACTAGTCTGTTTCTAGTTAAACTGGTCTGTTTCTAGTTAAACTGGTCTGTTCCTAGTTAAACTAGTCTGTTTCTAGTTAAACTGGTCTGTTTCTAGTTAAACTGCTCTGTTCCTAGTTAAACTGGTCTGTTTCTAGTTAAACTAGTCTGTTTCTAGTTAAACTAGTCTGTTCCTAGTTAAACTGGTCTGTTTCTAGTTAAACTAGTCTGTTCCTAGTTAAACTAGTCTGTTTCTAGTTAAACTAGTCAGTTTCTAGTTAAACTGGTCTGTTCCTAGTTAAACTGGTCTGTTTCTAGTTAAACTAGCCTGTTTCTAGTTAAACTGGTCTGTTCCTAGTTAAACTGCTCTGTTTCTAGTTAAACTGGTCTGTTTCTAGTTAAACTGGTCTGTTCCTAGTTAAACTAGTCTGTTTCTAGTTAAACTGGTCTGTTTCTAGTTAAACTGCTCTGTTCCTAGTTAAACTGGTCTGTTTCTAGTTAAACTGGTCTGTTTCTAGTTAAACTAGTCTGTTTCTAGTTAAACTAGTCTGTTCCTAGTTAAACTGGTCTGTTTCTAGTTAAACTAGTCTGTTCCTAGTTAAACTAGTCTGTTTCTAGTTAAACTAGTCAGTTTCTAGTTAAACTGGTCAGTTCCTAGTTAAACTGGTCTGTTTCTAGTTAAACTAGCCTGTTTCTAGTTAAACTGGTCTGTTCCTAGTTAAACTGCTCTGTTTCTAGTTAAACTGGTCTGTTTCTAGTTAAACGGGTCTGTTTCTAGTTAAACTAGTCTGTTTCTAGTTAAACTGGTCTGTTCCTAGTTAAACTGCTCTGTTTCTAGTTAAACTGGTCTGTTTCTACTAGTTAAACTGGTCTGTTCCTAGTTAAACTAGTCTGTTTCTAGTTAAACTAGTCTGTTTCTAGTTAAACTGCTCTGTTTCTAGTTAAACTGGTCTGTTTCTAGTTAAACTAGTCTGTTCCTAGTTAAACTGGTCTGTTCCTAGTTAAACTGGTCTGTTTCTAGTTAAACTGGTCTGTTCCTAGTTAAACTAGTCTGTTTCCAGTTAAACTGGTCTGTTTCTAGTTAAACTGCTCTGTTCCTAGTTAAACTGGCTGGTCTGTTTCTAGTTAAACTGGTCTGTTCCTAGTTAAACTGGTCTGTTCCTAGTTAAACTAGTCTGTTTCCAGTTAAACTGGTCTGTTTCTAGTTAAACTGCTCTGTTCCTAGTTAAACTGGTCTGTTTCTAGTTAAACTGCTCTGTTCCTAGTTAAACTGGTCTGTTTCTAGTTAAACTGGTCTGTTCCTAGTTAAACTAGTCTGTTCCTAGTTAAACTAGTCTGTTTCCAGTTAAACTGGTCTGTTTCTAGTTAAACTAGTCTGTTCCTAGTTAAACTGGTCTGTTCCTAGTTAAACTGCTCTGTTTCTAGTTAAACTAGTCTGTTCCTAGTTAAACTGCTCTGTTCCTAGTTAAACTAGTCTGTTCCTAGTTAAACTAGTCTGTTTCCAGTTAAACTGGTCTGTTCCTAGTTAAACTAGTCTGTTCCTAGTTAAACTAGTCTGTTCCTAGTTAAACTGCTCCGTTCCTAGTTAAACTGGTCTGTTCCTAGTTAAACTAGTCTGTTTCCAGTTAAACTGGTCTGTTCCTAGTTAAACTAGTCTGTTCCTAGTTAAACTAGTCTGTTCCTAGTTAAACTGCTCCGTTCCTAGTTAAACTGGTCTGTTCCTAGTTAAACTGGTCTGTTCCTAGTTAAACTGCTCTGTTCCTAGTTAAACTGCTCTGTTCCTAGTTAAACTAGTCTGTTCCTAGTCCGTTCTTAGTTAAACTGGTCTGTTCCTAGTTAAACTGGTCTGTTCCTAGTTAAACTGCTCTGTTCCTAGTTAAACTAGTCTGTTTCCAGTTAAACTGGTCTGTTTCTAGTTAAACTGCTCTGTTCCTAGTTAAACTGCTCTGTTCCTAGTTAAACTAGTCTGTTCCTAGTCCGTTCCTAGTTAAACTGGTCTGTTCCTAGTTAAACTGCTCTGTTCCTAGTTAAACTAGTCTGTTCCTAGTTAAACTAGTCTGTTTCTAGTTAAACTAGTCTGTTTCCAGTTAAACTGGTCTGTTTCTAGTTAAACTAGTCTGTTTCTAGTTAAACTGGTCTGTTCCTAGTTAAACTAGTCTGTTCCTAGTTAAACTAGTCTGTTTCTAGTTAAACTGGTCTGTTTCTAGTTAAACTGGTCTGTTCCTAGTTAAACTGGTCTGTTTCTAGTTAAACTAGTCTGTTCCTAGTTAAACTGGTCTGTTTCTAGTTAAACTAGTCTGTTTCTAGTTAAACTAGTCTGTTCCTAGTTAAACTAGTCTGTTTCTAGTTAAACTAGTCAGTTTCTAGTTAAACTGGTCTCTTCCTAGTTAAACTGGTCAGTTCCTAGTTAAACTGGTCTGTTTCTAGTTAAACTAGCCTGTTTCTAGTTAAACTGGTCTGTTCCTAGTTAAACTGCTCTGTTTCTAGTTAAACTGGTCTGTTTCTAGTTAAACGGGTCTGTTTCTAGTTAAACTAGCCTGTTTCTAGTTAAACTGGTCTGTTCCTAGTTAAACTGCTCTGTTTCTAGTTAAACTGGTCTGTTTCTACTAGTTAAACTGGTCTGTTCCTAGTTAAACTAGTCTGTTTCTAGTTAAACTAGTCTGTTTCTAGTTAAACTGCTCTGTTTCTAGTTAAACTGGCCTGTTTCTAGTTAAACTAGTCTGTTCCTAGTTAAACTGGTCTGTTTCTAGTTAAACTAGTCTGTTTCTAGTTAAACTGCTCTGTTTCTAGTTAAACTGGCCTGTTTCTAGTTAAACTAGTCTGTTCCTAGTTAAACTGGTCTGTTTCTAGTTAAACTGGTCTGTGAATACTCAGGACTCAGGTAACGTGTTAGAATAGCCCTTTACTATCACACAACCGCCGTCTGTTGTGTGATAGTAAAGGTCTAACCTTCAGTCGTGTGGCAGTGATAAGGGTGGAGGAAAGAGAGGAGAGAGATGTGATAAGGGTGGAGGAAGGAGAGGAGAGAGATGTGATAAGGGTGGAGGAAGGAGAGGAGAGAGATGTGATAAGGGTGGAGGAAGGAGAGGAGAGAGATGTGATAAGGCCAGGGTGGAGGAAGGAGAGGAGAGAGATGTGATGAGGGTGGAGGAAGGAGAGGAGAGATGTGATAAGGGTGGAGGAAGGAGAGGAGAGAGATGTGATAAGGGTGGATGAAGGAGAGGAGAGAGAGATGTGATAAGGGTGGAGGAAGGAGAGGAGAGAGATGTGATAAGGGTGGAGGAAAGAGAGGAGAGAGATGTGATGAGGGTGGAGGAAGGAGAGGAGAGAGATGTGATGAGGGTGGAGGAAGGAGAGGAGAGAGATGTGATAAGGGTGGAGGAAGGAGAGGAGAGAGATGTGATGAGGGTGGAGGAAGGAGAGGAGAGAGATGTGATAAGGGTGGAGGAAGGAGAGGAGAGAGATGTGATAAGGGTGGATGAAGGAGAGGAGAGAGAGATGTGATAAGGGTGGAGGAAAGAGAGGAGAGATGTGATAAGGGTGGAGGAAGGAGAGGAGAGAGATGTGATAAGGGTGGAGGAAGGAGAGGAGAGATGTGATAAGGGTGGAGGAAAGAGAGGAGAGAGATGTGATAAGGGTGGAGGGAGGAGAGGAGAGAGATGTGATAAGGGTGGAGGAAGGAGAGGAGAGAGATATGTGATAAGGGTGGAGGAAAGAGAGGAGAGATGTGATAAGGGTGGAGGAAGGAGAGGAGAGAGATGTGATAAGGGTGGATGAAGGAGAGGAGAGAGATGTGATAAGGGTGGAGGAAGGAGAGGAGAGAGATGTGATGAGGGTGGAGGAAGGAGAGGAGAGAGATGTGATAAGGGTGGAGGAAGGAGAGGAGAGAGATGTGATGAGGGTGGAGGAAGGAGAGGAGAGAGATGTGATAAGGGTGGAGGAAGGAGAGGAGAGAGATGTGATAAGGGTGGAGGAAGGAGAGGAGAGAGATGTGATAAGGGTGGAGGAAGGAGAGGAGAGAGATGTGATAAGGGTGGAGGAAGGAGAGAGAGATGTGATAAGGGTGGAGGAAGGAGATGAGAGAGATGTGATGAGGGTGGAGGAATGAGAGGAGAGAGATGTGATAAGGGTGGAGGAAGGAGAGGAGAGAGATGTGATAAGGGTGGAGGAAGGAGAGGAGAGAGATGTGATGAGGGTGGAGGAAGGAGAGGAGAGAGATGTGATAAGGGTGGAGGAAGGAGAGGAGAGAGATGTGATGAGGGTGGAGGAAGGAGAGGAGAGAGATGTGATAAGGGTGGAGGAAGGAGAGGAGAGAGATGTGATAAGGGTGGAGGAAGGAGAGGAGAGAGATGTGATAAGGGTGGAGGAAGGAGAGGAGAGAGATGTGATAAGGGTGGAGGAAGGAGAGAGAGATGTGATAAGGGTGGAGGAAGGAGATGAGAGAGATGTGATGAGGGTGGAGGAATGAGAGGAGAGAGAGATGTGATAAGGGTGGAGGAAGGAGAGGAGAGAGATGTGATAAGGGTGGAGGAAGGAGAGGAGAGAAGATGTGATGAGGGTGGAGGAAGGAGAGGAGAGATGTGATAAGGGTGGAGGAATGAGAGGAGAGATGTGATAAGGGTGGAGGAAGGAGAGGAGAGAGATGTGATGAGGGTGGAGGAAGGAGAGGAGAGAGATGTGATGAGGGTGGAGGAAGGAGAGGAGAGAGATGTGATAAAGGTGGAGGAAGGAGAGGAGAGAGATGTGATGAGGGTGGAGGAAGGAGAGGAGAGAGATGTGATAAGGGTGGAGGAAGGAGAGGAGAGAGATGTGATAAGGGTGGATGAAGGAGAGGAGAGAGAGATGTGATAAGGGTGGAGGAAAGAGAGGAGAGATGTGATAAGGGTGGAGGAAGGAGAGGAGAGAGATGTGATAAGGGTGGAGGAAGGAGAGGAGAGATGTGATAAGGGTGGAGGAAAGAGAGGAGAGAGATGTGATAAGGGTGGAGGGAGGAGAGGAGAGAGATGTGATAAGGGTGGAGGAAGGAGAGGAGAGAGATATGTGATAAGGGTGGAGGAAAGAGAGGAGAGATGTGATAAGGGTGGAGGAAGGAGAGGAGAGAGATGTGATAAGGGTGGATGAAGGAGAGGAGAGAGATGTGATAAGGGTGGAGGAAGGAGAGGAGAGAGATGTGATGAGGGTGGAGGAAGGAGAGGAGAGAGATGTGATAAGGGTGGAGGAAGGAGAGGAGAGAGATGTGATGAGGGTGGAGGAAGGAGAGGAGAGAGATGTGATAAGGGTGGAGGAAGGAGAGGAGAGAGATGTGATAAGGGTGGAGGAAGGAGAGGAGAGAGATGTGATAAGGGTGGAGGAAGGAGAGAGAGATGTGATAAGGGTGGAGGAAGGAGATGAGAGAGATGTGATGAGGGTGGAGGAAGGAGAGGAGAGAGATGTGATGAGGGTGGAGGAAGGAGAGGAGAGAGAGATGTGATGATGGTGGAGGAAGGAGAGGAGAGATGTGATAAGGGTGGAGGAATGAGAGGAGAGATGTGATAAGGGTGGAGGAAGGAGAGGAGAGAGATGTGATAAGGGTGGAGGACGGAGAGGAGAGAGATGTGATAAGGGTGGAGGAAGGAGAGGAGAGATGTGATAAGGGTGGAGGAAGGAGAGGAGAGAGATGTGATAAGGGTGGAGGAAGGAAGGAGAGGAGAGAGATGTGATAAGGGTGGAGGAAGGAGAGGAGAGAGATGTGATAAGGGTTGAGGAAGGAGAGGAGAGATATGTGATAAGGGTGGAGGAAGGAGAGGAGAGAGATGTGATAAGGGTGGATGAAGGAGAGGAGAGAGATGTGATAAGGGTGGAGGAAGGAGAGGAGAGAGATGTGATAAGGGTGGAGGAAGGAAGGAGAGGAGAAATATGTGATAAGGGTGGATGAAGGAGAGGAGAGAGATGTGATAAGGGTGGAGGAAGGAGAGGAGAGAGATGTGATAAGGGTGGAGGAAGGAGAGCAGAGAGATGTGATGAGGGTGGAGGAAGGAGAGGAGAGGAGAGATGTGATAAGGGTGGAGGAAAGAGAGGAGAGAGATGTGATAAGGGTGGAGGAAGGAGAGGAGATAGAGATGTGATAAGGGTGAAGGAAGGAGAGGAGCGAGAGATGTGATAAGGGTGGAGGAAGGAGAGGAGAAGAAGAGATATGTGATAAGGGTGGAGGAAGGAGATGAGAGAGATGTGATGAGGGTGGAGGAAGGAGAGGAGAGAGATGTTATAAGGGTGGAGGAAGGAGAGGAGAGAGATGTGATAAGGGTGGAGGAAGGAGAGGAGAGAGATGTGATGAGGGTGGAGGAAGGAGAGGAGAGAGATGTGATGATGGTGGAGGAAGGAGAGGAGAGAGATGTGATAAGGGTGGAGGAAATAGAGGAGAGAGATGTGATGAGGGTGGAGGAAGGAGAGGAGAGAGATGTGATAAGGGTGGAGGAAGGAGAGGAGAGAGATGTGATGATGGTGGAGGAAGGAGAGGAGAGAGATGTGATAAGGGTGGAGGAAGGAGAGGAGAGAGATGTGATGAGGGTGGAGGAAGGAGAGGAGAGAGATGTGATGATGGTGGAGGAAGGAGAGGAGAGAGATGTGATAAGGGTGGAGGAAGGAGAGGAGAGAGATGTGATAAGGGTGGAGGAAGGAGAGGAGAGAGATGTGATAAGGGTGGAGGAAGGAGAGGAGAGATATGTGATAAGGGTGGAGGAAGGAGAGGAGAGATGTGATAAGGGTGGAGGAAGGAGAGGAGAGAGATGTGATAAGGGTGGAGGAAGGAGAGGAGAGAGATGTGATAAGGGTGGAGGAAGGAGAGGAGAGATGTGATGAGGGTGGAGGAAGGAGGAGAGAGATGTGATAAGGGTGGAGGAAGGAGAGGAGAGATGTGATGAGGGTGGAGGAAAGAGAGGAGAGAGATGTGATGAGGGTGGACGAATGAGAGGAGAGAGATGTGATGAGGGTGGAGGAAGGAGAGGAGAGATGTGATAAGGGTGGATGAATGAGAGGAGAGATGTGATGAGGGTGGATGAAGGAGAGGAGAGATGTGATAAGGGTGGAGGAATGAGAGGAGAGATGTGATAAGGGTGGATGAATGAGAGGAGAGAGATGTGATGAGGGTGGATGAAGGAGAGGAGAGATGTGATAAGGGTGGAGGAAGGAGAGGAGAGATGTGATAAGGGTGGAGGAATGAGAGGAGAGATGTGATAAGGGTGGAGGAAGGAGAGGAGATATGTGATAAGGGTGGAGGAAGGAGAGGAGAGGAGAGAGATGTGATAAGGGTGGAGGAAGGAGAGGAGAGAGATGTGATAAGGGTGGAGGAAGGAGAGGAGAGGAGAGAGATGTGATAAGGGTGGAGGAAGGAGAGGAGAGAGATGTGATAAGGGTGGAGGAAGGAGAGGAGAGATATGTGATGAGGGTGGAGGAAGGAGAGGAGAGAGATGTGATGAGGGTGGAGGAAGGAGAGGAGAGAGATGTGATGAGGGTGGATGAAGGACCAGCCGCATCACAGCAGGAAACTCTACTGTGATTGGACGTTTATGCGCCTTGTGGAATGTGGGACTTGTAGTTTCTGAACTATTAACAGCGGAGCTGTTTGTAATCTTCACTCGCACACGTGTGCGAGTAAATGATTTTTCCTGCTCGCACACACATATTATTAGGGGCAAATACGAGTGAAATGTTCGCACTGTAGAGCATATATATAATTATATATATAATTAGTAAACTTTCTGGGGCTTTTCTTGCCCCCCTTAACTGATTTTCGAGGGCATTTGGTAAATTTTCTAGGGCATTTTGCCCCAAGCCCCCCTTAATTTCTAACCATGGCGTACGTGATATTTCAACTTATTCCGTATAAGTACAACTCGGTAGAGCACTCTGCTGGTACACACATCACAGTGTTTACATCATGCGGAGGCCTCAACAGGCACAGACTGACTTCATTATTCCATTTAAGCCTTGGTTAACTGTGTACAAAATAGAATGTGTGAATCTGATCTCTCCTCGTTACAGTTATTGATTTGTGGTTTTTCTTTGTTTTTCAGCAAAAACTCCAAGGTCCAGAAGCGGGGGAAAATCAATCTAATTGGTCGCCTGCAGCTGACCACCGAGCGAATGAGAGAAGAGGAAAATGAGGGCATTGTTCAGCTTAGAATACTCAGGACTCAGGTAACGTGTTAGAATACTCAGGTAACATGTTAGAATACTCAGGTAACGTGTTAGAATACTCAGGTAACGTGTTAGAATACTCAGGTAACGTGTTAGAATACTCAGGTAACGTGTTAGAATACTCAGGTAACGTGTTAGAATACTCAGGACTCAGGTAACGTGTTAGAATACTCAGGTAACATGTTAGAATACTCAGGTAACGTGTTAGAATACTCAGGTAACGTGTTAGAATACTCAGGTAACGTGTTAGAATACTCAGGTAACGTGTTAGAATACTCAGGTAACATGTTAGAATACTCAGGTAACGTGTTAGAATACTCAGGTAACGTGTTAGAATACTCAGGTAACGTGTTAGAATACTCAGGTAACGTGTTAGAATACTCAGGTAACGTGTTAGAATACTCAGGTAACGTGTTAGAATACTCAGGTAACGTGTTAGAATACTCAGGTAACGTGTTAGAATACTCAGGTAACGTGTTAGAATACTCAGGTAACGTGTTAGAATACTCAGGACTCAGGTAACATGTTAGAATACTCAGGTAACGTGTTAGAATACTCAGGTAACGTGTTAGAATACTCAGGTAACGTGTTAGAATACTCAGGTAACGTGTTAGAATACTCAGGTAACATGTTAGAATACTCAGGTAACGTGTTAGAATACTCAGGTAACGTGTTAGAATACTCAGGTAACATGTTAGAATACTCAGGTAACATGTTAGAATACTCAGGTAACGTGTTAGAATACTCAGGTAACGTGTTAGAATACTCAGGACTCAGGTAACATGTTAGAATACTCAGGTAACGTGTTAGAATACTCAGGACTCAGGTAACGTGTTAGAATACTCAGGTAACATGTTAGAATACTCAGGTAACGTGTTAGAATACTCAGGTAACGTGTTAGAATACTCAGGACTCAGGTAACATGTTAGAATACTCAGGTAACGTGTTAGAATACTCAAGTAACCTGTTAGAATACTCAGGACTCAGGTAACGTGTTAGAATACTCAGGACTCAAGTAACCTGTTAGAATACTCAGGACTCAGGTAACGTGTTAGAATACTCAGGACTCAGGTAACGTGTTAGAATACTCAGGACTCAGGTAACGTGTTAGAATACTCAGGACTCAGGTAACGTGTTAGAATACTCAGGACTCAGGTAACGCGGGGAATAGAACTGGAAGGACCTGGAACCTGAATTGAGTGTTTTGCTAAAGTCGGTCCTTTTTTCGTTTCCTTGGTTTGTTTTACATTTGTTTTAACCTGTTAACCCTTTCACTGCCACACGACAGCCGGTTAACCCTTTCACTGGGACAATACAGAAGGTTAGCCCTTTACTATCACACAACCGATGGCGATGCTCGCCGTCTGTTGTGTGATAGTAAAGGTCTAACCTTCGGTCGTGTGGCAGTGAAAGGGTTAAGCCCTAGCCATATTTTCAGAAAATTCGCCTAAAAATACATACCTAAGTAAATGGAAGATTGCTCCACTAGAGCTGCCGCGGTATTGATGTTTTCCTTACCGCACGGATTTGCTAAATATTTCCTACCGCCGCGGTTATTACCGCACGCACAAAAAAAAAAAAAAAAAAGTTTGAATGCATTTTTTTTTAGTAGTCTACTTTTTATAGCATATAGCCTGCCTCTAGTCTAAATGTCGATCTTTAGAGGATGACTTTGCAGCATGAATATTGTTTGGGATTCGGCAAGCACGCATTAGTTATTGAAAGTGAAACACGGATTCGAAGTTTCCCCTCTGGTCGTGCGCCGTTCACTCGGTGTCGCGGGCAGGGGTGGTTACCCCCCCCCCCGACCCTTTCTTATTATTATTACTATAAAGTTACTACTTTATAATAAAGGCATTCGTTTTGTGGCATTACCATTATATAGTTATACGTTCAATAACATCAGCGTATTTACCGGACCATCTCAGTTCCTTTCTTTGCTCAGAGCGTGCTGAGTTGTCCCATTCTGCGGTCTGTTAATAAAGTTTTCAATCAGACAAGTGTATAGAACGAAGGGCTTTTATTATAACATTCGTTGCAGACAGTAAAATCATTATGTCTCGTTTAGTACGCCTGAGGAGCGATGGTAGTCCACTCCGGCGGAGAGTTAAAGCTAACGTTATTAGCCGTGTTGTGATGAGCTGACATTCAGGAAGTAAAAACCTAATACGCGCTTGCCGATTGGTGGTAACACACTGCATGACGCTACAACGTGTGACGCGTCTCTCTTCTGACCAATCAGTGGTCTGCAATGTTTCACGTGACTTTTCTGGTACCCAATAGGGTCGCTTGGAACCTCGATAGAGGAGTAGGGTATATCTGCAGAGCCGCAAGCCCAACGAGAGGAGGGTAATTTATTATTATTATTATAAAAAACAGCGGTGACGCGGTATTCAGCCTACTCTGCGGTGGCCGTGATGTAACAGCGATACCGTGGTAATGCGGTAATCGCGGCAGCTCTATGCTCCACTTCTACAAGGCTATTTGCATGTTCTTGGTATCTAGGGACATCTATGGATCTCAGGGAATGTATTCACACTGTCAGAAATATTGTCTCTTACTAGCCTTGAGTACATTGTAATGAACCAAAGGAGAATATCAATTTTCTATTTTTTCATCTTTGACGATGAATAACACCATGCTAAAATTGACCAGACATGAAAAATGTAGCTCATTCAGCACCTTCTGAGATCAAGTGTACAAAAAATATAAGCAAATGAATAAAGGGCAGATGATTTACAGGTTTTTTGTAGTACAGTACTGAATGTTGCCATTCCGGACACATGCTATTTGAAATATGAATATAGAATATAGAATATCAGGCCTATAAATTACCTTTTTATGGCCAAGTCACACATCTATGGATCGAGCCAAATCTCCTCTTTCAAAAGGCAGAGTTCACTCTGACAGGGCAGCAATAACCATGAATAAAATCTACTGTAAGTACTTTTTATAATGTAAATAGCTCCGCCATTTTTCATCAGATTGCAACACAGAATATACACTTTGACTGCTGTTTTGATAGAGTTAGGGTCTTTACTCTTGGCTACAAACATTTTACATTTATATCTTTACTCTCCCTCTCCCCCCTCTCTCTCTCCTCCCTCTCCCCCCTCTGTCTCTCCTCTCCCTCTCCCCCCTCTGTCTCTCCCTCTCCCCCCTCTGTCTCTCCTCTCCCTCTCCCCCCTCTGTCTCTCCCTCTCCCCCCTCTGTCTCCCCTCTCCCTCTCTCCCCTCTGTCTCTCCCTCTCCCCCCTCTGTCTCTCCTCTCCCTCTCCCCCCTCTGTCTCCCCTCTCCCTCTCTCCCCTCTGTCTCTCCCTCTCCCCCCTCTGTCTCTCCTCTCCCTCTCCCCCCTCTGTCTCTCCTCTCCCTCTCCTCTCCCTCTCCCCCCTCTGTCTCTCCTCTCCCTCTCCCCCCTCTCTCTCTCCTCTCTCTCTCCTCTCTCTCTCCTCTCTCTCCTCCCTCTCCCCCTCTATCTCTCCTCTCCCTCTCCCCCCTCTGTCTCTCCTCTCCCTCTCCCCCCCGCTGTCTCTCCTCTCCCTCTCCCCCTCTCCCTCTCCCCCCTCTGTCTCTCCTCTCCCTCTCCCCCTCTCCCTCTCCCCCCTCTGTCTCTCCTCTCCCTTTCCCTCTCCCCCTCTCCCTCTCCCCCTCTGTCTCTTCTCTCCCCCCCTCTCTCTCCTCTCCCCCTCTCTCTCTCCTCTCCCTCTCCCTCTCCCCCTCTGTCTCTCCCCCCTCCCCCCCTCTCTCCCTCTCCTCCAGGAGGCCATCATACAGATCATGAAGATGAGGAAGAGGATCAGTAACGCCCAGCTGCAGACGGAGTTGGTGGAGATACTGAAGAACATGTTCCTGCCGCAGAAGAAGATGATCAAGGAGCAGATCGAGTGGCTGATCGAGCACAAGTACATCAAGAGAGACGAGACAGACATCAACACCTTCCTCTACATGGCCTAGAGACCAGGAGGCTCTCCACGCTGACGCATCAAAAACACTGAACCGGTCTGGGAGGGGGGGGAGGAGGAGGAGGAGGAGGGAAGTGGAGGAAGAATTGCTATTGAACAAGGGACCTGGGAGCAGCGATGAAAGGGTTAATATCGGAAAAGGAGGAGGAGCTGGAACCAGAGGAAACTGGATTACTGTTTCTTATTTTGTGAAGCTGAGCTTCAGCCAGGCTGCTGTGGTCTACCAGCGCCCCCTAGTGGCTGCTGCTGGCGCCCCCTAGTGGCTGCTGCTGGCGCCCCCTAGTGGCTGCTGCTGTGTTCTACCAGCGCCCCCTAGTGGCTGCTGCTGTGTTCTACCAGCGCCCCCTAGTGGCTGCTGCTGTGTTCTACCAGCGCCACCTAGTGGCTGCTGCTGTGTTCTACCAGCGCCCCCTAGTGTCGACGGCAGGAGGGGCAGCCACCACTCAGAAGACTTCATTAGAGACGTGATGAAATTGAATACTTCCTGCCTTACTTTCGTTAGGGTTTGAGAAGAGGAGGACAAATCACAGACTAGCAGTTATCAATCCGGAGGAAACGGACACTGAGAGACTAGTGAATACTACCGAAGAGTGTATTTTGCCAAATGTGTGTGTGTGTGTGTGTGTGTGTGTGTGTGTGTGTGCATGGTGAGTGGCTGGGCTTTTACGTGTGTGTGTGTGTGTGTGTGTGTGTGTGTGTGTGTGTGTGTGTGTGTGTGTGTGTATACACCTTTGACAGCATGCTGCTCATTTGTTCATTTGAGGATTTGTTGCATTAGTTTGCGTGTGTGTGTATGTATGTGTGTCTGTATGTAAGTGTGTGTGTGTGTGTGTGTGTGTGTGTATACACTTTTGACAGCATGCTGCTCATTTGTTCATTTGAGGATTTGTTGCATTAGTTTGCGTGTGTGTGTATGTATGTGTGTCTGTATGTAAGTGTGTGTGTGTGTGTCTAAACCCTCTCCCCTCCTGTCCAGCTGTCACTCGATGCAACATAGAGGCTTAACCCTTTCACTGCCACACGACAGCCGGTTAACCCTTTCACACTGTGACAATACAGAAGGTTAGCCCTTTACCATCACACAACCGACGGCGATGCTCCATCATTAGCATCATTAGCTCCACGGGCATCGCCGTCGGTTGTGTGATAGTAAAGGGTTAACCTGTCGTGTGGCAGTGAAAAGGTTAAAAACGTTATCAGGCGTGTTGTGCTCAGTGATAACAGTGATGGTTCTGGACACACGTACTGTGACAGGTCTGGATACTATTCACTTGACAGAAGGTATCGGTCCTTAAAACCATTTTACAATCTCTTGACGGTCAAATACTGTATGTTGAGTTGACAAAAGAAAAACACACACACACAACGGGTCAGAGAAACACAGAATGGATGTTTAGTTCAGGTGCACTGACGATCTACGATTAAACTAGTGTGGGCTGGGAGTCGGGTTGGTGTGGGTTAAGATTATGGACCCTTTTACAAAGGGTCCCAAGTCACACGCCCTGCGAGTGTTTCTATTTACTGCAAACGCTCTCTCTGTGTAACTGGAAGACTCTACACTACTGCTTATGGTAAACCATGGAATGCAATGCAACTATAAAGATCAGCCTACGGCCTGTACGCTATTGACCTGTCTCAAACCCCGCCCTCTTTTCTTGATCCTCCCAATCGGAAGCGACAGTTGTGATTGGAGGATGAAGGTTTGAGACGGGGTCCCCGAGAGGAGGCGTGGCCTGCGTTACACCAAGGCTCCTGAACCGATGGAATACGGGGAAATAATTTGGATGAGAAATCTGCAGATCCGTAAAAGTACGACGAAATGTTTTGGAAGGACTCGAAATTCTCCAATCATATTTTTGCGGTGACCTCTGAAAGAGAATGTTTACGTATGTGTTGCCCAAGTCTGGAATATTTAAGAGATTTTTTTTAAATGTAAAGTGTGGGGAACCCCTATATGTAATTCATCCAACTTGTTTGTTGTGAATTTTAGGATAAGAACTTTGTTCTTCACAGGGAGGGGCGGGCGTTTGGTCAAATTGGGTTAAAAACTGAAGGTGAAAGGTGAGGGGAAACGTCACCCCTTTTGACACGTTGACATTTAAAATGTTTGTGTTTTTCTTCACCAGCAATACATCTGTTAAAAAGGCTTGGCACACTTGAAACCTAGAGGCACCGTTAGCCGTAAGCCAACGAGTTAGCGCCCGAGCGCCCGATATCTTTTCTGATGAAGAATGAGACGAGCGATGAGTTCAGCTGAAGAGCAGGTGCAGAAAACTAACGGACTGTCATTCAAAATATCATGGGTTTCCCTTCAGATTTGAACAAATCATGCACTGTGTGTACCCCTCCTCTTCCTCCCTCCCCGAGAGTGGAGGAAGGGCGTTAGGTGAGCATCAGCACTTTCCCCCCCTCCCTTTGTTACATTGTGTCGGAATTAAAGCGGAACGCCAGCCAAATTTAAGAATTCTAACGTGTTATTTCCACGGCTGAGACGAGTTCTATCCATGTTTGTGATGCCTGAGCTACTGTACTCTCGTGATGTTAGAAGCCAGAGGAGAACTGGAAGCTGTGATGTCATACAGACTGTAGCTGGTCCGTGGACAGTGAGCTTCATTCTGTAGTAGTGGTGTCATCTATACCATCTTTCCCAACGCATCGTCTATGGAGCAGCTTCAGCCTTTATAATAAGTACCAATGACTTTTATTACTGTAGCTTTTGGACTTGGTCGAGAGTTGTTCGTCTTCTATCTTTCGAGTCTCCGACCGCGGGAGTAACGTGTATGAAGTCTCCGACCGCGCGAGTAACGTGTATGAAGTATCCGACCGCGGGAGTAACGTGTATGAAGTATCCGACCGCGGGAGTAACGTGTATGAAGTCTCCGACCGCGCGAGTAACGTGTATGAAGTATCCGACCGCGCGAGTAACGTGTATGAAGTCTCCGACCGCGGGAGTAACGTGTATGAAGTCTCCGACCGCGGGAGTAACGTGTATGAAGTATCCGACCGCGGGAGTAACATGTATGAAGTATCCGACCGCGGGAGTAACGTGTATGAAGTCTCCGACAGCGGGAGTAACGTGTATGAAGTCTCCGACCGCGGGAGTAACGTGTATGAAGTCTCCGACCGCGGGAGTAACGTGTATGAAGTCTCCGACCGCGGGAGTAACGTGTATGAAGTCTCCGACCGCGGGAGTAACGTGTATGAAGTCTCAAATCGGAGCGTCGTTTCCCCCCTTGTCTGCGTGGCTCTTTTTCAATTTCAATTTTGTCTTGAATGATTAAATGTTGTTTATTTGAACACCGGCTTATATTTTCAAATGTGTTTTTGCAGATCTAGAATCGGTTGTTTTTCCCCCCCTCACACCATTATAGTAGCCTGAAATGAGTTGACTTTCTAATGCAAGAAATGAAACGAAACAAACTGCAACTCCCTTTGTTACAATCAACACACTGGTATGTTTTGCACTCCTACTTGTCCAGTTTAGGAGCTCTTGGGCTTAAGTTCATTTGTAGATATAAAATATATACCTTGGAATTTAGACTCCACTGAGCTTAAACATGCAGAACAAACTCCACTGAGCTTAAAGATGCAGAACAAACTCTCCACTGAGCTTAAAGATGCAGAACAAACTCTCCACTGAGCTTAAACATGCAGAACAAACTCTCCACTGAGCTTAACTACGTTAACCCATGTTACTGACCAGACACTCTCTATCAGTGATGGCTGTCAGACCCATGTTACTGACCAGACACTCTATATCAGTGATGGCTGTCAGACCCATGTTACTGACCAGACACTCTATATCAGTGATGGCTGTCAGACCCATGTTACTGACCAGACACTCTGTATCAGCATCCTTCTGTGGAGCTTCACGGGGGACGGTGGCCCAGGAGGTTGTCTGGTAGTTGGAAGGTTCCCGCTCCTGCCGGGGAGCAGGTCGAAGTGTCCTTGAGCAAGACACTTAACCCCTAACTGCTCCCGATGAGCAGGTTGGCACCTCGCATGGTCGCCACTACCGTCAGTGTGTGAATGTGAGGAACATAAACTGTAAAGCGCTTAGGATAAAAGATATATAAATGCACCAGTTACCATTTGAACAGCTCAGTAACAGTTCAAAGTTCACCTTTTCATTGGAACACAACACCTGGGAGAACATCTACTGCCTGCATCACCAGACACGGCCACAGGAGGGAAACATGGAGCAAGTTAGCAGTGGTGGAATAAGTACACAGTTCCTTTACTTAAGTAAAAGTAGGAATACTCAGATAAATGAGTACTCTGGCTAAAGTAAAAGTCCTCCATTCAAATTCTACTCAAGTAAAAGTAGATAAGTATTTGCTATTGAATGCACTTAAGTAAAGTAAAAGTACACATTCTACATGATGTTTGTGTATTCATTGACCTATAGGTTATGTTACATTTGGTATACATTATGTTTTCTATGCAAGTAACTAGTAACTGATGGGTTCAGATAAATGTAGTGGCGTAAAAGTATAAAGTTCCCTAAAATGAAAATACTCACGTAAAGTACAAGCAGCTTGAAAATAGTACAGTAGGAGTAAAAAATACTTTGTTACTTTCCACTGCTGCAATTTAGAATGTTTGTTTGTACATTTAGTCATTCAGCTGAACGCTTTTATCCAAAGCTACATTATACAAGTTCTGTAGGACAAGTCAGCAGGAAGGACGAACGGGTACGACTCTGGCAGCCGACACCTGGGCACTGCCGAGTGGGCTGTATGATGCCAATACATTTTAATCTAATCTTTAGATTGAAGCTTTAGTTGGTCTTTAGTTGCTGAATGATTTCTGAATATGAAAGAGAAACGGAGTGAGACCATGCGTTTTATTATAATTTTGATAGATACATACATATATGATAGAATATGTACAGTAACACTTAACCCTTTCACTGCCGCACTACCAAAACGGTTAACCCTTTCACTGTGACAATTCACAGAAGGTTAACTCTTTCACTGCCACACGACAGCCGGTTAACCCTTTCACTGCCACACGACAGAAGGCTAACCTATCACACAACCGACGGCGACCGTTGGTTGTGTGATAGTAAAGGGTTAACCTTCTGTTGTGTGGCAGGCAGTGAAAGGGTTAAAGAAGAGGGCTATGTCACCGCCATAGAAAAGAGTCTTGGTAAATCAATGTGATCAATTTGAAAGTGAGTGCAACACTCCTGGCTCGACACCAAACAGGCTTTATATCAAACTCCACCATTCACAGAAGAACCAACATGAAATAAAAACAAAAAGAAACAGGTTAGTGACCTTCATGAACGACAAAGTGACTCACACAATAAAGTGAACCCTTTCACTACCACACTGACACTACCAAATGCGACAATACAGAAGGTTTACCCGTTCACTGCCACACAACCAAAGGGTTAACCCTTTCACTGTGACTATACAGAAGGTTTACCCGTTCACTGCCACACAACAAAGGGTTAACCCTTTCACTACCACACTACATAAGGGTAACCCTTTCACAACCACACTACAGAAGGTTAACCCTTTCACAACCACACTACAGACGGTTAACATTTCACTACCAAAGGGTTAACCCTTTCACTGTGACAATACAGACTGTTAACCTTTCACTACCACACGACAGAAGGTTAACCTTTCACTACCACACTACAGAAGGTTAACCCTTTCACAACCACACTACAGAAGGTTAACCCTTTCACAACCACTCTACAGAAGGTTAACTCTTTCACTACCACACTACAGAAGGTTAACTCTTTCACTACCACCTACAGAAGGTTAACCTTTCACAACCACACTACAGACGGTTAACCCTTTCACTACCACACTACAGAAGGTTAACCTTTCACTACCACACTACAGAAGGTTAACCCTTTCACACCCTTTCACTACCACACTACAGTTAGTGTGCTAGTGAAAGGGTTAACCTTCTGTAGTGTGGTAGTGAAAAGGGTTAAAGTTCACTGCACTTCCGCGTTACATTGAAATCACGGAGGAGATAGCGGGATGAATGTGGATGAGAGCCGTGATGTAAGTGGTTGCAGCTACGGCTGTGGGGGTGCTAGAGACATGATCCAATAGACTTTTATGCGCCTGAGTCTCCTGAACACGGCGCGACCCATTCCTAATCGATCAGAACTAAATCGGCTGAGATAAAGTCCCTTTTTCAGCACCTACTCCCCATACGCATACGCAGATTGCCAACGTATTCTGACGGCACGCGGCGCGAAACCAGGTTAGAACGTTCCATCAGTTCCATCCATCCACCTGGAGACTCAATGAGGTAATTGTAGATGGCTATAGTCAAGTTAGACCGCGCTCACAAGTACTCACACTGGGTGCTGTAATCCCATAAAGTTCAGTATAACAAAGCAGGATAGCCGGACCAGCACTCACAGGTTCAATGTTTTTTTAATTGGCAGCCTGAATCAAAACAGACATGTTTCGGACTAATGTCCTTCTTCAGTGGTATGGCTAGCCTAGTGGTATGGCTAGGCTAGCCATACCACTGAAGAAGGACATTAGTCCGAAACATGTCTGTTTTGATTCAGGCTGCCAATTAAAAAAACATTGAACCTGTGAGTGCTGGTCCGGCTATCCTGCTTTGTTATACTGTAATTGTAGATGGCGCCATAAGACGCGTCTGGCCATTGAGTGGGATAATTTTTCCATTATCCTGTTTGGCTGAAAGGACACTGGCCGAGTAGTAGGGTATATCTTGCACTGGCCACCGAAGCAGGCACAAGCTCCCCCCTCTGATGGAATGTTCTAACCCGGTTTCGCGCCGCGTGCTGTCAGAATACGTTGACAATCTGCGTATGGGGAGTAGGTGCTGAAAAAGGGACTTTATCTCAGCCGATTAAGTTCCGATCGATTAGGAATGGGTCGCGCCCGTTCGTCACCAACCCCGGAGCTGTGAGCTGGATTCGCCTGTTCGAATCCAGCTCACAGCTCCGGGGTTGTCACCAGCTTGGCTGGCCGTTCACACTAATACAATTGGCTGTATTAGAGGGTGGGAGAAGCTGGCGGGGTGGGTCCGGGTCGTTGTAAACAGCGACTCCTACAGTTCGGTCGGGGCGCCTGCTAAGCGCGGATAGGACTTGAGGGGGATAGTGTGATCCTCCCACACGCTACGCCCTCTCAGGGAGGATCCGCGCTGCCAGGTGAAAAGAAGCGGTTGATTGGCTGGACGTGTGTCGGAGGAAGCACGTGATAGCCTCCACTCTCCCAGATGATCTGACTGTGGGGGGTAAGTGCGCAGCGACCAGGAAGGGGACTGGGAATTGGCATACGACTAACATTGGGATGGGGAGAAAATCGGAGGAAAATGGAGGGGGAAAAAGATCAAAAAAAAAAAAAAGAGGAATGGGTCGCGCCGTGTTCAGGAGACTCAGGCGCATAAAAGTCTATTGGATCATGTCTCCAGCGCCCCCACAGCCGTAGCTGCAACCACTTACATCACGGCTCTCATCCACATTCATTAATTTACTCCCCCCCGCTATCTCCTCCCCGATTTCAGAATCCCGGAAGTGTTGCGGTGGTCTATAGACATTCTGAAGATGGGACAGGTTATGAAACCAATGGAGGCCGTTTATCTTTTGATTTAGCGACAACACTGCCCTCTGGTGGCAGGCCTCCTCTCCCATCGTTATCTACAGTATAACTGCTTAGGAAACTCAAACTGGACTCAAAAAAGACAATCAAAGAGGCTGGAAAGATCTTTCACATTCAGTATCTCGTACAGATGGAGGCTGGGTGACACGTAGGGTGGATACAGACCAAAAGGCTCTTAACTGGACTTAACCCTTTCACTGCCGCACTACCAAACGGTTAACCCTTTCACTGCGACAACACACAGAAGGTTAACCCTTTACTATCACACTACCTTACCGTCGGTAGTGTGATAGTAAAGGGTTAACCTTCTGTAGTGTGGCAGTGAAGGGGTTAATGAAGCAATGCGGTCCCTCCAGGTCTGCTGGTACCGGGTCGTGGGCCCGGTGCCGTCTGGAACACAGGCCCGTTGGTACTGGTGTGGGCCATCAGACGGTGGCTCTCTGATGAGCGGCGTGCTAGTTCTGTGTCTATCGTTGGTATTCCTTTAGTAGTTGACCAGCGATGACACGTCTCTGGATCTCACTGGTGCCCTCATAGATCTCTGTAATGCGGGCGTCACGGTAGCGTGATTTTCTTTCGTAGCCGCAGTTTGCAAAGACGCTCTCTGATTGGCTAGCCTGCGTACAGCGAAGACCCTCTCTGATTGGTTTAGCTCCGAAGGGCTCTTCCGCCTTGTACATATATATATTCTCTGCTTCGAAGTGGGTTATGCTTTGGCCCTCTTTCGAAGTGGGTTATGCTTAGAGTTTGGAATCAGGGCTGGTGGTCCATCGCCCTGCTCTAAAGAGAAACTCTAAGCATAACCCACTGAAGTGAAGAGAATGCCTGAATGGCTTGCATCTTGTTTTCTGGTCAGAACCCTAACCCTAAAACTGAAATAAAGTAAAAAAATTAAATAAAAAAAAGTTACAAAATCCACCCATTTTCGCCCAAAAGCGGCAAAAAGCAACCCGAAGTGCCCCCCTGTGCCCCAGTACAGTGCTTGGTCTAGATACGCCCCTGCAGTACATTAGGTAGGCAGTGTTCCTGGCTGCCCCACAGAGTAAAACACCTTTACAGAGGCCCTCTAGCAGGAAGGGACAGAGCAGGCTGTTCTTCCTGAGGAGACTCGGGTCCTTCAATGTTTGCAATAGACTGCTGCAGTCATTCTACCAGTCTGTAGTGGTCAGCGTCCTCTTCTATGCTGTGGCATGATGGGGGGCTACATCAACTCAAGGGACACCAATAAACTGAACAAGCTGGTGAGGAAGGCTAGCTCCGTTGTGGGAGTCGAGATGGTCAGACTAGAGGTGATGGCAGAGAGGGGGATGAGAAGGAAGCTGGCTGCTATCCTGGAGAACCCCTACCACCCCCTCTAGGACGAGCTAATCAAGATGAGAAGCACGTTCAGTCACAGACTCATACCCTCCCGACACTCAACTAACCGCCTCGGACAGTCCTTCATACCAGCGGCCATCAGGCTCCACAACAGTGGGCAGCGACTGCTGCCAGACATCCAACTACTAGGAACCTAAAAGGACAAATATACTACCTTATGCACACCGCACCTTATGTGAATACTGTATACTTCCTCAGATCATATATTTAGCATTTTAGCATTTAGCATTGTTCAGATTATATATTAGATTAGATTTAGATTATGGGATTATTAGATTATATATTGCATATATTTAGTTTTTTTCAGATTATATATTAGATTAGATTTAGATTATTGGATTAGATTATATATTGTAACTATTTATTGTATAACAGAGGGAATACATACCCTCATCTCGCACCTCGTGGCCAATTATGCAATTATGTCCAGAGTTAATTATATTGATTTGTTATATTGTTTACACTGCTTTTTACTGCGTGTACCCCCCTCCCCCTGCTGCTATGATGCCTGAATTTCCCCAAGGGGATCTGTGGTATATTTCTAATCACATACCCAAGGATTATTACAGCACAATGAGGTTGTTATCTGGAAGGAGGGAAAGATCATAAGTGATATAATGGTCTCCTCATCTGACTTCCAATATAGCCAGCAAGGAATAAACGTGCAGTCAAGACCACAGAGTTCTTAATTCAAACTCATTCTGCATTCTGCAATCTGTTAATAAACTTTTCAATCAATTCAATCAATCAATGTATTTATTGCCGAGAGGCCCAAAAATGAAAATGCATCAGTTACATACAGGGATTATTCATCATTTTTCATAAGACATGATTGTACAACAGGATTGATGAGGTTTTACATAATCATCGCCCATTCACGGTGGCTCTCACATCAAAACAAGTATGCACATAAAAGTAGTCATGTTTATCAATGGAATAGACTATCTTACTCTTGCCACCACATGGTTAAACCTGGTCTAAGATAGGCATCTTACTCTATATATCACAAACAGTGATTATTCCATACAGTTTACTCACGTCGCGGCAAGAGGGCAGTCTGGAAGTGGTGGAGACCAGAGAGACCCCCTGGGGTGGGATATCTGTCTGGCCTCCCTCTCTCATCAATACATTCTTTTATACTCTGATATCCCCCAATAGTAACAGCCCAGTAGTACGTTTTTGGGCCAATCAGATTGGTCTTCTGGGAGGGCGGTCTCCAATCGATCTCCTGTCTGTCCTCGGGGTGTGTTGTCCTTCAGTAAACAGAGGGTCTGCTTTTGGCCCCCTCCTTTGCTGATAAGGAGGGAGGCCCCTTTTCTCCCCTCTGGGATGAATCAGACATTTTAACATTCCCTTTATTTTATTTTATTTCCCCATATACATGGTTTGTGTAATGAATCTATGGACTATCTAGCATTAACCCAGTACAGTCATTGCTTCTAGGTCAATACCAAATAGTCCACAAGAGCCCGCACCAACCCTTATTTACCAGACTGACACTTTGTATTACAACTATGATTTAAAGCTTATATTGTTTACAACAAGAGTGAAATGACACTCTATTACCTTCATAAACAGATTGACATTTCCAAATGATATTCAAATCTAATTAGTCAGTTACCTTTTAAAATTATATGGTTTTAGTTTCCTACAGACTTAAGGCATTATTTGAACTGTGTTTTGTCTCTAATCTATTATTGTATGGATTCAAACAGTTTTACACATTGGTCTTGTTTCACAGAGGCATATCAGCTTCATTTAGCCTCTTGTTCTGTGGTTCAACCGTCACACCCTAGAAGGTGTTTCTTGTTCTATAGATTAGCAGTTGCTTGCGTGGGGGGGTTTGGAATGGCTGTGTCCTAAATACAGTTGAGTAAACAGTTTAGCATGAGGGGGTTTGCCTGAAGGCTCCCCAGAATGTCACACAACACTGACGCCTGCTACTGTTTGTTCCAACTAATTTATACATGGATTTGTTATGAAATACCAGTCAATGTTACCACAGATCAATAAAGGAATATCTTATTAGGTAGGCAGTGTTCCTGGCTCCAAAAAGCACAGCTAGCTAAGTCTCTTTATCAGATATGCTGTCTGTTGTAATCACGGCGATAGCCTTCCTCACCCCTCCTCCTAACAAGCACCTCAAAGGCCCTAAAAACAAGGCTCCAAACATCACAAAACAAACTGGTCAGACTACTGCTTGGCCACCACATACTGTAGTTAGCCTAACCTTAGCTAGTATCTGGGTACAGTGTGTGTCTCACGAGTTAGCCTACCTTTAGCTAGTCTCTAGATACAGTGTGTGTCTCACGAGTTAGCCTACCTTTAGCTAGTCTCTAGATACAGTGTGTGTCTCACGAGTTAGCCTACCTTTAGCTAGTCTCTAGATACAGTGTGTGTCTCACGAGTTAGCCTACCTTTAGCTAGTCTCTAGATACAGTGTGTGTCTCACGAGTTAGCCTACCTTTAGCTAGTCTCTAGATACAGTGTGTGTCTCACTAGTTAGCCTACCTTTAGCTAGTCTAGATACAGTGTGTCTCACGAGTTAGCCTACCTTTAGCTAGTCTCTAGATACAGTGTGTGTCTCACTAGTTAGCAGAGGTGTGGACTCGAGTCACATGACTTGGACTCGAGTCAGACTCGAGTCACGAATTTGATGACTTTGGACTTGACTTGACCAAATAAAAACAACTTTGACTTTAACACCAATGACTCGTGACTTCACTTGGACTTGAGCCTTTTGACTTGAGAAGACTTGATACATTCCCCCATGCCCAACAATTAAAAATTATGTTATTAAATGTGCCGTGAATTAATACATTTTCAGAGAATACGCTTCATTTGCGCAGCCGGCTCACATGTATATTTTCCCTAACGGAGTTGCACTTCCGCGTTCGTCCAGTGTAACCTGCGGAGATAGTGGGCGTGTTTTGTTTACACCAGTATCTACTGTCATGGCGGCGCACAGTAATCGAGTTTTTACACATGGATATCAGCACTATTTGTCTTTTGGACCGGTGGTCGTCCGTTTATTAAGATCGAATGGACCATGGATCAACTTCCAGACATCGGATGATTGTGGATTCGGGTATCGAAACGTTTTTCTAAAGTTTTGAGAGTACGGATTTGTGCATGAACGTAGACCCGGGAACAAGTTGTTTGGGTAAGTCACTTATGTTATGGTTAAGGTTAAGGGTATGGAAGATGAACGTATGAGGGTTCGGATGCGTGTAGCTTATTCCCAGCAGAAGAGTGCGTCGCGTGCTTCCGCGTTTTCTCTGATTGGCCATGACGCCCATGTGACCACGGCAGCGCGAGAGAGCTGCAACGCGGAAATAGGCTGTCTATTGCCATTCTCTAAGACAAACTCTAACCTTAACCAGCTCCTTAACAGCGCCTAAACTTAACCCTTCTAACCTTAACCAACTCCGAAACAATGCCTAACCTTAACCTTAACCATGCCTAACCTTAACCATAACCAACTCCGAAAGAATATTGCCATTCTCTTTTTTTTTTATCCACTTTTTCTCCCATTTTCTACATTTTCTCCCATCCCAATTTCGTATCATCCAATTCAACCCTCCCCTGTCACGAACGCTGTTTCTTGCCTCCCACAAGCCGGCTGCAATGTGGACTAAGTCATACATAGCACAAGTCCCCTCCGGTACTTGAGGTAACAGCAGTCGCATCTTTTCACCTGCGCAGCTCGATCTCTCAGTGGCGAGGAGTAACGCGTGGGAGGCTCACGCTGCCCCCGACACTTCCTGATTCTACTGCGCAGGCGCACCAACCGACCTGTAGGAGTCGCTGTCCACAACGCCCGATCCCCACCCATCAGTTTCCCACCCCCTAATACGGCCAATGTGTATTAGTATGAACGACCAGCCAGTAGCGGCTGGTGCCGCTGGTGCCTTGTGGGTCGCAGTTCACGTTAGGAGGTCGAGTTGAAAATGTAATGCTCTGAGATGCTCTGGAGCAATCTCTCTCTCTGTCTCTCGGATCAATCAAATCAAATAATTAACACATGTATGTTGTCATTTTAAACAACTCACCATTCATTCATTATGCATCAGCAGCAGCTAAATTAATGTTATAGTTCACAACACAGCAGCGCGTTTTGAATCGCTAGCCTATTATCGTCTCAGCAAGCACAGTCAATACTTTTTTCCGTAGCCGCATTTCGTGGAGACAGCTGTGTATAGCGAGAGAGAGAGAGAGAGAGAGAGAGAGAGAGACTCACTGTTTAGTTGAAACGTCCAGGGCAGGAGGGCTTGATGAAGTGTATAATCCACTGTTGATGTATTCTCCTCTCTGGTAAACAAGAATACCTTGAAGACTCTAACAGGAGCACTCATTTCAGGGGTACTACGACTATGCTTGCACCTCATGGTACCAAAGCACCTCAAAGGCCCTAAAAACAAGGCTACAGACATCACAAAACAAACTGGTCAGACTACTACTTGACCTTACTCCTAAAACCCACCATACTCCTACCCATTTTGACAATCTAGGATGGCTTAGAGTAGACAACTGAGTACAGCAACTTGCAATGGGCCTGGTCTACAAGATACAATACACTACTAAGATACCCATGTACATGTCGAAATACTTCCCAAAGGTCAGTGAATTCCACGACTACAACACCAGAGGGAGTTCCACAAATCATGTTCAACCCAGATTCGGCTCAAACAAGGGACTAAACACGTTTCGCAATTATGCCACATCAATGTGGAATGCCCTACCCAAAGCTGTAAAGGAATGTGAATCCCTACCCACATTCAAAACCGCTCTTAAAGAGCACCTACGGGAGGCTGCAATTTGAAACTGGCCATCGTAAATGTCCAAACCCCCCCACAACCCACCCCCCACTCCCTCCTAATAGACAGTCTCCTCCCCACCGTATGTATATATTCTCTCCCCACCGTATGTATATTTCTCTCCCACCCACCCACCCCCTCCAAATGTACAGTCTCCTCCCCATCATATGTATATACTCT
Organism: Notolepis coatsorum; assembly: GCF_963971535.1. NCBI lineage: Eukaryota > Metazoa > Chordata > Actinopteri > Aulopiformes > Paralepididae > Notolepis > Notolepis coatsorum. Next base: position 174,815,665 of record NC_140165.1, on the reverse strand, counting down.
CTGTCAGGATCTATGGGTAACAGTACTGTATATTTGCATATCGTATATGTCACAAATGTAACAGTACTATATACCTGTATGTCATGTATGTCCCTATGCCATAAATGTCATGATGCCATGTATGTTGTGTATGTGCAAATCCAGAGCCTGCAGAATAATGAAAGACCCTCACCACCCCAACAACAGCCTAAATAACTATGTACAGATACCGAGATGTCACTCCATGTTACCTGTTACCTGTTTACTGCACAATGTTTTTTTTTTTATTTTTTTTTATTCTATTATATGTTGTACCACTGTATTGCACATCGTTGCGGGCAAGACCACCCGCATTTCATTGTATACCTGTATGCCGTGACAATTAAAACTCTTGACTTGACTTGACTTGACTTGACTGTTCAAGCTGCTGCGGTCAGGCAAACGCCTGCGAACACCAGCAACTAGGACAGAGAGACTTCGGCTCAGCTTCTTCCCCCAGGCCATCAGAGCCTTGAACACTGAACTCTCCACACACAAGCACACATGAGCACACACACAACACACACACTGTACACGCTCACACACTAGCAGCCACTTTAACATGAGCACACACTCATGCTGCACACGCTCACACTTATGGTCACTTTACAAAAGGAAAGGTCACTTTAAAAATAGTATAGTATAACTTGAGATTGTATAATATAGCATTGTATAGCAGTGTACATAAAAGACCCAGTGCCTCATCCGTAGCTAACAGTGTATTGCACTATCACAGGACCTAGCATGTCTTACCATGCTCTTGTAAAAACTCATGTACATATACCGATATGCCCTACTTTGATTACTTGTATTATTGCACAATGTCGTTCTATTGGATTCTTATTATATTATTATTATTATTGTATTATGCACAATCGTTGCGGGCAAGACCCCCCACATTTCACTGTATACTTGTATGCCGTGACAAATAAAACTCTTGACTTGACTTGACTATGTCATAAATGTCACTGAATTGAAAATGGGGGACAAACGTCTTTCTCTGGTCTGCATCCCCTTGACAATTGTGTGTATTGAGCCGTACTGTATTGTACCCATTCTGCAATCTGTTAAATAAAGTTTTCATTCATTCATTCATTCTACCCCCACCATTTCCTGTCTCTGCTGTGCAGGCGTCCCCCAACCGACCTGTAGGAGTCGCTGTCCACAACGTCCAGATTACCACCCATCGACTTCCACCCGCTAACTCTGCCAATGAGTTAGTATGACGGCCGGCCCAAGCCAGAGGCAAACCCGGTGTCTCTTGCGTTGGTGACGAGCGCAATGTCCGCTGCGCTCGTCACCAACGAACAAAACACGCAACAAAATCGGGCCATTATTTACTCGTTTTTTTATTTGATTCTGACACCAAAATATGAAAAACAGCTTCGTATTTCTGTTTTTCCAAGTTTTTTCGATTTTGGTTTCAAACGGAAATAGGAAAACACCTCGTATTTCAGTTTATTTTTATTTTTTCGTATTTCCGTTTGAAACTAAAAACGAACTATCAGCGTACACGGACCATTTTGACATGCACATGGGTATCTTAGTGGTGTAGTAGTGTATCTTGTAGACCAGGCCCATTGCAAGTTGCTGTACTCTGTCGTCTACTCTAAGCCATCCTAGGTTGTAAAAATGGGCAGGGGTGAGGTCGGTTTTAGGCAGTGGAGGTTATTGCATGACAACTAGTGAGGCAGTACATCACTAGTAATATACAGAAAAAATAGATATTATTATTAATATACATATATATATTTCTTTATTCTTCATTATTATTATTTAAATTTTTTTATTAGAAATGTTTTCCTCTGTGAAAAAAAACAATGCCAGTGAATTTTTTTCTTTTCTTCAAAAATTCCCAAGTGACAGAGCTCTCTGACTCAAATCAAATCAAATTTATTTATAAGGCCCGACAACACACGTTAATGTCCCCATGGGCCGTACACGTCTTCTTTTAAACAAGTCAAGAAGAAAACATAACAATAAGTCAAGAACAGAACAAGAACACCATAAGGTCCAATAAATTTAAAATAAATGCAAATGACCTGGCCGCGTGAACACTTAAGGCAACCAACTTGCACTTCCGCGTTTCTCTGATTGGCCGAGCACGCGCATGCGCATGAGCCGCGACGCGCTCCTCAGAGGCAGGAATACTAAGCTCCCCCTTAAGCTCCAGGAGAGAGGAGAGAGGCTGAAAACCCGCAGTTCTTGCCCAACTGATGGGAGCCGAATCCCGGATCCGATTTGTCTGATGAATACCCCCAAAACATGGAGGTCCCGAATGCATGGAAGTATTGATTGCACCGTAACGAATCATTAAAAAAAGATACCGTTAACTGGAATATGTTGTGCCTTTACAGATTTTTTTTGATCCACTTTTTCTCCCATTTTTCTATATTTTCTCCCATCCCAATTTCGTATCATCCAATTCAACCCTCCCCTGTCACGAACGCTGTTTCTTGCCTCCCACAAGCCGGCTGCAATGTGGACTAAGTCATACATAGCACAAGTCCCCTCCGGTACTTGAGGTAACAGCAGTCGCATCTTTTCACCTGCGCAGCTCGATCTCTCAGTGGCGAGGAGTAACGCGTGGGAGGCTCACGCTGCCCCCAACACTTCCTGATTCTACTGCGCAGGCGCACCAACCGACCTGTAGGAGTCGCTGTCCACAACGCCCGATCCCCACCCATCAGTTTTCCACCCCCTAATACGGCCAATGTGTATTAGTACGGACGACCAGCTAAACTGAAAGCAAATGTGGAGTGCTGGGCTCGAACAGGCGAGCCCAGCATCTCCAGATTTCGTGGCGAGCGCCTTGCCCACTACGCCACGTAGCCGCCCGTTGTGCCTTTACACATATGTTGGATTATGTAATTGGTTTGTCATGACAAACAAATAAAAAAATCGCGATTTACCCGGTGGCTACAACAACACACAATGACTACATGCATTCATAGATGCAGTTTGCCACAACTGCCAAAGACGAGGACATTTGGCTAGAAAATGCGGCAGCCCCAGGCAGGTCAGACAGCCCAGACAGAGTGAGAATAGATGATATTCTGGTGATCGGTGATGACGATGCCAGCCATCTACACAACTTAGAGGTCGTGCTGAAGAGACTCTCAGCGGCAGGACTGCGTCTGAGGAGAGACAAATGTGTGTTCATGGTACCAGAGGTTGTTTACCTGGGTTACCGAATTAACCACAAAGGGATTCAACCAGTGGCTGACAAGGTACAGGCCATTGTAAATGCCCCACAGCCGACTGACCAGACACAGTTAAAGTCTTTTCTGGGCATGCTAAACTATTATCACAAGTTCCTGCCAAATGTGTCGACCATATTGGAGCCACTACACAAGCTTTTGAGAAAAGAGACCGCATGGAGATGGGGAAAATGTCAGACCCAGGCATTTGAGGATGCAAAAAAGTGCCTCCAGTCTGAAACATTATTAGTGCACTTTGATGAGACAAAGCCGCTCTACTTGGCTTGTGATGCATCACCTTATGGCGTCGGAGCAGTATTATCACACCGGTTTCCAGATGGCTCCGACAGGCCAATCAGATACATGTCACGGTCACTGTCAACAGCAGAACGGGGATATTCACAGCTAGAGAAAGAGGCACTGTCTATCATTTTTGGTCTAAAAAGATTCCACCAGTATCTGTTTGGAAAACACTGCACTATTGCGACGGATCACAAACCACTACTACGCCTTTTGGGAGAGAGTAAGGGCATCCCACAACTCGCGGCAGCCAGAATGCAAAGATGGGCATACATTTTAGCCGCCTATGAGTACACCTTGGAGTATAAGGAGGGCTCAAAAAACGGGAATGCAGACGCACTGAGCAGACTCCCACTGCCCATAAAGCCCGGAAATATACCACAGGAGGAAGAGGTGGTGCTGCTTATGGAGCATATGAATGGTACACCACTGCAGGTAAAACACATCCGGGACTGGACTCGTCGGGACCCTATCCTGTCCAGAGTCCACCAGTGGTTGTTGCAGGGCTCCTGGCCCTCTCAGAGCACAGACCCAGAAATACGGCCTTACACGAGACGACAACATGAACTGAGTGTGGAGGACGGGTGAATCCTGTGGGGAAGTAGAGTGATAATACCACCACAAGGAAGACAGACTATGATCAAGGAGCTTCATGAGGCTCATCCAGGGGTCTCAAGAATGAAAACATTGGCCCGCAGTTATGTGTGGTGGCCAAACATGGATGCAGATTTAGAGTCAGCAGTGCGCAGCTGTCATTCATGTCAGTTGAACCAAGCCGTCCCAGCAGCAGCACCTATACACCCGTGGGAGTGGCCAGACCAACCTTGGATGAGGCTGCATGTGGATTTCTGTGGGCCAGTATATGGAAAGATGTTTCTAATAGTCATTGACGCCTATTAAAAGTGGATTGAGGCTCACCCAATGCAGTCTATTACTTCATCCATGACAGTGGAGAAATTGAGGAGCATTTTTGACACCCATGGAATCCCAGCAGTCCTGGTTAGTGATAATGGACCAAGTCTGGTTAGTGCAGAGTTCAAACACTTCCTAAAAAAAAACGGCATAAAGCATGTGACAACAGCACCATACCATCCGTCCTCGAATGGCTGTGCTGAGCGTGCAGTGCGGGTGTTCAAAGAGGGCATCAAGAAGATGGGGGAGGGTAGTGTGCAGACAAAGCTATCCAGGTTCTTGTTTAAGTACCGATCAACCGGAGCTACGCCAGCTGAGCTACTCATGAACCGGAGAATCAGAAATCAGTTGGATCTAGTGCATCCTTCACTAGCGAATAGAGTTGGACAAAATCAGGACAAACTAAAAGAGCAGCATGACAAGCATGTCAGGGACGCGTGAACACTTTAGGCAACCAACTTGCGCTTCCGCGTTGCTCTGATTGGCCGAGCGCCTTCCGCGTTTCTCTGATTGGCCGAGCGCGGCTCCCCCTTAAGCTCCAGGAGAGAGAAGAGAGGCTGAAAACCTGCAGTTCTTGCCCGACTGATGGGAGCCGAATCCCGGATACGATTTTTCTGATGAATACCCCCAAAACATGGAGGTCCCGAACGCATGGAAGTATTGATTGCGCCGTAACGAATCATTAAAAAAATATACTGTTAACTGGAATATGTTGTGCCTTTACACATATGTTGGATTATGTAATTGGTTTGTCATGACAAACTAATAAAAAATCGCGATTTACCCGGTGGCTACAACAACACCAGTGGAGGTTTCTCTATGACAACACGTGAAACACAAATTCACTCATAATTCATAATTATTATTAATTTACATATACCTATATATATATATTTAAATTATTATTATAATTTTTTTTATTATAAATGTTTCCTCTGTAAAAAAAATTCCAGTGAATTTTTTTTTCTTCAAAAATGGCCAAAATTGACAGCTCTGAGCAGGCCTGCACTACAGTAATGCCTGCAGTAATTATTCGTGCAGAATAACTGCACAGGTTGACCCAGGGTTAAATAAATAATAATTAATAGCCAATCAAAATAGGCTATTAATGTCATCTAAGCACGGTCTGTGCATTTAAACTCTTGCCATTGAATGGAGGGTTGAATGATTGACAGCCCTTGACATCCAATACACGGAGGTTGAATGATTGGCAGCCTTGCAAATCCAATCAGAGTATGGCTCCTACGACTGCAGCTCTGTAGCTACACGGCTGTTTCTCCCCTTGCGGGATTGATTGATTGAACATTTTATTAACAGAGCACTGAGAGCAGCCACGTTCGAAACCTCTATATTAGTGTATCTAACATTTAGCACTTTAATAGCGGGACATTTACTGAGGACCAGCACAACACACATGTGGATATTATGATTTAATAAGTCTATCTGTCCAGGAGGATGACAACATTATTGCAGGTACTGTAAGCATAAGCAGGCAGCCTAGCAGTTTCTAGCTTGGATGCTAATAACTACTAACGTTATCACGCTAGCTTGGATGCTAACTAACGTAATTAAGCTGGTCATGGTTCATGGTGAGCTGTTTGTCTTATAACGAGACAGCAAATTAATGAATGAATGAAAACTTTATTTGGGTGAATCGCTTGGGTGACTGTCTGAGTGACCACCTGTCGGGAGTCGGAGTCCCGAAAATGGAACGTGTGTCACGCATCAACAGAACAATGTTTAGTGGATTTCGACAGCATCCTCACGCAAATGAAGGATCGATTAGATCACAAAAGACTGCTGTTTGTTGCATTGCTGGATTTGCAACTGCAGAGGAGGTCATTGAACGTTTCATCAGAAAAGAGCGAAGGATGGATTTAATTTACAAGGAGCGACAGGGACACTATTTCCTCAAGAAGTAACGTTGTCAATGGTGAGTGAATTTTTTTTTAATATTTAGTAGCTGTGTGGGCGGGTCTGTGTTGATTATGATTTAATTGGCTGTATTCTCTTTCTGCGTTGGTATGCGTTCTGCCTTTCTGTGGTATAACGAGCGATTTATTTTGGTCCGCCGTGGCCCCCTCCCTCCCTCCTCTTCCTCCTCCTCCTCCTCCTCCTCCTCCTCCTCCTCCTCCTCCTCCTCCTCCTCTCTCTCCTCCCTCTCTCTCCTCTCCCTCTCCTCTCTCCTCTCCCTCTCCTCTCTCCTCTCCTCTCCCTCTCCTCTCCTCTCCTCTCCTCTCCTCTCCTCTCCTCTCTCCTCTCTCCTCTCTCCTCTCTCCTCTCTCCTCTCTCCTCTCCTCTCCTCTCCTCTCCTTAATCAGAGTATCCAACGCTATAGGTCTATATGACAGGCGTTGTACTCTTAAACAGTAATGTATATTTGTAGATCTGGTATGTCATAAATGTCTGGATGTAGCAGTACTGTCTATCTGTATGTCATGTTATGATGAATTGAAAATGGGGGACCCTGATGTAAACAAGAGGAAAGTCTTTCTCTGGTCTGCATCCCCTTAACAATTGTGTGTATTGAGCCGTACTGTATTGTACCCATTCTGCAATCTATAAAGTTTACATTCATTCATTCATTCATTCATTCATTCATTCATTCATTCATTCATTCATTCATTCATTCATTCATTCATTCATTCATTCATTGTCCTTGTGTTACATAAAACCCATCTGTGGCCTCGTGCAGAGGAAGGTGGTAAATACATGTTAAGATATTCCAATGTACAGTTTTGCATACCATTGACCAGTGGCGGACTGGGACACAAATTCAGCCCGGGACATTCAGATGCACCAGCCCACACACCGGCCCACACACCGGCCCAGTAGGGTTGCCACCTTTGACCAATAGAAATAAGGGACACCTATCATCGAGCGTGCGCGTAGCGCGCAATTTTTTTTGTTGCGGTTCTGGGGCGTTTTTTGGGCGAAAATGTGTGGATTTTGTCACTATTTTTCTTTTTTTACTTTATTTCGGTTTTAGGGTTAGGCTTAGGGTTATGTTATTTCATTATTTTGGGGAGCCAGCCCCCCAAACTCCTGAAATGCATAGAAATCTATGAAATCTAAATAAAACAATCTATGACATTTATATTAAAAAGAGCTAGCCCCCCAAACCCCTAATGTTGTGAAGGGCCAGATTAAACCGAATATATATATTTATTTATATATATATATTTAATTGTATTTGTATATTCTCTAATATTCCCTGATATCCCTTGTATATTCCTTGTACAATATGCATTGAATATCCATTCTAGCCTACTGAACATCCCATAATAGTCTCCATTCTACTATTGGTCGAGACCTTGGTGCCAGGCTGCCATACCCCCCAGACCCAGTTCAAACGTACCGCTCAACATGTACGAACAAGTCCTAGTTCCGCGTAGGAATCTGGCTACCGCACCACTAATGGTACTATTTGTTCATAGTGCGTATATATACTGCGCTACTAAAGTAGGACTTCCTTTTAGTCCAGTTTCTTACCCTCCAATAGAGTGACAGACGTAAAGCCTCCCCGCGACGCCACGTGTGGGAGTAAGGCCAAGTTCGGCCTACCATCGGTATTGAGACATCGTGTATATTAATATTTGAATAGTCATATTTGGCACTATATCGTCGAGTTGGACGTAGTCTATTAAGCTAATAATAGTCTATTCATATGTAGTGCTTCGTGCGGTGAGAATACTATCGTAGTCAGTACCCCCATCGTTTCGGGTAGAACTGGCTGCTTATCCAGGGTGGCCGACCCCATGTGAGGCTGCACCCGAGGAGCCCCAGAGCCGACGAGCGAGTGGACCTGCATACCGGATTATTCTACCGACGACAGCCCGCCTTCCCAGGCACGGATTATGCTTTGTATACAGTGATTATTCTATGGATAAAGACCAACACTGCCGTGTGTTGGAAACCCCCCCCCGGAGAGGACGACAGGTGAGGAGACGCTCTACACGACGAGGTCGCTTCACGTCTCTCCATCGTGGACCGGAGGAAGCCGGCCCACAGAGAGTCCAACTGCTTTCATCTGTGGATCGAGGATCGCTGAGGCACCGAGCCGCACAACCGTGGGTTCTCCCAGGATACCCTCGGCCAGACGGATACAGCCAGACTCTACCCCCCCCCCCCTTCTCCAGTTGTCTTACAAGCGACCGGAATCCCCCCCTAGTGTATCCAGTTCTATAATCATTAAAGTATCATTGCTATTATTCCTTAAATATTCCAGGTTGTATATTTACCGCCTGCGCCACCAGAGATTGGACGTTCTCTATTGATATACCAACGAATACTCATTTGCCATAAAAGTGCATCCTATTTCAAATCATAAATGTAATTAAGTGATTGCTCTACATACCTTTTGCTATGTATTAATTATTATTAAACGCAGACTTTCGACTTGGTACATTTGTGTTGGATCGTTTCATCTACGTGGGAGTGTTTACCATAATTATTTATGCCTAGTACTGGGTGGCCAGAGTCTAAAGTACAAGAGGTAGTGGTAGTAAGTATCATATCTAACAATACAGTCAGGGAATTGTACCCCTCAGTTACAATTGGTCCTTCGAGCCGGATGGTAATTAGTGTAATATTAATATAGTGTTATTAATATTGAAATGGCCTATGATGAACACTCCACGAAACGATCCTCCTAACCAACGCCCGCAGCGCGAACGACGGCTCCCTCAGTACTTAGAGGCTTACGCTGTCAGTCAACAACCTAGTCTTCTACTAACAGTAAACGCGGTAAAACTAGAAAGTAAAAGTATGTCTAACCCCAACGCCCAGACTACCCCGACCATAGAGGCCCCTACGGGTTCTAATGTAACTGACCAAGCTCACGGTGGGGACCAGTGGGAACCAGACATGACTTCACACCCCGCCAGTACTGAAGAAGTAGTCCCCGATGAGTCCCGGGAGGAATACACCGCTACCGAGAGAGAACTCGGCACGGAAGAAGACGGGGAGAGCACCGTGGAGATAGAGCTCCAAGGCTCCGCAAGGAGTACCCCGAGGGAAGGCTCCCCTATACAACCGCCTTCTCCCAGCGAGGCAGAGAGGACCCTACAGCAGGCCTTCCTCATCAGCCTGAACGCCGCTGCTGAACGCGACCGACTGCAGATCCAGCAGCGGAGCGAAGAAGAGCATATACGTCTAGAAATAAGACGCATTCAGATGGAAGAGAATGTGGCCCGAGACCGAGCAGACAGCCAGCGAGCAGCTGCTGGTGCTCTACGGGACGCAGAGCGCGACAGACAGCAAGCGCAACTAATAGAACAGCTGATCAGACGGACAACACCCTCTCCCTCCGCCAGAGGCTCCAGGAACTCGTCTAGACACACCTCCAGGGCGGCATCCCCTAGCCGAGTAAACAACCCTGAACTTGACCAACAGACGAGGTCTATACCCCCCACAGACCACCTCCCCCCACCGGTCCAAGCGAGACCTAGCAACCGGGAAGGAGCAGCATATCCTGTGGAGAGGCTAAACCAGAGACTACAAGCACTGGATGACCTAACTGAAGACGAAGAGGAAGAGGAGGAGAACCACGCCCGACGACAGCACAGTACTCTACCGGACCAGGAGGTCCGGTACAGCCCAGGCTATACTCCCGCGGAGCTGCGCTACAGACCCCCGACTCTATACACGGGTGAGCACGACGCACGACCCGCACCGAGGAACAGCACCTGGACAAGCGGGCCATGGTACACTGCCGGTACCAGCCCATACCAAGGAGCGGGAGGAGACTCGCCTAGGAGGCCTCTCCCCCAACGCTCGCCGATGTATCCACAGTCAGCGTCATACATTGGCACGCCTATGGTACCCGACTTCGCCCAAGAGAACCGGGCCCAGTATACAGAACTCCGCATGTGTCTGGAGACCATGTTGGTGGATGTATTGGATGAACGCCATAAATACGCCATCCTACTGAAGCACTTAAAGGTACCCCGCGCACATAATATAGCGCTCGCCTACGCGACTTCCACCACCCCATACACAGCAGCGCTGGTAGCATTGGACCAGAGGTATGGGCGCATATGGGATTACGTGATCCAGGAGATCCGACACATCGACCGCTTACCCCCAGCAATAGACAATCGAGCACTGGACGACCTGTCCATCAGAGTGCAGTCCCTGGTAGGGATGTTGGGAGCGCAGAGAGAGAAGGGGAGGCATGAACTTTACGCCAACTCAAATGTGGAAAGGATCTTGGAGAAGCTGCCGCCCGCTCGACAGGAGCGTTTTAGGCGGCAGAGAGACCACCGAGACCCGAATGGCCCCGAACCGAACCTCCTCGATCTAGCAGACTTCCTGGCGAGAGAAGTCAGCAGCCTACGGCTAGATACATTCGGACGGAGCACCCCTGGCTCCAGAGAAGGAACCAGACGACTAAATGATGGAAGAAGATCGGTGACTGTGATGCACCAATCGGAGTCAGTACCGAGCAGCAGGAGCCACAGTACCCCCTCCAGAACGGAGAAGTGGAAGATAGTGTGCCCCTACTGTGAGAAAGAACACTGGCTAGCGCAATGTGACTCCTTCCCCAAGCTGAACGCGGAGGAAGCAAGTCAATGGATAAAGTCCAACAAGCGCTGTTTTCGCTGTGCGCGCTCACACATGGCAGCCGAATGCCGCTTAAAGAAAAGGTGCACCAAGTGCGATGGAGCCCATCTGGACATACTTCACGCCAGTAACAGACGGCGCCCTTCACCCGCACCATCCAGCAGCAAAGCGAGCGTCATGTACATCGATCCCGCCAGCAGCAGTGGAGCCCGAGTACTCCTAAAAGTAGTGCGTGTGACACTAAGCTACCAGAATAAAGTCCTGGACACTTACGCCGTCCTCGATGACGGGTCAGAGAAGACCCTTCTGCTCGCCTCCGCTGCGGCCCAGCTAGGGCTGCGGGGAAGCGAAACCCAAATGACAATTCGGACAATAAGACGAGATTTGAAGACGATAAAGGGCGAGAATGTCTCATTCTCTATCGCAGCAAGCGGCCAGCCTGAGCGACGGTACCAGATTACAGACGCTTTCACCAGCCAAGAAATAGGACTGTCGCGGTACACATACCCCGTCGCCAAGCTGATGGAGAAATATGCACATCTGCGCAAGTTACCGATCCCGCTCATAGACAATGCTATGCCGACCCTGTTGATAGGCTCCGACCATGCAGACCTCATTGTCCCGATAGACCGGGTTCATACCGGACCCCGAGGCTGTCCTGCAGCAGTCGAGACCCGTTTGGGATGGACTCTCCAAGGCCCGCTCGCCAAATCTCTCAACCGAAGTACAGCCACTAGATGTCTCCACTCCCGAGTCACAGAGGGAGAAACCGCACTCCTGCAACACGTAGAGCGGCTATGGACCTTGGAACAAATGCCCTTTAAGAACGGAAAGAAAGACATTCGCTCTAAAGATGACATTTACGCCATTCACCTCCTCGAGACAGGGACCAAGAGAGTCCCGGTCAACGGCGTGTTGAGATACGCCACGCCACTCCTGCGGCGAGAAGGAATGCCTACTTTCCACGCCAAGACAGACGCCACAGAACGGTACCTGCTGAACACGGAGCGGCGCTTAGCCAAGAACCCCGCCCAAGAGAGTGTATACCGCGCTGAGATTGAGAAGCTCATCACAGCGGGACACGTCACAAAGATGGACATTAAAGAGGCTGACCAGACCACTGAATCGTGGTATGTGCCTCACCACAAGGTCCATCACAACGGTAAAGACCGCATAGTATTTAACTGCAGCTACCAGATCAGATCCCAAAATCTGAATAAAGAGTTACTGCCCGGTCCCACACTCGGCCCCTCCCTACTCGGCGTTCTACTCCGCTTCCGCCAGGAAAAGGTGGCCATCAGCGGGGACATTAAAGGAATGTTCCTGCAGGTGAGATTAGTAGAGGAGGACAAGCCCCTGTTACGGTTCCTATGGAGAGAGAAGCCAGGAGATGAGCACCCAGCCATCTACCAATGGGAAGTCCTCCCCTTCGGAACGACGTGCAGCCCCTGCTGTGCTACATTTGCACTACAGAAACATGTAGCAGAGGACCCAGCAGCGGACGAAGAGGTCCGACACAGCGTAAAGAACAGCTTCTACGTAGACAACTGTCTACAAAGCCTTTCAACCCAGGAAGAAGCCGAGGCTCTCCTGATTAAACTCCGCGCCTCATTGATCAAAGGCGGCTTTGATCTCAGGCAGTGGGCCAGCAGCGATCCGCAAGTACTGCGCAGCCTCTCCTCCGAGGACAAGGCAGCCAGCAGCGAGACCTGGATGGCTACAATCCCGGGAGAAGCCCAGGAGATGACCCTGGGATTGGTGTGGCGATTCAAAACAGATTCGCTTCACTACAGACACAAGCCCCTGACTACGGAGCAGGGAAGGCCGGCGGCGGCGCCGACCACACAACACTCGCCCGACAATATGACCCGCTAGGATGTATTCTACCGTACACCACCAGGGCAAAAATGATTGTACGAGCATTGTGGGACAAGGACCAGGGCTGGGACGACCCCATTCCCGCACAACTTGCATCCACCTGGAGAGAGTGGGAGATGGAGCTCCACTCACTCCCAGGCGTTAACATGCGCCGAAGCTACTTCCCACCCACGGTGAGGCCAGAGACATGTAAAATGGACTTACACGTCTTCAGTGACGCCTCAGAGGTCGCATACGGATCAGTAGCCTACTTGCGGGCCCAAGAAGAGGGGGGAGAGATCTACACAGCATTTGTCCTCGCCCGCTCGAGAATAGCCCCACGCAAGCAACAATCTATCCCACGTCTAGAGCTCTGCGCAGCCCTAGCCAGAGCGCACCTAGCCACGCTCATCCAACGTGAGCTCACCATACCGGTGTCTAGAACAATCCTGTGGTCAGATTCCACGACAGTACTCGCCTGGATCAAATCGGACTCATGCAAGTACAAAGTCTTCGTGGGAGTCAGAGTCACCGAGATTCAAGACTTAACCGAAGAGTTAACCGGAGAAACAGAGTGGCGCTACGTTGATACAAAACAGAACCCAGCTGACGTCATCACCCGGGGAATGCCCCTAGATGACCTCATCCTAAAGCTCCCGGAAGGAGAGTGGCCCACGCCTATCCCGAGGGAAGCCAGTCAAGAGGAGGCTGAGAATAAGAAACCTATGTTCTGTGGATTGAGCACTGTTATCTCCGCAGACCCCAACATAGATGATTGCACTACCATAGAGAGTGCACAACAAAGGACATTCCTGCGGCACCACCCGGAGTGTAAGTCCCCCGCTGAAATGTCAGCAGCTAACTACGAGGAAGCAGAATTGCTTCTACTGCAGCGAGCCCAGAGAGACTCCTTCCCCGATGAATTGGCCTGTCTACAGGGAGGAAAGCCCGTCCCATCCGACAGCAGATTAATCCATCTGGCCCCCGAGAGCGACGCTCATACCCTCATCAGAGTGGGTGGTCGCCTACGCAGAGCCCCCAATCTACCGGATGACATTAAATACCCGATCGTATTGAACAGCCGACACAAGGTCACAGAGCTGATTATAAAGAAATACGATGAGGATGTACATCACGCAGGAGCAGAAAGAGTCTTCGCGGAGATCAGACGTCGTTACTGGATCCTACAAGGAAGAGAGGCGGTACGACGCTTCCAGCGAACATGTCTAGACTGCCGCAAGTGGCGCGCGCAGCCCAGCATACCAAGGATGGCTGACCTTCCTCCATGTCGCCTCCGAATCGGTGACAAGCCATTCCACTCAACGGGTATGGACTGCTTTGGCCCGCTGCACATAAAGAAAGGAAGAGGAACCGAGAAGCGGTGGGGTATTGTATTCAAATGCATGACCACCAGAGCGATACACATCGAGCTTCTCCCGACCATGAGCACAGACTCATTCCTTATGGCCTTCCGTAGATTCACATCACGGAAAGGAAGACCGTCTACACTATTGTCCGATCATGGGACAAACTTCAAAGGCGGCGAAAGAGAGCTGAGAGAGAGCTTCCAAGCTATGGGCCCAGAACTTAAGACCCACCTCGCTCCAGCACAGATTGACTTCCAATTCAACCCCCCAAACGCACCCCACTTCGGTGGTACTTGGGAACGGGAAGTGCGTTCCATAAAGACAGCCCTGTACGCAGTACTTGGGGCCCAGACTGTGGCGGAAGAAGTCCTAATGACAGTCCTCACAGAGATTGAGGGAGTATTGAACTCTAAGCCCCTCGGCTACGTCTCCAGCGATGTGGCGGATATCGACCCAGTTACCTCCAACACACTCCTTATGGGGCGGCTAGATCCCGCGTTACCCCAGACAATGTACCGGCCTGAAGAAGCGAACGGCCGACGAATGTGGAGGTACAGCCAAGTATTAGCCGACAAGTTTTGGAGCAGTTTCCTACTGCACTACCTACCGTCTCTACAGACCCGCCAGAAGTGGGTAAAGGAGAGAGACAATTTGACAGAAGGAACAGTCGTCATGATTATTGATCAATCACTGCCCAGAGCTATGTGGCCGGCCGGCCGCGTAAGCAAAGTGATCACCGGTGCCGACGGCAAGGTCCGAGCAGCTGAAGTACTTGTCCAGGGGCGCACTTACACCCGTCCCGTGGCGAGGCTCATAGAACTGCCCCGACTCCCAGACACAATCGATGATGACCATGACCCTATAACCCTATGACTTTGTGAAGTTGACTGACCCCTACAGCAAACCCTTATGTGTAAATAGACAACGCGATTAATCTGTCTCTGCTTAACTGATTAGGTCTGGGACCAATCAGGGGGTGGCTGTTGTGAAGGGCCAGATTAAACCGAATATATATATTTATTTATATATATATATTTAATTGTATTTGTATATTCTCTAATATTCCCTGATATCCCTTGTATATTCCTTGTACAATATGCATTGAATATCCATTCTAGCCTACTGAACATCCCATAATAGTCTCCATTCTACTATTGGTCGAGACCTTGGTGCCAGGCTGCCATACCCCCCAGACCCAGTTCAAACGTACCGCTCAACATGTACGAACAAGTCCTAGTTCCGCGTAGGAATCTGGCTACCGCACCACTAATGGTACTATTTGTTCATAGTGCGTATATATACTGCGCTACTAAAGTAGGACTTCCTTTTAGTCCAGTTTCTTACCCTCCAATAGAGTGACAGACGTAAAGCCTCCCCGCGACGCCACGTGTGGGAGTAAGGCCAAGTTCGGCCTACCATCGGTATTGAGACATCGTGTATATTAATATTTGAATAGTCATATTTGGCACTATATCGTCGAGTTGGACGTAGTCTATTAAGCTAATAATAGTCTATTCATATGTAGTGCTTCGTGCGGTGAGAATACTATCGTAGTCAGTACCCCCATCGTTTCGGGTAGAACTGGCTGCTTATCCAGGGTGGCCGACCCCATGTGAGGCTGCACCCGAGGAGCCCCAGAGCCGACGAGCGAGTGGACCTGCATACCGGATTATTCTACCGACGACAGCCCGCCTTCCCAGGCACGGATTATGCTTTGTATACAGTGATTATTCTATGGATAAAGACCAACACTGCCGTGTGTTGGAAACCCCCCCCCGGAGAGGACGACAGGTGAGGAGACGCTCTACACGACGAGGTCGCTTCATGTCTCTCCATCGTGGACCGGAGGAAGCCGGCCCACAGAGAGTCCAACTGCTTTCATCTGTGGATCGAGGATCGCTGAGGCACCGAGCCGCACAACCGTGGGTTCTCCCAGGATACCCTCGGCCAGACGGATACAGCCAGACTCTACCCCCCCCCCCCTTCTCCAGTTGTCTTACAAGCGACCGGAATCCCCCCCTAGTGTATCCAGTTCTATAATCATTAAAGTATCATTGCTATTATTCCTTAAATATTCCAGGTTGTATATTTACCGCCTGCGCCACCAGAGATTGGACGTTCTCTATTGATATACCAACGAATACTCATTTGCCATAAAAGTGCATCCTATTTCAAATCATAAATGTAATTAAGTGATTGCTCTACATACCTTTTGCTATGTATTAATTATTATTAAACGCAGACTTTCGACTTGGTACATTTGTGTTGGATCGTTTCATCTACGTGGGAGTGTTTACCATAATTATTTATGCCTAGTACTGGGTGGCCAGAGTCTAAAGTACAAGAGGTAGTGGTAGTAAGTATCATATCTAACAATACAGTCAGGGAATTGTACCCCTCAGTTACACCTAAAATACATAGAAATATATGCATTTTGGAACAGTTACTATATATAGTCAAGAAAGCATTTAGTCATACTTAAAGTTTAAAGTGCTTTATTTGCATTTAACATTGTTTAAATAGATTGGCTGAAATATAGCCTCAACTTGAGCATAATACTGTATGAATATAAAGTGCTGTAAAAACAAAGCCTGGGAACACTTTTACTGAAAGAGGACAATAACACAATGAAACACTTGTGTGACCCAAATTAAAAGATTAATAAAAAATAAAGTGCAAAGAAGAGTAGGCTCCTGGCTGCCAGGGCAGGTAAATAGAAATACTGGCATCTAGTTAAAAACACAACCAGATAAATAAGATGTAATATCCCATACTGAATCAATCTCAGGAGATGTTTCAGTTATGAAGAACTGTGACACCTGTGCTTGGGTCCTTTGCGTTCTTATATTTCGGGAATATTGTTCTCCTGAGGCATGCTGTCTGATGTCAGTCAGTCCACCATGCGCCACAGAAAACACCTACATACTCTACAGTTTGCTTTGTAAACATCTCCACTGACACACGCTATCAAGCCAGTGGTTTGCCTCTTCCCACTCAGGTCTGTATTTCTGGAGGCGTTTTGTCTTTTTAGGACGCGGTGGAGTCACAGTGTCTGCTGTAGACATTTTCAAAACGTCTTCGAAAAGAAATCACGCAACGCACTGGACGAGGAGTTGGGTGGCTTCTTTTGTCAGGAAGGGGCATATCCTTCTGACGTTGCTCAGGAGGAATCTGCAGGTTCTTTGACGGAAGATTGGCACAACGGCACAGAACTCTTCTTAGCAACGTGAAAGCGCTAATTCTCATTGGTCGGTGAGCTGCTGAGCGCACGCCCATCAAGTTGCCAAGTCTGTTTATTTTCCACAACTTTTGGACACAATTTTGCTTGTTTTTGTAGGTCGGCTGGCTTATTTCTCTCACTAAACTGGCAACCTTAAAATACGGGACAAAGGGCGTCCGTATCAGTTCAATACGGAACGCGTCTTTTAGTTTCCAATTACGGGACGATTCCGTATTTTAAGGGACGGGTGGCAACCCTACGGCCCACATTAGTGGCCCACACACTGGCCCACACACTGGCCCACACATTTACATTTACATTTAGTCATTTAGCTGACGCTTTTATCCAAAGCGACTTACAAGTTCTGTACGACAAGACAGCAAGAAGGGTACAACTCTATCAGCTGAGTAACAATGTTTATCAAAGTGTTGCGTGTTACAGTGTAGGTTAGTTTATTAGGACAAGTGCATGGCAGTAAGGTTAGTCAGGGTTAGATTTTTTTTCTTTATTTATTTTTTTATTATCATTTCAGATAATGGTTGAAGAAGTGAGTCTTTAGTCGACGGCGAAAGATTGGACGGGATTCGGCTGTCCTAACTGGGATGGGTAGTTCATTCCACCATTGTGGGGCAAGGACTGAGCATAGGCGGCTTCTCTTTGATGACCCTCCGGGAGCTTGGATAGGAGTAGGTCTGAGGCGGCCAGAAGATGCAGAGCGTAGGGGTCTTGAGGGTGTGTAGTTAGAGACCATTGACCGGAGGTAGGCGGGGGCGGTTCCCTTTGCCGCACGGTATGCTAGGTCGAGGGCCTTGAAGCGGATACGTGCAGCAATGGGGAGCCAGTGCAGGTCCCTAAGAAGTGGGGTGACATGGGCCGACTTCGGTAGGTTTGAGATCAGGTGGGCCGCTGCGTTTTGAATGAGTTGAAGAGGCTTGGTGGCAGTGGCCGGGAGGCCAGCTAGCAGTGCGTTGGAGTAGTCGAGGCGGGAGATGACTGTTGATTGGACGAGGAGTTGGGTGGCTTCTTTTGTCAGGAAGGGGCATATCCTTCTGACGTTGCTCAGGAGGAATCTGCAGGTTCTGGTTGTCGCTGCGATGTGAGCAGAGAAGTTCAACTGGTCGTCGAGGACAACACCAAGGTTCTTGGCGGTCGGGGGCGCGGTCACACACACTGGCCCACACACCGGCCCACACACCGGCCCACACACCGGCCCACATACTGGCCCACATACTGGCCCACACACCGGCCCAGACACCGGCCCACATACTGGCCCACACACCGGCCCACACACTGGCCCACACACCGGCCCACACACTGGCCCACACACCGGCCCACATACTGGCCCACACACTGGCCCACACACCGGCCCACATTAGTGGCCCACACACCGACTCACACACTGGCCCACACACTGGCCCACACACCGGCCCACATTAGTGGCCCACACACTAATCACTGGCAAAAAAAATAAATAAAAAAAAAAATTATAACAACACACATGTGGATATTATGATTTAATAAGTCTATCTGTCCAGGAGGATGACAACATTATTGCAGGTACTGTAAGCATAAGCAGGCAGCCTAGCAGTTTCTAGCTTGGATGCTAATAACTACTAACGTTATCACGCTAGCTTGGATGCTAACTAACGTAATTAAGCTGGTCATGGTTCATGGTGAGCTGTTTGTGTTATAACGAGACAGCAAATTAATGAATGAATGAAAACTTTATTTGGGTGAATCGCTTGGGTGACTGTCTGAGTGACCACCTGTCGGGAGTCGGAGTCCTGAAAATGGAACGTGTGTCACGCATCAACAGAACAATGTTTAGTGGATTTCGACAGCATCCTCACGCAAATGAAGGATCGATTAGATCACAAAAGACTGCTGTTTGTTGCATTGCTGGATTTGCAACTGCAGAGGAGGTCATTGAACGTTTCATCAGAAAAGAGCGAAGGATGGATTTAATTTACAAGGAGCGACAGGGACACTATTTCCTCCTAAGAAGTAACGTTGTCAATGGTGAGTGAATTTTTTTTTAATATTTAGTAGCTGTGTGGGCGGGTCTGTGTTGATTATGATTTAATTGGCTGTATTCTCTCTCTGCGTTGGTATGCGTTCTGCCTTTCTGTGGTATAACGAGCGATTTATTTTGGTCCGCCGTGGCCCCCTCCCTCCCTCCTCTTCCTCCTCCTCCTCCTCCTCCTCCTCCTCCTCCTCCTCCTCCTCCTCCTCCTCCTCCTCTCTCTCCCTCCTCCCTCTCTCTCCTCTCCCTCTCCTCTCTCCTCTCCCTCTCCTCTCTCCTCTCCTCCCTCTCCTCTCCTCTCCTCTCCTCTCCCTCTCCTCTCCTCTCCTCTCTCCTCTCTCCTCTCTCCTCTCTCCTCTCCTCTCCTCTCCTCTCCTTAATCAGAGTATCCAACGCTATAGGTCTATATGACAGGCGTTGTACTCTTAAACAGTAATGTATATTTGTAGATCTGGTATGTCATAAATGTCTGGATGTAGCAGTACTGTCTATCTGTATGTCATGTTATGATGAATTGAAAATGGGGGACCCTGATGTAAACAAGAGGAAAGTCTTTCTCTGGTCTGCATCCCCTTAACAATTGTGTGTATTGAGCCGTACTGTATTGTACCCATTCTGCAATCTATAAAGTTTACATTCATTCATTCATTCATTCATTCATTCATTCATTCATTCATTCATTCATTCATTCATTCATTCATTCATTCATTCATTCATTCATTCATTCATTCATTCATTCATTCATTCATTCATTGTCCTTGTGTTACATAAAACCCATCTGTGGCCTCGTGCAGAGGAAGGTGGTAAATACATGTTAAGATATTCCAATGTACAGTTTTGCATACCATCATTGACTCAGAATGGTCTGTTTAATTGAAATCGTAACAGCAGTAGTTTGTTTATACTTCAGAAGTATGATATTTAAACATGCTCCCCAAAATGAATGGAAGCGAATGAGGAGCCTGACACCTGGGAGGAATGGGGGTGTTGCAGCATTGGGGATGTTTAAAAAATATAATTTAATATATAATATAATATAATAATTTGTGCTTCACCTAAAAATTTGGTCAGCAGCCTCCACTGCTGTGTATTAATAATAATAATAATAATAAATCAAATTTATATAGCGCCTTTCATAGAACCCAAGGTCGCTTTACAATCAGGACAAAAAATAGGGCAAGGAAAGTAGGGGGGGAGGGGGAAGAGGGGATGAGGGAAACATAGTGCTGTAATTACATTTTCTAATAAATATGCATGATCAAGTTCAACAACGTGTGCTTTTATTTTGATATTCCTTAATTCCACGTTGAAATTACACGATGTAAATTCCTAAATAAAATGGGGTCACGGTATAAAAATGTTTGAGAACCCCTGGATATAGGGGTACCACTGAGGATACCACTGATGTATGAAGCAGTGGCGGCTGCTGACCAAATTTCTTGGTGAAGCACAAATTATTATATTATATTATATATTAAATTATATTTTTAAAACATCCCCAAGGCTGCAACACCCCCATTCCTCCCAGGTGTCAGGCTCCTCATTCGCTTCCATTCATTTTGGGGACCATGTTTAAATATACTTCTGAAGTATAAACAAACTATACTGCTGTGACGATTTCAATAAAACAGACCATTCTGAGTCAATGGTACATGCTTGTACAACTGTACAAGCAAAACTGTACATTGGAATATCTAACATGTATTTACCACCTTCCTCTGCACGAGGCCACAGATGGGTTTTATGTAACACAAGGACAATTACGTGGGTAATTCGAAAGTAAAGGCATGCATTTCAGCCACACACACATCACTGACACACTGGACGCAGCGGCCCAATATATATATATATATTTTAAATCCACTCACCATTTGATGTACTTCTTACGCGGAAATAGTGTCCCTTCCATCTGATCACTTGTAAATTAAATCCATCCTTCGATATTTTCTGATGAAACTTTCAATGACCTCGTCTGCTTGCAAACAGGCAATGCAACAAACAGCAGTCTTTTGTGATCTAATCGATCCTTTATTTGCGTGAGGATGCTGTCGAAATCCACTAAACATTGTTCTGTTGATGCGTGACACACGTTCCATTTTCGGGACTGTCCGACTCCGACATGTGGTCACTCAGACAGTCACCCAACGTCTTGGGCAGGTAAAAAAACACTCCACCCTGGTAGCTGCGGTGGTAGCCCTCCGGTAAGCCCTCTTGGGCAGGTAACAAAACACTCCACCCTGGTAGCTGCGGTGGTAGCCCTCCGGTAAGCCCTCTTGGGCAGGTAACAAAACACTCCACCCTGGTAGCTGCGGTGGTAGCCCTCCAGTAAGCCCTCTTGGGCAGGTAACAAAACACTCCACCCTGGTAGCTGCGGTGGTAGCCCTCCGGTAAGCCCTCTTGGGCAGGTAACAAAACACTCCACCCTGGTAGCTGCGGTGGTAGCCCTCCGGTAAGCCCTCTTGGGCAGGTAACAAAACACTCCACCCTGGTAGCTGCGGTGGTAGCCCTCCGGTAAGCCCTCTTGGGCAGGTAACAAAACACTCCACCCTGGTAGCTGCGGTGGTAGCCCTCCGGTAAGCCCTCTTGGGCAGGTAACAAAACACTCCACCCTGGTAGCTGCGGTGGTAGCACTTTAGCTACGTTAGCTACAACAAGTTAGCTTACAGACAGTCCAAGCCGGCACGTTCACGTCAACTACACTACTTCAACTGAGATAGAAAAAAATATATATCATCAAATGATGCACAATAAGTTGATGAACAATTGAATATAGATCTTATTCTCGATGTCAGTCTCTTTCAAGGCAAATTGCACACAGTCAGTCTCAGTAGTGAGATGATGACAGAAAAATTTGTTTTAAAAACATTTCGCTTAAGAATTATTGACCGCGGAAATTCGAATCTGTCAATATCTTTCTAACTTTACCTAAGTCGAAGAGGACGTTCGGCAGATGGACTGAAGATGAAAGTTGTTGCGTGTTCATACAAGGACCCCTTGTATGAAACGGCTTAATCATATTAATATGACACAGGCGGGTTTTCCGCCCACGATCCGGTGTCTCAATAAGGTAAGTCAGCTCCCCTACCTTTTCCCTAACCCGATACGGTCCACTAAACCGAGCCTGTAGACTGGACCCTGTTACCGGAAGTAACACCAAGACCCTCTCCCCTGGCACAAACGTCCTATCCCGAGCCTTCCTATCATACCACCCCTTCATCCGTTTTTGTGTGTCGATCAGATTTGTTCTCGCCAGATCACATGCCCTCTTCAGCTTTTCCCTAAAGCCACAGACATAGTCCAACAGGTTTTTCGGCTCGCTCTCCCCCAACCACTTCTCCCTCAACAACCTGAGTGGCCCCCTCACAGAATGTGCAAACACCAACTCCGCAGGGCTGAAACCCAAAGATTCCTGTACCACTTCCCTTGCGGCAAACAACATCAAATGAACCCCCTCATCCCAATAATCCTCTGTATCACGACAGAACGCCCGAAGCATAGTCTTTAACGCGGAGTGGAATCTTTCTAACGCCCCCTGTGACTCCGGGTGGTATGGACTAGAGAAGCTATGTGATATATCCAGCTGTTTCAAAACCTGCGAGAAGATACGAGACAAGAAATTCGTCCCTTGATCGGATTGGACCACGCGAGGTAAACCGAACACAGAGAAGAACCTCACCAAGGCCTGTGACACTGTCTTGGCCGTTATCCGTTTCAACTCAGATGTCAGGTGGACAATGTGAAGCGGGACCTTCATCACATGCATCCCAAAATACCTAACTGTTATCCCAGCATCCACCTCTGAACTACTGTCGAAGGGCAACACATCCCCCCAAATAAATGACTGGGATGCAGCCGTGTCCCTTAATATGGTCACAGGAACCCTCACCCCATTACTAGCCAAGGATACAATACCCCCGCTGATAAACGGTAGGTAAGCTTTAATATCCTCACCCCTTTTGTCATACTCAACCGATGTGCGTGTGGGTGCCATCACCAACGAAATCTGTTTACTGGGGCGAGTAAGGGCAAAACAATTTTCCTTTATATGGCCTCGTTTTCCACAGTTAAAGCACTTGCGTGTTTCAGACCTCGCGCCCCGCTCAACCGCCTCGCCCCAATGATACCACCAGTGCCCACAGTCTTGTCGCCGAAACCCCACCTCGGCCTACTCTCCACATTGCGTACAGGGTAACTTGGCCTGTCAAAGAGTGTCTTGTGCGTCAGCACAAACTCGTCCGCCAGGCTCGTAGCCACCGAACACTCAGTCACCTTATGCTCATTCATGTACATAGCAACATTATCGGGCAAACAATACGATTTGAACTCCTCAAGGAGCACGAGCTCCCGCATCTTAAGCAGGGTGTCCACCTTCTCCGACGCGCACCACCGGTCAAACAACAGCTCTTTCTCATACGTAAACTCCACATAAGTCTGCGAGCTGCCCTTTCTCAGAGCCCTGAACCGCTGTCTGTACGCCTCAGGCACCAGCTCATACGCCCTGAGAATCGCAGCTTTGACCGCCCCGTAGTTTTGGGTATTCGGGCACAGGGACGCATACACATGTTGGGCTTTTCCCGTAAGGGCACTCTGGAGCAGCAACGTCCAGTGTTCGGCCGGCCACCTCAGTGTTGTGGCCACATTTTCAAACATGGAAAAATATTTATCCACATCCTTCTCTAGAAACTGCGGCACGAGACGTAGATATTTGGTCACATCGAACCTATCCTCAAGGTGTGGGCGCACCTCTGCCCCAAGCCTCCTGAGTTCGAGCGTGCGCGCGTGAGTGCGCTCCGCCTCGGCTTGGTCACGGTCAACACGCTCCAACTCGCGCGCATGCACACGTGCCGCCTCCGCATGCTTTAGCTGCTCAAACTTAAGTTCTAACTCCAACTTTCGCAACCCCAGAGAGCCATCAGAGGCTTGGTCTAACTCCTCATCGGCATCGTCATGCACCACCTCTTGGGTGGTCAGAGCCTCTACCAATATCCCCCGCTGCTGTGCCTTCCTATCCGGGGCCAGCTTAACCCCATAATGCTCTGCTATCCCCGCCAGCTCATCTTTCGTGCACACGCCTAACAACCCCACTGTCGGCCTACGCACAAAGTCTGCCACTGTCACTGGCATTTTTGAACAGGGGAGGAACAGGGGAGGAGAAAGAGAGAGATACCTACAACCACCATATATCAAAAAACGAAAACAATCAACCCCTAAAGAACAACAACAAACAAAAGAAAAACGGCTTCACCCTATGTGTCTGTATAGTCCTGGTCCCTACCTACTTCGGCCACCGCTCCACTACCAAAACCCTGGTACTGTATGTAAGAAATAAAAGCAAGCACTGGTGTAGCTAAGGGGCTACACAACCCTGACTGTATTTAGATATTTAGATTAAACCACTACTAAAGAATATTAAATTAGCCAGACAGTACAGTTACTCAAAATGGCGGACACTCCATTAACTGCGCGGGGACAGGGATACAAGTTGAACAAGCATTTTAATAGTCATAGTGTTGTGAAGGATCAGATTAAACCGAATATATATATTTATTTATGGATATATATTTAATAGTATTTGTATATCGTTTGATATCCCTTGTATATTCTTTGTACATATACACTGAATATCCCTTTAGTCTACTACAGCCCATAATAGTTCATTCTCTCATTGGACAAGAACCTGGCGCTAGCAGACAAGCCCCTTGAGTCAAGTTCAATAGTGCCGACGAACATGTCCCAACTAGCCCCGGTTCCGCGTAGGAATACGGCTACCGAAATACGAATGGTACTATTTGTTCACCGTGCATATAAATATGGCGCAAGTAAAGTAGAACTTTCTTTTAGTCCATTAGTCCTTTACCCTCCAACCTAGTAACAGACGTGAAGCCTCACCCACGACCCACGTGTGGTGCAGTATGGCCTATTTGGCCCCAGAATAGGCATTGAGACCTCGTGTAAATTCATAGCTGAATTGTCATAGTTTGGCACCGTATTTCTATTAAGTAATAATAGTCTATTATGTATGGTGCATCGTTCGGTTAGAGTTCTAAAGTGAGCAGCACCCCCATCGTTTCCTCGCGTTATCTAGAGTCTTAACCAGGCTGGGCAGACCACGCGTGGTGCTTTCATCCGAGGAGTTCTGGGCGAGGACGAGTGGACCTGCACATTGGATTACCTACCCGGACGACTGCTGAGCCTATACGGCATGGAATATCTATTTGCTTTGGGTGCTTTGATTTGTGGAGCGGATAACAGCCAACGCCGGTGAGTGTTGGAATTACCCCCGAGAGGAGCCCAGGTGAGACGGCGCTCAACCCAGACCGAGGCCGCCTCGCTTCTCCTTCGTTGTGGACCTACAGCCTACAGCTACCGTCTACAGGAGGGCCCAAGTGTATTCATCTGTGGATCAAGATCCTGCGGGCACTGTGTTCTGTACCTGAATTCTCCCCAGGAATCGTTGGCCAGATGGGATGCAGCTGACGGCTCTCCAAACCCCCCCCCCCCCTACTGACTTACAACCAGCAGGACCCCTTTAGTATCCCGCTATAATCCTTAAGTACCATCGCTATAGTTCCCTAAAGAACCAGGTTGTATACTTGCTTCCTGCGTAACCAGAGATTGGACATTCAGTGTTGATTTGCCTACGAATACTCATTTGCCTTACAAGTGCATTCAAATCATAAATGTAATTAAGTGAATGTTGTATATACCTTTTGCTATATTAAACCTTCGACTGTTATATTTGTGTGGACCTGATTTCATATGTGGGAAAGTGTTCATCATACTTAGATATCGTGTACTGTATGGCCAGAAGTTAAAGTACATCAAGCGGTAGTGGTTTAATGATACCATACTTATCAATACAGTCAGGGAATTGTACCCCTCAGTTACAATTGGTCCTTCGAGCCGGAGGGTAACTAGTGTAATATTAATATAGTGTTATTAATATTGAAATGGCCTATGATGAACACTCCACGAAACGGTCCTCCTAAAGTAGAACGCCCGCGGCGCAGACGACAGACACCTCAGTACTTAGAGGATTACGCTGTCAGTCAACTACCTAGCCTTCTACAGATGGTAAACGCGGTAAAAGTAGAAAGTAAAATTATGTCTGACCTTAACGACCAGGTTACCCCGACCACAGAGGCCCTAGTGGGTTCTAATGTAACTGACCAAGCTCACGGTGGGGACCAGGAGGGAACAGACATGCCTTTACCCCCCGCCAATACCGAAGAAGTAGTCCCCGACCAGCTCCGGGAGGAAGACAACCCTCCAGAGGTGGAACCCTGCACGGAACAAGATGAGGAGAGCGCCGAGGAGATAGAGCTCCAGGACTCCCCAACGAGCACAGCCAGGAGCGGCTCACCTCTACAAGCGTCTTCCCCCAGCGAGGCGGAGAGGATGCTGTCACAGGCGTTCCTCGTCAGCCTGACAGCCTCTACCGAACGCGATCGACTCCAGGGTGAACGCGATCGACTTCAGGGTGAACGCGATCGACTCCAAACACAGCAACGGAGCGAAGAAGAGCACATACGCCTGGAGATGAGACGCCTTCAGACGGAAGAGAATATGGCAAGAGACCGGTCCGACACCCAGCGCGCCGCTGACGGTGCCCAAAGAGAAGCAGAGCGCGACATCGCTCTCATCCAGCGCGAAGCCGAGCGCGACAGACTACAGGGCGAGCGCGACAGACTACAAGCGCAGCTAATGGAGCAGCTGATCACCAAGGCAACACCCTCTCCCTCCGCCAGGGGTTCAAGGGCCTCGTCGAGACAACAGTCAAGGGCAGCATCCCCTAACCGACCAAGCGACCCTGAACTTGACCACCAGAGAGAGCCTATACCCCCCGCAGACCCCCTTCCCCGACCGGTCCAAGCGAGACCCAGCTACAAGGAAGGAGCAGCATACACTGCGGAGAGGCTAAATAAACGACTACAGGATCTAGAGGACCTGACAGAAGAAGAAGAGGGAGAGGAGGAGAACCAAGCCCGACGACAGCACAGTACTCCACCGGACCAGGAGGTCCAGTACAGCCCAGGCTATACCCCCGCGGCGCTGCGCTACAGACCCCCGACTCTATTCACGGGTGAGCATGACGCACGACCAGCCCCGAGGAACAGCACCTGGACCAGCGGGCCATGGTACCCTGCCGGTACCAGCCCACAGAGAGGCGCAAGAGGAGACTCGCCTAGGAGGCCTCTCTCCCAACGCTCACCGATGTGCCAGCCATCCACGGCGTCATACATTGGCACACTGACGTTTCCAGACTTCACCCATGAGAATCGAGCACAGTACACGGAGCTCCGGATGTGCTTAGAGACAATGATGGTGGATGTCGTTGACGAACGCCACAAGTATGCAATATTACTGAAGCACCTGAAAGTACCCCGAGCGCACAATATAGCGCTAGCCTATGCCACCTCTACGACCCCATACACCGCGGCTCTAGCAGCGCTGGACCAGAGATATGGACGTATATGGGATTACGTAATCCAAGAGATAAGGCATATTGACCGCCTACCCCCAGCAACAGACAACCGCTCACTAGACGACCTGTCTATAAAAGTGCAGTCCCTGGTAGGGATGCTGGGAGCGCAACGAGAAAAGGGTATGCACGAGCTATACGCCAACTCTAACGTCGAGAGGATTTTAGAGAAGCTGCCGCCCGCCAGACAAGAGCGCTTTAGGCGGCAAAGAGACCACCGTGATCCTAACGGTCCCGAACCATCCCTCCTCGATTTAGCCGACTTCCTGACGAGAGAAGTCAGCAGCCTACGCTTGGATACATTCGTGCGGAGCACACCAAGCTCCAGAGAGGGACCTAGGAGAGTAAACGATGGAAGAAGATCAGTGACTGTCATGCACCAATCAGAATCAGTACCGAGCAGTAAGAACCACAGTACCCCCTTGAGAAAAGAGAAGTGGAAGATGGTGTGCCCGTACTGCGAGAAGGAACACTGGCTGTCACAATGTGACCTGTTCAATAAGATGAATGCAGAAGAAGTGAGTCAATGGATAAAGTCCAACAGGCGCTGTTACCGATGTGCGCGCAGTCACATGGCAGCCGAGTGCCGCCTAAAGAAGAGGTGCAGTCGGTGTGACGGAGCCCACCTAGATGTCCTACACGACAGTAACAGAAGAAAGCCTGCACCTGCACCATCGAGCAGCACAAAGGCAAGTGTCATGTACATTGACCCCGCCAGCAGCAGCGGCGCCCAGGTGCTCTTAAAGGTAGTCGGTGTAACATTGAGCCACCAAGATAAAGTCATGGACACTTACGCCGTCCTTGATGACGGGTCAGAGAAGACCCTTCTCCTCGCATCCGCTGCGGCCCAGCTGGGACTGCGGGGGAGCGAGAACCAGATGACGATTCGGACAATAAGAAGAGATTTAAAGACGATAAAAGGCGAGAATGTCTCCTTCACTATCGCAGCAAGCGGGCAGCCAGAGAGACGGTATAGGATTACAAATGCTTTCACCAGCCAAGAAATAGGACTATCACAGTACACCTACCCCATCGCCAAACTGATGGATAAATATGTGCACCTGCGTCAACTACCTATCCCGCTCATAGACGGCGCCACCCCGACCCTGCTGATAGGCTCCGACCATGCAGACCTCATAGTCCCGATAGACCGGGTCCATACGGGACCCAGAGGCTGTCCTGCAGCAGTCGAGACCCGCCTAGGATGGACATTACAAGGCCCCCTCGCTAAATCTCTCAACCGAACAGCAGCCACTAGCTGCCTCCACTCCAGAGTGACAGAAGAAGACACCACTCTCCTGCAGCATGTCGAGAGGCTATGGACACTAGAGACAATGCCCTTTAAGAACGAAAAGAAAGACATTCGTTCTAAAGAAGACATTTACGCCATAAACCTCCTCGAGCAAGGGACAAAGAGAGTCACAGTCAGCGGAGTGATGAGATACGCAACTCCACTCCTGAGGCGAGAGGGAATGCCCACCTTTCACGCCACGAAAGAAGCTACGGAGCGGTATCTATTGAACACAGAGCGGCGCCTAGCCAAAGACCCCGCTCAAGAGAGTGTGTACCGCGCTGAGATTGAGAAGCTAATCACAGCGAGACACGTAATGAAGATTGACATTAAAGAGGCCGATCAGACGACCGAATCATGGTACGTGCCGCACCACAAGGTCTACCACAACGGCAAGGATCGCATTGTGTTTAACTGCAGCTACCAGATCGGATCCCAGAATCTGAATAAAGAGCTCTTGCCCGGCCCCACACTCGGCCCCTCCCTACTAGGCGTGCTACTACGCTTCCGCCAGGACAAGGTGGCTATCAGCGGGGATATCAAAGGGATGTTCCTGCAGGTGAGACTAGTGGAGGAGGATAAGCCCCTACTGCGGTTCCTATGGAGAGAGAGGATCGGAGATGAGCACCCAGCCATCTACCAATGGGAAGTCCTCCCCTTCGGAACCACATGCAGCCCGTGCTGTGCTACATTTGCACTGCAGAAACACGTCGCAGAGGACCCAGCAGTAGATGAAGAGGTCCGACACAGTGTGAAGAACAGTTTCTACGTGGACAACTGTTTACAAAGCGTTTCGACCCAAGAAGAAGCCGAGGCTCTCCTACTCAAGCTACGCGCCTCCCTGATCAAAGGCGGCTTTGATCTCAGGCAGTGGGCCAGCAGCGACCCGCAAGTACTGCGCAGCCTCTCCCCCGCGGACAAGGCAGCCAGTAGCGAGACCTGGATGGCGACCATCCCAGGAGAAGCCCAAGAAATGACACTAGGACTAGTCTGGCGCTTCAAAACAGACTCGCTCCACTATAGACACAAACCCCTGACCACGGAGCAGGGAAGGTCGACGGCGATACCGACCACCAGACGGAGTGTGTACAGAACACTCGCCAGACAATATGACCCGTTGGGATGTATTCTACCTTACACCACCAGGGCAAAGATGATTGTACGAGCACTATGGGACAAGGACCAGGGCTGGGACGACCCAATACCCGCACACCTTGCCTCCACATGGAGAGAGTGGGAGACGGAACTCCGCTCACTCCCAGGCGTCAACATACGCCGCAGCTACTTCCCACCCACAGTGAGGCCAGAGACATGCAAGATGGATCTACACGTCTTCAGCGACGCCTCCGAAGTAGCCTATGGATCTGTGGCCTACTTGCGTGCCCAAGAGAAGGGAGGAGAGATACACACCGCTTTCATCCTGGCTCGCTCAAGAATAGCCCCACGAAAGCAACAATCTATCCCGCGTCTAGAGCTCTACGCAGCCCTAGCAGGAGCGCATCTAGCCACGTTAATCCAACGTGAACTCACCATCCCGGTGCAAAGAACAATCTTGTGGTCAGACTCTACGACAGTACTCACATGGATCAAGTCTGATTCATGCAGATACAAGGTCTTCGTGGGAGTCAGAGTCACAGAGATTCAAGAGTTAAAAGAAGCAGCAAGCTGGCGGTATGTGGACACCAAACACAACCCAGCTGACGTCATCACCCGGGGAATGTCCCTGGATGACCTCACCCGTCACAACATCTACAGTGACGGACCAGAGTTCCTCAAGCTCCCGGAAGAAGAGTGGCCTACGCTCACCCCACGGGAGGCGAGTAAAGAGGAGGCTGAAAACAAGAAACCTATGTTCTGTGGATTGAGCACAGTTGCCTCCACAGACCCCAACATAGATGATTGCCTCACCCTACAGAGTGCGCAGCTAAAGACATTCCTGTGGCACCACCCAGAGATTCAGCCCACCACTGACATTTCAGCAGCTGACTACGAAGAAGCAGAACTTCTTCTACTACAACGAGCCCAGAGAGACTCGTTCCCCGATGAGCTAGACTGTCTACAGGGAGGAAAGCCCGTCCCATCAGACAGCAGACTGCTCCACCTGGCACCCGAGAGTGACGCCCATAATCTCATCAGAGTGGGTGGTCGTCTGCGGAGAGCCCCCGACCTACCGGATGACGTTAAGTACCCGATAGTCTTGAACAGCCGACACAAGGTCACAGAGCTGATCATAAAGAAATACGACGAGGATGTGCACCACGCAGGAGCAGAGAGAGTCTTCGCGGAGATCAGACGTCGCTATTGGATACTTCAAGGGAGAGAAGCAGTGCGACGCTTCCAGCAAACCTGTCTAGACTGCCGAAAGTGCCGCGCGCAGCCCAGCATACCCCGGATGGCTGACCTACCTCCCTGTCTCCTCCGACTCGGCGACAAGCCCTTTCACTCCACAGGCATGGACTGTTTTGGCCCGTTGTATATAAAGAAAGGAAGAGGAACCGAGAAGCGGTGGGGTATTGTATTCAAATGCATGACCACCAGAGCGATACATATCGAACTCCTTCCAACCATGAGCACAGACTCATTCCTTATGGCCTTCCGAAGATTCACATCGCGGAAAGGAAAACCGTCTACATTGTTGTCTGATCACGGGACAAACTTCAAAGGCGGAGAAAGAGAGCTGAGAGAGAGCTTCCAAGCTATGGGCCCAG
Organism: Notolepis coatsorum; assembly: GCF_963971535.1. Lineage (NCBI taxonomy): Eukaryota > Metazoa > Chordata > Actinopteri > Aulopiformes > Paralepididae > Notolepis > Notolepis coatsorum. Next base: position 174,783,723 of record NC_140165.1, on the reverse strand, counting down.
AACTTAAGACCCACCTCGCTCCATCCCAGATTGACTTCCAGTTTAATCCCCCGAACGCACCCCACTTCGGTGGAACCTGGGAACGAGAAGTACGTTCTATAAAGACAGCCCTGTACGCCGTGCTTGGGGCCCAGACTGTGGCGGAAGAAGTCCTAATGACAGTCCTCACGGAGATCGAGGGAGTATTGAACTCCAAGCCCCTCGGTTACGTCTCAAGTGATGTAGCAGATGTCGACCCAGTCACCCCCAACACACTCTTGATGGGGCGGCTGGACCCCGCGCTACCCCAGACAATGTACAGGCCTGAAGAAGCGAACGGCCGAAGAATGTGGAGGTACAGTCAAGTACTGGCCGACAAGTTTTGGAATAGCTTCCTACTCCACTATCTACCGTCTCTACAGACCCGCCAGAAGTGGGTAAAAGAGAGAGACAATTTGACAGAAGGAACAGTCGTCATGATTATCGACAGTCACTACCCAGAGCTATGTGGCCGGCTGGCCGCGTAAGCAAAGTGATCACCGGTGCCGATGGCAAGGTCCGAGCAGCTGAAGTGCTCGTCCAAGGGCGGACTTACACACGACCCGTGGCGAGGCTAATAGAACTGCCAAGACTCCCAGACACTATCGATGACGACCATGACCCCACGACTTTGTGAGTTGACTGACCCTTACAGCGGACCTTGAGTGGTAGACAGTGCGGTTAATCTGTCTCTGCTTAGCTAATTAGGTGGGACTAATTAGGGGGCGGCTGTTGTGAAGGATCAGATTAAACCGAATATATATATTTATTTATGGATATATATTTAATAGTATTTGTATATCGTTTGATATCCCTTGTATATTCTTTGTACATATACACTGAATATCCCTTTAGTCTACTACAGCCCATAATAGTTCATTCTCTCATTGGACAAGAACCTGGCGCTAGCAGACAAGCCCCTTGAGTCAAGTTCAATAGTGCCGACGAACATGTCCCAACTAGCCCCGGTTCCGCGTAGGAATACGGCTACCGAAATACGAATGGTACTATTTGTTCACCGTGCATATAAATATGGCGCAAGTAAAGTAGAACTTTCTTTTAGTCCATTAGTCCTTTACCCTCCAACCTAGTAACAGACGTGAAGCCTCACCCACGACCCACGTGTGGTGCAGTATGGCCTATTTGGCCCCAGAATAGGCATTGAGACCTCGTGTAAATTCATAGCTGAATTGTCATAGTTTGGCACCGTATTTCTATTAAGTAATAATAGTCTATTATGTATGGTGCATCGTTCGGTTAGAGTTCTAAAGTGAGCAGCACCCCCATCGTTTCCTCGCGTTATCTAGAGTCTTAACCAGGCTGGGCAGACCACGCGTGGTGCTTTCATCCGAGGAGTTCTGGGCGAGGACGAGTGGACCTGCACATTGGATTACCTACCCGGACGACTGCTGAGCCTATACGGCATGGAATATCTATTTGCTTTGGGTGCTTTGATTTGTGGAGCGGATAACAGCCAACGCCGGTGAGTGTTGGAATTACCCCCGAGAGGAGCCCAGGTGAGACGGCGCTCAACCCAGACCGAGGCCGCCTCGCTTCTCCTTCGTTGTGGACCTACAGCCTACAGCTACCGTCTACAGGAGGGCCCAAGTGTATTCATCTGTGGATCAAGATCCTGCGGGCACTGTGTTCTGTACCTGAATTCTCCCCAGTAATCGTTGGCCAGATGGGATGCAGCTGACGGCTCTCCAAACCCCCCCCCCCCTACTGACTTACAACCAGCAGGACCCCTTTAGTATCCCGCTATAATCCTTAAGTACCATCGCTATAGTTCCCTAAAGAACCAGGTTGTATACTTGCTTCCTGCGTAACCAGAGATTGGACATTCAGTGTTGATTTGCCTACGAATACTCATTTGCCTTACAAGTGCATTCAAATCATAAATGTAATTAAGTGAATGTTGTATATACCTTTTGCTATATTAAACCTTCGACTGTTATATTTGTGTGGACCTGATTTCATATGTGGGAAAGTGTTCATCATACTTAGATATCGTGTACTGTATGGCCAGAAGTTAAAGTACATCAAGCGGTAGTGGTTTAATGATACCATACTTATCAATACAGTCAGGGAATTGTACCCCTCAGTTACACATAGCAACATACATATTATATATCACTGACCTCCAGTTACTACTATAATATCAATGCCACAATGTCCGCGGTAACGATAGTTCCTATGCTACGGGTACCCGACCGGTGGAGCTCTGAATAGAGTGGATTGAGATGAAGCATGCAGAACAGGGAAAAGCAAGATGATGGATGGAGACGATGGTCTTCTGGAGTTCCTACTTCCAGAGGGCTGCAGACACACTGAGGATAATCCAGTCGTCGCTGGGGAGGAAAGGGTCTCGTACGGACCGGTCCTTGTATTCCTAGCGCCCGATGGCAGGATTAATAGCTATTAGTCCAAAGCTCATTGGCATGGTGATAGCTAGTTAGTTCCGTTTGTACTTAAAGCTAACCCGCAAGAAGTCTTCAATGAGTAGTTATGTCCAGAACGTCGCTGGGTTCAACTATAAGTCTCTCCACGTTACTTCGCTTACACAAGTCACTATACTGTGCCAATAATGGCTCGACAATATTATAGTTGTAATTAGCCGTGCGGCTCTCTATAACGATACGTTGCCTGGCCGTCCTGTTTACAACTGCGCCAACGTTACTTCTCTCTCACTCTGTTCGTTTTCCTGTGGTCTGAGCCTGTTCACCCATACTGATCAATACGCTCTCTCACTTGTCTGGGCATGTCTGAATATGTTCTGAAACATGTCTAGAGGGGCGCGCGCACTGGCGCCTACGCCGTTAAGAATGGGACATACAAATAAGCGAATGATGAATCCTGTTAGGCAAACAGACGACGTGAAAATATATATCTTATATATATAAACAATATATAAGTTATACAAAATAATAAACGCAGACTTTCAGTGTTAATCTGGACCTTCAGAACAGCCGCCCCCTAATTAGTCCGAACCTAATTAGCAAATACAAATTGGGGCACAGATTAATAACCTGGGTCAAGTCAACTTCTCCATAATGGGCTATAGGCAATTGGAAGTAATCTATAAAGTCGATGGGTTATCGTCGTCGTCAGGGGGGTCAGGGAACGCAGGAAGCTCTATCAACTTAGCTACTGGTCTGGTATAAGTCCGCCCTTGGACGATGACTTCTGCCGCTCTGACCTTCCCATCCGAACCATTGATCACTCTGCTCACACGGCCGGCTGGCCACGTAGCTCGGGGTAGTGACTGGTCTATGATCATCACGACGGTCCCCACGGTCAGGTTGTCCCTGTCTTTCACCCATTTCTGACGGGCTGGAAGGGAGGGTAAGTAGCGTAGGAGGAAGCGGGCCCAAGACTGGTCGGCCAGTACTTGGCTGTGTCTCCACATTCTCCGTCCGTTCATCCCGTCCTGTCTGTACACCGTCTGAGAAAGGGCAGGGTCCGGCCGCCCCATCAAGAGGTAGTTTGGGGTGATGGGTTCGATGTCAGCTACGTCGCTTGGAACGTAGCCGAGGGGCTTGGAGTTCAGAACTCCCTCTTCTCGAGCCCTCAGGTAGGCCACTGATCCGTATGCCACTTCTGAGGCGTCGCTGAAGACGTGCAAGTCTATCTGACACGTCTCCAGTCGCACGGTAGAAGGGAAGTAGCTCCGCGGGATGGCCACCTCGCGGAGTAAGACAAGTTCATCCTCCCACTCTCTCCATGTGGTGGCTAGGTGCTCGGGTATGGGGTCGTCCCAGCCCTGCTCCTTGGCCCACAGTTCTCTCACCAGCATTTTCGCCCGGGTGGTGTAGGGGAGAATACACCCCATGGGGTCGTACTGGCTGGCGAGTGTTCGGTACACACTCCGCCGAGTGGTCAGTCTAGTCGTGGACGTCTCCTGATCCGTCCTCAGAGGTGTGTGTCGGTAGTGAAGCGAGTCCGTCTTGAAGTGCCAGACGAAGCCCAGGGTCATCTCTTGCGCTTCGCCTGGGGTGTGCGCCATCCAGGTCTCGCTGCTAGCGGCTTTAGTCTCTGGAGGGAGGTGCTGGAGAACTTGAGGGTCGCTACTGGCCCACTGTCGGAGGTCGAATCCACCTTTGGCTAACGAAGCCCGTAGCTTCATTAGGATGTTCTCTGCTTCTTCTGGCGTGGATACGCTCTGTAGACAGTTGTCCACGTAGAAACTTCGTTCCACGCTGTGTCGGACATCATCGTCAGCTCCGGGGTCTTCGGCCACGTGCTTCTGTAACGCGAACGTGGCGCAGCACGGGCTGCAGGTGGTGCCGAAGGGGAGTACCTCCCATTGGTATATCGAGGGTTGTTCGTCGTCGAGCCTCTCCCTCCACAGAAACCTCAGTAAAGGCTTGTCTTCCTCCATCAGTCGAACTTGTAGGAACATCCCCTTGATGTCGCCGCTGATGGCCACTTTGTCCTGACGAAAGCGTATCAGGACGCCGAGGAGGGAGGGTCCGAGTGTCGGGCCGGGCAGGAGTAGGTTATTCAGATTCTGCTGTCCAATCTGATAACTGCAATTGAACACGATGCGGTTCTTTCCGTTGTGGGTGACCTTGTGGTGGGGCACGTACCAGGGCCCTCATTCATCAACGTGTTCTACGCACAGATCTGTGCTTACCCTGTGCGTACGATCATTTCTAAGCAAAGAGTGGGATTCATCAATTTCAACTTGAACTTGACTCCGTGCTTACGTCTACGCACAGGTCAGAGCACACTTACCTGACGCCCAGTGGTAGAATATCGTTACTACGCCTAAGCACTCCTCAGTTCTGCATTAGTTTCAAGGCGGAAATAAGCTTCCGTGCATTAGTGTTCAACTTCTGTATGACCCGTAATTCATTATAGTTCATTGTAAAATAGCGACAGTAGTGTAATTATAACGGGCTCACACGCGAACAAGAGGTTGGCCTGCTTGTTTGGCACGGGGGGGGCAGACGCAAAACACCAACCTCCAAACGCGATTAGATATTGTTTCAAATAAAAAGCAAATTATTTTGTGTGTCATGTTTCCAAATAAGATTGGTCACGAAATGCTTTCTACTTCAATTCGTTGGTTAGAATAGATGACCTCCGTTGAAACTTCACTGAGACTAACAGTCTATTTGTGAGCTCCCGCACAGATGTGATGATAATAATAATAACAATAATAATAATAGCTTCATTTTATATAGCGCCTTTCAAGAGACCCAAGGTCGCTTTACATAGATAGGGGGGGGGGGGGGAATAACAAAGTAACAAACATAGTGGACAGACACACAACATATATATATGATGATGGAATTCATTCAAGATCCTCTCCACCCTCGGGTCTTTGCCACCGGCACGGTCCATCGTGATATTGGAGATGGATCGAGCAATAAACTGTTACTGTAGCTGTCAAAGCTCCATCACAAATGCAGTTATGTGAATAGAAAGGGATTCCACTCAGTCAATGTTGCGATGCGCATTTGCCTGATACATGTTATTGCTGGATGCCGGGAGGAAGGCGATGCTGAATGTTTTCAATTCATTAAATAAAACGGATACTTTTTGCAAGGGTTTACTGACTGTCATACAAATAATCAACCAACTACATACTGTAACTTTTCAGTTCTTATTTACATTGTGACAACAGCCTTGTGAGTTCCCGCAGTGACCCGCACACAGACATGATGGAATTCAAGTTCATGTTTGTATTGATCACATATAGGCAGGCTACACATGGCGTATCTGCTACATCATACATGGCAGTAAGATTCATTGTTCTTGTATATGCTCTCGTATTATTGTTTATGTAGGCTACCCAATACTGACATCAAAATAGATTGTAGTATGCCTCTAGAAATCATATGCAGCAGGTAGAAAATTGACGGGAGATCCATCGCGATTTGGAATCAAATTGAGGAGAACTTTAATCCCTGGGTATTAATCAAACAACACGGGAAAAGGCAGTCATATTCCAGCGCGGTCTTTATTAGCCGACAACAAAATAGATGCCTCTAAAAATCATATAGCCAATCGAACACAACTAATAAAGGCATTCATATTACAGCACGGTTATAATGACACACAACCAACGCCAAACAGTGGTCAACGAACGGTCTTTATTAGTATTTTGAGCTGTCCAGGCAGAATTGCAGCAATGGTCTTAGGGAGCCGTTGATATCTGACATCACCGTTTACAAGTCCGCCTTTTATTTATCCCATAATACGCGATAGTGTCTTCTTGGTTCGACAGCAGTGAACAATCTCCGTGGAGTTTCTCAGAGTTCCGCTCGGGTCAGTCCATTATTTCACATCCCATGGGGGGTGTTTCCTCACTTTCATGACCATATATGGATAATCATGCACGAGCATTGACGGTAGAACAAAGTGGTATTCATCAACACGGAGGAGCATAGAGCCTGCGTACGCACGTGTGATGAATCCCGACTTCCCTGTGCGTACACTGGTTCTACATTCCGTGCTTACGTGTGGAAATAGAACATGTTCTACGCACACATTGATGAATGAGGGCCCAGGACTCTGTCGTCCCTTCTGCCTCGTGGTCATCGATTTTCTTTATGTGGCCGGCCGTTACCAGCTTCTCGATCTCGGTGCGATAGATCGTTGCTTGGGGGGGATCCTTGGCGAGGCGCCGCTCAGTGCTCTGTAGGTAGTGGTGCGTCGCTCCCTTAGGCACATGCAGAGTGGGCATCCCTTCCCGCCTCAAGAGTGGGGTTGCGTATCTTAGCACTCCGTCGACCTCGACCCTCGTAGTCTTCTGCTCGAGTAGAGCGATGGCATACTTGTCCTCTTTGGACCGAACCATCTTGCGTTCGTTCTTGAATGGCAACGCGTCTAGTGTCCATAGCCTCTCAACGTGCTGTAGGAGAGTGTTGTCTGTGTCGCTCACCTTGGTATAAAGGCAGCGTGTGGACGTTGGTCGGCTGGAAGGCCCGGAGAGGGGGCCCTGGAGCGTCCACCCCAGTCGGGTCTTAACCGCGGCTGGGCATCCTCTGGGTCCGATGTGGACCGCATCAGTTGGGACAATGAGGTCCGCGCGGTCGGAGCCAATGAGTAGGGTCGGTGTAGCGCCGCTGATAAGCGGTATGGGCAGTTGGCGTAGGTGGTCGTACTTTTCCCTCAGCTGTGGGATGGGGTAATCATAGCGTGACAAACCTATGTCGTAGCTCGTGAACGCCTTGCTGATGGCGTACCGCTTCTCAGGCTGGTCGATCGCTGCAATGGTGAACGAGACGTTTTCGCCTTTGATTGTCTTTAAGTCTCGACGAATGGTACGGAGGGTCATGGTCTCCTCTGGACCCCGCAGGTCCAACTGGGTCGCAGCGGAGGCGAGGAGGAGTGTCTTCTCCGACCCGTCGTCGAGGACGGCGTAGGTGTCGAGTACCTTGTCCCCGTGACTGAGGAGTACTCGTACCACCTTGAGGAGCACTCTGGAGCTCCCACTCTTCGCGGGGTCGATGTAGAGTACTTCTGTTCTCGAGTTGCTTTGTGGAGCTGGTGGGCGCTTGTTGCTCTCGTGCAGTGCTTCGAGGTGAGCGCCGTCACACTTGCCACACTTCTTCTTAAGGCGGCATTCTGCTGCCATGTGGCCGCGCGCGCAGCGGAAGCAGCGGCGGTTAGCTTTAATCCACTGACTTACTTCGACGGTGGTCAGTTTCTTGAATGCGTCGCACTGTGACAGCCTGTGTTCGTTGTCGCAGTATTGACATGCGATCTTCCATTTCTCCTTGGCGGGGGGGTTGTGACTCTTCTGCCGTGACACAGACTCGGCCTGGTGATCACGGTGATGGGCCTGCTTTGGTCTTTAAACCTCCTCGGTCCCTCTTTAATGTTCGAGCCACCCCATGCGAAGGTGTCAATTCTTAGGCTGCTAACCTCCCTGGCTAGGAAGTCAGCAAGATCCAACAGTGACTGTTCTGGGCCATTCGGGTCACGGTAGTTTCATTGCCGCCGAAAGCGTTCTTGGCGGAATGGGGGGAGCTTCTCCAATATACGCTCTACGTTGGAGTTGGCGTACAACTCGTACATCCCCTTCTCTCGTTGGGACCCGAGCATCCCTACCAGGGACTGTACTTTAACGGATAAGTCGTCCAGGGCTCGGTTGTCTTTAGCCGGGTGGAGACGTTCGATCTCACGTATCTCCTGAATGACATAATCCCACGTACGTCCGTAACGTGCGTCGAGGGCAGCCAGGGCGTCAGAATAGGGAGTTGGTGAATTGGAGTATGCCAGCGCTATGTTGTGCGCTCTAGTTACCTTGAGGTGCTTGAGGAGAATGGCATACTTGTATGGCTCGTCCTGTACTCCTGACATGATTGTCTCTAGGCACATACGCAGCTCGGTATACTGCGATCGGTCTTCTCTTGTGAAGTCTGGGAATGTGTGGGACCCAATGTAGGGTGTCATAGAGGGCTGTGACACTGACACACGTGGGGGGAGGGGCGTTCTCGGCGAGTCTCCCGGTGCGTTGGGTCTTTGGTTCGTGCTGGGCGGGAACCAGGGGCTGGGTTGCCAGGTACTAGTCCTCAGTGCCGTCTGTTGCTCGAACTCCCCACTGGGGTGTGTTGGGGGTTCATGACGCAGCGTGTCGTGACTGAGACCGGGGCTGCGCTGAGCCTCCTGGTCTGAGATGGAGTAGTGCGGGCGGGCCCTCTGCCCTCCCTCGTCCTCAGTCAGGCTTTGTAGTCGCTCGGCTAGCTGCTCTGCAACGTAAGCAGTTTCTTCCCTGAGGGGGGGTCCCATGTAGCTTCGTCGGGGAGGGGAGGGTGCCCTCGACCCTTGGCGTGATGATCTCCGGGAGCTCCGGGTGGAAGAGTGGGGGGTCCCATTCTGGAGCGTTTGCGCCATCATTTGTGCTTGTAGACGGTCTCACTCCGCCTCGCGCTGCGCATTGGCTGCGTCGCACTGCGCATTGACGCGGTCTTGCTCCATGGTTTCTTGAGCCTGGAGGCGCCTCTCTTCCAGTCTGAGATGTTCGCGCTCACCCTGGAGGCGGTCACGCTCACTCTCTCGTTGCGCCTGGAGGCGGTCACGCTCACCCTGGAGGCGGTCACGCTCACTCTCTCTTTGCTCCTGGAGGCGATCCCTTTCTGCCGAAGCGGTTATCGTGGCGATCAGGACTTGCGCTAGCCTCTGGTCGGCCTCGCTTGGGGATGACGCTGATGATGGTGATTTGGAGTTGGCAGGGCTTGGCGGTGACCTGGTCTTCTCACGCGCTCCGAGGTCCCTCTCGGAGGCGCTGTACTCTGTCTTCTCCCGCGCTCCGAGGTCCATCTCGGGGGCGCGGTACTCTTTACTTTCATGCGCTCCGGAGTCCATCTCGGGGACGCGGTGTTCTATGGGTTCATGCGCTCCGAGGTCCACCTCGGGGGCGCGGTGTTCTATGGGTATAATCAAGTCATGCCCCGCTTGTCCCCCCCGTAAGCTAAGTCAGTTTCACTTAAACTAGCTTGGGTCTCTACATCTGGGGTTGACAGGTCGATAAGGTTGGGCATACTTGAGCTACCAATATTATCCTTGCTTAACGTCCTCGTAGATAAGCTAGGAGGTAAATCTACGGCGTAGCCCTCCAAGTGGTGAGGGGGCTGACGCTGGCGCCTAGGGCGCTCTAATGGGGGAGAGCCGATTGGAGAGTGTCCGCCGCTGGCCATATTATCACTAATATTATTATTACTGATACCCTCCGGCTCGAAGGACCAATTGTAGCTAAGGGGCTACACAACCCTGACTGTATTTAGATATTTAGATTAAACCACTACTAAAGAATATTAAATTAGCCAGACAGTACAGTTACTCAAAATGGCGGACACTCCATTAACTGCGCGGGGACAGGGATACAAGTTGAACAAGCATTTTAATAGTCATAGCAACATACATATTATATATCACAGATCTCCAGTTACTACTATAATATCAATGCCACAATGTCCGCGGTAACGATGGTTCCTATGCTACGGGTACCCGACCGGTGGAGCTCTGAATGGAGTGGATTGAGACGAAGCACGCAGAACAGGGAAAAGCAAGATGATGGATGGAGACGATGGTCCTCTGGAGTTCCTACTTCCAGAGGGCTGCAGACACACTGAGGATAATCCAGTCGTCGCTGAGGAGGAAAGGGTCTCGTACGGACCGGTCCTTGTATTCCTAGCGCCTGATGGCAGGATTAATAGCTATTAGTCCAAAGCCTGTTGGCATGGTGATAGCTAGTTAGCTCCGTTTGTACTTAAAGCTAACCCGCAAGAAGTCTTCAATGAGTAGTTATGTCCAGAACGTTGCTGGGTTCAACTATAAGTCTCTCCACGTTACTTCGCTTACACAAGTCACTATACTGTGCCAATAATGGCTCGACAATATTATAGTTGTATCTAAGTAATTAGCCGTGCGGCTCTCTATAACGATACGTTGCCTGGCCGTCCTGTTTACAACTGCGCCAACATTACTTCTCTCTCACTCTGTTAGTTTTCCTGTGGTCTGAGCCTGTTCACCCATACAGATCAATACACTCTCTCACTTGTCCGGGCATGTCTGAACATGTTCTGAAACATGTCTAGAGGGGCGCGCGCACTGGCGCCTACGGCGTTAAGAATGGGACATACAAATAAGCGAATGATGAATCCTGTTAGGCAAACAGACGACGTGAAAATAATATCTTATATATATAAACAATATATAAGTTATACAAAATAATAAACGCAGACTTTCAGTGTTAATCTGGACCTTCAGAACAACTGGCATGACCGCCTAACGCCTCCACACCTAGAGGTATTCGCAAATCAACCACTGTCATGTGTAAAAAAAAAAAAAAAAACATCCCCAAACGTTCTCAACCCTCACTATAGTACCCCTATATAAGTAAACACTATACACACGCCGGCCTAGGAGGAGCCTGACAGGGTCCTTCTAATACCCCGACCGCATGTGGTGTGTCCCCAGGCGATGGAAGGCACCATATATAAAATGGTCCAACTGCCTTAGCTGGTTGAGAACGCTCCCTATTGGAGAAGTATTTGCCAAGGGGGTCTAAAACATGGGTCACACACACGACAATGTCAACCATACCTCACAGTGTGGACCAAGCCCAGCGGCCACCACCAAATGCTTGCTCCGAGTCGTTTGGCCGAGCCCCCATATTACGTAACCATTGACTACAGGAAGGCTTGTTATCTGGTCAATGTTACATAATAAAGAGACGGCAGCCAAAGTATCTAAATAAAGAATATTTAATTTATAATTACCATAGTTTCGTAACAAAAATGAACATCAAATAATAAACAGACAAACACAGAACTATACAGACAGGATCAGCACCAGACGGAAGGGATGACAGACTACTTATACACAAGGGAATGACGAGACAACACACACCTGGGGTAATGGTAATTGGGTACACCTGGTGGGAAAACAATAGGGACTACACACCATGACAGAGGACTACATCTAGACATGACAACTCACATTAGGAGCGCCTGATCAGGGCACAAACATACCCCCACATAACATCGTGCTTGAAAAATGTACCTGGCTTTAAGCTTGTTTATCAGGTTCCAGGGGTGTTTTATGCATTTTCCCTGTTACTGCCAGGTGTACGACTGTACAGGTGCATTGCCACTAAGCCTCGGGCAGCGCTATTATTTAAGAATACGTTGACTGTATCATATGCCCAGCCTCGGCAGCGCTATTATTTAAGAATATTTTGACTGTATGCCCAGCCTCGGGCAGCGCTATTATTTAAGAATACGTTGACTGTATCATATGCCCAGCCTCGGGCAGCGCTATTATTTAAGAATACGTTGACTGTATCATATACCCAGCCTCGGGCAGCGCTATTATTTAAAGGGGAACTATTTTACTATTTCTTTCACTATTTGGGCACTTTTACACAATTCCTGTGAGTTTATGGAACACTTCTGTAATTATATATTTTTTTTAATTCATTGTTTTTTATTTCTAATCAAGTCCTCAAAAACAGCATTTTTCTACATCAAGATCTCGAGCCGTTTTGAGGCTGGGCTCATAAACCACTGTGTGGCCTTCGCGGCATCTGGGATATTATCATGCAGCGGTGTCTCTCTGACATCACAAATCATCATATTTTCAGATGACTCAGTTCAGTGAGGGTGAATATTGTGAGAGGAGAATTGGAAGAATGCGCCAATATGAGAATTAGAGACAGATCATATTAATATAAGTCCACATAGCTAGGAAACAATGCTAAACACTGAAAAAGGCCATTTATAAGATAGTTCCCCTTTAAGAATATGTTGACTGTATCATATGCCCAGCCTCGGGCAGCACTATTATTTAAGAATATGTTGACTGAGGCGGTTAGGTGGCCGAGCGGAGATTGCGTTCGTCACCAGCCCCGGAGCTGAGCTGGATTTGCCTGTTCGAATCCAGCTCACAGCTCCGGGGTTGTCACCAGCTTGGCTGGCCGTCTGCACTGATACAATTGGCTGTATCAGAGGGTGGGAGAAGCTGGCGGGGTGGGTCCGGGTCGTTGTAAACAGCGACTCCTACAGTTCGGTCGGGGCGCCTGCTAAGCGCGGATTGGACGTGAGGGGGATAGTGTGGTCCTCCCACACGCTACGCCCTCTCAATGAGAATCCGCGCTGCCAGGTGAAAAGAAGCGGTGATTGGCTGGACGTGTGTCGGAGGAAGCACGTGGTAGCCTCCACTCTCCCAGATGATCTGACTGTGGGGGGTAAGTGCGCAGCGACCAGGAAGGGACTGGGAATTGGCATACGACTAACATTGGGATGGGAGAAAATCGGAGGAAAATGGAGGGGGAAAAAGACCAAAAAAAAAAAAAAAAATATGTTGACTGTATGCCCAGCCTTGGGCAGTGCTATTATTTAAGAATATGTTGACTGTATGCACACAAAAAAAATTACACACACACACAGCCTAATTGGGAACCAAATTGGGCTAACTGCATGGTGTGTCTTTGAAGATACAAACCAAAATTAACAGTTTTACTCTATATATAAAAGCAAAATACGTATCTAAACTATAATATATGCTTAAACTAAATAAGACTCATGCACATCTAGTTGGAGCCCGACTGGAGGTGCAGGTCAGCGCAAGAGAGATATATAAAACTAAAAGTTGAATACCTTCAAAAGAAAGAAGGGACCGCACACTCCTCAGGACTGGTTTTAGCTTTTTTTTAATTGCACAACGTGTTTCGCTTCTGCTTCCTCAGGTGCTATGCAGCAGGTGTCAATAATCATCATTATATACAGCATACTCCACCCCACATCGTAACACATCAAGCCCATTGGCTACTCAATTATCACATTTAATTTATCATTTTGCAGGATGTAATGCATATAACTCACATGATGCATAAAGACTCATTTTGAAAAAATTATATATAATAACACAATATGAGAGAAGTGACAAATACCTAGGTCATTAGATATGACAAACAATTTAAAACAGATTTAAAACCACACCCACATAGGTTACACAGAACCTCTGGGGTAGTGATTGCAAAAATGGATTCAGCTCGAGGGATTCATTTAGACCATGGGATTCCACAGAATTCAGAGTAAAAATCCAATATGCTTCCCTCTGTAAGAGAAGTTTTATTATATCACCGCCCCTCGGTGGTAGGGTGACTCTTTCGATTCCAATGAACTTTAGAGTGTTATGGTTTGTAACCGACCCCAATCGCACAACACAAGACAGGTATGAGAGTAAGCCAAGAACTGGGCATTTATTGAATACAACAGAAAAGCGGCACTGTCCCTTTAAGGGAGAACACAAAAATACTGGAACAAGGAAAAGGGCAATGTGCCTTTAAGAGGCGAGCAGGCTAAGGGGAAGGCTAAGGGAGAACACAAAATACTGGAAACAAGAATTAGGGAAAATTGGCACTGTGCCTTTAAGAGGCGAGCAGGCAAAGGGGCTAAGGCTAAAGGAGAACACAAAATACTGGAAACAAGAATTAGGGAAAATTGGCACTGTGCCTTTAAGAGGCGAGCAGGCAAAGGGGCTAAGGCTAAAGGAACAGGGCCAGGGCAAAGGACAGGGCAGGAACAGGGGCACTGGAGAGGGGAACAGGGACAGAGGCCCGGGGAGGCGGGCTGGAGACAGGGACAGAGAAAACAGGGTTAAGGCCTTGGACAGGGCGAGGGCCAGAGCTGCTTACAGGGATGGAGTAGGAGCGCACAGGCTAGACGTCTGGAGTGGTGCGCGTCGGCTTGAAGAGCGCGCCGGCTCGGAGAGACGCATCCTCCCGTAGAGAATTAGAGAGCGATGCGCGTCTGGAGAAGTAGCGCGCCGGCTAGAAGTCTGGAGTGGTGCGCGTCGGCTTGGAGAACGCGCCGGTTCGGAGAGCGCGCCGGCTCGGAGAGACGCATCCTCCCGTAGAGAATTAGAGAGCGATGCGCGTCTGGAGTAGTAGCGCGCCGGCTAAACGTCTGAAGTGGTGCGCGTCGGCTTGGAGAACGCGCCGGTTCGGAGAGCGCGCTGGCTCGGAGAGACGCATCCTCCCGTAGAGAATTAGAGAGCGATGCGCGTCTGGAGTAGTAGCGCGCCGGCTAAACGTCTGAAGTGGTGCGCGTCGGCTTGGAGAACGCGCCGGTTCGGAGAGCGCGCCGGCTCGGAGAGACGCATCCTCCCGTAGAGAATTAGAGAGCGATGCGCGTCTGGAGTAGTAGCGCGCCGGCTAAACGTCTGAAGTGGTGCGCGTCGGCTTGGAGAACGCGCCGGTTCGGAGAGCGCGCCGGCTCGGAGAGACACATCCTCCCGTAGAGAATTAGAGAGCGATGCGCATCTGGAGTGGAGCGCGTCTGCTGTAGGAGCGCGTCTGTGCGGGGTCTGGAGTGGAGCGCGTCTGCTGTAGGAGCGCGTCTGCTGTAGGAGCGCGTCTGCGCGGGGTCTGGAGTTGAGCGCGTCTGCTGTAGGAGCGCGTCCGCTGTAGGAGCGCATCTGCTGTAGGAGCGCGTCTGCTGTAGGAGCGCGTCTGCGCGGGGTCTGGAGTGGAGCGCGTCTGCTGCAGGAGCGTGTCTGGCGCGGGGTCTGGAGTGGAACACTGGAATACCTCCCGTAGAGAATTAGAGAGCGCAGGCTGTGTCCCACTCCAGGCAAACGGCGACAGGTGGCGAAGGCTTGCACCTCGTCTCACGCCGGAGATGAAACAGCATACAGAATACAGAAACAGATACAGATAGGGAATCTCCCGTAGGAGCTTACAGATAGAGAACGACCCGACCAGGACTGGGGGGGAGATCGAGGTATTTAAAGCCCACTGGGGCGCTAATTAGAACACACATCAGGTGCGTGATGGTAATTGATACTTGACTTAGAAGTGTGTGTTCGGCACGGACCAATCAAACACATAATGAAAGATAGTCCAAGGGTGTGGGCTGCTGAAGAGCAGACGAGAGTAAACGAACGTGAGGGTGGGGGCTGGAGAGGTGAGGAGACAGGGAATTAAAGGTCCAGGGAACAGGAATTAAAGGTCCAGGGAAGAGGCGAACCTCACAGTAACGACAACGCGAGGGTGGGGGCTGGTGAGGTGAGGAGACAGGGAATAAAAGGTCCAGGGAACAGGAATTAAAGGTCCAGGGAACAGGCGAACCTCACATAGAGAGGCTGTGGATCCATGATCCCTCTCTTTGTAGTGTCTAGCAATGGCATAATCCATATTGTTGTTCCTGATGGCTGCCTTGGGTTCTGCTATTCGCCCCTTCAAATTTCTTTTTGTTTGCCCAACATAGACCTTACCACAGGGGCATTTCAACATGTATATAACATGTGTGGTGTTGCAATTAATAAGATCCCTTATTTTATATTCCTGTCCAGACTGTGGATGGTAGAAAACCTTTGTTTTCATGGTGTTTGAACAATGGGTGCATCGACCACATGGATGGTTACCACACAGCTCTGTTCTTAGCCAGTTAGAGTGACTTACTACAGGGGATTTATACATAGAATTGACGACAGAGTCCCTTATGTTTTTTCCCCTTTTAAAACAGAATCTTGGTGGTAATGATGAAATGTTTTTTAAATGGGGGTCACATTTGAGTATGTTCCAGTGTTTGTAAATAATGTTTTTAACAACTTGAGATGAAGTACTATATTCTGAAACGAATGTGACTCTGTTACCTGGGGTGTCTCTTTTGTCAGATTCCAAAATGGTTTCCCTCTGTACATGTTTTGTCTTATTTCTGGCTGTGTGTACCACTGATGTCTTGTATCCCCTCTGTTCAAATCTGTTGCTCATTTCATCTGCCTTCTTTTCTAGGTCTGTAGGATCACTACAGATACGTTTAAGGTGCAGGAATTGTCTGTATGGGATATTCTCTACCATACGTCTCGGGTGATGACTCTGTGCATGTAAAATAGTATTGCGGTCTGTTGGTTTACGAAAAATAGTAGTGTTCAGGTTTCCCTCATTATCTGTTGATATCCGTAAGTCTAAGAAATCAATATGTTCTCTGCTGTGTACCATCGTGAATTTTAAAGTGTGATGTGTACCATTGATGTACTCCCTGAACTGGAATAACTCATCTTCCGAGCCAACAAATACCATTAGAATGTCATCTATGTACCTTTTCCAAATAATAACATTTTTTTTTCAAGAGGGGCGAGGCATCTTGGTTGTGGATAAACTGGGATTCCCAGTGGCCCATAAATAGGTTGGCGTAATTAGGTGCGAATGCAGAACCCATGGCAGTACCCTGGATTTGAATGTACCATTTATCATCAAGCATAAAGTAATTGGATTTCAAAATAAATTCGTCAAGCTGAGTAAAAAATCAGAGGAGACTTCATCATTTGTACCCAGAAAAAATTATGACATAGCCGCCAGGCCATCCTCATGTGGAATATTAGTATAAAGACTCTCTACATCAAAGGATACTAAATATGCATTTTGTGGGATGGACGTTTTTAACGACTTCAACACATCCCTAGTATCTGCAATGTATGAAGGTATTGTCTTTACAATATCTTTGATGAAATAGTCCACAAACTGAGAACACTGATACTGAATTAAAAAGGTTGTATATAACTGTGGTGATGTGATATAACATATGTGTTTGGTGTATGGATTAGTGGTTAGGAATGAAAGGAGGTGCATGGTTTATTTTTGTAAACATAACGTAACTCCCGTGACGAGATCTCGCGTGATGCTACAACTTGTGGCTGACTATGGGTCCGCGCGACGAGACCTTGCGATGTCCGGCTAGAGTGACTCCCGAGAGCAACTTCCTGTATAAAAGGATTCTGGGAGTTGTGGTTTCTTATTGAGTAAGCACGTCGAGTAGGAGGCCATGTTGTGGTTTTGCAGCGTGATGACGCACGTATGGTTAGGAGGTGGGGACACCTCTTTGAGCTGGGGAATGTGGGTATAGTAGTGCGATAGATGTGATGTTCAGAAGTTACAGCAGAGGGCGATGTTGGCTCTCTCCCTCGCTCCCTCCCTCTCTTTCGTCCTCCCTCCCTCTTTCCCACTCCCTCCATCCCTCCCTCCCTCTCTCTCCCTATTCCCTCCCTCCCTCCCTCCCTCCCTCCCTCCCTCCCTCCCTCCCTCCCTCCCTCCCTCCCTCCCTAGTCTCTCCTCCCTCCATCCATCCCTCCCTCCCTCTCTCTCCCTATTTCCTTCCTTCCTCCCTCTCTCTCTCTTTCCCTCCATCCCTCCCACCAGCCCTCTCCATCCATCCCTCCCTCCCTCTCTCTCCCTATTCCCTCCCTCCCTCCCTCCCTAGTCTCTCCTCCCTCCATCCATCCCTCCCTCCCTCTCTCTCCCTATTTCCTTCCTCCCTCTCTCTCTCTCTTTCCCTCCATCCCTCCCACCAGCCCTCTCCATCCATCCGTAATGATTGTAATCGAATGATTACAAGTTGTATCTGCTTACCAATTCCAGTTCAGATTGTGGAATGCATAGTTGTGTTAAGGTATTTTTTCCATTCAGAGCCCCCCCCCCCATCTCCCTAACTGGCCCTAAGGTTATATTCAGCTTTGGATGTTGGATATTTAATTCGACTGGGTGTACAAAGTCCAGTCGGGTTTGTTATGATGGGAATGTTTTACATTAGTTTAAGGTTTGTTCTGGACAGTTGATGAGTGGGCATAGGGTATATTTTTTCATTCAGACGAGGTACCAGCCCCCTACTCCCCCCTCCTACTATGGTTTTGTAATTCTCTTTTCAGTGCCCCCCCTTCCAAGCTTCTCACAGCCCCCTTCTTCTGCGGCTGTTGTAAAGTAGGTGTTGGCTCGGGGTATAGACTGGTGTTCATTAGAGCAGTGGTTCCCAATCCTCTCCTCGAGGCACCCCAGCCGTTCCATGTATTTGTTCAATTCCACCACCAGCACACCTGATTCAACTTACTCTAACTAGCCCTTTATTAGTTGAATCAGGTGTGCTGGTGGTGGAATTTAACAAATACATGGAACGGCTGGGGTGCCTCGAGGAGAGGATTGGGAACCACTGCATTAGAGTGCTAGTCGTCCGTTGTGCATGTGTCACTGAGGTGACAGGGGATATGGCTATGAGAAGAAAAACACTTCTCATTTTCAGCTTGAGTTTGTACATTAATTTTGTGGAGTAGGAGTGTGTTAGTGGGGGTTGGGGGAGTATTTGGAAACGGGGTTGGCTTTACGCCATATTGTGTTTTTTTTTTGATAGATGTGTTTAGTTGGATAGAGGTGTTGTTGTTATGGATGTGAGTGTGGGTACCGTATGGGCACTGGCCTGTCTAGGTACGAGTATGGTTGGACGTTAATCGTGATATTCCTTTTAAAGAGGGGCCTAGGGGTTTTCTTTCAGGTTCGAAACTGAGAGGAGGTGCTTTAGGCTGAGAGATGGCAGGCCTTTGAGGAGTCGAGGGTCTGTAGGGATTTTACTGAAGTATGGTGCTGGCGTCTGTGGTTTATGACATGGGCAGCTGGGCACTATATTAAAGGGGAACTATCTTATAAATGACCTTTTCCAGTGTTTAGGGTTATTTTCTAGCTATGTGGACTTATAGTAATAGGATCTATGTCTCTAATTCTCGATTTGGCGCATTCTTCCAATTCTCCCCTCACAATAATGTCCCTCCCTCAAGTGAGTCATCTGAAAATGTGCCTATATGGGACGTCATATGGTGCATTTGCATAATAACACCCGCCCCCTCTAGCTGCCCGCCGAGCGAGAGAAGCAGAGAACTGTAAACGCTCTGCGTGTCTCCCTCTCCCTCTCGAGGAAGTACCACCGTGCTGCGCTACAGCTCATGCTCCCGAACCGAGAGAGAACTGTAAACGCTCTGCGTGTCTCCCTCTCCCTCTCGAGGAAGTACCACCGTGCTGCGCTACAGCTCATGCTCCCGAACCGAGAGAGAACTGTAAACGAGCTCCCGAACCGAGAGAGAGAGAACTGTAACACTGCGTGTCCTCCCGGCTCCCTCTCCCGGGAGGACACGCAGAGTGTTTACACTTTTTTTTTTTTCTCTCTCTCTCTCTCTCTCTCTCTCTCTCTCTCTCTCTCTCTCTCTCTCTCTCTCTCTCTCTCTCTCATAGCAGCAGCAAACTAACACAACGTATAGACATGGTGTCTGTCTGTCTGTCTACACCCCCTCTCTCACTCTCTCTCTCTCTCTCTCTCTCTCTCTCTCTCTCTCTCTCTCTCTCTCTCTCTCTCTCTCTCTCTCTCTCTCTCATAGCAGCAGCAAACTAACACAACGTATAGACATAGGGTGTCTGTCTGTCTGTCTACACCCCCTCTCTCTCTCTCTCTCGACTGACTGTCACTCAAAGTGCTTATGGGCGGAGCCAGGCCATAACAGCCTGATTTCTTGTGGCTGAAAAATGATGGGTTTGAGTACTTGATTAGAAATATAAACCAATGCATTTTTTTTTAAACGTACAGATGTCTTCAATAGACTGACAGGAATTGTTTAAAGTTGCCCAAATAGTGCTAGGAATAGTAAAATAGTTCCCCTTTAAGATCGGGGAGTTCAGTGGTATAAACCGCTGAAAATAAATGTTTTCCTCTGTAGATTGTGGCGGATGAGGTTAACACCGAAGTTGGTGTTAAAGGAGGGGAAGTGTTAATTAATTATGTAAATGATGTTAGATGAAGTATGTGATGAAATGTTAGAATGTTAAAATGTAAATGTTGATTGTAATGTAGGGAGAAGTACATTTTTGATTTCCCATAGTAGGATTTGAGAAGCAAACAAACAAAAGAAAATGTTTACATTTAAGGTCGCAGTGAGTCATTTGGTTAATAATGTTATTCAAAGTAACGCATGAAAACTATATGACTAATCATCAAGAAAGGACCAAGTGTTTAACAGCTAAATAATGAATACCTACCAGAGGTTTAGAAATGATAGGCTGTTGTGAAACTAATTCTGATTGTTCTAAGGAGGACCAACGGCATACTGGAACGGACGGGCGAGGTTGATGCGAATTTGTATTCCCCAGAGATTCGTGTGAGGGGTTACACGACAAGTGATTGGAACATCCAGTTTTCCGATTGGACAACGGACAAAACGAAGCTAAGGCTGTGTCGTTATGTTCAAATAAATTGCACCAAATCTCTCTAAGTCCTATTAGTATAGAGACGCCCGACATTCCATGCGTAAAATATTGATGGAATAAAAAGGGAAATACCGCTGATATTAAGTGCATGTGTTTTTCTTTCTTTCTCGACAGGTGCTCGGCGAGGACAGACGAGGCTCTGACGATTCCAACACCAACTGGGGAAAAACGGCTAAATGGGAGCCTTGGTATTGTATGGGTGATAAGAAAATTGTCAATTCCTGTCTGCACCGATAAAATCTAAAAGTGTGAGGGAATTTACCTCAAGTTGATAAGATAAGATAGACGCAGAGAAACTTGTTTTTTTAAACGATAATATTGCAGGAGTGATTGAAAGTGGTGAGATTGTCGAGTGTGAGGAAAGTTCACCTTGGTGAAACTTTGTTAGAAGCAACTGAAAGTGTAGATGAGATAACAATAACAAGTGTTGACAATCTGTCTATTTCAATAACCAGTAAAATAACATTAAAAGTGAAATAGAAATGGCCAAAAATAGTCAGGCCTATAGTGGGAGAAAGCCAAAAACCTCTGCAGACACTTCCCAGATAGACTTTACCAGTGATGATAATCTGATTGATTGGGATGTGATGGACTTCCCTCATGTGACCAGTATGAGGGACTTGAAATGATGACTTTGATTCCAACACAGGGGGTCATTGAGGAGAGACAACCAGAGACAACTGTTTTACTCCAACCAGTGTCCGTCGAGCAAGAGCCGATCCACGCTGGATTAACCATTTCAGGTGACTGCAAATTGACAAAAGGAGAGAGAAAGAGACAGAGGAAAACTGCATTTTTACAGCAGTCGGAGGGGGCCCACCCTGGCCTTGCGGCTGGAACAGAGACTGGACAGGGGTTGGGGTCACAGATGGAGTGGCCAATATTAAGCGATCCAGAGCCACGGGGACATGGGACTGACGACAGGTATGGGAATTTACATGAACAGTTTTCTCAGCCGACAAGTTCCCCATGCCCAGATCTTCCCCGGCACCAGAGCCAGAGCGGGGCGCGGGGCCCGGTGACAAGGAGCCAAACAGCCAGCGCCAGGGTGGAGGGAGAGAGGCAGGGCTGCCTCTCTCAAGAACGACAGAGAGCGTTCGTAGAAGTGTTCGAACGCCATGAGACAGTCCGTAGAGACCTGGTGGAGAGACAGCTGGCTATCGACCAAGCCGCGCACGGGATGGAAGTACTAAAGCAAGAACTGGCTAAACAGAATGAACTGATGAGTGATGTGATTTTGGAAATAATGTTTCGAGCTGCAGAACGAGGGCTCCGTGATCAAAATATGCCACATGCTCCGTTACCTGAACGGGGAGCTGAGCAGCGAGGGCATGGTGATGGATACCACAGGAGGGGTGAGTTTCCAGGTCCCTCCCAGAGACAGGCCCGAGGGGGAGAAAGACGTACCATGGACTTTGTAGGCCGCCCAGCAATGAGAGGCCAAGCCGCAGGTGGAGCGGCAGAGAAGGACAGGTATGTGGGTCTCCCCCACAACAACAGGACCTAGCCTGGGATACGCCCATGGGGGGACCGGGGAGGAGTGAAAGAATGCTGGATTTTGTGGGGTACAGGGACATCTGGCCAGGTCTTGTGGAAAAGGGTGGCGAGCCCGGAGAGCCAACAACGGGGGTCGAGGAAATAACAGAGAGGAGGCCCTCAAGGATTGTGGTACCGGCAGACAGCTGTGCTGGAACTGTGGCGTATTGGGTCATTATCAAACCGATTGCAAGGTGGTAAGGTTGTGTCTGCAAAGGCCACAGGCAGAAGAGACCGATGAGGAAATACACAGGAGACGCTATGACGCTCAGGAAAATAGAGATAGATATTAAATCATGAGACTGAATAGAATAAAAAGAGAAGAATATATAGAAAATGAAGAAGAAGGGATAAGAGGAAAAATAAATGTATATAGATAAATTGGATGGTTAGATTATGTGTGCAAGTTACTAAAACGGCTGTGGAAGACTAACAGTGGTAAGTTGGGGTTGTGAGGAAATGAAGTAACTGGCAATGCATGACTAATCATATTAACAAAAAGGTGGTTTAAAACAGGAAAAATTGAACATTTTAATATTAGACAGTGTAATAAAATGGGACTACTTCAGTAGTGATTAGTAGTGATTATACATACTTGATCAAAGGGTGGTCAAAAAGACTAAAAAAATAAAAATAAAAGTCATGAGAGAATATATATAGCGTTTTATTTCTTTTTATTTCTTTCCTAGTTTTTTACAGGGGTATTTATGCCTCTAGATGGACGTTTGATTTTGTTTTATGAGTGCTGTGAGTTGTGTCGCCATATTGACACTAGCATGTTAATTTTTGTTTAGACATCCTTTTCTTTTTGATTCTTTTTCTGTTTTCCTTTCTTTTTCTTTTTCGTAGCAGGTTGGTGGGTGACACAGCGGGACTGGTAGGAAAGTCTACAAGATGAGCTGAAAGCGGAGGAATGAATGAGAGCTAATTCATAATTTTGTTTTCCACTCATTAAGAATCCAGATGTAGAATCTGGGAGGTCGTGTCACGATTTTGGGGTGTATAGAGTTGGGGAAACAAGGTTCTCTGTGCGTAGTCAAGCTCTGATACATTTTGGTCGCCATTGGCCAAATATTTTTAATGTAAGGTGTGGACATGTGTAATTGATAATTGTCTTATGGGGGACTCTGTGACAGCTTGTTGGAGGCTGGCAGAGTGTGTGAAAGATGTGTGTTTAAGGGGACTATGGTTTGTTACCACACATAGGGTCTGTTGGTGAATGGGACCCGTCAGAGCGGCGCTGTCCAGGCCGGGGACCTGTCTGGAAAGAAGGTATGATTGTGTAATGTTATTCCACTCTCAAAGGGGGGTGGAGTAGATGTTGTGTTGAACTTGAGACATTTGATCTAGTAATACAGTACAGCACAAAAGAAATTAGAGAAATGTGATTTAATTGAATAATAACATATAAGAAGACATGGAATACCCTGCAAAAGACTCTAAAGCTCGGAACATTCCCGTCATTCATGGAGTTTAAAGGCATTGCACTTGACCTATGTACTGAATCATGTAATTGTTTTTAATCCATCATTGTAGTAATTGTAATTCACATTATTAACTGTTATGATATTTGTGTCCTTTGTTAACTCGTCATCACTGTAAATGAGGGAAACCTCAGTGCTTTCACGAGTATAAATAAAGGTTTGAAATGAAATGAAATGTAAAGGTAAAATAGATAAATAATTTGGAAAAATTTATTGTCAATGCAGAACAGTAGAAGAATATATCTGAGGGGGAAATATGTGATCTTCCAATCAATTGTGTGTTGTAATAACAAATCCAAAGGCAATAAAAGGACAGAGGGAAACATGATTTCCTTCTGTGGATCTCAGGGCAGTACCAAAGCTGCACACAACCAAGGAACAAGCGCTTAGCGCAGACCCAACGAAGGAGCAATGGTCAAAACAAGTTAGCAGTAAACCTCAGAGGTATATTGAGGAGTAACTGGTTAGCTGGAAGCTAAGGATAAACAGACCAGCAGTGGTCCTTAGGAGGGAGAAATAGTATATATGTTTTTGTTAAGTCTCCCTCTTTTCTTAGAATGTTAATAATTTTTTTGGTGTGATGTATTAATCTTTTCTTGCAGAGTCAATTACACAAAATAGACACATTAAGCTAAGTACATGGATAAATATAGTCATAAACAAAAAAGCTGATAAACTTGGAAGCCAATTCTTGATTGATTACCTTCCAATAGTCTGAAGTTGTATCAATAACTGATGGTGTGTGTGACTGGGGAAACGTCTAACGAGGGAGGGGGGAAGAGTGAATGATGATTTTATAACTGTACAGAAGGAAACGGTTTTTGTATTTCGGTTTTTGTATTTTTTTTATAAAAAAAAATGAGCAGGATTAGGGTTAATATAAGGAAACAGAGATGTTTAATTTAGAATTATACAGTCTATATGGGGGACTGTCGTATATTATCAAAATGAAACATTACTTTCCCCAAAGGGCTACAATCTACTCGACGAATTCAGCTGTAAGTGGTTATAGGAAACATTTAATCTGTATTTTTATATCTGGCCAAACCATAGGATTAAAGAGTGTAAAACGACTATAAAAGGTTAAATATTCAATAGACTTCGGTTAGAGACAAAAGTAATCACTCAAATTGATTAAGCAAAATGACATAATAACTAAAACATAGTATTGATCAGAGAAAACTGGACAGTAGTCATTTGAATTGAATCAAAGTTGTCTGTCTCCCTGAGAACCAAAAGGTCAGAGGGAGCCACACACTAGGTTGCATACTATAGGATTATAGGGTTATAAACCTTCCCCCACCGCAATCATACATTCTAAGGAGACGGTCACAAAGGGCCACGCACTATCTTTACACAAAGACACCTGGTGTCCCTCAGGCCTGCTTTTGGCATTAAGACCATAGGCGGTGTTGACCACAGCAAGACGCTGAATAGGTCTTGTCAGCAAACTGAAGTTTATGGTGATGGAAAAGGCCAACTGTAACTAGGACAATGCTGAACACAAACCCCCCCTCTCATAGGAGGTGAAAAGATAACTCAGTTGCGATCTACTTCAAGGAACGTCTCATGTTACTGCTGCCTGTAAAAACAGAGCTGGTGAAACCCCGCCTGTCTGTCTGGGCAGAGAGGGGAATAGTAAATTTGGATTTAACTTGGTTTAATACATAAATAGACAATAAGTACAGGACATTACCAGAAATATTCAGCCCATAGAATATCAATAATATTAAGTTAAAATAGGAAGTTTGTGACCATCTGGAAACTAACTTAGATAAAAACATAGGGTTTACATTTGTGGTAAACTATTTAAAGATATGTAGGAACATACTAATAGGATAAATAATAACTAAGATATATATATCTATAAGAAATATAGATTCTCTTTTATTGATTTTAGACCCAAAAGTAGACCAATTCAGACATACTGAACCTATAAAATCCTGCAAAAGAGCTATATTAATCTAAAATAATTAAGTAGAAGTAAGCTGTAAGTTTCAAATCTTTAAAAGCAAAATACAATATAAAATAGTAATCTGGAGTAAAAACGGGTGGCAGCTGTAATCTAAATACAGATCTGTCCCCTAATAAACGCCAATATCTCCTTAGTTGGAGCTGATCTAAGATACAAGCTGACGTATCCACAAAATGGATGCCGTCCAAGACAATTCAGCCAATCAGAGAAAGCCATACTTCTAGAGCCTACGTCACATGACGAACCGGACTAGAGGCGTGGTTTTGGTTTCTTAACAGGCTGTGCACAGGAGAGACGAGACACAGACACACACGGAAAATCAGCACGCAGATCCCTCCACTCCAGACGGGTTCGAGAACAGAGACGATTGCACGAGATGCAAACATCAACAAACCTGAAGACGCGATTAGAATAGAAGTAATTCGAGAAGCTGTTTAACTCATAATTGAATTGTGGTTTTATTGCTGAATAAAACACAGATCTTTCTGTTTGGAACCGTTGCGCTCTCGTCCGTGTCACCTTCATTCAAACCAACCAATTGAATGAGTGAACAAAGTGTCTACAACGCAGAGAGAAGGAAATTCCACTATACGAGTTAAGAAACTATCGATTAGAGATACGTTACTAGCTCCCATCAAAACGAACAGGTTGGTGTGGCCATTGCGTTATTTATATTTGGAAATATAAATAAATAAATAATAAAATGGAAATATGTATTCTACGCTGTTTTGCGGCTCGGCAATGACTTGGATCGTCTCGGATGGCTTGCCGGAGAAGTAAAATGAGGAAACTGGATTCCCCCCCCCCCCCCATGTGTTTCATTCAGTCTAATAGAATGGGGTGCAGTACAACAGGGAGAGACGATAGGGGGCGGTATTTTCCCAATGGAGCTCAGAGAGAGTTTGCAGCACTAACGTGAGACTAGATTGATGAAATATGAATTCAAATCGCTAATAAAAAAAAACCCACAAAAAAACGCTATTTGTCGTCGCTGGCACTCACCGGTCGGCATGAACTAACGACATATAGCGTTGTTGGCACTCAAAGTGTTAACACTTCCGGCACCAACGGCACGCACACACACACAGACACGTTGTGATCGCTGTGAAAGAAACATCTGATTAACCCAAGATTGGTAACATAGAGTCCTTACCTCACATCTGATGTCCTGCAAAAAGATTAATCCAATTCCTGATCGCCATTCGAAATATTGATCGCGTTTATTGATCCAACGTTATATATCCAAAACACATAATCCACGCTGCTCAGAGTGTCCCCAGTCAATGTGTTATAACGATACTGCATGCCCGAGAAGGAAAACCTGGACCGGACTTCTTAGATTGATGCACAGTGCCAGCCAGAGGGATTCCAATGATGTGCAATACCATCCGGGAGACGATAGGCGGCGGTATTTTCCCTTTGCGAGCTCAGACCCATTCCCAATGATAATGTCAGGCTAGATGGATGAAAAATGAATGGATATAGCAAATAAAAGAAAAATAATAAAAAATGAATTTGATAAAAAGTATAATTTTTTTATGTCATTCAGATTCAGATTCAGATTCCTTTATTAAGCCATTTGTGTAAAAACACATTGGTAATTGTTGCAGCATTACAGTTTATGCGTTTTTTCCTTTCTTTTTTCACAATAAACGACAAACACCAACACAGACACAGGACAAAAAACAGTGCAGTGGGGGATTAATCAATTAAATACATATATATATATATAAAGTGTAGAGTGCAGAGTTCCAGTAAGGACTAGTGCAGTGCAGTCAGTGACCTTGTGCCAGTGTCACTTGGGGGCAGAGGGGGCAGGGGGGGGGGGGCCAGAATGTCAGATTGTCATAACAGAATGTCATGATGTCATAACAGAATGTTATAACCGAATGGCATGATGTCATAACAGAATGTCTCTAAAACGTTCGAAACGAAGGTTCGAACGTCCATTCGAAAAACCCTGACGAAGTTTGAATCCCAAAAACAGGCTTTGCGGACAGCCTTACCAAACATATTATTTATATTATTCAAATAAACTCAAACATGTTCCGTTGTGATGTCACAGTATGATATCATAATAGAACATTCTAGAACATTTGTGTATCTATGCAGCCCAGGGAACTGACTCATAACTTGACTGAACTCTGAAGAGAGAACACAGAAATATATTGACTGGACATTTGTGTATCTATTCAACAATTCTCTCAGAAGATCTCATTGTGCATCTTGAAACAGTACTGAACAGATAGACTAAACAACATAGATTGAAGCCTGCATTTCTCAACCAAGGTGCCTTGCCTACCGTTTTGGTGTGGAAAGGTGAGTGTCCACAACGGCTAGAAAACAGGTTATTTTCCTTTGTTCAGCCAGCCATGCACTTCCTGTACCAGCAGGTGAAAGCGAACAGGCGGCAGTGCGATCGCCTGGTGCGGCGCGTCAAGTGGCTGGAGGAGCTGGTGCTGGAGATCCGACAGCAGGGCCTCAGTCAGAACCCGGCCCATGTGGAGTACGCGCTCGCCGAGATCAAGGACACGCTGGAGTCCGCCGAGGAGCTCGTCAGGAGGTACACGTCGGACCGGTTACTCGCCCGGGTGCTGAAGGCCTACGACTACGACTTTGAGAGTCTGCACGAGCGGCTGAGCAACGATCTCCAGCTGCTCTTGCTGGCGCTGGTGTTGGAGCAGAGCGGGATGAACTTGCCCCAGTTCCCCGCCCGCGTGCTGAACCCCTACGACTACTTTGAGAGTCTGAACAATCGGCTGAGCGGCCATCTGCTGCTGCTCTCGCAGCTGTTGGAACGGAGAGGGATGAACTCTGCCCGGTTCCTCGCCCACATGCTAATGGTCTACGACTATGACTTCGAGAGTCTGAACGAGCGGCAGAGCGGCCATGTCCAGCTGCTCTCGCTGGTGGTGATGGTGGAGCAGAGAGGGATGAACTTAATGGCCTTGAAGAAGAAGGAGGAGGAGGAGGAGGAGGAGGAGGAGGAGGAGGAGGAGGAGGAGAAGAAGAAGAAGAAGAAGAAGAAGAAGAAGAAGGAGGAGGAGGAGGAGGAGAAGAAGAAGAAGAAAGAGGAGGAGGAGGAGAAGAAGAAGAAAGAGGAGGAGAATGAGGAGGAGGAGAGTTTCTATGAAACTAGTGTAGTATAATCCTATAGAATCCTAACAATAATCTAAGGTTATTGTGCAGTACAAGGAGGTCGCTTAACTGGAAGGAGGAGAAAGGATCATAAGTGATAGAATTGTTGGTCTCCTCATCTGACTTAGTCAGATGAGAAATAAACGTGTATAGCCAGACAACCAGAACTCTATTTCAACTCAACTGATTTATTTGTCACAGGGCCAAGAGTGAATAAAAGGTTGCTTTTCACATACAAGGATTATCAGAATACATTAATCATGTCCGTTGTGTACACAGAATCAACAAGGTTTGCATCTCAAAACCCCAACATGTAGGTACATATAACAGTCATTTGTTAACATAATTTGAACATAGAGAAAATACTGTAAGCCCCTGTTCATATAAGTAAGCCTGGTTTCTAAGATAAGTATCTTTACATTCTATTCTAACCAACCATGGGACCATCCGGCCTACTTACATGAACATCAGCCAACAGCATTCTCTGGGTGGGTAGAGGTGGAGCCGCAGACCTGGGGTGGGGTCTGGGCTCCTGAACTACCAATATGTTCGCTCTTATATAATATAACTTCCCTCCAATCATAACATTCTAGAAGTACATTTTGGTCCAATCATGTGGTCTTCTGTGGGCGGTCCTCCCCAATCAATCTCCTGGGTGTCTCTGTGGGGGCCGGCTGCCCCCACCTCCTCGATCTCCTGGGTGGGTCTTGACTCAATAAACTGAGGGGGCCGCTGGTGGCCCCCGTCATTGTCTTCCTGTTGGGGGCTGGCCCCAACAGGTTCAGTGAACAGAAGGGGGTCTTGATGGCCCCCCTCCTTGGCTGCCCAAATCTCCTCTAAATGAATATATAACTTTAACATTCCTTCTATATGGTTATAGATGTCTAATATCATCCAAGTACAGTCAGTGCTTTCTTAGACTGATACCAGACATCATATGAGACCTTTTGATACTAAACAGTTGATTAATAGATTCTGCTCTTCAACCAGTCTGAGCCCGTATCTGGTCTCTGGTTAGCCCAGCTGTCTTCTGCTTCTACATTTACATACAGTCAATTCGAGAAGGTGTTGTTTGTTCTCTAAATTAGTCATTGCTTGAGTGTGGGTTGAAATAACTGTTCCTGCTGTTATCTGCTGCAACTGTCTCCAGTATGGTTCCTTATTTAGCCACTGAGTCCACTCTGCTATTGAAAGTTACACCTGGCTTTACATTATGGTTCTCTAATTTATTCACACATATTAATTATGAAATTCACAGGCAATATTACCACATTCCCCACTTTGGCAATTCACATTGTCATATACTGTATATTGACTTGATTTTCTATACAATTTTTTTTCTTTTTTCTCACATTTTTCTTTCATTATTCTCTGGTACATATCATCAATGAGTTTCTTCTCCTCAAGGCTCATTAGCCAGAGGCCCACCTTTTAAACAACAACTTTTGGGTTTGTTGAAAACAATAAAACAATTTAATCTAAACATTACACCTTAAAGTATAATAAAACACACATTTTAAAAACCCAATTTTCTTAAGTTACAGAAAGTCTGTTTCCACATTCTTTTATATGATCTGGGAGAGAAAACATAATTAGTATCACAATATTTTCACTTTACATTCATTCTCTGAAATAATATCTTCCTTCTGCTAATTCTTTCTTTCCTAAAACAGCACAATCACATCTGCATAATCCATCAATTGGTCTTCTCACCTATCCACCCCCCTTATGACCACATCATGGTCATATAACTTACCACCTCGCCGTCACAGCACCAGTCGGGCAGGGAAGACGGAGAACCACTTTAAGGAGAAAAAAATGTCATCACCTCCTAACTTTGGCCATAATCTACCTATAATAATCTACCTATAATAATCTACCTATGTGTATGTTCCTAAGCTTCTTACCCTGCGTTGTGTCTTAATCTATATCAGTTGCTACCGTTCAGTTACCTCCCGTCCTCCATACCAACCAAATTCCACACTTCACAGCGGCCCTCGCTCACCTTTCTTGCACAGTTCCAGACCGGCCTTGCCTCCCCCTTCTCCCCATGCTAGCCAGCCTCAGCTGTAGCCACTGTTTGTAGGCCTGTGATCCCATCATATTCTGACCTATGACTGTCCTTCATTGGATTTACAGACGGCTCTCTCAGTCTGGATGTTTCCCAAACCTGCGTCTGTTTTGGCCTCTGTTCTCGGGGCTATGATGAAGGAGGGACTAGCGTCCACAAGCGACCTCTTTTCACAACCTAATAATTTCCCACAGGAGACAACTGAACAGGTTCACTCCTCTGTGTCGTAATCTAATGAAATGTATTCATACTCAACATTTATGACTCCTCTACATGTGACGTTCCGCTTCCCCCCCTCGACTGAATCTGTGAGGGAAAAAACACAAAGCAAATCCTTTTCACACAATATGTGTATAATACTTTCAAGAGAAGCCAATGATCATTCATATGCAAATGTGATGGAACAACTTAGCTTTCGTTGACATTCTGTCCCGACGCCATTACTCCTGCTACCAGCTCTCTCCTCTCTCACCCAGACCATAAAAAGCAGATGAGAAATAAAAACAAAAGGCAAATAATTAACAAAACATCTAAATATACCACATCCTTCAACCACATGTTTTGCAACATGTGAAATTACCATTCATACTTAAAACAGCAAATCAATAAAAACAACAAGCTTCAAACTTCACACGCACACAACTTTGTCACTCATCACCATCACACAACTGTCCCATTCAAACATGTCCTTGTGACTTGACACCTCTATGTTTAGCACAGTCCCCCCTACAGGCTCCATACAAACACATTCAGTCCACACAATCAAAAATTTAAATAGACATATGTACTGACAAACCATTTTAAAGAAATAAAATCAAATGAACGCAATAAAACAAACTCCTTTCATCCAATATCTCACAGTCCACACTTCAATATCATTCATACGTATATTGAGTTCCCAGGCAGTGATTCAAAAGAAACAAAATCACGTAAAAGAAATAAAAACACTTATTATCGTCCCTATTGTTTTAACTATAACTAGACATGGCTTACACTAAAAGTGGTCAGTTGGCTTACCACAAGATCTAGCATCCTGCCTATTGTTAGGCCTTAACTAGATAACAGACTCGGTTTACTACCTGTCATCACCGGCCTCAATCATTCACTGAAAAGAAAAAACACAGACAAAAAACAGACCACACCCAATCATCCACAGTCACTCTGACCATTTAACATTGTCCTCTGCAAACACATATATTACACATATCATAAACAAATACTTTCAAACTCTCTCTCATACACTCGTTAATCAACCAACATACAGACACACAATGGTTAGTTTTCCTCCTCTCTTACCCTCAGCTCTCTCTGTACTCAACCTCAGGCTAACACAATCTACACCAACCTCTACACTCCTACTAACTGCCAGAGAGAGTCTAGGAACTCCCTCTCAACGATAGAATCTCAAAGCATTCCTAGTACCTCAAGGTCCTACCGCTATTCCCTCTAATCAAAAATAGTAGCCATTCAACGTAAATAACCTCATCCGAACTGGCTATCCTAATTCAATTACTGTGCTCACTCCTCCCCCAGCTGTGTTCTGTATTAGCGCTCCTGTCTCCTCCTCCTGTCACTTCCTGTCTCCCTCATGCTATCCCAACTAGCACCTTATCTTCCTGTCTTCCTGTTTGTAAACAACAGGTTTTAGCATATCTGTCATCTGTTATCACCTCCTGACCATACCCCCCTATCTTCACCAGCTGTGACCTCCCTCCTGGCGCCTCTAATCTACTGTAAGCACCAGCTGCCCCGCTTGACCCCGCCTGAGCATACAACGTTATCACTTCCTGCTGTGAAGATATTCTAGGTCTCTCCCGTGAGCGTAACAGTGATCATAAACAACAGGTTTTAGCCCTCCCCCGTGGCTTCCCGTGTCCTGTCTCAAAAGGATTTCTACCCCCCTGGGCAATATAGCCTTCTCAACTTTTGTCCCTTTTGCTACTGGCACCTGGTGCAAGCCCTTGGACGCCCCTTTTCCCATACGCAGGCCCCCCTGCAACTCCATCAAAAGGTCAATCATTACACACATCTCACCCTGGGGGCAAGCCGCCCCCCAGGGGAAGGTTAATTAACACATATTTGCCTGTACTTCTAGTCACAGACAATAACACTTATCTTTACCACAGTGAAACTACGGCATGAAAGCAATCCTTTTACAAATAATCATCACAAACATATTCATTAAATTGTCATTGCATCAATAAAATTGTTTTCTAACACAGACAGCAAGCCTCCATCAATAAATTATAATTCCCTACAATTCTGAGGCTTGTATCAAGCATTAAATGTCCTACCCATATTAACAGTGTATTAAAGCATTAACTCAAACAAGCATAAACAATCTCAAAATAATTTCCATTCTATACAGATTTTAAAATCACATATTTGCACAACACTAATCATGCATAATATAAGCATCTTTACCAAACGCCACTCATTAGAAATAAAACACATTACTAGTGGTCAGTTCCAATCATGCTAAGACTCAAAAACAGTAAACAGGATTTCCTGGGACTCTGTATATAGGTGACATGTGATATGTATTGTAGATGTATTAGTTAAATATAATGCAAGCAATATGTCCTTTTCAGTGTAGAGCGCTTTCCCAACTCAGCTTCTCCCAACCCCACTAGGTCAAGACTATACCCCTGTGTAACATATTATTGCCCAGTTTTACAGGTCCAATGTGTATATATATGTTCCTATTTATTAACGATACACTCACCCAGAGTAGCTAAGTTTGTGAACCTTAACTAGATCCAAGCAATGTATCCATTAAATACAATGCAAGCACTGTCATTTTCAGTGTAGAGCAGTTTACCAAATTCCGCCCAATACTATCCTCACACAACTGCCTATCTGTATATCTAATCATCATACATTACATATCACTTCTATTGTTTACACAAAATACACTGTACAATATACAAATAACATTTTAACACAATGCCAAATACTTCCTCACCCGTTATTCATCCTCAGAGCGAACGAAAATGAATGCAGCGATCCGCGTTGTAACGCGCATGCGCAGTAGCGCAAATGCACAGCCACCAATGTATAGCGCGACAACGTACTATTATCACAAAACACTCCGTTTCGTCCTAATACAATGCAACGACAACCACCGCGTCCTTTAACCCTTCCTAAACATCATTTTCAAAACTCGAATCATAACATATGTCGCCCGCAAACTCACAAAACAGTCGCACGCAAGCTAACAACCTAGCCAGCCCTGATGTGACGTTCAAGCGCTCCCGGGATCCGCGCGTTATGCAACGTTCGAGATCCGCACATTCATTCAGTCCGCTCAGTACCAATCTAACTCTAAACAACTTACCCATGTTCAAATAACAAACTACTTTAAAAGAAAAGAATTTTAAAACATTCTCATATACCAATGCCGTTTACACAGTCCAACACGAATCATAAACCAAGTCTCCTACCCTTTCTCCGCCTGGCTCCATATGGGATGTTCACACACTCCTCTCCACACCATGACGTCATCAAACATCGACTTCTTCCTCCACCATAATAACGTACACAATTGTTACCGCATTAAATATAACCCTCAAAACGGCCACAATCTCCTCAACTTACGCCTCGATTCGCTTCTTAACAGCAATTGCCGCCACAGTGTTCCGTCAATTCTCACACATCACCGCCCTAACATCCCTAGATTACCGCGGCTCCTCCACAGAGCTAAGCTAGTTAGCCCCAACTTCCATATGATTCACAGACTCGTATTGTTCTGATCCCCGTCAC
Organism: Notolepis coatsorum; assembly: GCF_963971535.1. NCBI lineage: Eukaryota > Metazoa > Chordata > Actinopteri > Aulopiformes > Paralepididae > Notolepis > Notolepis coatsorum. Next base: position 174,749,200 of record NC_140165.1, on the reverse strand, counting down.
AACACAACAACCCTCGTCAAGGCCGCTCTGCATACATACAATACATGCAATGTACACCTACATTTGTAAACAGTACTATTAAACGATGTGTTGATAAGCGCTTCTGTCCCGTTTTGCCGCGACGAACGTGTCGAAATAGGACGGCGAAGCCAAACACGTTCTAATCGGATTTGCTGCGGCTTTTTGCTTTCTGTAATTACCCTTCTCACGGCTAACAAGCAAATCCCGCCTACCCTTCTAATCAACCCTCAATATCGGATCGACTACAGTTAGATCGGCTGATATTCTCAGAAAAAATCCCCTCCCCGTTAAAACTTTCGAGGTGTCCAGCTATGCTTCGAACAAGCCCCTGTTCACCTATATCACCATACCACGTTTATAATCTCGCGACCCGTGACGATTCATCATCATATTAGCGCCCTCTACACATCCATCTGAATCCGCGGATCTGTTTCAGCGTTGGCTATAGAGCCTGTAAATTCCATCTGCATCGCTCGCCGACGTTTAAAACCTCCGTACCCTGCCGCTCGAGAGGTGCCAACGAACGGAAATTCTGCGTTTGCCCAGCAAGACGTACACCCAGTCCACTCACTGTTCAGATTCACGAAAAAAATAACCATCACATTTCTACGCTCCCTGGAACGACACGGCCTGTCTTGTATCCCAGGGCGTACTCCTATCGTACTTCCTAAATGCAAAGACGAATGTGGCCTTGATCAGGACCACACGCCGACGCGCAGTACAACACCATCAACCGAGTGACCGGCCGGGACATCCCCGCTTTAAACTGACATTCTGCTCTATATGATCTATGATCGCCACGCACACCCTACTCATCTCATCATCTCCCTCCTCGACGGCTATTCCGTCCTGGGCGAGAATCCCATGAGGCAATCTCTGTTCTCACCGTGGAACCAGGAAATCCTGTACTACAATCACGGTTCTCTCATCTCATATTCTTTACCTTACCCTATAATCTTCTCTTTAAGATCTGACTACTCTGCATTTAACCATTACTGTCCATAATCTGTGACTATCCTCCACTTTCTACCGCTCCACGCCTTCGCCTTCAAGTAAATTACCTATCCCTAACCTATCCCCCTAAGCTATTACCTTCAACAAAAAATTAAAAAAAAGTACTATCCCCCTGTCCGCAAGGGCCTGGCACCAAATACGCTGCCCGTACTTACTGCCATAAACCTCAAACGAATAGGCCGGGAACAGCCTCCTGTGTCTGAATAATCATACAAACATCAAAAGCACATGATTGTATGTTTACTGCACAACAAGCGTGATCTCTTTACCTTTGGACAGTCTAACCTAAACACCGCTCCCCCATTCCTGTACGCAAAAGGCTATATTCACCCCGGGCCCCAACTAGTGGCTTACACAACCAGCCTCCATCCTGTCCCTCTGTCCTCCACCCAGACAGCAAAACCCTGCACTGCAACTATCCTTAATCAAACACATCAACCCCTGGCTCTTTTCCTGTATGTCCCCAACATGCAAGCAGGGTCATGGCTCTGAGCAGCCAGCCACATAAACCTCACCGCACATCTTCAGGGGGGGCACAACAGGGCGGGTGGAACGGCACCACTTCTGTAGTATAATCCTATAGAATCCTAACAATAATCTAAGGTTATTGTACAGTACAAGGAGGTCGCTTAACTGGAAGGAGGAGAAAGGATCATAAGTGATAGAATTTTTGGTCTCCTCATCTGACTTAGTCAGATGAGAAATAAACGTGTATAGCCAGACAACCAGAACTATATTTCAACTCAACTGATTTATTTGTCACAGGGCCAAGAGTGAATAAAAGGTTGCTTTTCACATACAAGGATTATCAGAATATTAATTAATCATGTCCGTTGTGTACACAGAATCAACAAGGTTTGCATCTCAAAACCCCAACATGTAGGTACATACAACAGTCATTTGTTAACATAATTTGAACATAGAGAAAATACTGTAGGCCCCTGTTCATATAAGTAAGCCTGGTTTCTAAGATAAGTATCTTTACATTCTATTCTAACCAACCATGGGACCATCCGGCCTACTTACATGAACATACATCAGCCAACAGCATTCTCTGGGTGGGTAGAGGTGGAGCCGCAGACCTGGGGTGGGGTCTGGGCTCCTGAACTACCAATATGTTCGCTCTTATATAATATAACTTCCCTCCAATCATAACATTCTAGAAGTACATTTTGGTCCAATCATGTGGTCTTCTGTGGGCGGTCCTCCACAATCAATCTCCTGGGTGTCTCTGTGGGGGCCGGCTGCCCCCACCTCCTCGATCTCCTGGGTGGGTCTTGACTCAATAAACTGAGGGGGCCGCTGGTGGCCCCAACAGGTTCAGTGAACAGAAGGGGGGTCTTGATGGCCCCCCTCCTTGGCTGCCCAAATCTCCTCTAAATGAATATATAACTTTAACATTCCTTCTATATGGTTATAGATGTCTAATATTATCCAAGTACAGTCAGTGCTTTCTTAGACTGATACCAGACATCATATGAGACCTTTTGATACTAAACAGTTGATTAATAGATTCTGCTCTTCAACCAGTCTGAGCCCGTATCTGGTCTCTGGTTAGCCCAGCTGTCTTCTGCTTCTACATTTACATACAGTCAATTCGAGAAGGTGTTGTTTGTTCTCTAAATTAGTCATTGCTTGAGTGTGGGTTGAAATAACTGTTCCTGCTGTTATCTGCTGCAACTGTCTCCAGTATGGTTCCTTATTTAGCCACTGAGCCCACTCTGCTATTGAAAGGTACACCTGGCTTTACATTATGGTTCTCTAATTTATTCACACATATTAATTATGAAATTCACAGGCAATATTACCACACTAGTGACAATAAAACGTCAATAACACACATTTAGTTGTTTATTTTACTTCATTTTGCCTTATTGCATCCATAAATGTGCACATATTTAATGAGGAAGTGCCTCATTTGCATATATAAACATAAAATTCAGAAGACTTGCAATATATTTTTTCTTAGTTTATATGTACATAACAAACTGGGAAAGTTTCATAGTGATATCTATTCAAATATATATTTGCCTATTAGGGAGTACTACACTGTACTACACTGTTACTACACCGTTTGTGTGTAGTTCTGTTCAGTTCAATAACATCATTATTATTATTATTCAGTTATCAGGCATGTGTTTAGGTTGTCTATTACTAATGGTTTGATTAGGTATTGTGTTTGTAAATAGCTGTTTCAAAAAAACAATTATGGCATTTTACAATACAGAACTTTGAAGGCGTTTTCCCAAAAATGAGTTTTTATGCGTTTTTCTTACACACTTGGGTATAAATCTACCATTCCATAGCACCTACACACACCATACTTTCCACATTTCTTCCGATATATACCCTGCATCTTTCTACAGAGGGGTTTGTTGATATATCATTCATAGCCTGATTTATAGTACATTTAGACCAAAAAACATGGCGAAAATAGATTTTTTATGACTAGACAGCATTTGACTGATTTATGGGATGATACAAATACATATTATTCACAATCCCCCTTGTACAAAGTTCACTGTGTTATGTGTCAACATAATGAAACAATTTTAAAAAATCTGGCAGCATCCAATGTTGGTATTTATACCCAAACGTCATATCGTTGCTGGCGGGACAAAACCTCATAACTCCAAAAACCCAACTTTTCAGCAGATGAAAAAAACGAACACAGATTTGAGGGCGAATAGAGTTACGAGGTTTAGACAGATGATTGGTTTAATGCTTTCCCATTGTGTAGACTTTGTAAAACCACACACACATGGAGGATGATCTACTGAGTTGATAAAAAAGAAAAAGAAAAAAAAATATATATGGTGTTAGGAGGTTTTGTCCCGCCAGCAGCGATATGCAAATTAGTGCATATTAATGAGGTAATGCCTATTTTGCATATATAAACATAAGATCTCAGAAAACTTGGAATACATATTTTTTTAAGTTGTTATGTACATAACAAACTGGGAAAGTTTCATAGTGATATCTATTCAATTTTTTTTTGCCTATTCACCTGGGGTGTCTCACCTGCGCCAAAAACGTTGTACAATGTGTTTCAAGTTCATGCTAATTCTGCCAATCCACGGCGTACAACGTTATTGAGATCATATTTAATTTTTTCGCCATGTTATTCATATTTCCCTCACAGAGCCTGGTCTGATGCAGTGGGACTCGGCACAACTCTGCAATTCTTCAATACTGCCCCCTGGTGGATGATCGGCGAGATGCCAAACCGGAAATGGACGAGTCGACCTCGGTGCGTCTCCGAAATGCGTCCGGCACTCGCATATTGTTGCGGGACTCTAGCCACACACCGTGTATATGGATCGCTGCCATAACTCAATAATCGACATGATTTGGGGCATGTATTATTATTATTTATTACATGGCGTTTTCACATTTGCCGAAATGCTTGCTTGTGATTGGTCAATAGCGCTCGTCAGAGGTCCGATATTACTCGATAACGGACCTCTGTGGAACAATAATGACCGCTGTGCGCAGCTGTTCGCAATCAAGCCCACTGACACACTGCATCAGTGCAGCCAATCAGACACACCTGCTGGCTGCACTGACTGTGTGTGACGATGACAGCGGAGCCAGAACAGAACTGCGTCTGCATTTGATCTCGTCTTGTCGATGTAAAATGAATTAGGTATATTGTTAGTAAGTTAGCCATGTAATAAGCGGGATAATGTATAGCTATACTCTGTCATTGTTGCAAAATAATTGACCTTCACTGATGTTTAAAACACCTCGGCGCTGCGCCTCAGTATTTTAAACTCCGTGTCGGTCAATTATTTTGCGACAATGACCTCGTAGCTATACATTATCCCTTACACAAACCGGAAATGGATCGACTCGATCGCCGTCAAATAAGTGGGATCTTTTTGCTCCAGTCTCATCGCCCAACGGTAAGAGGACGCTGACCTTACTTTCAGCCTGTTTGTTTATTATTATCCATGCAAACTGCTCTGATCAATATATCACCCATACTACATAAAGCATTTAACGACGATCACGGAATTATAAACGACCCCCCCCCCCCCCTCCGTTCATCCGCGCATGATCAGTCATAACGTTTAGGATCATGTACAGTTGAAATTTTTAATATAGCGTGGATCAGCAACAAACGGCATTTGATAATCTATATATGCGTTTATGCCTATATCGCACGTTCTGGGAATTACTGCAGAAAACGATAAAAACATATTTATATTCTATACAGTATTTTCGTATGAATGTATGAATGAAAAAGTAAAACATTCCTACATCCTGAACGATAGATAATCGATGTTGAATGGGCCATAGTAATGTCAATTTAGCAATACAATTTAAAAAGTTATAGCCCTGCAAAGAAGGTGAACATCTCCATATACTTACAGTGCTGGCAGAGAATGGTATAAGATGCTCAAATTGCGTGGCAGGGAATGTGTTAATGTTGATTAATGTCCTTGGATGCCAGCATCCACTTCAATGATAGCGTTAAAAACGCATAATCTATGTTTTAAATTATGGCTATGTGTTTAATCTGCCCGTCGCTTATCAATGACTTGTTTGCAGTCAACATTGTCGAAACGGATTGTTTTTTAATCGGTTCATATCCTTTTTATAGCATTTCGAAAAGCTATAGTTTTCTCGAAAATTTCAGGAAAATAGAAAGATAGGGAGCGGTATTTTCCCATCGGAGCTCCTAGAGGGGCTGCTGTACCAACAGGAGACTTGGTTGATGAAATATGAATTCAGATCGCTAATAAAAAAAAAAAAACTACAATTAGCGTCGTCGGCATTCAACGGGCGGGCCGAAATAACAACATAACACGTCGCCGGCATCCAAAGTGTTAATATTGAATCAGACAATAGTTGACAGGGGTCTGGAAAGTTGATTTAATAAAAGAAAAAAGACTAATTTAATCATATTAACACTATGGTCGCCGAAAACGCCTTTGGACGTCTTTCCTAGCCATGCTCATTCTGCCGAAGACGCCGTAAACTCGTCTTTGATATCAATATTTCAAAAATCTGTGATCGAAATCATATTTCTCCTCCGGGGACCTGAGATATACAGCTGAGCTCCTCTCAATTCTCTAGCGGTTCAAGAGCGCCATCTGGTGGCCGATCGGCAGATCGCCAACAGGAAGTGACTCGCCAGACAGGAAGTGCTCATCCATATTTCGTCCGGGCACTCGCGATCGTTAGCAGGAATCTATCTCGACACACTGGATAATCAATCGCTCGCCCTAACTCAATAAACAACGTTATTTGGACGTATATAGTATTATACAACCTGGAAATGGTTCATCAGGATCAACATCCCATAATCGAAAACTGTCTACTGCAAGCTGATCGCCCAAGGGCCCGAGGAGACTGGGGTAAGTTTTAGCGTGTATTATTACCGTGTTCGATATAAACTGCTATGATGATCTGTTAGGGTTTGAACCGACCTCAATCGCACGGCACAGACAGGAAGTTCAGAGTTAGCCAAATACTAGGGCGTATTTATTTACAGAGTCACAAAAGGGGTAAAGTAACAATTATGAAACAACAAGGGAGACTGCCATCGGCAGAGTTCTCTGCGGCTCTGCAGATCCTCCTGGTGATAGCAGTGGGGAATCGGTATTTGACGTTGTAGCGGCTCTGCAGATACTCCCAGCTTTAACTCGAGGTGGAAAACGGAGAGAGAGAGAGATATCAATAACAGTCCAACGAAACACAGAGGCAGTGTGGTTCCCTCCTCCCTTAGCTGTGTCCAGAACCAATGAACAGTAACAATCTTCAGTGTTCTCCACAACACACAAGTTAGCTGAGTTTAGTGCAAACATAAATTATATCTTCAGTGTCTCTTCAAAACACACACTTCAACTGAGTCCAGTGGCAGGGGTTTGGTTCCAACTCACCCAAGCGCAAACGCGTAAAGCGGGTAAACGAGGCGCAGCTCCAAACGGGGAACAAGGTTCTCATCAGCAGATCTCCACAGAAAGTCCTGGAGGGAAAGAAGACGAGGCACAGCAACGGGGAAAAAGCAGGCAAAAGCAGTTGTATTCCAAAACGACCCGACATCGATTGAAGGGAAGTCCCAGTATAAAAAGCCTCTGGGGCGCTAATCAAAAACTATGACAGGTGCACGCTGGAATTGATACTTGCTCCAAAAGCATGTGGCGGGGAATGCACCAATCAACACAGCACCTTAAAGGAGCGGAGCGTGTGGCGGGGAATGCATCAATCAACACAGTACCTTAAAGGAGCGGAGCGTGTGGCGGGGAATGAACCAAACCTCACAGTACCCCCCCCTCCACGGGAGCCACCCGGCGACCAGCCCGACCCGGCTCGTTCGGGTGAGCACAATGGAAGTCGGTGATCAGGCCGGGGTCCATGATGAGCTGGCGGGAGACCCAGCTCCGTTCCTCCGGGCCGTACCCCTCCCAGTCCACCAGGTACTGGAACCCCCGACCCCGCCGTCGAACGCCCATCAACCGGCGGACCTGCCACTGGGGGTGTCCATCCACCATCTCGGGAGGAGGCGGGTCCGGAGCAGGAGGCATCAGGGGACTGAGAGAGACAGGCTTAACCCGGGATACATGGAAAACGGGGTGAATGCGCATGGACGCAGGAAGCTTAAGACTCACCGCCGCCGGACAGAGCACCTTCAGAACCTCAAAAGGACAGACGAACCGGGGGTTGAGCTTCTTGGCCGAGGACCGAAGCGGAAGGTCCTTTGCGGACAGCCACACCCTCTGCCCAGGGTGGTACGTCAGCGCAGGGACCCGGCGCCGGTCGGCCCCACGACTGGCGCGCTCCGATGACCGGAGCAGCGCAGTCCTGGCGATCTCCCAGACCCGACGGCACCGGTCGAGATGCTCCTGTATGGAGGGAACTGCCACTTCCGACTCCTGTGCAGGGAAAAGAGGGGGTTGGTAGCCCAGGGATACCTCAAAAGGTGAGAGGCCGGTGGCGGAACTGACCATGGAGTTGATGGAGTACTCGACCCAGGGAAGGAAACGGCTCCAAGAAGCGGGTTTCTCGGCAGCCACACACCGAAGAGCAGACTCCACGCTCTGGTTCATCCTCTCCGTTTGTCCGTTAGTCTGGGGATGATAACCAGAGGAAAGACTGACCGTTGCCCCCAATCCCTTGCAAAAAGCCTGCCATACCTGGGAAGTGAACTGGGGCCCCCGGTCCGAGACGACGTCCTGGGTAAACCCATGGAGGCGAAACACGTGGCGTGTCAGGAGGTCCGCATCTCGGCCGCCGAGGGAAGCTTGGGAAGGGCCACGAGGTGAACCCCCTTGCTGAACCGATCCACCACGGTCAGTAGGCACGTGTTCCCCTGGGAAGAAGGAAGACCCGTGACGAAGTCCAACGCCACATGGGACCAAGGGCGGCTCGGAATGGGAAGCGGCTGCAATAGCCCGGAGGGTGCCTGGTGGGAGGCCTTGCTGCGGGCGCAGACTGCGCAGGCCAGTACGAACTCCTTGACGTCGTTCCTCATGGTGGGCCACCAGAATCGACGAGCCAGGAAGGAGAACGTGCGATGAACGCCTGGGTGGCAGGCGAACCGGCTGGTATGGCCCCACTGGAGGACCCGGGACCGGACTGAGTCGGGGACGAAGAGACGATGAACCGGTACATTGCCTGGAGTGCGATGGAAGCGTAGGGCACGCCTTACCACCCCCTCGATGCCCAAGGTGACTACTCCTACCACCCTGGCCTCTGGGAGGATGGGAGTCGGGTCCTCAGTGGTTGGAGCCCCCTTGGAGTGTAACCGGGACAGGGAGTCGGCCTTCGTGTTGCGGGAACCAGGGCGAAACGTCAGCGAGAAGTCGAACCAACTGAGGAAGCTGGCCCATCTTGCCTGCCGGCCATTGAGGCGCTTGGAAGCATGGATGTACGTCAGGTTCTTGTGGTCCGTCCAAATGGTAAATGGCTCCTCGGCCCCCTCTAGCCAATGACGCCACTCCTCCAAGGCAGCCACAACCGCCAGCAGCTCCCGATTGCCGATGTCGTAGTTCTTCTCGGCAGGGAGGAAACGACGCGAGTAGAAGGCGCACGGATGTACCTTCTGGTCCGTTGCCGACCGCTGGGATAAGATAGCTCCTAGTCCGGTATCCGAGGCGTCCACCTCTACGATGAACTGTCTCTTGGGGTCTGGATGGAGCAAGACCGGGGCGGAAGTGAACCTCTTCTTGAGGGAGCGGAACGCAGCACACGCCGCTGGGGACCAGTCGAACGGCAGGGCGGGAGAGGTCAGCCTGGTAAGTGGTTCCGCCACCTAACTGTAGTTCCGGATGAATCTTCTGTAGAAGTTGGCGAACCCGAGGAAGCTCTGTAACTCCTTCCGAGAGGTGGGTTCCGGCCACTCCTCCACGGCCCGGATCTTGCGAGGGTCAGCTCGGGTCAAGCCTCTCTCCACGATGAAGCCCAGGTAATCGACGGAGTCGGAGTGGAATCGGCACTTCTCTGCCTTGACGAAGAGCCGATTGTGGAGGAGGCGCTCCAGCACACGGCGGACATGCTGGATGTGTTCCTCGAGGGTCTTGGAGAAAGTGAGGATGTCGTCTAGGTATACCACCACAAACTCCTCCAGCATGTCACGAAGGACGTCGTTCATGAGCGCCTGGAATACCGCCGGAGCGTTGGTGAGGCCGAACGGCATTACCAGGTACTCGTAGTGGCCCCTGGGAGTCTTGAAGGTGGTCTTCCACTCATCGCCCTCTCGGATACGGACCAGATGGTAGGCACTCCGGAGGTCCAGCTTGGTAAAGACGGTAGCCTGGGTGAGAGGCTCGAAGGTGGAGTTCATGAGACGAAGAGGGTACTTGTTCATCTCGTTGAGCTGGCGATAGTCGATGCAGGGTCGAAGGTCTCCGTCCTTCTTCCCAACAAAGAAGAAACCGGCCGCCACAGGGGAGGAGGAAGGCCGAATGAGTCCTGCTTCCAAGGACTCAGAGATATATTGATCCATCGCTACCCTCTCAGGGACGGTCAGACTGTAGAGGCGGCTGCCGGGAAGCGGAGCCCCTGAGCGGAGGTCGATGGCACAGTCGTAAGGCCGGTGAGGCGGAAGGGCCTGAGCCCTGGACTTACTGAAAACCTCCTCGAGGTCATGGTACTCGGGGGGTATGGTCGAGAGGTCCGGAGGCGGCTCACAAACGGATCTCCGGGGCGAGGGACAGGACGCCGCTTGAAGACACTGGGCATGACAGGAGGAGCTCCACCCCCTGATGGTACCGGAGGACCAGGCGATGTGGGGCTCGTGAAGCGCGAGCCAGGGCCGGCCCAGGACTACTGGGACAAGAGGGGATCTGGTGATAAAAAACTGGAGTCTCTCAACGTGGTTACCAGCAATGGTGAGCAGGATAGGACAGGTGCGTTGAGTGATGTCAGCCAGGCGGTGTTGGTCCAATGCGAACACCTCCAATGGCCTCACGAGGTCCTCTAGTGGAATGTTGGCCTGGGTAGCAAACTCGAAGTCTAGGAAACTCTCGTCAGCACCCGAGTCAATGAGTGCCTCCACCGTGGCCCGTTGGTCCGCCCAGGCCAGGGTGACGCTCATCAGACGGCTAGGTGGTGCACGGCTCTGGGAACGAGAAAAACGGCTCACCGGGATCTCCCGGGGTCCCGGCGAGCCTGGTCTTTTGGAGATACGGTGTCCATCCCGACCGCAGTAGAGGCAAAGGCCGGACCTGAACCTTGCCTCCCGTTCAGCTTGGCTAAGATGTGAATGTCCCAGCTGCATGGGTTCCTCCCCGGGCACCGAACGGAAGGAGAAGGGACCACCAGTTGTGTTGGGAGCAGGGCGGACCGCAGTACCGTCACGAGTACGGGGGGTCTGGGGAACCTCTGGAGGTCCCAGTCGGGTTCTCTCTCGTCTTCTCTCCTGGAGGCGTCCGTCGATGCGAATGGCGAGGCTGAATAGGTCCTCGAGGGACTCAGGTTCCTCACGGGTCGCGAGCTGGTCCCTGACAGCGTCGTTGAGCCCCCTCCTGAAGGTGAGACGAAGCGCTTGATCGTTTCAACCGCTCTCCGTTGCCGCCAGTCTGAACTCCAGCACGTAGTCGGTGACCCCGCCACTGCCCTGCCGGAAGGTGCCCAACCGAGCTCCAGGGTCCTGGCCACGGGCTGGGTGGTGAAAAACCCTGCGGAGCTCTGCCACGAAGTCTGGGTAGGAAAAACAGAAATCAGCCCCCATTGCCCAGGAGGCAGTAACCCACTGTGCTGCCCGGCCTGAGAGCAGGTTAGTCATGTAAGCCACTCGGGCTCCCCTTGAAGTGAATCGGCTGGGTTGATGACGAAAAACCAACTCACATTGCATGATGAATGTGGCACAATCCTCGAAGTTACCATTGAACAACTGTGGTTTGGAGAGACGGGGCTCCCGAGGTGCGGGATCGGGAGGCGCGGGGCCTGCCACGGCTGCGGGTGATGCTCCGGCCGAGGCTCCTGTAGTAGGTGGGGTTACAAGCAAGGTGTTAACGGCTTCACTCAGCGCTTGTAATTGGTGGAGAATATTAGTCTGCTGATTACCCTGGGCTGTCTGCAGGCTAGCCAGAGAGCCAAGGGACTCCTGAATAGGCAGGACCTGGTCTCGGAGCTCCTGTACAGCAGCCGCAGCCGCACCTAGCTGTAGGCTGTGGTCGTTGGTTAATTCAATCTGGACCGCCAACGCTGTTCTGACCCTGTCTGTGTCGGCTGAGGTCGTCATGGTCGGGTCGTAATGTTAGGGTTTGAACCGACCTCAATCGCATGGCACAGACAGGAAGTTCAGAGTTAGCCAAATACTAGGCCGTATTTATTTACAGAGTCACAAAAGGGGTAAAGTAACAATTATGAAACAACAAGGGAGACTGCCATCGGCAGAGTTCTCTGCGGCTCAGCAGATCCTCCTGGTGATAGCAGTGGGGAATCGGTATTTGACGTTGTAGCGGCTCTGCAGATACTCCCAGCTTTAACTCGAGGTGGAAAACGGAGAGAGAGAGAGATATCAATAACAGTCCAACGAAACACAGAGGCAGTGTGGTTCCCTCCTCCCTTAGCTGTGTCCAGAACCAATGAACAGTAACAATCTTCAGTGTTCTCCACAACACACAAGTTAGCTGAGTTTAGTGCAAACAGAAATGATATCTTCAGTGTCTCTTCAAAACACACACTTCAACTGAGTCCAGTGCAAGCAAAAATGATAATCTTCGGTGTTCATCACACACACAGACAGAATAATCCAGAGGGGTTTGGTTCCAACTCACCCAAGCGCAAACGCGTAAGGCGGGTAAACGAGGCGCAGCTCCAAACGGGGAACAAGGTTCTCATCAGCGGATCTCCACAGAAAGTCCTGGAGGGAAAGAAGACGAGGCACAGCAACGGGGAAAAAGCAGGCAAAAGCAGTTGTATTCCAAAACGACCCGACATCGATTGAAGGGAAGTCCCAGTATAAAAAGCCTCTGGGGCGCTAATAAAAAACTATGACAGGTGCACGCTGGAATTGATACTTGCTCCAAAAGCGTGTGGCGGGGAATGCACTAATCAACACCTTTAAAGGAGCGGAGCGTGTGGCGGGGAATGCATCAATCAACACAGTACCTTAAAGGAGTGGAGCGTGTGGCGGGGAATGAACCAAACCTCACATGATCATATGACCCACACTAGATGAATCATCTAACGCTGCCCACAGAATTATAAACGACCCCCCGCCCATCCGGTCAACATCAGATGATAAGTAGTAACTTATAGAACCACCTCCAGTTGACATTTTTTATCTGGCACAGATCGCTATCAAACTGTATTTCATCATCAATATTGTGCATTTGGGGCTATAAATCAAGTTCTGGAGAAAGCTGCAGAAAACGATAAAAACATACTTATACTTTAGACCGTATTTTAGTATGAATATGTGAATGAAAAAGTATAACATTGATACACCCTGAACGATACATATAGGACATTGAATGGGCCATAATAATGTCAATTTAGCAATACAATTAAAAAAGTTATAGCCCTGCAAAGAAGGGGAACTTCTCCATAGACAAATAGAGCTGGCGAGGAATGATAAATTATGAATTTAACCATGGCGATCAAAGTGTTAATCACTTTATTCAAATTGAGGATTTAATTTGAGGATATAAAAAAAATAATAATAATAATTTTGAAAAAAATAATGTGAATTTTTTTTTTTTTTTTTTTTATTAAAAACGAAGTTTGAATCAGTTCATTTAAATTAAGGATTTAGTCTAAAAAAATAAAATAAAAAGATTTTATAAAAAAAGGTTTAAATTTCTTTTTTATTAATTTTTTTTAATTAAAAACGAAGGTTCGAACGTCCGTTCGGGGAACCCTGACGAAGTTTCAATCCCAAAAACAGGCTTCGGGGACAACCTTACCATTATTATTTATATTATCAAATGACTCAAACATGTTCCGTTGTGATGTCACAGTATGATGTCATAATAGAACATTCTAGAACATTTGTGATGTCACAGTATGATGTCATAATCAAACATTCTAGAACATTTGTGTATCTATTCAACAATTCTCTCAGAAGATCTCATTGTGCATCTTGAAACACTACTGAACAGATAGACTAAACAACATATAGATTGAAGCCTGCATTTCTCAACCAAGGTGCCTTGCCTACCGTTTTGCTGTGGAAAGGTGAGTGTCCACAACGGCTAGAAAACAGGTTATTTTCCTTTGTTCAGCCAGCCATGCACTTCCTGTACCAGCAGGTGAAAGGTGGCAGTGCGATCGCCTGGTGCGGCGCGTCATATGGCTGGAGGAGCTGGTGCTGAAGATCCGTCAGAACCCGGCCCATGTGGAGTACGCGCTCGCCAAGATCAAGGACACGCTGGAGTCCGCCAAGGAGCTCGTCAGGAGGTACACGTCGGACCGGTTCCTCGCCCGCGTGCTGAAGGCCTACGACTACGACTTCGAGAGTCTGCACAAGCGGCTGAGCAACGATCTCATGCTGCTCTTGCTGTGGCTGCAGGAGGGGCAGAGGCTCCAGTGGCGAATCCTCATGGAAGCCAACGGAAGCCAGGCCTCCCCATTATGAAAATATGAATTAATATGAAATTATGAAATAATTATGAAAAAAAATAAAAAATGTCTCCCTCTTCTCCTTCTCACTCTCTAACACACTGTCAGACTCACAGTGCTCACTGCAGCAGAGGAGAGGAGGCAGAGGGGGGAGGTGTCTTTCTCCAGCCTCCCACCATGTGATTCATGTATGTGGAGTCCAAAACCAATACTAGCCAATCAGATTCGAGCTGGCTAAAGCCCTGCCCACACCTTAAAACGGGGCTGTCAGCAGACTAAGTAGTCTGGCCTCCTCTGTACATTTTCCTAAGGTCCGACGTCATCCCCTCGCGGGATTGATTGATTGATTGATTGATTGAACATTTTATTAACAGCAGGCACGTTCAGACTAATCCTGTATTCTATTATCAAACATTTAGCACTTTAATAGCCACTTATTTTTCGCCGGCGGGACATTTATTGAGGACCAGCACAGCAAACCACTGTGGATAATATTATCTATCTGTCCAGGAGGAGCAAGGCAGTGGCGGCTGGTCAATGGGGGCGCTAGAGCGCCGCCCTCCCTGTTAAAAGAGAGGAGAAGAAATATATATATTTTTTTTTATAGCCCTATAAATAATATAAACATGTTTAAAATGAATAATATTTACTCATTTTAAGTATGTTTGTGTTTCCAATGCACAATATAACGTTAATATATCAAATATAAATAATTGTTTTCATGAACAGGAAGTGACTGTCTGATAGAGAATACGTTCCGTTACCGTAGCCGCATTTCTCCTAGCCGCATTTCTCTTGGGCTAGACGCAATAGCGCTTACAGTGGGCGTGCACGCCGTGCACTGGGTTCATCGCTGTATCCGTCGCAGCCAATCAGTGCGTAACGCACTGTGCGTTGAAATATGATGTATTATGATGGAAGCCGGGCGCGTTTTGAAGCGGTCTAAGCAAGCAGCGTCTATAATTTCCGTAGCCGCATTTCTCGGAGACGCTCTCTGATTGGCCGCATTTCGTGGAGATGCTCTCTCTGATTGGCCGACGCCAGTTTCTGGTTAGTAGATACTTACTCAATGCTAGCTGTTGTGTTGTGATGCAGTCACACTTTGTCTTAGAGCGTGACGGCAAGTTCTTTCAACGGTTAAGCTTAGCCACTCTTTCAAAGTTGGTTAAGGATAGAGTTTGTCTTAGAGCAGGGCGATAGAACGCCAGGTAGTTTGCAGCAGGGGCGGATTTAGGATTGTAGGAGATCCGGGGCTTAGCCCAGATAGGTGCCCTTTATTTTTAATTTTTTAAATTTTTTCAGATGTTTTTTGAATTTAATGAACCTGTACGTGCAATTTCCTGCAATATAGAGCCTTCAATCTTGACCAATAAAGCTGCTCTTTTCACTATAAAACTCAGTTAACCATAACGTAGTTATGGGTAGATTTATATATTGGGGGGGGATATATCATATTTTTCATATAATCAAAAAGTGGTGGAGCAAGATCATACCTTTGCTCCCCCAAGTTCAATAGTGGGAGAGCAGAGATGCTCCGAATGCTCTTATGGCCAGGCGTCTATGATTCACTGATACAAAGTAAAATAGTGCAGTGCAATAAAATAGTTAGTAAAATAGAATAAAATAATGCAATAGTGCATTGCAATAAAATAGTTATCATCGTATTTTTTCGGGAGGCCGGTAAGGAGTGCATTACAGTAGTCGAGTTGGCTTGAGATAAAGGCATGGATCTGGTTTTCAGCGTCCTTTTGATTTATAAATGGCCGTACTTTAGCTATGTTTCTAAGGTGGAAGAATTAAGTTTTTGTCAACTTGTTGATTGTGATTTAAAGCTTAGGTCTGAGTCTACCATAACACCAAGACTTAACTCACTCAAATACAGTTAGCAGCTGGATAGACCACAGATGGAAATTAGCCTCTGCTAAATCTGGTGCAAACATATTTTCATGTAACAATGATGAATTGTTAAAAAAAAAAAAAAAAAAAAAAAAAAAAAACATTTTTTTTATTTTTTTTATAAATAGATTCAGGGCTTTTCAGAATACATTCGGGGCTTGAGCCCAAGTAGCCACCCCCTAGCCCCGCCCCTGGTTTGCAGGCTGTTCGACGCGGAAATGGGCAAAGACAGACTCATTCATTCATTCATCACAGTACTGTTGTGTTGTGCTAACAACAAGCTATTTGGCTAATAGAAGCTATTTGGCTAATAGCTGGATGCAGTCTGGACAGAGTGGATATACATCAACAGTCTGGGGACTGTGGGACAACAGTGGACATAATTATATACTTTATCAAGCCCTCGTCGACCACGTAAACAGTGAGTTAATTCGGTCTCTCTCTCTCTCTCTCTCTCACACTCTCTCTCTCTCTCTCTCTCTCTCTTCTCTCTCTCTCTCTCTCTCTCTCTCTCTCTCTCTCTCTCTCTCTCTCTCTCTCTCTCTCTCTCTCTCTCTCTCTCTCTCTCTCTGATTGTGTAGGGCAGTGGTTCTCAAACTCGTACCACTAGTGGTACTTGGTGGTACTGCTGGTGGTACTTGAAAACATTTCCAAAAAAGCAATTTTATTTTTTTTGCAGTCAGGCCACTGAACTTAGAAGCAGGCCAGGCCAGTGTTTCTGGTTGCGGCGGTGCGATAGTTAGATCATCTAAGTGGGGAACAACCAGGAGATCACTGTGACAGAGAGTAATGCAGTCTAAACAGTCATAAATCTTTAATTCAACTTCAGCCCTGATCATAACCATTTATTTTTTAGATTTTTTGTAATGTCAGATAAAAAATGAAATACTCCCACTTTTCTGAAAAGAGTTGGTGTTAAATCTGACATTACAAAAAATCCATCAAAATATGTGTTGCTGCTAATCATTGACACATGCCTAGCCTGTAATAATCCCCCCCAGAAAAATTTACTTTGCATTTGATATATTGAAAATATTTTACTTTTTGTGTGTTTTTTTTAACAATAATTTGTGATGCCATCACACAAACTAGCATTTAAAGGGTAAACATTCAACAGTGTGTGCGTGTGCGTGTGCGTGTGTGTGTGAGTGTGAGAGAGAGAGAATGACGGACAATTGCTTGCTGTGTGAGAGAGCGAGAGAGAGAGAGAGAGAGAGAGAGAGAGAGAGAGAGAGAGAGAGAGATAGAGAGAGAATTAAGTACATTTTCTGAAATAGAGTTGTTCTTAATTTTCTCACTTGCTATGTGAGAATGTTAGTTATTATGTTCTCAATGCCCCTTGCATTGTATGAGTTGTGTGGAAGCGTTTGCTAGTTCTAGTGCTATCCCTTTGTACATTGTGGCTGTGTCTGACAAAAGTTAACAATAAATAATGGTATTAGAAATACATTTGCCTCCTGCGTGAACTGTGCATAGCTGAATAGACTGTATTTTAACGCCGGTCATATGGTGGTACTTGGAGAGCCAGCTACGTTCTCAGGTGGTACTTGGTGTAAAAAGTTTGAGAACCACTGGTGTAGGGCATATTGGAAGCGTGGCTGCATTCGACTGACTGTGTGTGATCATATATTGATTGATGGCAATGGTGATAATATTCGCCAATGCGTGCGTACATGTTTGCAAAATGTTTGGTATAGCGCCCCCTCTGGAGAAGAATTCACGAGCCGCCACTGGAGCAAGGAGGACCAGTTTATTGACCAGGTAAGATGCCGTTTCTACAGTAGCTTGGATGCTAAGCTACTAACGTAACGTTATGGCTAGCTTGGATGCTAACTGAGTTACATGATGCTAGTAGTACAGTAACTAGTATATTGGTGCGTCCCTGCTGGGAGTTACATGATGCTAGTAGTACAGTAACTAGTATATTGGTGCGTCCCTGCTGGGAGTTACATGATGCTAGTAGTACAGTAACTAGTGTATTGGTGCGTCCCTGCTGGGAGTTACATGATGCTAGTAGTACAGTAACTAGTATATTGGTGCGTCCCTGCTGGGAGTTACATGATGCTAGTAGTACAGTAACTAGTATATTGGTGCGTCCCTGCTGGGAGTTACATGATGCTAGTAGTACAGTAACTAGTATATTGGTGCGTCCCTGCTGGGAGTTACATGATGCTAGTAGTACAGTAACTAGTATATTGGTGCGTCCCTGCTGGGAGTTACATGATGCTAGTAGTACAGTAACTAGTATATTGGTGCGTCCCTGCTGGGAGTTACATGATGCTAGTAGTACAGTAACTAGTGTATTGGTGCGTCCCTGCTGGGAGTTACATGATGCTAGTAGTACAGTAACTAGTATATTGGTGCGTCCCTGCTGGGAGTTACATGATGCTAGTAGTACAGTAACTAGTATATTGGTGCGTCCCTGCTGGGAGTTACATGATGCTAGTAGTACAGTAACTAGTATATTGGTGCATCCCTGCTGGGAGTTGTATGATGCTAGTAGTACAGTAACTAGTATATTGGTGCGTCCCTGCTGGGAGTTACATGATGCTAGTAGTACAGTAACTAGTATATTGGTGCGTCCCTGCTGGGAGTTACATGATGCTAGTAGTACAGTAACTAGTATATTGGTGCGTCCCTGCTGGGAGTTACATGATGCTAGTAGTACAGTAGCTAGTATATTGGTACGTCCCTGCTGGGAGTTACATGATTCTAGTAGTACAGTAACTAGTATATTGGTGCGTCCCTGCTGGGAGTTACATGATGCTAGTAGTACAGTAACTAGTATATTGGTGCGTCCCTGCTGGGAGTTACATGATGCTAGTAGTACAGTAACTAGTGTATTGGTGCGTCCCTGCTGGGAGTTACATGATGCTAGTAGTACAGTAACTAGTATATTGGTGCGTCCCTGCTGGGAGTTACATGATGCTAGTAGTACAGTAACTAGTATATTGGTGCGTCCCTGCTGGGAGTTACATGATGCTAGTAGTACAGTAACTAGTGTATTGGTGCGTCCCTGCTGGGAGTTACATGATGCTAGTAGTACAGTAACTAGTATATTGGTGCGTCCCTGCTGGGAGTTACATGATGCTAGTAGTACAGTAACTAGTATATTGGTGCGTCCCTGCTGGGAGTTACATGATGCTAGTAGTACAGTAACTAGTATATTGGTGCGTCCCTGCTGGGAGTTACATGATGCTAGTAGTACAGTAACTAGTGTATTGGTGCGTCCCTGCTGGGAGTTACATAATGCTAGTAGTACAGTAACTAGTATATTGGTGCGTCCCTGCTGGGAGTTACATGATGCTAGTAGTACAGTAACTAGTATATTGGTGCGTCCCTGCTGGGAGTTACATGATGCTAGTAGTACAGTAACTAGTATATTGGTGCGTCCCTGCTGGGAGTTACATGATGCTAGTAGTACAGTAACTAGTATATTGGTGCGTCACATGATGCTAGTAGTACAGTAACTAGTATATTGGTGCGTCCCTGCTGGGAGTTACATGATGCTAGTAGTACAGTAACTAGTATATTGGTGCGTCCCTGCTGGGAGTTACATGATGCTAGTAGTACAGTAACTAGTGTATTGGTGCGTCCCTGCTGGGAGTTACATAATGCTAGTAGTACAGTAACTAGTATATTGGTGCGTCCCTGCTGGGAGTTACATGATGCTAGTAGTACAGTAACTAGTATATTGGTGCGTCCCTGCTGGGAGTTACATGATGCTAGTAGTACAGTAACTAGTATATTGGTGCGTCCCTGCTGGGAGTTACATGATGCTAGTAGTACAGTAACTAGTATATTGGTGCGTCACATGATGCTAGTAGTACAGTAACTAGTATATTGGTGCGTCCCTGCTGGGAGTTACATGATGCTAGTAGTACAGTAACTAGTTTATTGGTGCATCCCTGCTGGGAGTTACATGATGCTAGTAGTACAGTAACTAGTATATTGGTGCGTCACATGATGCTAGTAGTACAGTAACTAGTATATTGGTGCGTCCCTGCTGGGAGTTACATGATGCTAGTAGTACAGTAACTAGTTTATTGGTGCATCCCTGCTGGGAGTTACATGATGCTAGTAGTACAGTAACTAGTATATTGGTGCGTCCTAGGGTTAAATGCTACAGTATGCTAACTATTTGTAAAAATAAATATAGTCACTTTATTTGAAGAGTCAAAACTGTTCTCTTGGCTTTGTTTTGTTCATAGTAGTAACGCCGCCGAGCCATACTGTACATGGTGACTGCTTGGTTTGACTGGCAGTGGCCGCCGAGCCATACTGTACATGGTGACTGCTTGGTTTGACTGGCAGTGGCCGCCGAGCCATACTGTACATGGTGACTGCTTGGCTTAAGAAAAAAAAGAAAAGAAAAAATATATATATTAATAATTTTTTTTTTTTTAATAATTTTTTTTTGCATCCCCTATTATTTTACCCACGCGACGCCACTGAGCAGAGCGGGATAAACTTGCCCCGGTTCCCTGCCCGCGTGCTGAACCCCTACGACTACTTCGAGAGTCTGAACATGCGGCTGAGCGGCCATCTGCTGCTGCTCTCGCAGCTGTTGGAACGGAGAGGGATGAACTCGGCCCGGTTCCTCGCCCACATGCTAATGGTCTACGACTACGACTTCGAGAGTATGAACGAGCGGCAGAGCGGCCATGTCCAGCTGCTCTCGCTGGTGGTGATGGTGGAGCAGAGAGGGATGAACTTAATGGCCTTGAAGGAGGAGGAGGAGGAGGAGGAGGAGGAGGAGGAGGAGGAGGAGGAGGAGGAGGAGGAGGAGGAGGAGGAGGAGAAGAAGGATGAGGAGAACTGACTCATAACTTGACTGAACTCTGAAGAGAGAACACAGAAATAACTTGACTGGACATTTGTGTATCTAGTCAACAATTCTCTCAGAAGCTCTCATTGTGCATCTTGAAGCAGTACTGAACAGTACTGAACAGATAGACTAAAGTACTAAACAACATAGATTGAAGCCTGCATTTCTCAACCAAGGTGCCTTGCCTACCGTTTTGCTGTGGAAAGGTGAGTGTCCACAACGGCTAGCTAGTTCTACTTGAATACTGAATGTTAAGGCGAGACCAGAGTTGCGTTGCTCTTATCAACATTGGCTGCACGCACGCTAATGACGCCACATGCACGCGCGCTCCCCGGCGCGTATGCGCGCTCCCGCGCATGCGCATAAATGTTCCCTCGCTTAAGCACAGACCAGAGTCATAGATTATAAGGCTCTGGCACAGACTAAAGACGATGCCTAATTGCCTCTACGAATGGAATGTAACACATTTCATTCACAAGTTCTGTGTGAATGTATCTGAGAACGTCTTTAACACACCTGACGACCGGCGCTATTGATATGCAAAGTAGCCCAGGTGGGGTACTTATAGCGAGTTGGCGAGTGAAGCGCATTCCTGTGTGCACGTGCATGCCGTGCACATCCATGCGTGTGCGTGCACGCGCTTCTGCTCACAAAACTTTGGCTGCACGCAGTGCAGCCTCATCCCATGAAGAACGCATGCCTGGTCGAGACACCCCAGGTGAATAGGCAAATATACTTTTTTTGGTTGATTTTGAGATTTTGTTATATTTTGCTTCCTAAACATGTCTTCTATGAAACTAGTGACAATAAAACGTCAATAATATGCATAGTGCATATTTAATGAGGTAATGCCTATTTTGCATATATAAACTTAAGATCTCAGAAAACTTGGAATACATTTTTTGTAAGTTGTTATGTACATAACAAACTGGGAAAGTTTCATAGTGATATCTATTCAAATATTTGTTTTGCCTATTCACCTGGGGTGTCTCACCTTAACACTATCAGTGCCGGCCATGTTTTCCTTTTTACCCCCTTGAATGCCATCATCCACTTCAATGTTAGCGTTAAAAACGCATAATCTATGTTTTAAATTATGGCTATGTGTCTAATCTGCCCGTCGCTTATCAATGACTTGTTTGCAGTCAACATTGTCAAAACAGATTGTTTTTTAATCGGTTCATATCCTTTTTATACCATTTCGAAAAGCTATCGTTCTCTCGAAAAATTTCGGAAAATAGGAAGATTCCCCCATAAACGGCATTTATTGGAATATTCTCGAATACACTAGACACGTTGTCATTTGTCGGCCTATTTATGAATCGTTTTCAAATAAACGCTAGATTATCGATAGTATATGTGTACTTATGCACGCTATAGAAGCGAGCTGAGAAATCGATTCTCTCATTTCCTCAACATCACACACACACACACACACTGTTACGACCCTGGCTCAATGGCACGCAACCTATGCAAACCAACACCAAAAACCAGTGCTCAAACTCAAAATGCTACTCTAACAAGGAATTACTGGTTTAAACTAAAGTACAAGGATTGGAAGAACGTGACAGCTCTTCCTCTAACCACAGACAGACCTGCATGTGTGTCTGAAGGCCTGGTTTTAACCATGCCAGCAGGTAACCAATCAGCAGCAATTAGCTAATTAGTAGCCCTCACCTGCATGCCCAGTGACACAGCAGTGATCAGGCAGTGACACAGGAGTGATCAGGCTCATGGTACATAACACCTCCCCCACCAAACTGGTTGCCCAAGAGGCAACCACAACACATAAACCCATAAACAAAACAAAAAAAACGTGACCTATTAGTTGTCAGGGCCACTACCACAACAGCGATAATGGGCCAGCCCCTGTTGAACACGACCACCAACCGTGTTGTATGCTCCCCAGCGTGGAACATTTTCCAATGCTGTGTAAAACAAAAAACAACCCTGTCCCGACTCTCGGGCAAGCTAGACCTCACAAAAGGTTGCGCCACTGCGGTACATGGCTGCAGTGGGGCAGGCGCCTCCTCCGCTGAGGCGTAAGACTTAGGACCCCGTCGACCAATCAAGACCGTATCATATATGAGCTCCCTTTCAACAGGCCCCTCCACCGATACCGACCTGTCAAAAATAGACTGCAAACCAAAATCTATTTGAGAACTAATCTCACTGCGCTCAACAGGACAGAACACAGAAAAACAAAAACCATAGATCTCTGATACCAGCACCACGCCCATATCCATCCCACCTGGCACTGGCAGTTCAGGATACGGCAAACCGTGAACATCCAGAGTAGCATGTACCGCCTCAGATACAGCCCCACCGGCCCTGGAACATGGCAATACGTCAGTCACAAAAGCGTCTGGAACACCATCCAAAATGGAGTCACACAAAATAACATTGTCCTGATCAAAATGGCTGCCACTCAACAGACCAGGTCGCGAAGGCGGCTCCTGCTCCACAGGACACAGGTAACTAGGTTGACCATCACACCTAGTGCATGGCAGAGAATCAGTGTGGACACGTGGATCAATGTCAGAATCATCAACTGACATACTGGGACCATCCCTGCCCACAAGTGAAACATTAGGGACAATAGAGCTACTGCGGGAAGGCTGGCAGCCTAAGTCAGGCCTAGTATCCCCTTCAACTAGAACGGTGTCACATGAATCAACAGCACCTCTCATAGCATCCTTCCCACACTCATCCTCCAATTCGTTCATGGCCTCAGCCACCATACAGGCTGGGAAGACCTTGAGACACTGCGCTGCCAGATCATCTCCTACCACATGCCTCTCCGGCACGCATGTCAACCCTGGTTTCACCACCGGGCCTAACACAAAGGCACAATCAAGAGAATCATTATGCAGAGGTACATCCACAGTGTGTTTTCCAAAATTCTCAACAGGTACACTTTTCAATTCAACAAAGAATGTGTCACCAAGTGTAATGTCCCAAGTCGAAGTATCAACAACATCACTTTTGTCCTTTGACATTGCCCGTGTCACAGCACACACAGGGAACACTCCTGGATGTTTTTGTGCCAGCTCAGTAGGGACCTCAGAAACCACAGGAATGGGAGTTACAACTGGAGTAGCCAACACTTTGTCACCAGCCAAATCATTCCCTAGAATGAAGGACACCCCTCTTATGGGAATGTGAGAACATACCCCCACAACAACATTGCCTGATACTAAGGGAGAATTGAGCGTGACCTCATGCAAACTTGCATCCACAAATCCACCCCCAAAGCCCCGAACAACGACACCGGAATGCAAAGAAGAGTTTTCTGAAAACGGCAAAACCCCCTCCAGAATGAGGGACTGAAAAGCACCGGTATCTCTCCAAATTGTTATAGCCTGTTTGGACTCTAGTGCATTAGTCAGGGAAACAAATCCATCCATCATAAATCTTGAGGAACCCTCGAGCCCTTTGTCCACACGTTTGATACTTCCCCCATCACCATCTAACGTTGGCAAAGGTGTTCTGCATATGGTTTCTACCAGAGCCACCGTTCTGAAATTTTTCTGCTCAAGCACCGGGCACCCAGCAACGATATGACCAGGTTCTTTACAGTAGAAACAGATAATCCCTTCTGGGAATGCACGAGCAGAACCACCCCGCCTAGGAGGTGAAGTTAACTGACCAGCAGACACAGGTTTTGGGAAACGGCCCCCCTGAACAGGACGCCTATCCCTGGACTCAACACGGTAGTCCTCCAAAAAAACGGACTTGTGTGTCAACACAAACTCATCAGCGAAGACAGCGGCGTCGCCTATCTTCGATACCCTACGCTCGTTTAGATGAGTGGAAACGGTATCAGGAACACATCTTTTAAATTCCTCTAGGAGAATCAACTGTCTAAGCTGTTCTCTTGACTCTGCTTTCTGAGAAGTGCACCACCTGTCAAACAGGTTCTCCTTCTCTCTTCCAAATTCAACATAAGACTGTTCTTCCGACCTGCGATAGGCTCTAAAACGCTGACGATAGGCCTCGGGGACCAACTCATAAGCCCTCAATATGGAAGCTTTAACAAGCTCATAGTCAGCGCTTTGTTCAAGGGACAGAGCAGTATAGGCCTCTTGTGCCCTACCAACAAGAACACATTGCAGCAGCAGTGTCCAGGCTGTATCAGGCCACTTCAATGTGGTTGCCACCCGTTCAAAAAGGGGAAAATATCTTTCCACCTCTTTCTCAAAAAATGGAGGCACCATCCTAATATTCCTGCCTACATCAAAACCGGAACGTGACTCTGAATGCAGAGCACCCGCCTGCAAGGCAGCATGCTTATACTCAAGCTCCTTCTGCGCACGCTCGTGCTCCAGCAACATTTGTTTCTCCTTAAGCTCCCGCTCCTCTTTCCTCTCTTTATGCTCATGCTCACGCTCCTCTCTCCTCTCCTTAAGCTCACGCTCCTTAAGCTCACGCTCACGCTCATGCTCACGCTCCTCTCTCCTCTCCTCACGCTCCTGTAGTAGCTGTCTTTCCTTAAACTCCAACTCTCTAATCCTCCACTCACCCTCTGCACCAGATAATAGCGGAGACGCATCAGACAAAGGAGGCTCCTCCACCCTCGCCACAAGCACCTGCTCTCTAATGAGTAACACCCTCAAAGCACTCAAGGCAGTTGGCTTCAAACGTTTCTCTACCCTGTAGTGTACAGCAAGTTCTAGAAGTTGTTCCTTGGAAAACCTCTCCAACATGTCATGAGACGGGTGATCACCAAAGTCCTTGATGGAAGCCATCTTTACTGCACCAGCGCCACACCCTGCCCACCTTAGAGTCACCAAAAAAAACGGCCAAAAGCACCCTAGCACACACACAATCTACCTAAAGAACCACCAAAGAGCCACTAAAGAAACACTGAAGAACCACGAAGAACCACGAAGCACCACTGAAGAACCACTAAAGAACCACTGAAGACACACTACAGAACCACTGAAGAACCACTGAAGAACCATAAAGAATGCTAATGCCAATACTAATAACCATAAAGGGACGCGGTGGAAATGTGTGCTCTACTGAGCGCACCTTTCTAATATGCAAAAAAATTAAAAATAACAAAACCACCCTGAAATAAATAGACGTGTCATACACGCAGGAGGTCAGGTGCTAACAGGTATGCTAACCAAACACTCAAAACAAACCAAAATAAATACAACAAACAAATTCAAACAGGTGCGCCTTCTAACCTGATATGACTACTTACGCTTCTACATCTAAACTGCAGTCAAAACCGGCCCCCCTAAGAAACACTAAATCAGGCCCTACCACACTACCTGTGTTTTCTGGCCCCCTAATCTACCTACCCTTAAGCTAATGCCCTGTAGACCTAACCATCTTCAGCCACACCTGCTACCAGCCAAAGATCATATTTGACCATCCACCCGTCCAGTACATGGTATGGTACCAGACAAGTAGATGGTGCTAATCACTTCCCTGACTGCCCCAGGAGTATGTGGTGCACAGGAAGCTAACCAACAACCAGAAAATAATGTCCCTATCTACATGTGGTGCCCACTAAACTATATATTTTAACAGCATAAGTAGTCACATCAAATTACAAACAAATAAGGCATACTCACCTGTTTGATGAAACGGCTCAAGCTCCCACGTTACACAATATGTAACGAACACCACCCAAACCATAGCACCATGACACACCATGCAACACAAAAAAAAAACACCAAACAATTTCTAGGGGTAAATATCCCGGATGAGCCCCCAACTGTTACGACCCTGGCTCAAAGGCACGCAACCCATGCAAACCAACACCAAAAACCCGTGCTCAAACTCAAAATGCTACTCTAACAAGGAATTACTGGTGTAAACTAAAGTACAAGGATTGGAAGAACTAACCACAGACAGACCTGCATGTGTGTCTGAAGGCCTGGTTTTAACCATGCCAGCAGGTAACCAATCAGCAGCAATTAGCTAATTAGTAGCCCTCACCTGCATGCCCAGTGACACAGCAGTGATCAGGCAGTGACACAGGAGTGATCAGGCTCATGGTACATAACACACACACACACACACACACACACACACACACACACACACACACACACACACACACACACACACACACACACACACACACACACGGGACATGCTGTTATCTCAGTGAATACAGCTCTGATTATCCTAAAACTGGTAACATAGACTCCTTACCTTAGATCAGATGTTCTCCAAAAAGATTATTCCAATTCCTGATCGCCATTCCAAATATCGATTGCGTTTATTGATTGATTATTGGCTGCTGTAAATATATATTCCACGCTGCTTTCCAACTCGCGATCACTTCCCTCATCATCAGATCCCTTGCCAGCATAATGGAGCCAGTTGGCTCCACCTCTACAGATCCAGCAGTATAATCGAATGGCCTGCAGTTACACAGGGATAATTTTTTTGAGTCTCTAGCATTGTATTATAGTAATAGGAGTTAGTATCAATGTGTTTTTGTGTCTAAATACCATATTGGCGGATTACTCTCATTCAGCTTAGACCATTTCCTGCTAGATTGAATTAGGTCATTCTGATTTGACTTGCATCGTGACGTAATGAGGCGAGGATGGAGCGGATAGTGATCCGATTGGCTTTGCGGTTGTAACGCACCAAACAGGGTTTGACAGAGCGAGCGAGAGAGAGAGAGAGAGAATCAGATAGACCCTCGCGACAGAGCACACATACACACTGTGCCGCGTGCTACAGCTGCTCCCGAATCAAGAGAGAGAGAGAGAGAGAGAAAGACCACTGTGCAAACACTCCGCGCGCATGATGATGCTTTTGAGTACTCCATTCGAAATATAAAAGAATGATTTAAAAAAAAAAAAAACCTTACAGATGTCTTCCATAGACTCACAGGAATTGTGTAAAGTTGCCCAAATAGTGCTAGGAATAGCAATGCAGGTCCCCTTTAATAAAAGAAAAAAGACTAATTTAATCAGAATAATCACTTTATTCAAATTGAGGATTTAGTTTGAGGATATGTGACTCGACGTGACCAAACCCGATTTGATTCGCAAGGGGGAGGTGTCAGGAAATGAAGAAAATGTCTTGCTGTTCAGAAAATCCAAAAAATCGAAATCTTGATTTTTTTTTTACATATTTGAACTGTCATTAATGTGTTCCCTTATTTGCCCTTATTTGCAAACTTAAATACAATTTGTAAATGAGGTAATTATTGTTATATAGTTCCACAAGGATTTTCTCTCATGAGGAGAACAACTACACGCGCGGGCTGGGTGCGGCCTGTCCGGGTATCAAGTGGTGGTACTTAAGAGGTGTTAAAAAACACACAGACACATTATTTAGCTCTCCTTTCTCAGAGAGAGAATAACAATGTTAATACACTATCTTAATGTTATAAGTTATAAGCAACGTAACGTGTGACAAACACAGTGTCTAAATAAAGATAAAAAAAGAGGCCTTGACGGCCGTTATAAAACGCTTATTTAACTTAATTAAAAACCATTAAAACACAGTTAGAATTTTATGAGCGAACGAATTTCGTTAGGGTGCATTTTTTGCAACCTAATGGCTAAATACATCTAAATAACATAGTTGACAGCTGGGCTGTGTTAACGTTACAATGTACAATCGCGCGGGGCATGCTGCTGCTGCTGCTGCTTGGTGGTGCTGCTCAAGGCAGGAGAGATGAGGCGCGCGGGACGAACGCGCGCTGGCAATTAATTTGATGACAAGACAAACGTCTTTCTGGGTCTGCATTCTCTTAATAATTGTGTGTATTGAGCTGTACTGTATTATTGCAACTTGGCTTGAATCCGCAGCAGTAAGCCAGATAAACAAATGTATTAACGCGCCTCGTTAAATCCTCCGCTGTCTCCTCTCTCTCAGTGCTCCACTGTCCGGCTGGCTGCTCTGCCTGTCTGTCTGGCTACTCTGATCCAATCACATTCAGCGTTTCTCCCCCCCCACCCACAGTCTGCGAATCAGAGCAGAGTAGGGCGGGTTTTCACGGAATGGAAACAGTCTCTTTGCTTGTGAAGAGTGGCAGAAACGCCGCTACCAGAGTTCATTGTGTGTCTGTGTGCGTGCCGGGGGGGGGGGGGGGCGTGAACCGATTCGACTCACGCTCACGGCAATGAATCGGCTCTTATGAACGAGTCGCTCATGACCGACCCATCACTAGCTACCACACTACAGAAGGTTAACCCTTACACTGCCACACTACAGAAGGTTAACTCTTTCACTACAACACTACAGAAGGTTAACCTTTCACTACCACACTACAGAAGGTTAACCTTTCACTACCACACTACAGAAGGTTAACCCTTTCACTGCCACACTACAGAAGGTTAACTTGATTGATTGATTGATTGATTGAAAACTTTATTAACAGATTGCAGAATGGGTAC
This sequence comes from Notolepis coatsorum, assembly GCF_963971535.1. NCBI lineage: Eukaryota > Metazoa > Chordata > Actinopteri > Aulopiformes > Paralepididae > Notolepis > Notolepis coatsorum. The sequence continues at coordinate 174,720,043 of NC_140165.1, read as the reverse complement.
AATACAGTACAGCTCAATACACACAATTGTTAAGGGGATGCAGACCAGAGAAAGACTTTCGTCTTGTTTACATCAGGGTCCCCCATTTTCAATTCATTGTAGAAAATAATGTTATGAATGCCCGAAAACATTTGTGATGTCACAGTATGATGTCATAATCAAACATTCTAGAACATTTGTGTATCTATTCAACAATTCTCTCACAGCTACAGAAGGTTAACCCTTTCACTGCCACACTACAGAAGGTTAACCTTTCACTACCACACTACAGAAGGTTAACCTTTCACTACAACACTACAGAAGGTTAACCTTTCACTACCACACTACAGAAGGTTAACCTTTCACTACCACACTACAGAAGGTTAACCTTTCACTACCACACTACAGAAGGTTAACTCTTTCACTACAACACCACAGAAGGTTAACCTTTCACTACCACACTACAGAAGGTTAACCTTTCACTACCACACTACAGAAGGTTAACCCTTTCACTACCACACTACAGAAGGTTAACCTTTCACTACAACACCACAGAAGGTTAACCTTTCACTACCACACTACAGAAGGTTAACCTTTCACTACCACACTACAGAAGGTTAACTCTTTCACTACAACACTACAGAAGGTTAACCTTTCACTACCACACTACAGAAGGTTAACTCTTTCACTACAACACCACAGAAGGTTAACCTTTCAATACCACACTACAGAAGGTTAACCTTTCACTACCACACTACAGAAGGTTAACCCTTTCACTACCACACTACAGAAGGTTAACCTTTCACTACCACACTACAGAAGGTTAACCCTTTCACTACCACACTACAGAAGGTTAACCTTTCACTACCACACTACAGAAGGTTAACCTTTCCTTATAATACAGTCATTTAGCTTTTAGACTTACAAGGCAAATACTTCAACTGCCACAACAACTTGCCACAAGACAGAGTCATTGCCATAACAAAAGAGCCTGATGCAAGGTGTTAATGTCCCCAGAGAGAGGGGGGCCATGGAATACAATGCATTCTGGGTAGGGTTGTAGTTGATTAAATCACAGGTGTGAACCTCTCCACAAGTTCGAAGACCATTCATCTCTGAATGCGTTTACTGATATCACCATGATTTATAGGATGTAGCTTGCAAAATATCCCACCAAAATGTTCAAGTGATGGCTTATTTTTAAGGTATGAATCTGTACTTTCACAATATGTAAAAAAAAAATTGGACCTTACCTCAACAAGTCCCGCGCCCCCATGCCCAGTCACATATACGGTTCCGGGTCGAGTATGTAAGTCGCACTCTGCAAAGCTGCTACTCCCGTTTTTTATATTTTGACTTTAAAAGCCTCTTTTTATACTCCCAATTCGGTTAAACCTGTATGTATACATCACCTTAGGTTTCCAACTAACTATATTGACTGAAAGAACCACAATGGCACAGAAGAAAGCAAGCGAGACAAAGAAAGATGACGCTTCCTCCGATATGGAATCCATTACTAAGCTAGAGCTTAGTGAAGAGCTGACGCAATCCCAGATCAGATCAGAGCAATCCCAGACCAAGCTCACGCAATCCCATCTTCAGCTCGAACGCTCCATAAAGATAATAGAGAGCACCATAACGGAAGGTTTACGCTCCCTAACCAACCAGGCAGCCTCTAACAAAGAATCTATCGAATCCAAAATCGAAAACCTATGGGTAACGGTTGGTGCACAGACCGATCGTCTAAACGAAATGGAAACCGGCTTGAGTACTTGCACTGCTAGATGTGAGGATATAGAAGGAATCAACGATAAGCTAATGGCTAAGATAGCCGACTTCGAATACCGACTCCGCCGACCTAATATTCGCATAATAGGACTGGATGAATCCGTGAGTTGCGACCAACCCAATGTCGTGTTTGCAAAAGTACTGGTTGAAATTCTGGGGGCGGAGATCCTCACTACGACACCCAAAGTGGATCAGTGGCTGCGTTTACATGGACGGTTTATTCCCCTTTTCATTCGGAATTAACGTTCAATCCTATTTAAAGTTATCATGTAAACATCTGACAATACTTAATTCCGAATGAAAATGGCAATTCCGAAATAAAATCAATTCCGATGTAAGTGGCCTGTTTATTCCGTTTATCATTCCGAATGAAAGCTTTTTATATCCATGTACCCAGCTTTTCACGCATTTTTCGGAATTAGTTCCCCCCGGTCTTTCTGCGCATGATCGCGCATAGGCTACACACAAGTTACATACAAGATGGCGGACAGGAGCAAGCGATGGTCGAGGGTTGAAACTATTTATTTAATAAATGCTATGGAGGACTTAAAAATAATAGAACGATCAGATGGGAGGAAGTATAAAAATGCTGAACTACTTAGGACAGTTTCAGCCAAACTGAATGACGTCGGCTATGCGAACAGGGACGTCCATCAGGTCCAAAATAAATGGAAGCAGTTGAAACAGGAGTACAACAAGGCGAAAGCCAAAAATAAAACCAGTGGTTCTGACCCCTCCAACTGGCCTTTTTTTGACGAGATGGACCGGGTGATGGGAGGAAGACCAATGGCCACCGCAGACGAACACGGTGTAGACTGTGACTTCGGGGAAGAAAGGGAGACGGAGACGGCGAACTATGAGTCAGGTTAGCCAACCCTTGTCTGTTTGCATCTATATTAGCTAGCTAGCTAACATTAGCCACTAATATTTCCGACTACTACTAGCATCTTGTTGATGTCTTTTGCCGTTGTAACGTTAGCAACCCACAACCGGACAATACTTTGTGCTTGCCTAACGTTGCCCCTGTTAATTTTGGCATAAAAGCGTAACACTACGTTGCATGTTTACAATGGTTGAAGGCTACTAGCTAGTACTTTAGAGCATCTAATGTTACTACTACCACCACTGCAACTAGCCTAGCTAGTGTTACAGCTATTGTCATCATAGCCTACTAGCTAGTACCACTACTCACTTCCAACGTGTGTGTGTGTGTGTGTGTGTGTGTGAACGAGAGAAATAGCTAGCTATGTATCTTGAGTTTTGGGAGATGGAGAGCCAGCCCGGATACAAAAAGATCCACTCCTTGTGTTTCAGATGATGTACATAACGTTAGTTCGGTGAGTTTGGAAGACTGCTCATCCAGTGACCAAACGGATGTGGAGACACCTGGTTCATCCCTGGCTGGAGATGATGGAGATGTTGGTGATGCTGCGAGTGTTCCTGATGCTACCAACACTCTGCCTATAAGTATGTTTTAATCATTTTGAACAAATGGTGTGTGTGCGCGTGTGTGTGTGTGTGTGTGTGTGTGTGTGCGTGGGTGTGTGTGTGTGCGTGGGTGGAAATAAAAAGGGAATTACTGTGCTGCTTACCTTGATCACAGCAGCTTGCTTAATTTAAAACCATAGGATTAGTATTTTTCTAACCTAGTTACACAGGAAAAACTGGGGAGTCATTTTCCCAGAGTAATTATTACGGAGTTATTATTTTCCTCTCAAGTAGTCATATTTACTCCATTTGGGGCATAATCATTGCCTGTGGCCAATAGAGTGAGAGTAAAGTTCCAGAAGAGTTTCTATTGGAGTAATACAGCATTGGTCACGCCTACTATCCATATAATTCCCAAAGGTGCCGACGCCATCTTTCTCTCTCGGCAAGTCCTCGCTTCAAGCTCAGGTAGCAGCAAGAGCGCAATACAGCGATATTTTCCTTCTCTTGGATCAAGTTGGATGCCAAATACCAGGTAAGATTATTATTATTATTTGTTAATTTATTAAACAGCAATGTGTGTAACTAATTTGCAACATTACAGCTAAGCCACAGAGCCATCTATCACGATGTTCGCATGTTAGCTGCTATACGTTTGCACGCACGCTATTAAATAAACGTTTTACAGTTTTATGGACAAGTATTCAATTATCAACAGTATTGCTATCAGGGACAGTGCACATTAATCAACATGTCGGTTTTCATGTAAAATGTATATGAGCTAGTGTATAGCCAGAAGCTAATTTCCACCTGTATAGGCCTGAGACCATACCTGTAGACCATGCCTGTAGGCTGTTGTTAAAAGTAGTGATATAACTATATCCATACAAAAACTGACTTATTAAGAACATACAAGACAAGTAGACATAGTACAGGAGATGGAACAATTATATGTTACATGTTGGCGGATTTTGCTGAAACGGTGGCAGAGACAACGTGTGTTTTACTCTAAATAGAGTCACCGTACATTACAGCTAAGCCACAGAGCCATCTATCACGATGTTAGCATGTTAGCTGCTAGCACGCACGCTATTAAATAAACGTTTTACAGTTTTATGGACAATAACTTAAGAACAGGTACGTCGGTGCAACACGAGTATTCAATTATCAACAGTATTGCTATCAGGGACAGTGCACATTAATCAACATGTCGGTTTTCATGTAAAATGTATATGAGCTAGTGTTAGCCAGAAGCTAATTTTCACCTGCATGCGGCTATACCTGTATAGGCCTGAGACCATACCTGTAGACCATGCCTGTAGGCTGTTGTTAAAAGTAGTGATATAACTATATCCATACAAAAACTGACGTATTAAGAACATACAAGACAAGTAGACATAGTACAGGAGATGGAACAATTATATGTTACATGTTGGCGGATTTTGCTGAAACGGTGGCAGAGACAACGTGTGTTTTACTCTAAATAGAGTCACGTAAATTTGCCGCGATGTGCTGTAGGTTGACTGTTTTACTAGCGGTAAATGGACATAACAAGTTAATTTGACGCACTGTTTGGTTCAACAAGTGTTTATTTGAACCATTGTACTGGGTTGACTAATTTGAATGAATGCCCAACAATTCGCCTCTAGATTGTGGATTGACTCTAGTCTTAATGCGGAACCAAACTGTTAGCGCTTGTTTCCGCCCAGACACTTTTCACTGTCGCTCGTTAATGGGTGCACGTGCACAAAGATTTGTGAGACGCTCCATCACCGTAATGTTAGGTATGTGTGTTCTGCCTCCATGTATAATATAATGGAAACTTGTGGAACTAGATAGCCTCACAGTAAATTTCACAGAGTAAATTTTACTCAAACTGAGTCAATTTGAGCCCAAGACGTGAGTAAAGTTTTACTCAGTTTGAGTAAAATGTACTCAGCGAAATTTACTGTATGGTGCTTTTGTAATATTTTCTAATTGTAACACTCCTCATAATGCATGAGTTGTTGTGCCCTATATGTATCATCTTAGTAACTGTTATTATTTATTTGCCATCAGATGCAGGCTGTACGTGTTAAACACGTTGACCGGCAGAAATTCATCTGTTTTGAGGGCCAATTGACCTTCACAACTTTTTTGGAGTGTGGTGAGTGAAACATTTTGCACAGCGTGCCGTTGGTTCTCAAAATGGCGTCCGCCTTGATAGTTAGGAACCAAATGGACCCTTATTGGTCTGTAACTCTGACTGTGTACAAATGGACCCCAACGTCCATTGTACACCGTCAAGAGTTAAATTAACATTGATTTTACAATATAAATTGGGGTCCCAAAGATACAAATGCCATTAAATGGGTGCCCTTGGAATTAAAATGGTTGAGAATCACTGCTAGAGCCGTACAAATATTGTCTTATGGGGGTCCATGGCACATCTTTTCAAATGGGGGTCTGTGGGCTAATTGTCAATTTGGGGGGTCCTTGACATGAAATGTTTGAGAACCACTGCCCTATGCAACAACATACTGGGTATCAGTTTAGGCTTTCCCTGCATGTTAATTTAAGCTGTAGGCCTACAGTACAAAGCACAATCCATTTTATTTAGGATAGAGTGAACCAATCAATGTCTTACACCCCTTCCTGACAGGCAGTGACGCGAGCGAGCGTGATTGCGAAAATGATTAAAATGTATTCGTTTCAATCAGACTATCCTGACCTGCCGCGAGCGACAGCAAACTGAGCGGCGATGTCGTTCCCCCCTCAAATATTCGCTCGCTGTGTCTCTAGTTGAGCGATTATGCGGCCGAGTCCCGCCCCTAAACACTTTTTATTGGTCAAGAATCGCAGGCTGCTTTGCCCCTGTGTGCTTCCAGGTAACACACACACAGACACACCCGGACACGCGCCGCCTCATATCAGGACAGTGTCGCGCACGATTTCGTCTCCAGTTCGCACGCTCGCTGCCTGTCAGGAACCGGTGTTAAGTATGTCAATTAAGGCTGTCAATCTTCCTCATATGATCACATTTTCAGTGGCTATTTTAATATCCCATTTTATGACATTTTAATTAATAAAAATTAAATAAATTGCACAACAGATTTATCAATAAGCTTGTGCAATCTTGTTTTGTCTATAGTTGCCAAGAAATTTGAAATTCCTAGTACCTTGGACTTAAAGGTCTATGATGACTCAAACACTGAAGTCGACGACGAGGCGTTTCAATTTCTTCTAAAAAAAACCAGACCTGGGTGTGTTGGAGATTTGTTCACCCCAAGACTCAAATCCTGAAGGTGAGTTGCTAACATGGAGCCTTATAGCCTCATCCATACAGTCCTGGCTGCTTGAAGCCTTTTTACAACATTTCCGGGTTCCCGTTTTTTTCGCTCTGATTGGCCAGGTCATGTGACATGAGCGGCAATCGTGGGACGGCAAGTTTCTACACTGGTTAAGGGCACTCTTCGAAGTTGGTTAAGGTTAGAGTTTGTCTTAGAGCATGGCGATAGAACGCCAGGTAGTTTGCAGGCTGTTCGACGCGGAAATGGGCAAACACGCTATTGGGCGCACATGTCACATGACCTGGCCAATCAGAGCGCCGGAAACGCGGATGCGTTGTAAAAAGGCTACACGTGTCCTGGCTAACCTAAAATGTCACACAGGTACTGTGAATTTTTGTACTTTGAAATGATCTTTGTATATATGCCCAATGTAACGTGTGGATCCTTCCTAATCTAATGTGGCCTTTTTACATTACACTTGTCACAAACATTCCTATCTAATCACACTTATATGTCTACATGATTGTTAGATTCAGTGAGGACCTCTGCAAGCAACTCCAGCCAAAGCTCCGTTCTCAGCTCTGGTGCAGACAATGAGGGGGAGTCTGATGACACCATCATTTTGCAGTCTAGTCCTGCTCCAAGAAACGGTGCTGACCTGACTCGTATCACTCTGGTAAGCTTTGCATATGACTGTTTGAAATGGAGATGGTGACTCTGATAAAGGGGTAGCATGGGCATTGGGGATGGCCAAGTACAATTGGGGAGAAAATGGGGGGGGGGGGGGGGGGTCATGGTTTACATTTGTCACCTTAACCCTTTCACTGCCGCACAACAGCAGGTTAACCCTTTCACTTCCGCACTACAGAAGGTTAACCCTTTACTATCACACTACCGACGGTAACCGTCAGTAGTGTGATAGTAAAGGGTTAACCTTCTGTAGTGTGGCAGTGAAAGGGTTAAATATACTTGGCCACCAAATGACTGTCTATCCATGTGTGTGTCCCCCCCCCCCCCCCCCCTTTTTACTCCCGCTTAGATGACTGAAAAGATTCTGAGGGACACAGCTGGAGGAGAGAGGATCATTGCCGATTATGCTCGGACAAAAACCCTAACGGATACCAGAAGACGCGACATGGTGAAGATATTGGTTGCGCACATGGCAAAAGAGCATGGGTAATTATGTTGTCATCTAAACATTACGCACCCAATACACATTTTTGGTTTTTACTAAGATCCTCCTTTTTGCAGAATTGGTAAATGATAAATGGTTATCCAAAGCGCTTTACATAGATTGTGCAGAAGGCATTGGCACAGCAATACTTTTGTTTGGATCTCATACTTGTGTATGTGTGCACTGTAGGACAAGTCCTTCAAGGCGTGTTAAAGAAGACTACGCAAAGGGCATCACTGCCTTATTCCCATACCTGGCCGATCCCCAGGGCAATTTGGGATATGTAAGTACATCAGGGAAAAGTGCAGAGAGACATTTCATCGGCGACTCAGTGCATGTGTGTTCCTGTGGGTCGCCCATCTTGCGTGTGTGTTAAAACTGCATGACAAATAAAGACTTCTAGTCTAACAATTATTATGTTTATAGGTCATTCTTGTTATATAATTTCTAGGGATGTTCGATATTGGCTTTTTTTTACCGATATCCGATATACCGATATTGTCCAACTCTTTAATTTCCAATACCGATATCAACCGATACCGATATATGCAGGGTTTCTCCCCCCCCCCCCCCAAAAGGAATAATTTCAGGTAATTAACATTAGGCTACATATCTCTTGTCGTGGAATTAACACAACATTATGCATAACATTATCCAATCACATGCATGGTACATAAAACACCAACCCCATTACTCCTCACTTCTCTGGAATTGCTTAAAAGGGCTGTGCGGAGTACGATTTCAACTAAATATTTGTTAACATTTCTGTATGCTGACCATTTCTCCTAACCTCAACAATTTCAGAACCACAGATGTCCTACCTGTTGACCTTGATTTTAGCAATTCTTCAGAGAAGGGCATGTGTTAAGTTTTAAGGAGAGAAATAAACACATTTACACATGCCCATTTAAACCAAATAACACTTTTTTTTTCTCTTTACTTCTTGTGTTTTAGGAGCAGTATTACAATCCAGTAGATGGGAGTGGGTTTCTGGCATGGAGGGTGAAATCACTTCAAAAGATAGCATCAGAGGGACAAAAGAAGAGCCGTAATGTTCAGCCACTGATCGGTATGTAATTTTGATTGTCCCAGTCCACTGTTTATCTAGCAACTGTGAAGATGGATCATTATAGTAAATGCATATCACTGGAAAGTATTGCAGCAGTATGTGTGGTTTCTACACTGTTACAGGTGGTCCAAGTTCTGGCGACAGAGCCCCCTTCTCTGAGGAAAACCAGCTAACCACAGACACCCAGTTTCGTGAGGCCAGTGCACTGATGAAGCATACAACTGATGAAGCAATCATCAAGGAGAAGATGAAACAGACCTTCACCCATCGCCAAGAAATGATGCATGACCCAATCAAGTCCTCTGAAATATTCACCACCTTTCCACGATTCCTAGACATCACAGGAATGGTATGTGGCTTGCATTAAAGTCTAACTGAAATAAAAAATGACCTTTTTAAACAATTTAGATCACATCCCTGGTCATAGGGTGAACCTATTTAATAGGGCTGTCCCTGACTAAGGATTTGGATGGTCGACTAGGATTGTTAAAAAAAAAAAAAAAAAAAAAAAGTATATATATTTTTTTTTTTTTTTTTATCATTCCATTTGGGCTGTGGGGGGTGCTTAATGTCTGAAGGAGTCAACTGAAGGCTTCTTGTCCTCTGCAAAAGCATACAATTGGTCCACTGATGAAATCCTCTTTCAGTGCCTCTGTGCCTGTTTTCGTAGGCAGTTAGCCTCTGGTATGCCTGCCATTAGCGTTAGCCACGCTTCTATGCCTCTTTTCTTTTGAAAAAAATTATAATATATATATATATATATATATATTTTTTTATAATATTATATTCGACTAAGAGGTTGGCCAGTCGACTACGGCCCCTTTCGACCGATTAGTCGACTAATCGATTAATAGGGGTCAGCCCTACTATTTAACAATGTATGACAAAAAAATTTCAACCATGTTTTATTCCATCTTGTCTGCAGATTGAGCAGGATTTCAGTCTGATGTTTGGTGATGACATCTCTGCAAAGTTCCTGGAGAAGTGGCCTACTTTCTGCAGGCAGAAAGTCCTTGAACTAAGCAGTGGCCTCACCCAGACCGGCGACCTTCAAGACCTGCTTCAGAATGCTGAATCCACAACAGACACAATAGAACTGAACAATGGTATGCTTGAATTAAAGGAATATAATAATGGAAGGGTGAATTGTTTTTTAAACAAATGGAAACACAGCTTTTAGTCAAATGTATTTCTGATTTTCTTTATTTAATTTTTTGTATTTTTAGCATGGGACAGTGAAATGTCCTCCCTCTTGCTCCTTGTCCACCTCCTGCCACCATCACCTCAGGGACGCAACAAGAGACCGGGAAAGCTCTCAGCCAGAGAAGCCATTGACTCCCTTGTGAAGTTCATAAAGGTAAGGTTACAGTTGCCTATATTATCGGCCGATATTGGCATTCAAATGTGATATAGGAAAATATCGGTAAAAAAAAATTAATTATTCTTTTTACATTTCTATAACCAACCTTTATTTACCCAGGCAAGTAAGAACAAATTCTGATTTTATTTATTGTCAAAAGTATGCATAATGTTATGTTAATTCCACAACAAGACATATGTAATGTTAATTACCTGAAATTATTCAGTTTTTTGGGGGGGAAACCCTGCATATATCGGTATCGGTTGATATCGGTATTGGAAATTAAGAGTTGGACAATATTGGTATATCGGTAAAAAAGCCAATATCGAGCATCCCTAGTTACAGTTGAATTAAAGTATAAGAAGGATCACTGTTCTGTCTAGGGGTGCACGATATTGATTTGTTGACCCCGATATCGATACCAATAACTTTCTGCTCCTCAAGGTCGATACCGATAACCGATATATATATTTATTGTACTATAATTATTAATTTTTTTATGTATATTCCTGTAGTTTTGACCTAACCAGATTTATCATGACATGAGCGTTACTATATGAACAAAACAAAGCCAAGAGAACAGTTTTGACTCTTCAAATAAAGTGACTATTTATTTTTCCAAATAAATATAATTTGAGTCGATCACAAAATTCACAATCCGTCAATGTCATTAACAATGTGTTTCCCTGAACAACTAAAAACCAACAGGTATTGTGCTTTGTCAGTAGGGATGCTGTTCACATTTGAACCGATACGGTACCGGTACCTGTGAATCGATACCGGTACCCAACGGTACCTTTTTCGGTACTTTAGTCTCTAAAAATGTAATCTACCTACCTCAGTTGTGAGAAGAAAAAAATCCAAACTTCAAATAACCACATTTTCGACCGTTTTTGGCTTGCCTTTGCCCCGACTGCTTTGTTGTTGAATCAAGTCAAATCCTAAATAAGCATATATAGTGCGTGTGAATGTTGACATGAAAAGAAAAAAGTAAAAAGAAATATATAAATTTTTTTTATTATCAGAGCTATCAATACTTTTATCGGGATGACGTCATAATTGCTGATATCGGCCTGATAATTATCGTGCATCCCTGATATTGACCTGCATGATTGAAATCATGCAAAGACCACGGTTTGCAAACCGTGACTAATTTTAATAGCAAGACTAATGAAGTTCTCTTGTCACAGACTGGGACCAGTATCCAGGGGCATTTGGACAGCATCACGGAGAGCCTTCAACCCTATCTGCTTGCTGTGGGGACCCAGAGGAGTGTGATTCACAAGTACTTCATTGTGATTGACAAACATGCAATCCCTTGTAAGTCACCAGACTCTCTTGCCTCTTTTGATGAGCTTTTCAAAGCTCATTTTGTCTTTGGTACCTCATACAACCGGGATCTGGCCAATATGTACAACTTCTTGCAAACCGCCATTTACAAGATCGATGCTGCTACCACTAATGTCAACCCCAGGGTTAAAGAGATGGATGCTGCACTGATTTCTTTTTTATACTGAGAGGATATTTTATCTCGGGCCTCTGATGCTGCACAGACTTTTGATACTGAGAAGATATTTTATCTTGAGGCCTCTGATGCTGCACAGACTTTTGATACTGAGAAGATATTTTATCTTGAGGCCTCTGATGCTGCACAGACTTTTGATACTGAGAAGATATTTTATCTTGAGGCCTCTGATGCTCCAGTGTTTTTTGATAAGATGTTGTGTTTCATTTGCAAAAACTCTCAGGCAAATGCCAATTCACTGATGAGGCACTTAAGGATGATCCACAGACTTTGTTCAGGAAGGACACTTCGTCTTAAATGTGGTCAGCCTGGTTGTTTACATGTCTTTTGCACTTTTTCTGGGTTTCGAAAGCATCTTAAAGCACGTCATCAACCATGTGATGATCCTGGTGAAGGCCGCTCTACAGCTGAACATTTAGCTGAAAGTTATGTTGATGACTTTCCATCAGGCAGTGCCCCTTCTGACCCAGTCCTTCCAGTCCTTCTTAATAATAGTCTTGTAGACAGCTGTGCTGCAACAGTAGCTGAACTTAAAGTGGCAGGTGTAGGTGAAACAATAATCAACTCTTTGGTAACTTCAATGGAAGTGATTGTTGATGATATCCATAATCAAGCAAAACAATATGTGAAGCAGTGTCTATCTTTACAGGAACCTATCAAAAGTGAGGTTGAGTGTAAAATTGATCAGTGTTTTGAAGAAATTGAAAATCCCTTTTGTATCTTAAATTCTGAAACTAAGAGAAGGCAATATTTTACAGAGAAGTGGGGAAGGGTAGACCCAGTTGAATATGTCCTTGGTACAAGATTTGATACCCTGCACAATTGGACTACTGGAACTTATGATCAGGCTGTTGTTACTGATAAATGTGTTTATATCCCAATTTTGAAAACATTAGACTTTATTTACAAACACCCTAATATAGAAGAGATGATGCAGAGTGATTCCAGTTTAAGAGAAGATCTTCTTAATGACTTGTGTGATGGAGAGTTTTTCAAGAGTCATCCTCTATTTTCAAAACAGAAGCATGCAATTCAGGTGCAGCTTTTCTATGATGATTTTGAATGCGCGAATCCGTTGGGGAGTAAAAAGGGAATACATAAATTAGGAGCAATCTATTTCACCTTGCGTAATTTTTCTCCAAAGTACAACTCAATTCTGCTTAATATTCATTTGGTCGCTTTATTCCATGCCCAAGACATTAAAACACATGGCTTTTCTAAAATACTTGCTCCACTTGTGGAAGATATTAAAATACTGGAGAAGGATGGAATTAAGGTCCCATTGTATGATCAGCCAGTGTATGGAACTATTGTCCAAGTTACAGGTGACAACCTTGGTATTCACGGTTTGTTTGGTTTCGTAGAATCATTCAGTGCCAGATATTGTTGCCGCTTTTGTCTTGCTGAGAAAGAGGACTTTCAGACGGAATTCAAAGAAGATTCACCCAAGATAGTTATGCGAACTCGAGCACTTCATGCAGAACACTGCCACACAATGGAGACTACTATTGGTCTTCCCTATGTGATGGGAGTTAAACGTTCTTGCATTCTAAATTCCTTGCAGTACTTCAATACATGTGACAATTTCTCTGTCGATATTATGCATGATATCTTGGAGGGCGTGGCACAATATGAAATGAAACTGCTAATACTACACTTGATTAAAAACTACACAACATCAAAGGAAATAGACTTGAGAATTAAGAGCTTTAACTATGGTTACCTGGAACAAAACAACAAGCCACCTGCATTGAAGTTAGTAGAGACCTCAAATGACTTGGGGTTAAATGCAATCCAATCTTGGTGTTTACTTCGCAATCTACCACTTATCTTTGGAGACTTGGTTTGTCCAAATGATCAACACTGGTATTTGCTTCTGCTGTTGCTTCAAATAGCAGATATTGTATTTTCTCCCAGGTTATCAACTGGCATTACTATTTATTTAAAACACTTGATTGCAGAGCACCACGGGTTATTCAAGCATTTGTTTCCCAACAGGAGGCTACTACCAAAGCATCATTTTATGGTGCACTATCCTACATGTATTCGTAAAATTGGACCACTTTTGCATGTCTGGTGCATGCGCTATGAAGCGAAGCATAATTTCTTTAAAAAACAACTAAAAAGCTTCAAAAATATAACTAAAACGTTGGCAAAGAAACACCAAAGTCAAGTAGCATACAATTGGCAGACATTTGATCCCAACAGACTGGTGCTTGGTCCAAGTAAAATGGTAGCATTAAATGTGATGGACAGAGGCTGTGAGATAGCGGAGACTCTTCAGGTACCAAGTGACACCAAGGTGTTAAATGTTAGATGGGCCAAACACCATGGAAATATGTATCGTCCAGGTTTAGTTGTTTGTCTTAAAGTTCTTAGTGAGGTTCCAGTTTTTCACAAAATCCACCGTGTTGTTCTTAAAGATGAGAGGTTACTGTTGTTTACATTTGCACTACAAACCGTGTCTCTGGATGACCATTTTTATGCATTTAAAGTTGTGTGTACTACAGATGGACCTCATGTAGTTGATGTCAAAGAGCTTTTGTTTTACAAAGCATTCGATATACAGATGTCATACAGTGATGACGATTCAAGCTCATTTATTGTTCCATACTGTTTCCTGTGATTTAAAAAAGGAAAAGAGAAAATCACTAAGCTCTTGAACTATTGCACTGGGGATGAACACTATTAGTTTTCTTTTATTTCTTTGGGGTGAACAGATGCTGCTGTCACTTTATATAGAGGCCAAAATGTAATTGATCGATTACTCTCCCCATGAAGCCTTAATTGAAGTCATGGTGATTTCTTTTTGTTGCATTCCTGAGCCAATAATTTGATGACTGGCTTGAATTATTGGCTCAGGAATGCGACAAACAAACAAATCTCCATGAATTCAAGGATTCATGGGGTGTGTAATTGGTAGATTTCTTTTTTTGGGTGAGCTATCCCTTTTTAAAAGGGTGTACAGATGCTGCTGTCACTTTACAGAGGCCAAAATGTAATTGTCTTTTATTTATGACCTTTTTTCTATCGATTACTCTCCCCATGAAGCCTTGAAGTCATGGTGATTTTTGTATATAATGGAGTTGTTTGCAGAGGGGCTCACTGAATCTAACAATCACGTAGACATATACCAAGTGTGATTAGCAAGAGAGGAACGCAGAGACCAGCGACAACAACAGCGAGATGTACAGGAGGAGAACCTTGTTACACGCATAATAGAGCAAAATACAAGGTCCACTGAAAGACTTGTAGGTATGATGTTCGAAGGCCTCAAGACGCTCCTACCTCCCGCACAGCCAGGTCCACCTCCCCCCACCTCCCCCCCAGTACCATTATCCTCAGTACTATCCACCTCCCCCCACCTCCCCCCCAGTACCATTATCCTCAGTACTATCCACCTCCCCCCACCTCCCCCCCAGTACCATTATCCTCAGTACTATCCAGTCCCACACCAGCAACCCCAGCAACCCCACTCCCAACTCCAGCATGTCCCTGCACAGCATGCACAACGGGGCCCAGCGCCCAGACCCAGCGAAAACCCAGACGCAGAGTCTGTGTACACACAACTAGACTAGATCCAGAGCCAATAAAATCACACACACAAGCACATGTAGAGAGAGGGAGAGGTTTAGATGGGGGCGGGTAGGATGGAGGCAGAGATCAAGGAGTATTACAGGTGAAAGACAGGTGAGAGGCAGGTGAGAGGCAGGTGAGAGACAGGTGAGAGACGGGTGAGAGACGGGTGAGAGGCAGGTGAGAGACGGGTGAGAGACAGGTGAGAGACAGGTGAGAGACGGGAGAGAGGCAGGTGAGAGACGGGAGAGAGACAGGTGAGAGACAGGTGAGAGACGGGAGAGAGACGGGTGAGAGGCAGGTGAGAGACAGGTGAGAGACGGGTGAGAGACAGGTGAGAGACGGGAGAGAGACGGGTGAGAGACGGGTGAGAGACGGGTGAGAGACAGGTGAGAGACAGGAGAGAGACGGGAGAGAGACGGGTGAGAGACGGGTGAGAGACGGGTGAGAGACGGGTGAGAGACAGGTGAGAGACGGGAGAGACAGGTGAGAGACGGGTGAGAGACAGGTGAGAGACAGGTGAGAGACGGGTGAGAGACAGGTGAGAGACGGGTGAGAGACAGGAGAGAGACAGGTGAGAGACAGGTGAGAGACAGGTGAGAGACGGGAGAGACAGGTGAGAGACGGGAGAGAGACAGGTGAGAGACGGGTGAGAGACGGGAGAGACAGGTGAGAGACAGGTGAGAGACGGGTGAGAGACGGGTGAGAGACGGGTGAGAGACAGGTGAGAGATGGGAGAGAGACGGGAGAGAGACGGGTGAGAGACGGGTGAGAGACGGGTGAGAGACGGGTGAGAGACGGGAGAGAGACAGGTGAGAGACAGGTGAGAGACAGGTGAGAGACAGGTGAGAGACAGGTGAGAGACAGGAGAGAGACAGGTGAGAGACAGGTGAGAGACAGGTGAGAGACGGGTGAGAGACGGGTGAGAGACAGGTGAGAGGCAGGTGAGAGACAGGTGAGAGACAGGTGAGAGACAGGTGAGAGACAGGAGAGAGACAGGTGAGAGACAGGTGAGAGACGGGTGAGAGACAGGTGAGAGACAGGTGAGAGACGGGTGAGAGACGGGAGAGAGACGGGTGAGAGACAGGTGAGAGACGGGTGAGAGACAGGTGAGAGACGGGAGAGAGACGGGAGAGAGACGGGTGAGAGACGGGAGAGAGACAGGTGAGAGACGGGTGAGAGACGGGAGAGAGGCAGGTGAGACAGGTGAGAGACAGGTGAGAGACAGGTGAGACAGGTGAGAGACAGGTGAGAGACGGGTGAGAGACAGGTGAGAGACAGGTGAGAGACAGGTGAGAGACAGGAGAGAGACAGGTGAGAGACGGGTGAGAGACGGGAGAGACAGGTGAGAGACGGGTGAGAGACAGGTGAGAGACGGGAGAGAGACGGGTGAGAGACAGGTGAGAGACAGGTGAGAGACGGGTGAGAGACGGGAGAGACAGGTGAGAGACGGGTGAGAGACAGGTGAGAGACGGGAGAGAGACGGGTGAGAGACAGGTGAGAGACAGGAGAGACAGGTGAGAGACAGGTGAGAGACAGGTGAGAGACGGGAGAGAGACGGGAGAGAGACAGGTGAGAGACAGGAGAGAGACAGGTGAGAGACAGGAGAGAGACAGGTGAGAGACGGGTGAGAGACAGGAGAGAGACGGGTGAGAGACAGGTGAGAGACAGGTGAGAGACGGGTGAGAGACAGGAGAGAGACAGGTGAGAGACGGGTGAGAGACAGGAGAGAGACAGGTGAGAGACGGGTGAGAGACAGGAGAGAGACAGGTGAGAGACAGGTGAGAGACAGGTGAGAGACGGGAGAGAGACGGGAGAGAGACAGGTGAGAGACAGGTGAGAGACGGGTGAGAGACAGGTGAGAGACAGGTGAGAGACGGGTGAGAGACAGGAGAGAGACAGGTGAGAGACGGGTGAGAGACAGGAGAGAGACAGGTGAGAGACAGGTGAGAGGCAGGAGAGAGACGGGTGAGAGACGGGAGAGAGACGGGTGAGAGACGGGAGAGAGACGGGTGAGAGACGGGAGAGAGACGGGTGAGAGACGGGAGAGAGCCAGGTGAGAGACGGGTGAGAGACAGGTGAGAGACAGGTGAGAGACGGGTGAGAGACGGGTGAGAGACAGGTGAGAGACGGGAGAGAGACGGGAGAGAGACGGGTGAGAGACGGGTGAGAGACAGGTGAGAGACGGGTGAGAGACGGGTGAGAGACAGGTGAGAGACGGGTGAGAGACGGGAGAGAGACGGGAGAGAGACGGGAGAGAGGCAGGTGAGACAGGTGAGAGACAGGTGAGAGACAGGTGAGAGACGGGAGAGAGACGGGAGAGAGACGGGAGAGAGACAGGTGAGAGACGGGTGAGAGACGGGAGAGAGACAGGAGAGAGACAGGTGAGAGACGGGAGAGAGACGGGTGAGAGACAGGTGAGAGACAGGTGAGAGACGGGAGAGAGACGGGTGAGAGACAGGTGAGAGACGGGTGAGAGACGGGTGAGAGACGGGTGAGAGACGGGTGAGAGACAGGTGAGAGGCAGGAGAGAGACAGGAGAGAGACAGGTGAGAGACGGGTGAGAGACAGGTGAGAGACGGGTGAGAGACGGGTGAGAGACGGGTGAGAGACGGGTGAGAGACGGGTGAGAGACAGGTGAGAGACAGGTGAGAGACGGGAGAGAGACAGGTGAGAGACGGGAGAGAGACAGGTGAGAGACAGGTGAGAGACGGGAGAGAGACGAGAGAGAGACGGGTGAGAGACAAGAGAGAGACGAGAGAGAGACGGGAGAGAGACGAGAGAGAGACGAGTGAGAGACGGGTGAGAGACGGGTGAGAGACAGGTGAGAGACAGGTGAGAGGCAGGAGAGAGGCAGGTGAGAGACAGGTGAGAGACAGGTGAGAGACAGGTGAGAGACGGGTGAGAGACGGGTGAGAGACGAGAGAGAGACGGGTGAGAGGCAGGAGAGAGGCAGGTGAGAGACGGGTGAGAGACAGGTGAGAGACGAGAGAGAGACAGGTGAGAGGCAGGTGAGAGACAGGTGTTTAATACTCCTTGGCAGAGATAAGGAAATAGGTAGAGTGAGAGAGAGGTTGGAATACAGTATCGACTAGTAGATACACGCTTGTAGGCTGCTTTGCCACAAAAAAAAACGTTTGAATAGGTTACTTAGCGTTTTATGTACGTATAGGCATCTAATCCTAATGCCTCCAGGATGTTGCAGGGCTCTTTTTTCTATATGTCTTTTGGCGATTATTGGAAAGTCATGTCTGCGGTGTTTTCAATGTTTATTAGCTGTAAAAGGAGAGCGTTGTAATGCTCGTCTCATGGATGAGTGTTGTGATTTGTTGTAAAAGTGTAAAAACTGTTGATTTTATGAAACGCCAATATTTTTTTATAAGAAATGTACAGAAGACAAACAAAACTAAGAAACACACACATGCAGACGGGATCAGAACAGCAGCAGCAGCACGTGGAGGTTCTGCCTCGCCGGGTCCAGACCCCACTGAGGACATGGCCTTCTGTTTGGAGGTGGCATGTTCTCCCCGTGTCCGTGTGGGTTTCCTCCGGGTACTCCTGTTCCTACCCACACTATCAAAGACATGCAGGGGGTGATGACGACACCTAGGCCACCCGCATATAGGAATGGGAGTTGGTTCCCGGAGTGCAGGGCTGCTCGCCGCTCACTGCTCCTGGATAGATGGGCTTTTACATAATATGCCATTTGCTTGTTACTGTTGGTTATAATTTTGTTGTGCTATACTTGAAGTCAACTTATTTTTTTATACAATCCTTGAATGTATCAATTTCAAATGTACTTGAAGTTCCAAGTCTACACTGGCAATCTTGACTTGCATTACTCAGGACAAAATCAAATACAGTTTGCACTATTTTGCACTGGCGCTGGTGCGTGTAATGATTATTCAGTAAATCAACACGTTCCCTTCAAGTTTGATGTTTTATTACAACGAAATAGCAAAAAGAACTTCCACACAGGGAGGGAGGGGAAAACACTTAAAGAAACAATTGATTCAAAACAACAATCTCAACAACAGACAGGAAGTTGAAGGGGAAAGTTATTTGGTGAATACTACTGTGCAGTGATTCCCGCAAAAATGAAATATATATATACAACTATATACAAACTGGTGAATGAAATGATTATAATTTATGGGTGGCTCCCCCCAAAGTATAATTTATGGTTTTTAAAGTTTTTTTTACTCACTGAGCACTCATTGCCACCAATGCAAATGAGTGCTCACTGAGTAAAAAAACACACACACAAATTAGTGATTCAAATGGCAGAGACTCTATTTACATAAGATAAGATGCTCCTTTAATAATCCCCTTGGGGAAATTCAGGTGTCAAAGCAGCATGGGAATCACTGCTGTGGGGATAAAACTATATGTAGCTGATTCACTCTGGTTGTGTAGTTATTGGCTAGGAAAGACACCGCTACAACCAGGTCATCTTACGTCCAGTTTATTCTCCTCTGTGGTCAAACAAACGAAGAAAATTGATTCACATGGTGCGATAAAAACCACCTGCAGTTAAATGTGGCGAAGACCAACTGAATGGGTCAAAACACGCAGAGGCACTCTACAAGAAGGGCCAGAGCCGTATACATTTAAATCATCTTAGCTGTTTGACACAAGAAAATAATCAACAAAACATGTGAAAATTGCAGCACAAAAAAATAAACCAGTAACAGCTAATATTAACAGCAACAATGGCAATGCAGAGACTATATTTACATAAGATAAGATGCTCCTTTAATAATCCCCTTGGGGAAATTCAGGTGTCAAAGCAGCATGGGGGGGGGGATACAGAGCTGCACAGTCCGATAATATACTATAAGATGCAATATAAAAAGTACAAAATACAAGATGGTACAAGGTAAGTAGGTATGCCTACAGCAGAATTACACAAGGGAATACAGTGTACTATATACCCATAATATGTGTATACCTGAGACTGACTATATACATAAATATGCCGTGTGCTGTGGGACATGTATCTGCTGTACACCTGTTATTCAAATAAAAAAGTTGAAAAAAAAAAAATACTCTTGGGCTGCAGTTTTGCGTGGCAGCTCTGTGGAGCTAGTGGAAATGTCCTGTGCGAAGCGGGAAGTGTCTCGCTAGATGGATCGTCAGTGCCTGCCTTGCCCTGTTGTTGTCTAAAAGGTTATTCCTCTGAGCTGGATGGGTAGGCTGAGGATATTCCAGATTGTCAATCTGGTCCAGCCAGTTGACGTTGCCATGGTCGCTCTCTTGTCGACAGAAGTTGTGCAGGGCACAGCAGACGGCGATCATCTTGGGGGCGAATGTGAAGTGAAACTCACTTCTCTTCTGTAGGACACGAAATCGCGACTTGAGAAGACCATAGGTCTGTTCAACCATAACACGTACAGAGCTCAGGTACACGTTGAAGGACTCTTGTTCAGGAGTCAGGTTAGGGGATGTTTGGTAGCCTTTGATGAGCCAATCGAGGAGTGGGTAGGCAGGATCACCAACTATCTGGAGCCGGACATCTTCTCCCTCGATGTTCCGGACACCCTGACAAGGGGGAAATGTTTAATTAGCATTTTCAAAACTATTTCTGGTCTTACAGGTAATTACACATTTTGGAGAGAAAATGTGAATGAGGTAAGCCTGAATATGTGATATAAATGTAGGCTACTCTTTCCGGTGTCTGCATGCATGCCTCCTTGTGGCAGCAGATGGGCTCTTCGAAAGAGGCCAGAGTTCTGGAAAACCATGGAATCATGGGCGCATCCAGGCATCTTGCAGCTGACGCTCCTGAACCTATACAGGACACAAATAATGTTGTTAAGACAACCAATCACAGAGACATGCATAAAAAGCATGTAAGCCTTCATTTCGGTGACAAGACTGCTTGTGGTATAAACCTTTCAAATAGGCTTATAACAGTGTTTTTCATCTAAATGTGTTGGCCTACTTTTTTTTGCTTTTTTTGACTCTGCCGGGGATTCAACTCACAGCCTCCTGGACTAAGGGCAGACACTCTAACTAGGGCTGGGCGATATGACGATATTATATAAATATCGGGTACAGTTCATAAACTATACACTTTTTAAACGTATCGTGGACATCGTGATGTTCCTCACAATCCCTCACATCAGTTTATAAGCCGCCGCGGTTGAGATTACTTACTTTGGCGCAGCGCTCTACTCTCTCGTCTCTCCCTCTCAAAAAAAAAAATACACACAGACTCGCCCCAACTTACGTCATGTACACGCCCAAAAAGTAAATATATATATATATGATGATGATGCACACACACATTTACAGTGTTTTGTTTACCAGTAGGATGTTATAACATTGCTGATAATAAAAATCATAAGTCTAAGCTATCAAGTCTCCCGTGATTTTATATTACTATATATTAAAAGTATAGGCGGACCATTCCTTGGTTACAAGATTATTATTTTCTCACAGTAGTGTGTGTGTATTTTTGGCTAAAGTGGATAGAAAACAGTACTGTGCAAAAGTCTTAGGCACCCAAGAGTATTTATATAAATTGTCTTAGATGTTAATAAACATTTTTCTGTATTAGTGTCAGTAGACTACTCTTTTAGATTTTTAGAAATGTTTAATTAAATTAAATTATTTTTGAAAGCATCTTCATGGTTTAATGCAGACATGCTGTATGAAGTAGCCTCGAGAACCATTCGAGCCAGTAGGCCCATAGGGGCATCTCCTATTTGTGTAGCGTGAGGCAGCTCGATGTACAAGTACACCCCTTGGACATGACGCCAGTATGTTGCAAGGACTTCCCCCCCAAACCAACCCTTGCTGAGTGTCAACCAGGGAGGCTATGGGTACCACTTTTAAATTGTCTTCGGAGTGACTCTGCCGGGGATTGAACTCACAGCCTCCTGGACTAAGGGCAGACACTCTAACCACTAGGCTACTGAGCCGGACTCGAGCCTACGGTTCAGCATACTGTTTTGAAAACGAACATTCCATGTACACAGTAAATTTCGCAGAGTAAATTTTACTCAAACTGAGTCCATTTGAGCCCAAGTGAGTAACATTTTACACACCAGCGGTGTGTTTCTAGACAACATGCGTCAGCCCAAGATACTTTTCACAAACGTTTTGGGGGGTTTATGTGATTGATTGATTGATAACTTTATTAACAGATTGCAGAATGGGTACAGTACAGTACAGCTCAATACATACAATTGTTAAGGGGATGTAGATCAGAGAAATACTTTTACATCAGGGTCCCCCATTTCAATTCATCATGTATGACATACAGTGGAGGCTGCTGACCAAATTTTTAGGTGAAGCACAAATTATTATATATTATATATTAAATAATATTTTTAAAACATCCCCCACTGTGTGTCAGTGGTCAGTGGACACAGATGAAAACATATTAACATTAGGTGACAGCGGACCTGACCAGATGAAAACATATTAGGTGACAGCGCACCTGACCAGATGAAATCATATTAGGTGACAGCGCACCTGACCAGATGAAATCATATTAGGTGACAGCGCACCTGACCAGATCAAAACATATTAGGTGACAGCGCACCTGATCAGATCAAAACATTTTAGGTGACAGCGCACCTGACCAGATCAAAACATATTAGGTGAAGGTGACAAGGAAGCCACAGACTCATGCCCCCCGACACTCAACTAACCGCCTCGGACAGTCCTTCATACCAGTGGCCATCAGGCTCCACAACAGTGGGCAGCGACTGCTGCCAGACATCGACCTAGAACTAATAGGAACCCAAGTAGGACAATAACACTACCTTATGCATACTGCACCTTATGTGGATACTGTGATACTGTGAATAATGAATAATGTATATTTCAGTTAGTAAATTATATTGACCTATTTGTTTACACTGCTTGTGTTGTTTTCACTACCTGTACCACCCCCCCCCCTTCCCCCATGCTGCTATGATGCCTGAATTTCCCCAAGGGGGTCAATAAAGGAATATCTTATCTTATCTTAAAAGGAAAGATGAATTTACCTACCTGGGTTCCATCCTATAGAGGCAAATCTTTCCTGTGACAAAATGGGATCCAATGTAATAAAACTAAGTCAACCAACGAACTAGATTCCTGTACCGGATCTCCTCTCTGGTAAACAAGAATACCTTGAAGACTCTAACAGGAGCACTCATTCAAGGGTACTACGACTATGCTTGCACCTCATGGTACCAAAGCACCTCAAAGGCACTAAAAACAAGATTACAAACATCACAAAACAAACTGGTCAGACTACTGCTTGACCTTACTCCTAAAACCCACCTCACCCCTGTCCACTTTGACAACCTAGGATGGCTTAGAGTAGACGACAGAGTACAGCAACTTGCAATGGGCCTGGTCTACAAGATACACTACACCACTAAGATACCCATGTGCATGTCGAAATACTTCCCAAAGGTCAGTGAATACCACGACCACAACACCAGAGGGAGTTCCACAAATCATGTTCAACACAGATAAAATAATTTAAAAAGTAAAAAAAAAAATAAAAAAAAAATGTAATAAAAGAAAATAGTCATAACTTAGAAATGAGATTGCATAGGTCTATGAATCGATATCGCGATTCTGTTTCGATTAATTGCCCAGCCCTACAGTGTGTACAGTAAGTTAGCTTGGTGATTATCATTGTGATGTAGGCTAAGCTGGCTAGCTACTGTTAGCATACAAGCACTGTAGCCTACTTACTTTTTCATCCACAACGTTTTTTCTGATCCAGATGCATAAGTCCACTTCTTCACGTTTATACTTCGGTCCTAATGTTGGCGCAAAGTTTAATTTAGCCTGACTTGACTTGTTATAGCTGTACAGCTTACTAACTACTAAACAACAACTTTCTCATAGTCTCAACTTTCACATAGTCAAAACGGCCCAGCTGCATGTCCGGAGGATAGGTTTAGCTCGGGCCAATCTCAAGTTTCTCAAGTTTCTTTATTAGTTGTCATACAGAAGTACAGAATACTTTTATACAAAATGCTTCTTTATGTTACATTTTGTATAAAAGTATTCTGTACTTCTGTATGACAACTAATAAAGAAACTTGAGAAACTTGAGATTGGCCCGAGCTAAACCTATCCTCCGGACATGCAGCTGGACCCGTTTTGACTTTGCAATGCAGCAATCTCTGATTGGATTTGCAAGGCTGCCAATCATATTCAACCTCCGTGTATTGGATGTCAAGGGCTGTCAATCAATCAATCCTCCATTCAATGGCAAGAGTTTAACTGCACAGACCGTGCTTAGATGAAGTTAATAGCCTATTTTGATTCGCTGTTATTTATTATTTATTTAACAATGGGTCACACCTGTGAAGTTTTCTTCACGAATAATTACTGCAGGCAATACTGCAGTGCAGGCCTGCTCAGAGCTGTCAATTTTGGCCATTTTTGAAAAAAAAAAAAATTCACTGGCATTTTTTACAGAGGAAAACATTTATAATAAAAAAATAATAATAATAATAATTAAAAAAAAAAAAAAAATATATATAATTTTAATTTTTTTTTATTTTATATATATAGGTATATGTAAATTAATAATAATTATGAATTATGAGTGAATTTGTGTTTCACGTGTTGTCATAGAGAAACCTCCACTGATGACATACACGACATACAGATAGACAGTACTGCTACATCTATACATTTATGACATACCAGATTTGCAAATACAGTACTGTATGTGATACAAAAAGAGTCCAGAAAAGAGAGTATATACATTTGACGTAGAAACTGTACATTGGAGGAGGTTGGGTAGGTGGGGTGGGTGGGGGTTAATTTAGCTGAGTGTAGGCACTTCACGTGCATTGCAAGTCAATTTTGTTTTTAATGTGAACCCATGAATACGTACATGAATCGGTCATCCACAATGCCTTGCAGGACAAAGGAAGACCAGCCCTTACTGTTGTGAAGGGCCAGATTAAACTGAGAATCTACCTTTATTGTTTGATATACTTTGTATATTATTTATATATATACACGGAATATCCCTTTACCTGCGTTCAAACCAGAGTAATATTCGCTCTCCTTATTGGACAGCGCCCCCAGGCGCCAGCGCGCAGGCCCCCAACGGCAGGTTCAAAGACAAGTTCAGGCATGTCAGGACATGCCCGGAGTCAGCGTATTGATACCAGACAAAGACTGCGGTTTGGGACTAGATATTCACTTAAGTATAAATACAGCGCAAGGTGCGCACACCGTGCCTCGTTCAGTACCTTACCCCACCTTCACCACGAGTCAACGTGCAGTGAAGTGAGCAACCTTGCGTCTAACAGAGCATTGAGAACCACGTGCGAATAGAATGGTAAAGTGTCAGAGTTTAATGCAGTAACGTTGAGTTCGACCTAATCTAATGTGAAGTAAATAGTCGTTCATTTATTGTATATCGTGCGGCCACAGTTCGTTCGTGTGTAGCATTACCCAACGGTTCGTCGTGTCTTTAGCTAGTGTACTTAGCCAGGGTGTGTGGCCTAAATACGTCGCCCACACCCGAGGAGTCCTAGGCGGAGAACCGTTGGACATGTACACAGGAGAATCGGCGTCAGCGATTGCTGAAGCATTACTGGTTGGATTATATTGATTTGGAACGTGGTACCCGGAGAAGAGCATCGTTGATTTCCACTATCGTTTGGGATTCAACCTCGTGAGGATTACAACTCGGGCTGGCCTCGTGGACGGAGGCTGGCTAGCTGTCATCAATGCTATCGAGCATTTGGATTACAATTATTGCTTTGCTGCTGATCAAGGGAGTTTACAAGGACCGACTCCTGTACCTGGAGTCTCTTTATTCCTCATTGAATCAGACGGAGCATCCGAACATTCCTCTACCCTCCAGGCCTTACACCCCCGGAGGGAACCCATTGTCTCCAGGCGGTACCAGTGTTGCCCTATATAGTTGCTACTATACGACAGGTGGTGTCAACTTAGACCCATCGTAGGATTCCTGCTATTCTTAGTGACTCATGCTATTGACTGACTTTACGTATATTCTTCGCCATACAAGCGCGACCCTAATTCTCATTCTGTAACCTAATGTTGCCTAATAATAATAAATTACCCTTCAAATACTATTTCTTTGTCAATGCCGTGTTCTTGTGGGTGTTCACCATCTATATTTGATGTACTGTCTGGCCAGTAATTAAAGTACATAACTAGCAGTGGTTTAATCTATCACAATCTTTAATACAGTCAGGGTTTTGTAACCCCTCAGTTACAATTGGTCCTTCGAGCCGGAGGGTATCAGTGTAATATTTAATATAATATTAATATTGACATGGCCAGCGGTGAACACTCTCCAAGTGGCTCCCCTAAGCTAGAACGCCCGCAGCGCAAACGTCAGCTACCTCCATATCTGGAGGACTTCGCTTTCGTTCTACCCCCTAGCTTATCTAAACAGACGTTAAATACGGATAAATCGGATAGTCTAAGCATGTCCAATCCTATCGACTTGGCGACCCTGCCAGTAGAGACCCCAGTGGGTTCAAACGAAACTGACTTAGCTCACGGGGGGGACCAAGTGGGACATGACGTGACTATACCTCCAGACAGCGTCACCGGGATAGACCCCGGAGCGCTCCAGGATAAAGAAAGCGCTCCAGGGATAGAACCCGACACACAACCAAGAGAAGAGAACCGCGCCCAGGAGATAGACCTCGGAGCGCTCCAGGAGAACAGATCTCCAACAAGCCCTGTCAGCACCCGATCACCTCCGTCAGTGTCATCCCCCAGCGAGGCGGACCAGAGACTGGCGCAAGCCTTGATCGCCACGCTGACAGCCTCAACCGAAAGAGACCGACTCCAGGGTGAGCGCGACCGGCTTCAAGCAAAGACGCTTAGTGAGCGCGAACACTCTGCCACGGAAAGAGAGCGCCTCCACGCGCAACTCCAAGCGCAAGCCCTTAGTGAGCGCGAACACTCTGCAGCGGAACGAGAGCGCCTCCGGGCGCAACAATTAAGTGAGCGCGAACACTCTGCCGTGGAACGAGAGCGCCTCCAGGCTCAACAGATGAGCGAGCGTGAACAACGAGAGCGCCTCCAGGTGCAACAATTAAGCGAGCGCGAACACTCTGCAGCGGAACGAGAGCGCCTTCACGCGCAACTCCAAGCGCAAGCCCTTAGTGAGCGCGAACACTCTGCAACTGAACGAGAGCGCCTCCAGGCGCAACAAAGGAGTGAGGACGACCGCATAAGACTGGAGGAGAGGCGCCTTCAGACGGAAGAGAACATCGAACGAGACCGCGCCAATGCACAGCGCGACGCCGCCAATGCGAAGCGCGAAGCAGAGCGCGACCGGCTGCAGGCGCAGATGATAGAACAATTGATCGCCAGGGCGACACCCCCTCTCTCCGCACGGAGCTCCCGGAGATCATCACGACAAGGGTCTAGGGCACCTTCCCCTACCCGACAAAGCTACCCGGGACCCGGCCAACAGGAGGAACCTGTCTACGTCTCCGAGCCCCCTCCCTGACCGGTCCATACGAGACCCAGCCAACGGGAAGAACCGGCCTACGTCGCCGAGAGACTAACTAGAAGACTCCAGGACCTAGAAGAGGAAGAGGAGGAATATCAAGCCCACCAGCACGAACGTACTCTGGACCAGGAGGCCCAGTACAGCCCCGACTTCAGCCCCGAGTCACTGCACTACAAACCCCCGACCCAACTCACGGGTGAGTTTGACATACAGTCAGCACCGAGGAACAGCACCTGGGGACCCGGCCTCTGGTACTACGCCACGTACTAACCCACGACCACACGTACGGGGAGACTCGCCCAGGAGGCCTCTTCCCCTACGCTCACCAATGTACCAGCCATCCATGGCATCGTACCTTGGCACACCGACGTTCCCAGACTTTACGCGCGAGGACAGAGCACAGTACACGGAATTACGCATGTGTTTGGAGACTATGATGTCCGATGTCCCCGACGAGTCGTATAAATATGCCATCCTCCTCAAGCATCTCAAGGTGCCCAGAGCACATAACATAGCGCTGGCATATTCCAACTCAAGCACCCCATACTCCGCGGCTCTGGTGGCCCTCGACCAGCGTTATGGACGCATATGGGATTACGTGATCCAAGAAATACGGGATATCGACCGTCTCCCCCCAGCCAAAGACAATAGAGCACTGGATGACCTCTCTATCAAGGTACAATCCCTCGTGGGGATGCTGGGGTCCCAAAAGGAGAAGGGGAGATATGAACTGTATGCAAATTCTAATGTGGAGCTAATACTGGAGAAGCTCCCTCCAGCCCGCCAAGAGCGTTTTCGGCGGCAGAGAGACCACCGCGATCCCAACGGCCCAGAGCCATCCCTCCTAGACCTGGCCGCTTTCCTCGCAAGGGAAGTTAGTAGCCTACGACTGGACACATGTGTGGAGTGGATCTAGCCCAAGAGATGGACCTCGGAGGTCCAACGATAACCGCCGGTCAGTGACAGTTATGCACCAGGCCGAGTCAGTGCCGCAGCACAAGAACCACAGCACCCCCCAGACCAAGGGGAAGTGGAAGATTGTATGCCAGTACTGTGAAAATGAACATTGGCTGTCTCAATGTGACACCTTCAAGAAGCTGACCGCTGACGAGGTGAGTCAGTGGATCAAAGCCAACCGCCGCTGCTTCCGCTGCGTGCGCAGCCATATGGCAGTTGAGTGCCGCCTAAAGAAAAGATGCAGCAAGTGCGACGGCGCCCACTTGGAGGTCCTACACGACAGCAACAAGAAGAAACCCGTACCCCCAAGCAGCTCGAGAGTGAACGTCATGTACATAGACCCTGCGAAGAGCGGGAGCTCCCGAGTGCTCTTGAAGGTGGTCCGAGTGCTCTTAAGCTACGAGGACAAGGTCACGGACACTTACGCCGTCCTAGACGATGGGTCAGAAAAGACTCTCCTCCTCGCATCCGCCGCAGCCCGGCTGGGTCTGCGGGGGAGCGAAGAAACAATGACAATCCGTACCATTAGAAGAGACCTGAAGACCATAAAGGGTGAAAATGTCTCCTTCACGATAGCAGCGGTCGGGCAGCCCGAGAAGCAGTATAGCATCACTAACGCCTTCACCAGCCACGACATAGGCCTGTCACAGTACACCTACCCCATCCCAAAGCTGATGGAGAAATACGTGCACCTACGTCAACTACCTATACCGCTCATCGATGACGCCACCCCGACCCTGCTCATAGGATCCGACCACGCACACCTCATCGTCCCAACGGACCGGGTCCACATCGGGCCCAGAGGCTGTCCAGCAGCGGTCGAGACCCGCCTGGGTTGGACACTACAAGGCCCCCTCTCCGGGTCTTCCAACCGACCGACAGCCACTCGCTGTCTCTACACGAGGATAAACGAAGAAGACACCACCCTCTTGCAGCACGTCGAGAGGCTATGGACATTAGACGCGATGCCCTTTAAGAATGAAAAGAAACTCGTTCGCTCAAAGGAAGACACTTATGCCATAGCCCTCCTCGAGCAGAAGACAAAGAGAGTCGAGGTCAACGGAGTGATGAGATACGCAACTCCACTCCTGAGGCGAGAGGGTATGCCCACCCTCCACGCCTCAAGAGAAGCGACAGAGCGATATCTACTGAACACTGAGTGGCGTCTAGCCAAAGACCCCACTCAAGCCACTGTGTACCGCGCTGAGATTGACAAGCTGATCACAGCAGGACACATAAAGAAAATTGACATTCAAGAGGCCGACCAGACGATTGAATCCTGGTACGTGCCCCACCACAAGGTCCACCACAACGGCAAGGATCACATTGTATTCAACTGCAGCTACCAGATCGGACTACAGAATCTGAATAAAGAACTCTTGCCCGGCCCGACACTCGGCCCCTCCCTCCTCGACGTACTACTACGTTTCCGCCAAGACAAGGTGGCCATCAGCGGCGACATCAAAGGGATGTTCCTGCAGGTGCGACTAGTGGAGGAGGACAAGCCCTTGCTGCGGTTCCTATGGAGAGAGAGGATCAAAGATGAGCAACCATCCATCTACCAATGGGAGGTCCTCCCCTTCGGCACCACATGCAGCCCATGCTGTGCTACGTTCGCACTGCAAAAACATGTGACAGAAGACCCTGAAGCTGACGAGGAGGTCAGACAAAGTGTAGAGAGGAGTTTCTACGTGGACAACTGTCTGCAAAGCGTCTCGACGCCAGAAGAAGCCGAAGCCCTCCTGCTCAAGCTCCGCGCCTCACTGATCAAAGGCGGCTTTGATCTCCGGCAGTGGGCCAGCAGTGATCCTCAAGTACTTCGCAGCCTCTCCCCAGAGACAAAGGCAGCAAGCAGCGAGACCTGGATGGCGACCACCCCAGGTGAAGCACAGGAAATG
Source organism: Notolepis coatsorum (assembly GCF_963971535.1). NCBI lineage: Eukaryota > Metazoa > Chordata > Actinopteri > Aulopiformes > Paralepididae > Notolepis > Notolepis coatsorum. Next base: position 174,689,540 of record NC_140165.1, on the reverse strand, counting down.
ACATTGGGCCTAGTCTGGCGCTTCAAAACAGACTCGCTCCATTACAAATACACACCCCTGACCACGGAGCAGGGAAGGTCGACCCCTCTACCGACCACCAGACGGAGCGTATACAGAACACTCGCAAGTCAATACGACCCGCTGGGGTGTATCCTACCTTACACCACTCGGGCGAAAATGATTGTACGAGAGCTGTGGGACAAGGAACAGGGCTGGGACGACCCCATACCCGACCACCTAGCTTCCACCTGGAGAGAGTGGGAGAGAGAACTCAGCTCGTTCCAAAATGTGAACATACGCCGAAGCTACTTCCCACCCACAGTGCGGCTGGAGACGTGCCAGATGGACCTGCACGTCTTCAGTAACGCCTCGGAAGTGGCCTACGGCTTGGTGGCCTACTTGCGGGCCCGAGAGGAGGGAGGAGAAATACACACAGCCTTCATCCTGGCTCGCTCAAGGATAGCCCCCCGCAAGCAACAATCGATCCCGCGTCTAGAGCTCTGCGCAGCTCTGGTAGGCGCGCAACTCGCCACGTTAATCCAACGTGAACTCACCATCCCGGTGCAAAGAACAATCTTGTGGTCAGACTCCATGACCGTACTCACATGGATCCAGTCCGATTCTTGTAGATACAAGGTCTTCGTGGGAGTCAGAATCACAGAGATTCAAGACCTGGTAGGATCAGCGTGCTGGAGGTACGTGGACATGAAACAGAACCCAGCCGATGTCATCACACGGGGGATGTCCCTAGATGACCTCACACGTCACAATATCTACAGTGACGGTCCTGAGTTCCTCAAGCTCCCGGAGGAAGAGTGGCCTACCCCCACCCCTCGGGAGGCTAGTCAAGAGGAGGCAGAGATCAAGAAATCTATGTTCTGTGGGTTGACGCACATCCCAGTCCCCACTGACCCTAACATAGACGACTGCCTCACCTTTGAGAGTGCGCAGCTAAAAACATTCCTGTGGCACCACCCTGAGGTTCCCCCCACTACCGACATTGACGCATCGAACTACGCAGAGGCAGAACTCCTTCTGCTACAGCGAGCCCAAAGAGACTCATTCCCCGACGAACTAGACTGCCTGCAGGGAACAAAGCCAATCCCGTCAGACAGCAGACTGCTCCACTTGGCCCCTGAGCGCGACACCCATGGCCTCATCAGGGTGGGTGGTCGTCTGAGACGGGCCCCGGACTTAACGGATGACGTCAAGTTTCCTATAGTCCTCAACAGCCGACACAAGGTCACTGAGCTCATCATAAAGAAATACGACGAGGATGTGCACCACGCTGGGGCAGAAAGAGTCTTCGCTGAGATCCGACGTCGCTATTGGATACTGAACGGAAGAGAAGCAGTACGTCGCTTCCAGCGGACTCGTCTAGACTGTCGCAAGTGGCGAGCACAACGCCCTCGAGTACGTCTCAAGTGATGTAGCAGATGTCGACCCAGTCACCCCCAACACTCTCTTGATGGTGCGGCTGGACCCCGCGCTGCCACAGACGGTGTACAGACCTGAAGAAGCGAACGGCCGAAGAATGTGGAGGTACAGTCAAATATTGGCTGACAAGTTTTGGAACAGTTTCCTCCTCCACTACCTACCGTCTCTCCAAACCCGCCAGAAATGGGTAAAGGATAGAGACAACTTACAAGTGGACACAGTCGTTATGATCATAGACCAGTCACTACCCCGAGCTATGTGGCCAGCCGGGCGCGTAAGCAAAGTGATCACTGGTGCCGATGGAAAGGTCAGAGCGGCAGAAGTTATTGTCCAGGGGCGGACCTACACCCGACCCGTGGCGAGGCTGATAGAGTTGCCGAGGCTCCCTGACTCCCCTGACGACGATCATGACCCACTGACTTTGTAGATTGCCCTACTCCCCACAACAGACATTGAGCAGTTGACTGGACTATTAATCTGTCTCCTTTAACTAATTAGGTGCGGACTAATTAGGAGGCGGCTGTTGTGAAGGGCCAGATTAAACTGAGCATCTACCTTTATTGTTTGATATACTTTGTATATTATTTATATATATATACACAGAATATCCCTTTACCTGCGTTCAAACCAGAGTAATATTCGCTCTCCTTATTGGACAGCGCCCCCAGGCGCCAGCGCGCAGGCCCCCAACGGCAGGTTCAAAGACAAGTTCAGGCATGTCAGGACATGCCCGGAGTCAGCGTATTGATACCAGACAAAGACTGCGGTTTGGGACTAGATATTCACTTAAGTATAAATACAGCGCAAGGTGCGCACACCGTGCCTCGTTCAGTACCTTACCCCACCTTCACCACGAGTCAACGTGCAGTGAAGTGAGCAACCTTGCGTCTAACAGAGCATTGAGAACCACGTGCGAATAGAATGGTAAAGTGTCAGAGTTTAATGCAGTAACGTTGAGTTCGACCTAATCTAATGTGAAGTAAATAGTCGTTCATTTATTGTATATCGTGCAGCCACAGTTCGTTCGTGTGTAGCATTACCCAGCGGTTCGACGTGTCTTTAGCTAGTGTACTTAGCCAGGGTGTGTGGCCTAAATACGTCGCCCACACCCGAGGAGTCCTAGGCGGAGAACCGTTGGACATGTACACAGGAGAATCGGCGTCAGCGATTGCAGAACCATTACTGGTTGGATTATATTGATTTGGAACGTGGTACCCGGAGAAGAGCATCGTTGATTTCCACTATCGTTTGGGATTCAACCTCGTGAGGATTACAACTCGGGCTGGCCTCGTGGACGGAGGCTGGCTAGCTGTCATCAATGCTATCGAGCATTTGGATTACAATTATTGCTTTGCTGCTGATCAAGGGAGTTTACAAGGACCGACTCCTGTACCTGGAGTCTCTTTATTCCTCATTGAATCAGACAGAGCATCCGAACATTCCTCTACCCTCCAGGCCTTACACCCCCGGAGGGAACCCATTGTCTCCAGGCGGTACCAGTGTTGCCCTATATAGTTGCTACTATACGACAGGTGGTGTCAACTTAGACCCATCGTAGGATTCCTGCTATTCTTAGTGACTCATGCTATTGACTGACTTTACGTATATTCTTCGCCATACAAGCGCGACCCTAATTCTCATTCTGTAACCTAATGTTGCCTAATAATAATAAATGACCCTCAAATACTATTTCTTTGTCAATGCCGTCTTCTTGTGGGTGTTCACCATCTATATTTGATGTACTGTCTGGCCAGTAATTAAAGTACATAACTAGCAGTGGTTTAATCTATCACAATCTTTAATACAGTCAGGGTTTTGTAACCCCTCAGTTACACTTACGCTTCTGGACATCTCTGTAGCCATCAGTAGGAGCCAGGATAGGTATGTGCGTACCTAAGAAAGCAATCATACAGACATTATTGCAATCTCAGGGGACTAGATACAGGCATTTGATTTTTGAGACAGATCCACTAGTGTGTAATATAAGGCTAGAGTATTGTTGTACAGTAGTGTGTTAGTAGAAGGGGGATGTGTGTGTGTCCCTTCATACACAGGTTACTGCTATGAAATACGCAAGTGCATCTTGCGTGATATATAGCTAGATGCGCCCGGAGTTACCATTGAAAAGGATGCGCTATGTAAATAATAGTAGTATTATAGATCAAACGTGGCATTATTAGTAGCATTCTTGCTACTATTATTATGTGTCTTGAAGTGTTACTGTAGGTTACTGGGCTAGGTTTTCTAGGTGGCTAAACGCTAGGGTTGCATAAACATTTCATGAAAATCAAGGAGAATAACCTTACCATCGATCAAGCCAAATATCTGAAGGATGTGATGTGACGCCTCGAATCTTCTGGCAATCTCAACTGCCTCCTCTTCATCTGGCATTCGTATCAGACTGCTGAGAAGTCCTCCACTAACGATGCCCTTACAGAATAGGTACACAAATTACTTCACTGTTGCCTTGTGGACATCGAACTGGTTTGCTACCAGCCGGTACTCTGCGCAGCTACCCAGTCTGTACAGAACAATAGCCACACGCATGGTGAGGGGGATGGGGGCACGGACAGTCACCTCGTCCGGAGACATGAAGCCATGTACCAGGCCACACAACTTCACGAACGATGCATGGGTCATTCTGAAGTTCTCTCTCCATTCAAGGTCCGTAAACTCCATTAGGACGATCCTGTTCCACCAATCCTTACTACGCACTTTCATCCACTGCTGTCTGGCATTGCGAGTGGGAAATGGCAATGGAGTGAGATATAGAAGCCGTTGCTGGTTCGACAAAGCACTCTCTTCGGGACTCTACTGCCAGTGCCTCTCTTCTCATCCTCAACAGACGCAAAATGAGCAGTATCATATTATTGTCGTGCTGCTGCTTAACTAAAAGTATGAAAATGAAACAGAAAAATGCGGTCATAAGGTTGTCCATCTTGTAGCTGTTGTTTGGTACGCTAGCACAGTAGCTGAGAATACCGGTCGCAGCTGTTTGTTTACTTCCGGTAAACGTAATGACGTTAACATCCTGTTTACGTTTACCCAATCAGAAGCCTTCCCAGCCCCAAACCTTACGATGACTCGAAAACTCCCGATTAGACAGTTTCTTTCATGTAACCACCTTGTCGGAATTAAGATTTGACATGTAAACTCGCATGATTTTTTTTCCATCCGAATGATTTGATTCCGAAGTTATAATTCGGAATTAAAAGTCACCATGTAACCGCAGCCACTGTTACAGAATTGGTGCTAAAGCTGTAAATAACTCCAAGCCTAGAGCAGTTATTGCTAGCTTACGTCAAATTGGAATAAAAGAAAGAATTGTTCGAGAGGCACGGAAGAGGAGTGGTAAACTGGTATACGGAGGGCACACAGTCTATTTCTATGAAGATTACTGTCCCGAAGTTGTGGAGCAACGGTCCCGTTACAAGACCGTCATGCCCTTACTCTATAATCAAGGTTTCAGACCGTCCCTCCAGTACCCTGCGAAGCTGTTCATCATCACCAAAGACAGATTGAGGATGCATGTTTCCTCGCCTGGGGAAGCCAAAACCTTCTTGAAGAGCCAGGAGGACACCACGTCATAGGCTACAGTATACTGTTTTTGTGCAGTTAGCACTTCGTTATGGCTTAAACGCCAAACGGCGTCATATACATTTTGATAACTTTGTTTTTATAAATAGGTTAACTATGTGACGCTGGATATCGTCTAGATACTTTATTTTAATGTTTCGCTACATCTGATATAAGGGGGGTTTGTTCAGTTTTATTTTGATAAGCATTGAACGTCCACTAAGGCTGGGGAGATAAATGTTAGCTCTGTTTAAATTATCTATGATTTTTTTGCAGGTAATTTGTGTCGAGCCATGACTTGGCTTAATACCTTTTTTATGTTTTCTCCGTGTGTGTATATGGTTGTATTGGACTTCGAGATCCATTGACGTTTCAGACACGCTCTGCCGGCCACTCACTCGACATATAGTGATTTCCACCCTTCATCATCTGCTGTTGCTGTTGTTGACATATTGGAGGCTTTGGCTAGACATTTACTAAAATTGGAACAATACAGAAGATGCTAGAATGTCAGACGAGCTGTTTGCACAGCGCCCTCTCCTGACACGATGGACTAAGTGCACTTTTACTAACATGGAATGTTCTGTAACTTTTACATACGTTCTGTTAACCACACACACGGCATAGGTCATCATCGGAGGAAACAACAGTCTTCACAGCGGAATATCGCCCTCCCCTGGCCTGGTGGACGTACTGCACACACGTATTATAACCCCTCATTCTTTTCTTTTGTAATAATTCCAATGCCTTTTTTCTTTTCTTTGTCTCTTTCTTCTGCGTGTTTAAACTTAGCCATGTTCTTATAAGGTTTAAGTGAATGTACTCTACTTTTTGAGGCATTTTTTATTTTTCATCTCCTTTTTATTTTTAACGGGAGAGTGGCTAGCAGCCACTGAGAGAATAATCTACTTATGGTAGATTTGATAGTTTTAGACCCTATGGCAAATTGCATAGGGGAGTTATGGTTGATTTGCTTGATATGGGGATACTGGTTAAGTATTTTAAAGGGTGGGAGGGGGGCAGGAATAGGGGATTATATGTCTTTTAATGTTGTTTTTATGCTCAAGCTCGGATCTCAACAGGTCCTTAACAGTTGGATATATATCTATTATGGAATGCTACTCCAGACTAATTACACACAGGCATACTGCAACCTGTTTAGACTATGGCTAATTTAAATATCTTGATTTGGAATACAGGGGGTCTTAATATGCATCATAAACGCACAAGCGTGTTAACATGAATGAAAAGATTCATGAAACGCATCTTTTATTGGCTGACAATGTTAAGCTGGTGGATAAAGTATATCAAAACATAAGCTACTCCTCCTTTGGCACCAAATCCTGTGGTGTAGCTATAGTAGTGAAACGGAAGTTGAATATTAAATTGTTGGACGTATGGTCTGATGCAGATGGTCGAGTAACTATTGCTAAAATAGATTACTGTAACAGGAAAATTGCTTTGGTAGCGGCTTACGCCCCTAATGTTTATGACGCTAACTTCTACGCTTCACTCACTAGAGCGATGTTAGATCTCCCTGAGTATTCATTTATAATTGGTGCGGATTTTAATGCCATCTGGGATCCCTCGATTGATAAATCTAGTCTCACCACATCCTATGACCAGAGACAGGCCTCTACGGCACTACAGGCCTGGTCCAAGGATACAGGAGTAAATGATTTGTGGCGATCGCTCAATCCAATGGCGCGAGAGTATTCCTTTTTCTCAGCAAGACACAGGACATTTTCTAGAATAGATTATGTTTTTGCATCCCCTAGACTATTTGGTAGCTTTGACGTTGAATTGGGGCCCATTGCACTGTCAGACCACAATTATTTACTCCTAAAGGGCTCATTCAGTAGAATGACATCCCGAGCCCCAAGATGGCGCTTTAACTCGACACTGTTGAAAAACAATGAATTCAACCTGCAATTTAAAAATAAACTCATTGAATTCCTGCAGTTTAATGCGGGTTCGGTACAAGACCCCAGAACTTTATGGATATCGGTAAAGGGTTTTATCAAGGATAACACTACTATCTTTGCCTCCTCTTTGTTAGTCGTTATGCCAATTCCCAATCCCCTTCCTGGTCGCTGCGCACTTACCCCCCACAGTCGGTCTGGGAGAGTGGAGGCTATCACGTGCTTCCTCCGACACACGTCTAGCCAATCAACCGCTTCTTTTCACCTGGCAGCGCGGAATCTCACTGAGAGGGTGTAACGTGTGGAAGGATCACACTACCCCCCTTAGATCCTATCCGCGCTGAGCAGGCGGCCCCACCGAACTGTAGGAGTCGCTGTTTACAACGACCCGGACCCACCCCGCCAGCTTTTCCACCCTCTAATACAGCCAATTGTATTAGTGTGAACGGCCAGCCAAGCTGGTGACAACGCCGGAGCTGTGAGCTGGATTCGAACAGGCGAATCCAGCGTCTCCGGCGTTTGGTGACAAACGCAATCTCCGCTACGCCACCTGACCGCCTATGATTAACTCCATCTTAAGACAATAATCTGAATTTCAAATACGCAGAACAAGACAACATTATTACTTTAATGGCTCTAAACCTAGTCACCTACTAGCTATGAAGATACGATCCAGTGAACAATTTGCTGATATCCCTGCCATTTAGGACCAACAGGGAATGGTTATTACAGACCCTAAAGAAATCAACAACACTTTTCGTACGTTTTACTCTAACCTGTACAAGTCAGAAGTGATCTTCGATCATAATAAACTGGATAAATTCCTTGATCAAATTAACTTACCTCAACTTTCAAAGGAAGACGCTAAACGGTTAGATGCACCTATTACACTAGAGCAGGGGTGGCCAACCAGTCAGAGACTAAGAGCCACAAAAAAATGACTGTGGTACCACAAAGAGCCACACCATATACCAGCGTTTCTCAACCTTTTTTTTCAGTCACGGCACCCTTCATGTGTTTATAGGTCTCACCCTCTGGCCTCTGAAGTTGCTAATGTCTTTTTTATTTGGGCCTCACAGGGTTAAAAGTACCCTGTGAGACCCACGGTTTCAAAATTACAAAATCACTTTTAGCCATTTAAAAAAATAATGTTTATTTAAAAAATGTTAAAGGGGAACTATTTTACTATTTCTTTCACTATTTGGGCACTTTTACACAATTCCTGTGAGTCTATGGAACACCTAGGTTTTTTTCAAAAAAAATGCATTGTTTTGTATTTCTAATCAAGTACTAAAAACCGCATTTTTCTACCTTAAGATCTTAAGCCGTTTTGAGGCTGGGCTCCAACCACTGTGTGGCCTGGTGCCAACTGCCACATCAACTGCCACATTATTATGCAGCTGAGAAATCTCTGACATCACAGATATGCACATTTTCAGATGACTCAGTTCAGTGAGGGTGAATATTGTGAGAGGAGAATTGGAAGAATTCGCCAATATGAGAATTAGAGACATATATCCTATTAATATAAGTCCACATAGCTAAGAAACAATGGTAAACACTGAAAAAAGCCATTTATAAGATAGTTCCCCTTTAAGCACATGTATAGTCAATTGGTCCTGTTGTTCAGCCTCACAATGCTATTTGATAGTAAATGTGTTTATATGTCCCACCCTCTGGCCTCTGAAGTTGCTAATTTCTTTTTAATTTGGGCCTCACAGGGTTAACCTCTTAAGCCCGAGATATACAGTAAAAGTGTATATTTTCAGCATTATGTTTGTTTACCAATTATTTGAACTGTTATTAGTGAAATATAAGATTATAGAAATCTCAGGGCATTGAGTCGGAAACCGGCGCATATTGACAGGAGGAAGTGGCACAGCCAAAAGTGAGTGTAGTCTTTTGAAGGAAGAGACTCAGGGCTTTCAAATTTCGAAAAACTACCCTACCCAGCTCACACCAGCCCCTGTCAATCATCTGACTTCTGGATTTACTTTTTAATTTCTCTTATTTTTTGGGATTATCTCCCACAAACCTGAACGTTATTGCCATAAAACAGAACGCAGTTAGTTTCTCTACCTTTCTGTGAACGTCTTGCAAAAAACGGTGTTGCAATATGATGAAAAATGGTGGAGAAATTTACATTATAAAAAAGATGGCAGAATTCAGTACTGTATCTACAAAACCTTCTGTTTAATCATCTTCCCTTTATTCATTTGCTTAGATTTTTCAGGTCTGGTCAATTTTAGCATGGTGTTATTTACAGTCAAAGATAATTTTTTTTTAAATAGAATTGATATTCTCCTTTGGTTCATTACAATTTACTCAAGCCTAGTAACAGACACACTATTTCTGACACTGATCCATATATGTCCCTAGATTCAGATACCAAGAACATGCAAATGGACCATTTAAAAAAAAATTGTAAATGTTTATTCTACGTCCTTATGGAATGAGTGACATAAAAAAAAAAAAAGTTAAAAAAAAAAAAAGTTAAAAAAAAATAAAAAAAAATATTTTTTTTTTATTTTTTTTTATTTTTTTTTATGGATGGAAGAGCCGCACATTGACGGGCAAAGAGCCGCATGCAGCTCGCGAGCCGCGGGTTGGCCACCCCTGCACTAGAGGAACTTAGGGAGGCTATTTCTGACTTGCAAAGTGGTAAGGCCCCTGGCTGGGATGGCATTCCACCCGAACTGTACCTCTCATGTTGGGATGCAATTGGACCCCTATTACTTGATATGATTCTACACTCAGTCAAAGAGGGGAACTTCTCCAGGGATGTCAATATGGCACTCATATCTGTCCTACTTAAGAAAGATAAAGACCTCACAGAATGCGGCAGTTATAGACCCTTAAGCTTCCTTGGAACCGATCTCAAGCTGTACGCTAAGGTACTAGCCATCCGACTTCAAAAGCATATGACATCTTTAGTTTACCCTGATCAGACAGGCTTCATAAGAGGCCGCCTGATCACGGATAATATTAGACGGTTACTGCATGTGATAGATTCCAGTAAGGATGCCGCGCCTCCTACAGCTGTATTATCCTTAGATGCGATGAAGGCCTTTGACAGGTTGGAATGGTCTTATTTATGGGCAGTACTTAGAAGGATGGGGTTAGAAGATGGGTTCATTCATATGATCAAAGTACTATATACAGATCCATCTGCCATGATTTTAACAGGTAAATTCTGCTCCCCACACTTCCCTGTGTCGCGCTCATCCAGACAGGGTTGTCCTCTTAGTCCCGGACTATTTGCTCTATCCCTAGAACCTTTAGCACAGTACATAAGACAATCCCAGTCCATAGTGCCGATCTCAATTAAGGGCACACAGCATCACATTAGCTTATATGCAGACAATATAATATTGTTCATGCAAAACCCTACCACCTCCCTACCTCATCTTCTCAAAGTAATAGATGATTTTGGCAATCTATCGGGATTTAAGATAGACTGGCCAAAATCGGCCTTCCTTCCACTTAATGTGACTGCGAAGGCTACCACCCTCCCAGCAAATATACCCATGGTAGAACACTTTAGATGTCTTGGAGTTGAAATATTCCCCACTATAAGCCAAATGGTGAAGTATAATTACTCCGGATTGCTAGACAGGATCACAAATGACTTCAGCAGGTGGTAAAATCTTTAAAACTCATTACAGGCCAGAGCGTCAATAGTTAAGATGAATGTTTTACCCAGAATTAACTTCTTCAGCTCGATGTTGCCGTTACCCTACACTCTGCTGCATATAAATTTATTTGGAACAACAAACGTCCACGAATAAAAAGATCCACTGCACAGAGAAATAAAGCCGACTGGGGTTTAGCCTTTCCAGACTTCAACTATTACTTAAAAGCGTTCTCTTTAAGACCACTGATCACCTGGTTTGATTCTCAAGCATCGGTATCCTGGAGACCATTAGAGGAGAACATAGTGGCACCACATAGACTGCAGGATATAGTGTACACCAACTTATCAATTAAGCAATGCAACTTGAGATTTGGCCCTCTTATTACACATGTGATCCGGATATGGCGTGACACACAGAAAAAGTGTACTAACCACCATAAATTGCACAAGCATTCTCCCATATTTAATAACAATTTACTGTTTACCAGATATCCTGGATGGGAAAAGAAAGGCATACACACATTGGGGGATATCTTCGATGACCATGGTTTCCGCAGTTATCAAGATATATTCAACAAATTTAACCTCACCAGTTCCACTTATCTTTTCTATGTACAAATAAGAGCAGCTTTGAGGGCTCACGGAGTCCCATTAAATATTCCACTTGAGCACCACAGATTTCACAAATTATTTTATGACAAGGAGACGTCGAGAGGCTTCGTCTCTGACTTTTATCGCCACTTACTTACATCCTCATATGAGGTCCTTCCCCTAGACTCGGTTTGGAGGAAGGATATCCCAAACCTGGAAGTAGATTTTGATTGGGATGCAGTCTGGGAAAACGTTTGGCTATCTTCACGCAACCCAGATCACCAACAGATTAATCTTAATTTTGTTCATAGGACTTACCTGACTCCTAGACATTTGCACCTAATGGGTCTCAGACAAGACTCTCGATGCTCCTTGTGTTCAAACGGTGCTATTGGTACATATATGCATATGTATTGGGAATGCCCTCCTGTTAAGATTTTCTGGGAAAAAGTAACCACTCAATTATCAGAATTTTTATCTCTGACCATACCTACACTGCCTTCTGTATTGTTGTTGAATGATGTTTCTCAGTTATCAACCTCTGTACATGTAAAGAGAAACATTTTGGCCGGTCTTACGGCTGCCAAAAAGTTGATAGCGTCACGCTGGATTCAACCGGATAAAATGTGCCGGAAAGTATGGGTTCTTACCTATCTCGATGTGATTTATCTAGAGATATCCACTGCACGAATTTTAGGTGTTAATGAAGCCAGCATAGGAGTCTGGGTAGCTGTGGTGGAGAAGATACAGGGAAGCATATACATTATTTTTTTTGGATCTTTTCCCCCCTCCTTTTTCCTCCGATTTTCTCCCATCCCAATGTTAGTCGTTATGCTAATTCCCAATCCCCTTCCTGGTTGCTGCGCACTTACCCCCCACAGTCGGTCTGGGAGAGTGGAGGCTATCACGTGCTTCCTCCGACACACGTCTAGCCAATCAACCGCTTCTTTTCACCTGGCAACGCGGACTCTCACTGAGAGCGTGTAACATTTGGAAGGATCACACTACCGCCCTTAGATCCTATCCGCGCTTAGCAGGCGCCCCGACCGAACTGTAGGAGTCGCTGTTTACAACGACCCGGACCCACCCCGCCAGCTTCTCCCACCCTCTAATACTGCCAATTGTATTATTGTGAACGGCCAGCCAAGCTGGTGACAACCCCGGAGCTGTGAGCTGGATTCGAACAGGCGAATCCAGCGTCTCCGGGGTTGGTGACGAACGCAATCTCTGTTACAAAGGTTCAAAGGTCCGTTCGAAGAACCCTGACGAAGTTTGAATCCCAAAAACAGGCTTCGGGGACAACTTTACCATATATTATTTATATTATTCAAATGACTCAAACATGTTCCGTTGTGATGTCACAGTATGATGTCTTAATAGAACATTCTAGAAAATGTGTGATGTCACAGTATGATGTCATAATCAAACATTCTAGAACATTTGTGTATTCAACAATTCTCTCAGAAGATCTCATTGTGCATCTTGAAACTACTGAACAGTACTGAACAGATAGACTAAACAACATATAGATTGAAGCCTGCATTTCTCAACCAAGGTGCCTTGCCTACCGTTTTGCTGTGGAAAGGTGAGTGTCCACAACGGCTAGAAAACAGGTTATTTTCCTTGTTCAGCCAGCCATGCACTTCCTGTACCAGAAGGTGAAAGCGAACAGGCGGCAGTGCGATCGCCTGGTGCGGCGCGTCAAGTGGCTGGAGGAGCTGGTGCTGGAGATCCGACAGCAGGGCCTCAGTCAGAACCCGGCCCATGTGGAGTACGCGCTCACCGAGATCAAGGACACGCTGGAGTCCGCCGAGGAGCTCGTCAGGAGGTACACATCGGCCTGGTTCCTTGCCCGCGTGCTGAAGGCCTACGACTACGACTTCGAGAGTCTGCACAAGCGGCTGAGCAACGATCTCCAGCTGCTCTTGCTGGCGCTGTGGTTGGAGCAGAGCGGGATGAACTTCCCCCGGTTCCCCGCCCGTGTGCTGAACCCCTACGACTACTTCGAGAGTCTGAACATGCGGCTGAGCCGCCATCTGCTGCTCTCGCTGCTGTTGGAATGGAGAGGGATGAACTGAATGGCCTTGAAGAAAAAGGAGGAGGAGGAGGAGAAGAAGGAGGAGGAGGAGGAGGAGAATAAGAAGAAGAAAGAGAAGAAGAAGGAGGAGGAGGAGAAGAAGAAGAAGAAGGAGAAGAAGAAGAAGAAGGAGGAGAAGAAGGAGGAGGAGGAGGAGAAGAAGGAGGAGGAGAAGAAGAAGGAGGAGGAGAAGAAGAAGCAGAAGAAGAAGGAGAAGAAGGAGGAGGAGAAGAAGGAGGAGGAGAAGAAGGAGGAGGAGAACTGACTCATAACTTGACTGAACTCTGAAGAGAGAACACAGAAATAACTGGACTGGACATTTGTGTATCTATTCAACAATTTTCTCAGAAGATCTCATTGTGCATCTTGAAACAGTCCTGAACAGTACTGAACAGATAGACTAAACAACATATAGATCAGTGGCGGCCGCCCATAGGGGGCGATAGGGCGCCGCCCCCCCTGGTAAAGAGATCAGGAGAAGAAGAAAATGTTTTATTTTAATTTTAGATCCCTAAAAATAAAATAAACATGTTTAAAATGAATAATATTTACTCATTTTAAGTATGTTTGTGTTTCAAATGCACAATAACGTTAATATATCAAATATAAATCATTGTTTTGTGATTCACATGACGTCACTGTCTGATATGAGAGTAGACTACCTCTGAAGCTGGGCGAGACGTATCGCGCACACAGTGGGCGTGCACTGGTATCATCGCTGTATCATCGCAGCCAATTAAATAGGTCAAGCAAATACATTTTGCTTATCAGTGCGTTCAAATATGATGTAATATGATGGAATTGGAGCGCGTTTTCTAGCGATGCTCCAAGCAAGCAGGGTCCTTCCTGCTGTGTTGTCACTCCCCCAGTCCGGAGAGTTGGCTTACTACTAGCTACCATGGAGCATGAAGGCAGGACATTACAACCTCGAATGCAGGTAAATCCCTCAAAACAATACCTTTTGAGAGATGAACACTGGAGTGAAAGATTTTCTACCTCATCAGCCTGATATCTCCTCAGTTCAGAAACAATCAACAGACAGAAGAAGGATATACTCTATCATTTTCTAGCTGCTGGTACTTGTGGTGGCTAACAATAAGCTATATGGCTAGCTGGATGCAGCTACCAGCTACCGTTAGCTACCAGCTGAATATCTCGCCCCATTCAACTCTTGTGATGGTAAGTAAGTCTTGTAACGATAGCTGGGATTCCACGTCATGCTGTGTGTGTGTGTGTGAGAGAGAGAGAAAGAGAGCGATAGAGGGGGATACTAATTAATTTCGCCGCGGGGGGGGGGGGGGGGGGGGGGGGCATAATCACCCGGGACAATATAATGGTAACTTGTTTAAAATGACAAGATATACATCTGTGATTATTATTGGACGAATCTGAAATACGGGCGCGCGAGAGAGAGAGAGAGAGAGAGAGAGAGAGAGAGAGAGAGAGAGAGAGAGAGAGAGAGAGAGAGAGAGAGAGAGAGAGAGAGAGAGAGAGAGAGAGAGAGAGAGAGAGAGAGAGACGTGGCTGCATTGACTGTGATCATATATTGATTGATGGCAATGGTGATAGTTGTACCTACTTAAATATTCGTTCCTTGTGGTTTCGCCGAAGCTCTGACGTGCACAGTAGGCTACTCAGTGTGTGGTTTCGCCAATGCGTGCCTCGGTACATGTTTGCAAAATGTTTGGTATAGCGCCCCCCCTGGAGAAGAATTCACCAGCCGCCACTGATATAGATTGAAGTCTGCATTTCTCAACCAAGGTGCCTTGCCTACCATTTTGCTGTGGAAAGGTGAGTGTCCACAACGGCTAGAAAACAGGTTATTTTCCTTTGTTCAGCCAGCCATGCACTTCCTGTACCAGCAGGAACAGGCGGCAGTGCGATCGCCTGGTGCGGCACGTCATATGGCTGGAGGAGCTGGTGATCCGACAGCAGGGCCTCTGTCATAACCCGGCCCATGTGGAGTACGCGCTCGCCGAGATCAAGGACACGCTGGAGTCCGCCGAGGAGCTCATCAGGAGGTACACGTCGGACCGGTTCCTCGCCCGCGTGCTGAAGGCCTACGACTACGACTTCGAGAGTCTGCACGAGCGGCTGAGCAACGATCTCCAGCTGCTCTCGCTGGCGCTGTGGTTGGAGCAGAGCGGAATGAACTTGCCCCAGTTCCCCGCCCGCGTGCTGAACCCCTACGACTACTTTGAGAGTCTGAACAATCGGCTGAGCGGCCATCTGCTGCTGCTCTCGCAGCTGTTGGAACGGAGAGGGATGAACTCGGCCCGGTTCCTCGCCCACATGCTAATGTTCTACGACTACGACTTAGAGAGTCTGAACGAGCGGCAGAGCGGCCATGTCCAGCTGCTCTCGCTGGTGGTGATGGTGGGGCAGAGAGGGATGAACTTAATGGCCTTGAAGAAGAAGGAGGAGGAGGAGGAGGAGGAGGAGGAGGAGGAGGAGGAGGAGGAGAGGAGGAGAAGAAAAAGGAGGAGGAGGAGGAGGAGGAGAAGAAGAAGAAAGAGGAGGAGAATGAGGAGGAGGAGAGTTTCTATGAAACTAGTGACAATAGAACGTGAATAACACCCATTTAGTTGTTTATTTTACTTCATTTTGCCTTATTGCATCCATAAATGTGCACATATTTAATGAGGAAGTGCCTCATTTGCACATATAATCATAAATTTCAGAAAACTTGCAATATATTTTTTCTTAGATTATATGTACATAACAAACTGGGAAAGTTTCATAGTGATATCTATTCAAATATATCTTTGCCTATTAGGGAGTACTACACTGTACTACACTTACTACACTGTTTGTGTGTAGTTCTGTTCAGTTCAATAACATCATTATTATTATTCAGTTATCAGGCATGTGTTTAGGTTGTCTATTACTAATGGTTTGATTAGGTATTGTGTTTGTAAATAGCTGTTTCAAAAAAAAATTATGCCATTTTACAATACAGAACTTTGAAGGCATTTTCCCAAAAATGAGTTTTTAAGCGTTTTTCTTACACACTTGGGTATAAATCTACCATTCCCTAGCACCTACACACACCATACTTTCCACATTTCTTCCTATATATAACCTGCATCTTTCTACAGAGGGGTTTGTTGATATATCATTCATAGCCTGATTTATAGTACATTTAGACCAAAAACATGGCGAAAATAGATTTTTTATGACGACAGCATTTGACTGATTTATGGGATGATAGAAATACATATTATCCACAATCCTCCTACAAAGTTCACTGTGTTATGTGTCAACATAATGAAACAATTAAAAAAAATCTGGCATCATCCAATGTTGGTATTTATACCCAAACGTCATATGCAAATTAGTCCATATAAACATAAGATCTCAGAAAACTTGGAATACATTTTTTCTTAAGTTATGTACATAACAAACTGGTGTAGAAATCGTCGGAAAGGAGAAACGCACAATTTCTATCTTGCGACAACACCAAGCCGTGTGTCATTTATTATATTTTTTGCACAAGTGACAGCTGTCAGATATATGCCGTGCTAGTCTCCGACAGCTCGTAGTAAACAAACATTTTATCAATGACATTCCACCAGCGCGTCTTCTCTAAGCCCAACCCCAACCAACCTCCTTAAAGTGACAGTGCCCCATCAATACATCAAAACAATACAATGGTGAATTATGTCCATAGCACCCACTACACTGGGAAAGTTTCATAGTGATATCTATTCAAATATTTTTTTTGCCTATTCACCTGGGGTGTCTCACCTTAATACTTTCAGTGCCTTTGATTAACACATCCTGCGCCAAAAACGTCGTACAACGCGTTTCAAGTTCATGCTATTTCTGCCAATCCACGGCGTACGACGTTATTGAGATCATATTTCATTTTTTCACCATGTTATTCATATTTCCCTCACGGAGCCTGGTCTGATGCAGTGGGACTCGGCACAACTCTGCAACGCTTCAATACTGCCCCCTGGTGGATGATCGGCGAGTTGCCAAACCGGAAATGGACGAGTCGACCTCGGTGCGTCTCCGAAATGCGTCCGGGACTCGCATATTGTTGCGGGACTCTAGCCACACACCGTGTATATGGATCGCTGCCATAACTCAATAATCAACATGATTTGGGCGTGTATTATTATTATACAAACCGGAAATGGATCGACTCGATCGCTGTCAAATAAGTGGGATCATTTTGCTCCAGTCTCATCGCCCAACGGTAAGAGGACGCTGATGTTACTTTCAGCCTGTTTGTTTATTATTATCAATGCAAACTGCTCTGATCAATATATCACCCATACTACATAAAGCATTTAACGACGACGATCACTGAATTATAAACGACCCCCCCCCCTCCATTCATCCGCGCATGATCAGTCATAACGTTTAGGATCATGTACAGTTGAATTTTTTAATATAGCGTGGATTGGCAAAAAACTGCATTTGATCATCTATATATGCGTTTATGCCTATATCTCACATTCTAGGAATTACTGCAGAAAACGATAAAAACATATTTATATTCTATACGGTATTTTCGTATGAATGTATGAATGAAAAAGTAAAACATTCCTACATCCTGAACGATAGATAATCGATGTTGAATGGGCCATAGTAATGTCAATTTAGCAATACAATTTAAAAAGTTATAGCCCTGCAAAGAAGGTGAACATCTCCATATACTTACAGTGCTGGCAGAGAATGGTATAAGATGCTCAAATTGCGTGGCAGGGAATGTGTTAATGTTGATTAATGTCCTTGGATGCCAGCATCCACTTCAATGATAGCGTTAAAAACGCATAATCTATGTTTTAAATTATGGCTATGTGTCTAATCTGCCCGTCGCTTATCAATGACTTGTTTGCAGTCAACATTGTCGAAACGGATTGTTTTTTAATCGGTTCATATCCTTTTTATAGCATTTCGAAAAGCTATAGTTTTCTCGAAAATTTCAGGAAAATAGAAAGATTCCGTCATAAACGGCATTTATTGGAATATTCTCGAATACACTAGACACGTTGTCATTTGTCGGCCTATTTATGAATCGTTTTCAAATAAACGCTAGGTTATCGATAGTATATGTGTACTTATGCACGCTATAGAAGCGAGCTGAGAAATTGGTTCTCTTATTTCCTCAACAGCACACACACACACACACACACATATACACATACGGGGCACGCTGTTATCTCAGTGAAAACAGCTCTGATTATCATAAAACTGGTAACATAGACTCCTTACATTAGATCAGATGTTCTCCAAAAAGATTATTCCAATTCCTGATCGCCATTCCAAATATCGATTGTGTTTATTGATTAATTATTGGCTGCTGTAAATATATATTCCAGGCTGCTTTCCATCTCACGATCACTTCCCTCTTCATCAGACGGCTCGCCAGCATAGTGGAGCCAGTAGGCTCCCCACCCCACACATCCACCAGTGTAATCGAATGGCCTGCAGTTACATAAGGATAGACGATAGGGGGCGGTATTTTCCCATCGGAGCTCCTAGAGGGGCTGCTGTACCAACAGGAGACTCGGTTGATGAAATATGAATTCAGATCGCAAAAAAAAAAAAAAAGACAATTAGCATCGTCGGCATTCAACGGGCGGGCCGAAATAACAACATAACACGTCGCCGGCATCCAAAGTGTTAACACTTTGGGTGCCGGGAAACGCCTAAACACGTCATTCCCGGCCATGCTCAAGTTGCCGAAGACGCCTTACAGCGTCTTTAATATCAATATTTCAAAAATCTGGGATCGGATTCATATGTCCCCTCCGCTGGCCTGAGATCCACCAGGAGGACCCACTGAGCTCTCTGGCGGTTCAGGAGCGCCATCTGGTGGCCGATCGGCGCAATCGCTTAACAGGAAGTGCCGTAGAGGTTGTGCTGGACGGCCGTATTACTTCCGGGCACTCGGTACATGTCCCGGGACTCTGGCTCGTCACACTACATAGCGATCGATTGCCAATAACTCGATAAACAACATGATTTGGACGTATATACCATTATACAAGCTGGAGATGGACCGGGTAAATCTACATCCCATAATGATAAAATTTCTACTCTACGATGATCGCCCAACGGCGCGCGGATACTGGGGTGAGTTTTAGCGTGTAAAGTTACCGTCTTCGATACTAACTGCTATTATCAACATTTGACCCACATTAGATGATTGGTATAACGCTGCCCACGGAATTATAAACGCCCCCTAGCCCATCCGGTCAACATCAGATGACGTGTAGTAACTTCTAGAAGTACGTCTAGTTGGAATTTTTTATATCGCGCTGATTGCCATAAAACTGTATTGCATCATCAATATAATGTATTTGGGGCTATAGATCACGTTCTGGAGAAAGCTGCAGAAAGAGATGAAAACATACTTATACATTAGACCATACTTTACTATGAATATGTGAATGAAAAAGTTTAACGTTGCTACACAATGAACAATACATATAGGACTTTGAATGGGCCCTAATAATGGCAATGTAGCAATAGAATTTAAAAAGTTATAGCCCTGCAAAGAAGGGGACTTTCTCTATAGACAAATAGAGCTGGCAACCTACGTTTGATAATGAATTTAACCCATGGCAGCCAAAGTGTTAATATTGAATCAGACAATATTGAATACTGAATGTTAATTCAGGTTGACAGTTGACATCATTTGACAGTTGACAGGGGTCTGGAAAGTTGATTTAATAAAAGAAAAAATACTAATTTAATCAGATTAATCACTTTATTCAAATTGAGGATTTAGTTTGAGGATATAAAAAAAATTATAATAATAATTTTGAAAAAAAGAATGTGATTTTTTTTAATTTTTTTTAATTAAAAACGAAGTTTGAATCAGTTCATTTAAAGTAAGGATTTAGTTTTAAAAAAATAAATAAAAAAAAGATTTTTATAAAAAAACGTTTACATTTCTTTTTTTATTAATTTTTTTAATTAAAAACGAAGGTTCGAACGTCCGTTCGGAGAACCCTGACGAAGTTTCAATCCGAAAAACAGGCTTCGGGGACAACCTTACCATTATTATTTATATTATCAAATGACTCAAACATGTTCCGTTGTGATGTCACATTATGATGTCATAATAGAACATTTTAGAACATTTGTGATGTCACAGTATGATGTCATAATCAAACATTCTAGAACATTTGTGTATCTATTCAACAATTCTCTCAGAAGATATCATTGTGCATCTCGAAACACTACTGAACAGTACTGAACAGATAGACTAAACAACATAGATTGAAGCCTGCATTTCTCAACCAAGGTGCCTTGCCTACCGTTTTGCTGTGGAAAGGTGAGTGTCCACAACGGCTAGAAAACAGGTTATTTTCCTTGTTCAGCCAGCCATGCACTTCCTGTACCAGAAGGTGAAAGCGAACAGGCGGGAGTGCGATCGCCTGGTGCGGCACGTCATATGGCTGGAGGAGCTGGTGATCCGACAGCAGGGCCTCAGTCAGAACACGGCCCATGTGGAGTACGCGCTCGCCGAGATCAAGGACATGCTGGAGTCCGCCGAGGAGCTCATCAGGAGGTACACGTCGGCCCGGTTCCTCGCCCGCGTGCTGAAGGCCTACAACTACGACTTCGAGAGTCTGCACGAGCGGCTGGGCAACGATCTCCAGCTGCTCTCGCTGGCGCTGTTGGAGCAGAGCGGGATGAACTTAATGGCCTTGAAGAAGAAGTAGAAGGAGGAGGAGGAGGAGGAGGAGGAGGAGGAGGAGGAGGAGGAGGAGGAGGAGAGCAGGGGAGGAGGAGGAGGAGGAGGAGGAGGAGGAGGAGGAGGAGGAGGAGGAGGAGGAGGAGAAGGAGAAGAAGAAGAAAGAGGAGGAGAAGGAGGAGGAGAGTTTCTATGAAACTAGTGACAATAAAACATCAATAACACACATTTAGTTGTTTATTTTATTTCATTTTGCCTTATTGCATCCATAAATGTGCACATATTTAATGAGGAAGTGCCTCATTTGCATATATAAACATAAAATTCAGAAAACTTGCAATATATTTTTTCTTAGTTTATATGTACATAACAAACTGGGAAAGTTTCATAGTGATATCTATTCAAATATATCTTTGCCTATTAGGGAGTACTGCACTGTACTACACTGTTACTACACTGTTTGTAGCCAGTGTGTAGTTCTGTTCAGTTCAATAACATCATTATTATTATTATTATTATTCAGTTATCAGGCATGTGTTTAGGTTGTCTATTACTAATGGTTTGATTAGGTATTGTGTTTGTAAATAGCTGTTTCAAAAAGAAATTATGGCATTTTACAATACAGACCTTTGAAGGCGTTTTCCCAAAAATGAGTTTTTATGTGTTTTTCTTACACACTTGGGTATAAATATACCATTCCCTAGCACCTACACACACCATACTTTCCACATTTCTTCCTATATATACCCTGCATCTTTCTACAGAGGGGTTTGTTGATATATCATTCATAGCCTGATTTATAGTACATTTAGACCAAAAAACATGGCGAAAATAGATTCTTTATGACTAGACAGCATTTGACTGATTTATGGGATGATAAAAATACATATCCACAATCCCCCTTGTACAAAGTTCACTGTGTTATGTGTCAACATAATGAAACTATTTTGAAAAATCTGGCATCATCCAATGTTGGTATTTATACCCAAACGTCATATGCAAATTAGTGCATATTTAATGAGGTAATGCCTATTTTGCATATATAAACATAAGATCTCAGAAAACTTGGAATACATTTTTTTTTAAAGTTGTTATGTACATAACAAACTGGGAAAGTTTCATAGTGATATCTATTCAATATCAATTTTTTGCCTATTCACCTGGGGTGTCTCACCTTAACACTTTCAGTGCCAGCAGGGGGCGCACGATTTAGTGCTTGAATGCCCACCATCCACTTCAATGTTAGCGTTAATAACGCCTAATCTATGTTTTAAATTATGGCTATGTGTCTAATCTGCCCGTCGCTTATCAATTTGTCGGTTCATTCCGTTATAGCATTTTGAAAAGCCCTAGTTTTCAAGGAAAATATAAATATTCCATGATTATCGCCCTTTTCTGGAATATTCTAGAATACACAAAAACTTTGTAATTTTTCGGCCTATTTATGAATAGTTTTCAAATAAATGCTAGATTATCGATAGTATATGTGTACGTATGCACGCTATATAGGCAATCTGAAAAATCGATTCTCTGATTTCCTCAAAGCGATCGCGCACACACAGACAGATCACACATAGGGCAAACGCTGAGATCTCAGCGAATACAACTCTGATTATCCCAAGACTTGTAAAATAGATTCCTTACCTCAGATCCGATGTTCTCCAAAAAGATCATTCCAATTCCTGATCACCATTCCAAAAATCGATCACTTTTATTGATCCAATGCTACATTCTGTACACATGTATTCTACGCTGTTCTGAGGCTCCACAATGAATCCGATCGGCTCGGGTTACATGCCTGAGAAGTAAAATGTGGATTCCGGATTTTTCTTTTCTCATCCATTTTCATTGAGTCCATTCCAAAAGGGTGCATTACCATCTGGGAGACGATAGGGGGCGGGTTTTTTCACATCTGAGCTCCTACAGGGGCTGCATACCAACGGGAGACTCGGTTGATGCAATCTGAATTCAGATCGCTAATAAAAAAATAACACGCTAATTGTCGTGGTGGGCATTCAGGCATTGGGCTGATAATAATTAATAATATTGAATCAGTGGAGGTTTCTCCATGACAACACGTGAAACACAAATTCACTCATAATTCATAATTATTATTAATTTACATATATATATATATATATATATATATATATACATTTTTAGATTTTTTTTGACATGACATAAAACTAGACACATAAGCATTAACAGTAAATATCCACAATAAATCACAGGACTATACAGTTACAATTATATATTTTTTTAAATGATTATTATAATCTTTTTTTATTAGAAATGTTTTTCCTCTGTAAAAAAATGCCAGTGAATTTTTTTTTCTTCAAAAATGGCCTGCAGTCAGTCATGGCTAGCTGTCAATCACTCAAGTGCAACTTTCCCTGCACGGGTTGATCTTTTTATTCTATTATCCAATCAAAATAGGCTATTTGAGTCATCTAAGCCCTGCCCGTGCAGATTTGCCTCACGCCACCCACGAACGCGGGTTGAATGATTGACAACCTTCAAATCCAATCAGAGATTGGCCCCAGCTAAACCTACGGAACTGCAGCTGGACTGTTTTGACTGTGTGCAATGTCAGCCTTGAAAGAGGCTGAAGAGCTGAAGAGATTAATTTGCCTAATATAATTCATATTTTAAGATCTTTATTCAATTGTTGATCTTCATCAACTTATTGTGCACTGCATCGTTTGATGATATATATATTTTTTTATCTCAGTTGAAGTAGTGTAGTTGTAGTTGACGTGACCGTGCCGTCTTGGACTGTGTAAGCTAACTTGTAGCTAGCTGTCCTGTCTTTCTCAATTTTTGTTCCCAAAGTCATCGAAACGTTCGCCAAGAGGAAGAACCGCTGTGCTGCCTTCCTCTTCATGTGAGCAGCACACAGCTTTGGTGAGTGAGTGCTACTGCTTTCTGCTGACATTTCGAGACGATCTTAGTTGACTTGGAGTCCGCCGATGAGCTCGTCAGGAGGTACACGTCGGCCCGGTTCCTCGCCCGCGTGCTGAAGAAGAAGAAGGAGGAGAAGAAGGAGGAGGAGGAGAAGAAGAAGAAGAAGAAGGAGGAGGAGGAGGAGGAGAAGAAGAAGAAGAAGAAGAAGGAGGAGGAGGAGGAGGAGGAGGAGGAGGAGGAGGAGGAGGAGGAGGAGGAGGAGAAGAAGAAGAAGAAGAAGAAGAAGAAGAAGAAGAAGAAGAAGAAGAAGAAGAAGAAGAAGAAGAAGAAGAAGAAGAAGAAGAAGAAGAAGAAGAAGGAGAAGAAGAAGAAGGGGGAGAAGACGAAGGAGAAGAAGGAGAAGAAGGAGGAGGAGAAGAAGGAGGAGGAGAAGAAGGAGAAGAAGGAGAAGATGAATGAGAAGGAGAAGGAGGAGGAGAAGGAGAAGAAGAAGGAGGAGGAGAAGACGAAGGAGGAGAAGACGAAGGAGAAGGAGAAGAAGAAGGAGGAGGAGAAGGAGAAGAAGAAGGAGGAGGAGAAGACGAAGGAGAAGAAGGAGGAGAAGAAGAAGAAGAAGGAGGAGGAGAAGAAGGAGAAGAAGAAGAAGGAGGAGGAGAAGAAGAAGAAGACGAAGGAGAAGAAGAAGGAGGAGGAGTTCCTTACCTCAAATCCGATGTTCTCCAAAAAGATCATTCCAATTCCTGATCACCATTCCAAAAATCGATCACTTTTATTGATCCAATGCTACATTCTGTACACATGTATTCTACGCTGTTCTGAGGCTCCACAATGAATCCGATCGGCTCGGGTTACATGCCTGAGAAGTAAAGTGTGGATTCCGGATTTTTCTTTTCTCATCCATTTTCATTGAGTCCATTCCAAAAGGGTGCATTACCATCTGGGAGACGATAGGGGGCGGGTTTTTTCACATCTGAGCTCCTACAGGGGCTGCATACCAACGGGAGACTCGGTTGATGCAATCTGAATTCAGATCGCTAATAAAAAAATAACACGCTAATTGTCGTGGTGGGCATTCAGGCATTGGGCTGATAATAATTAATAATATTGAATCAGTGGAGGTTTCTCCATGACAACACGTGAAACACAAATTCACTCATAATTCATAATTATTATTAATTTACATATATATATATATATATATATATATATATACATTTTTAGATTTTTTTTTGACATGACATAAAACTAGACACATAAGCATTAACAGTAAATATCCACAATAAATCACAGGACTATACAGTTACAATTATATATTTTTTTAAATTATTATTATAATCTTTTTTTATTAGAAATGTTTTTCCTCTGTAAAAAAATGCCAGTGAATTTTTTTTTCTTCAAAAATGGCCTGCAGTCAGTCATGGCTAGCTGTCAATCACTCAAGTGCAACTTTCCCTGCACAGGTTGATCTTTTTATTCTATTATCCAATCAAAATAGGCTATTTGAGTCATCTAAGCCCTGCCCGTGCAGATTTGCCTCAGCCACCCACGAACGCGGGTTGAATGATTGACAACCTTCAAATCCAATCAGAGATTGGCCCCAGCTAAACCTACGGAACTGCAGCTGGACTGTTTTGACTGTGTGCAATGTCAGCCTTGAAAGAGGCTGAAGAGCTGAAGAGATTAATTTGCCTAATATAATTCATATTTTAAGATCTTTATTCAATTGTTGATCTTCATCAACTTATTGTGCACTGCATCGTTTGATGATATATATATATTTTTTTATCTCAGTTGAAGTAGTGTAGTTGTAGTTGACGTGACCGTGCCGTCTTGGACTGTGTAAGCTAACTTGTAGCTAGCTGTCCTGTCTTTCTCAATTTTTGTTCCCAAAGTCATCGAAACGTTCGCCAAGAGGAAGAACCGCTGTGCTGCCTTCCTCTTCATGTGAGCAGCACACAGCTTTGGTGAGTGAGTGCTACTGCTTTCTGCGGACATTTCGAGACGATCTTAGTTGACTTGGAGTCCGCCGATGAGCTCGTCAGGAGGTACACGTCGGCCCGGTTCCTCGCCCGCGTGCTGAAGAAGAAGAAGGAGGAGAAGAAGGAGGAGGAGGAGAAGAAGAAGAAGAAGAAGGAGGAGGAGGAGGAGGAGGAGAAGAAGAAGAAGAAGAAGGAGGAGGAGGAGGAGGAGGAGGAGGAGGAGGAGGAGAAGAAGAAGAAGAAGAAGAAGAAGAAGAAGAAGAAGAAGAAGAAGAAGAAGAAGAAGAAGAAGAAGAAGAAGAAGAAGAAGAAGAAGAAGAAGAAGAAGAAGAAGAAGAAGAAAGAGAAGAAGAAGAAGAAGGAGGAGAAGACGAAGGAGAAGAAGGAGAAGAAGGAGGAGGAGAAGAAGGAGGAGGAGAAGAAGGAGAAGAAGGAGAAGATGAATGAGAAGGAGAAGGAGGAGGAGAAGGAGAAGAAGAAGGAGGAGGAGGAGAAGACGAAGGAGGAGAAGACGAAGGAGAAGGAGAAGAAGAAGGAGGAGGAGAAGGAGAAGAAGAAGGAGGAGGAGAAGACGAAGGAGAAGAAGGAGGAGAAGAAGAAGAAGAAGAAGAAGGAGGAGGAGAAGAAGGAGAAGAAGAAGAAGGAGGAGGAGAAGAAGAAGAAGACGAAGGAGAAGAAGAAGGAGGAGGAGAAGAAGAAGGAGAAGGAGGAGCAGCATCACAGCAGCATCACAGCAGCATCACAGCTCCTCCTCCCTCCTCTCCCTACTTCTCCTCTACCTTCTACCCTCTTCACGAAACATGTCTTCCAGCTGTTTGTCCTACCTAAAAATGAAAAGAGAAAATCATTGAATAAAATCATTGATCAGTGACCATTTTCTAGTGCTACAGAAGCCAAATTCAAGCTGCACTCTTGTGTACAGCAGTACAGCCATTTCAATAACCACAGTATAGCACTACCTCTCATTGGTTATTGCTCAATTAAATTAAATTAGTAATGCTAGCCACATATCTAATTCAACTTGACTCCTAGCTAGGGAGCCATGTTAGTAAGGCACAGTGCCCTCCAAAAGAAAACGTACGGTTATGTATATAACCATAGTTATATGAGCATAGTGACGCTCAGCGTCATAGTGCAATACTCTTCATATCCAGTATTGAACTGAAGTAAATTCTCACATGTACCTTTACATACCACTATCTGTCTGGCCACACACCCATCCGCTACCTACATAAGCAGGGGTGTGGCCATACCATCAGCTCCTTCCCAATCTTTCACCACAAGGCAAGATCACGGGGTCCTCAGTGAGTCCTGACGCTGAGCGTCACTATGCTCATATAACTATGGTTATATACATAACCGTACGTTATATATCGCATAGCTCTGCTCAGCGTCATAGTGCAACACGAGCTGAGCAGAGCTGAGCTCGACAAATGAACTCGCTGAGGCCCCCCACAACCATCAGAACCGGGGAGGACCTGAGCCCCCTGAACCCCCCTAGCGGAGGACGGGAGGGAGTCGGATCTGACTGCGCGAAGAGGAGCTTCAGCAACTCAGAGGCCAACGACGCCACAGCATCGAGACCTCACCAGGCGGTCACTAGTGACACCGCCCCCCACATCGCCAGCGTATTCGGACAGGGCCCATCCAAGCACAGGCCCTTCCCCCCTATAGCACGCCGCCTAGCTCACTGATCCTGGTATACTCAGGCAGTCACCCATCCAAGCACAACCCAGGCCTGAACCTATACCGCTTCCGAAATTGAACGAGATCGGGCGTGTTCAGGTTGACATGGCTGTAAGCTCGAAGCACTCAAGAGGCTACACCCACAGCGGGAGCAGGCAGTGCACCGGGGAGACGACCCCCAGAAGAGGTTGATCCCTCAATCCAGGCAACAGGCACTTGACCTGAGCCTGGAGCACTGCAGAGTAGACAGGCGCCAAAGGGGTCTGCTGAAAACAGCACCCCGGCGGAAGGGGCGTATGTTGGTATTGTTGTGCACCATGTCACAGCCTCCACAAAAAAAAACCTGACTAGAGGGGTCGAGGCAGGGAAGGCTGACACGATTGGCAGACGTCATGAAACGTGCAGGGGCACACTCAACCGGCCTAATCCGAGAGTTGACTCCGCTACCAACACACCAGGGAACCAACCACCCCCTTGGTTCAAACATGAGGTGGTTGTTCCTATAACCCCTCAAGAAAAAACTCCAAAACACAACTGCGGGTATACACTGGCTACACCGCAGTACAAGTGTTTCAGTTTTCAAAAAGGGGTTATCCCAGGCCTACGGGTCGATGAAACAATTTCGGACCGGGCCCGGCGGACCGGGACGTACACAGGGATGCCAGAGGAGTTCCATAAGAATCACCTCAATAGCCCCTTCCCAGCCATGCTTAAGCAGGAGAAGAGAGGGGCGAAAAGAATGGAGAAGGACCAGGCCCCCTTAGCGCAGCGCACGGTACAACACAACATGGACCAAGCAACAGTGAGGGGTAATACGTAGTAACACAACCACGAATATCTCCATAACGTCAAACCCTGCAACACCCGGGCCGACCCGACATTTCCCCCCCCGAAAAAAGCACAAGTCCCTCGGTACCAGAACAGCAGATCTGCGTCTCCGGCGGACAACGGGTTAACTGACCTGGACCGGCGCGACCAGAATCAGTCCCGTGCCCTAATCACGCCGCCATCCCCAACCCTTAGGAGGGGGGTAGGTACGCGTGTCGATCCAAAACATTATAGAGGGCGCCACCCAGACGGTCCCTTCCGTACCACGCTCGGTGGCACACCCCAAGGGTCGTGAGACCCCTCTACCTATGCTTTGATCTATTCCATTAACATCCCCCAGATATGAACGAGAATTCGTCGAGACAACACTGGCGCTCGGAAGAGACAAACTCCATCCCAGTTGCCCCATAAAAACTGCGTTTCAATGATGAGCAACCAAGGCGCGCAAGCCCATGCGTGATTCCTATCAGAAGCACCCAGGGCCAGCACTATGTACATGTCGAGACCCAAAACACATCAATGGATATTCTAACAAGACACCAGATACCGTTCCTCCAAGTCGCCTGGGAGAACGACAAGAAGCCGCTTTTTTATTTTTATTTTCCTACAGAAAAGAAAAAAATACGGACATGGGTCCCATATGATGCAGCTGAGGGAAAACAACACCCCGTCAACCATGCTCCATAAAAGAGGGGACGGGGAGCGACGTACCCCATGACGGGGGGAAAACCATGACTCAACAGACCATTACCGGCGAGGAGTCAGGGAACTCCCTAAACACTACCCCGTCAACCTGCTCCATAAAGGAGGGGACGGGGAACCCCCAGAGAGACTTCCCACGTGAGCAATAGATTGAAAAGACATATTGCAACATTGAGCTATGTAACAATTGGACTAGGACTCTCTGAGGAGGCTCCCTCACTGAGAGGGAGACTCTGAACTCACGAGGAGGCTCTGAACTCCCTGAGGAGAAGACTCCGAAACACCCTGAGAAGGAGGCTCTGACCCAATACACACACTACCAGTAGGGAGCAGAGCAGAAGAACAAAACGTCTCTACTGCGTTGCATCACCCACCAAGCTCAATACACATACAACAGAGCAGAACTTCTTTTTAAGTTCTACTCACCTTGACAATCTGAGGAGGAGGCTCTGAACTCTGAGGAGGCTCCCTCACTGGGAGGGAGGGTCTGAACTCACAGGAGGCTCTGAAACTCCCTGAGGAGGAGGCTCTGAACTTCCTGAGGAGGATGCTCTGAAACTCCCTGTAACAGAGGTCCATAACATGGAGCCTGAATAACCCACGGAAGTCTTACCAATAGAAACGCACCCAGTGACGTACTCTATGGTGGGGGAATTTCCGTGGTCCACCGCCCAATATGGAGTGCGACCAGGAAACTCCCCCCCCCCCCCCACCCTGTAACGTGCTGATCCAGCAACGTGACAGGAAGCCCGAAGGACAGGGGGTTTTAACCCCTGACCAATCAGAAAAAGGGGAGGAAGGTTTTACCAGTTCACCCCTTTATGACCCTCACCCCTGATACGATGTAATGACAAAGTAGAGCCATGACACCAGTCATAGCATGCTACATGAAGCGTTTAACTCATGTGCGAAACCTGCCATCTGAATTTTACAAAGGAAGAAAAACACAGACCCAGAGAGGGCCCCTTTAAGGGCCCCGGTACAAGAGCTTACACATGTAACTTCTGTAGGCCAACACCTAACCCAGTTGTGGATCTTAACGACACACACAACCCTCCATCACAACAAAAAAGGCAAAAGTACACTCTCACTACCGTAAGAGGAATGCCGTTTTTTATAACGAGAGAAGACACAAGTCCTGGATTAAGTACTGGCCACAGGCCTTGCTAAGTCCACATGATAGCGACCAAAACAATCTTTTCCCTAGGAAAAGAAAATTGTTTTCCCAAGCAGGAGCACAACCCCAGCAGAAGCTGAGGGATTACACCGTATCCCCACAAACATAGTGAAACAATATATTGTAAACAAAAACATGTTTGAGAGGATGGGGGGAAGCCCCAGGGAAACCGGGGGGATCACCCCTCCCCACCTTACCCTTGATACGACTAGGTTGAACAGGTACCGCCCTGTTAATATGTGAACACGCTACCTGTTTATTGTCATCACAGGCTGAGAGAAGGACTCACCCCTCGATCATATGTCACTAAGCATAGCTTTGCAGGGTTATTAACCCAGCTAGTTGTGAGCTCAACCACAACCACACCCACTCCCAGACCTATATAGACCATCGTTTCCCCTTGTGAGAAGAGCCCGTCTAGGGACCCCCCCCGGCCAGGGGGTTCGCCGGGTCTCTCCACGCCAATTCTCCTGGGTTCCATGTCAGCTAATAAACCTGATCAACTGAGTTCACCTGATTGTCTACATTCATTGATCGGGTTCAATTCCCTAACAGTAGGCCCTCTCGTCGTTTGCAGAGATCATGCCGACCACAGCTGTGTCATCAGCAAACTAGACGATTGTGTTGCTGTTGTGCTTTCCGAGATAGCAAAAGGTGTTAATTCAATGTTGATTTATGGTCAAAATGCTTGATTTTTGGTTAAGGTCGACGATTGATGGTGAATCACCCATTAACCGCTGAAGCAATTGACTAATGTTGAAAACATGTCATTGAATCAATATTGTTTTGTGGTTGCATTTTAATGATTGAATCAACGTATGCTGTTCAACCTATGCTGTTTGTCGTCATTAAGTTGGACCGATCCGAATTCCCCCCCCCAATTTAAACAGATATGGTACGTCCCAGCATGCAGCACTCTCTCAATGTGAACTGCATGGCAACAGAACAGCACGTCTGGATCCCCCGGATTTGATTCTACTGAGTGCTTTACAGTAAGTTTTGGCTATATTACTTTTATCTTAACTGTGTTCTGTGAAAAATAACGTTATTGTGAGTGTGACCAGTGGATCTTGACGGCGTTGTGCATGTGCTTATGCTGCAGTTTGGTAGGTAAATATATATATACGTCAACTAAGATAAATATTCATGAATATTCGTTAGCGTGTGCTTAATATAACTCTGGAGAGTGTGCAAGTGGAATCGTACGGTTGTTTAAGTTATTTCGATGTAAATATATTCTAGCGCCAAACGAACAGAAATTGCGTGCTCCAATTGCGTGCGTTGGTACTGAATGATGTTGTGAGACTCAGCCAATCAAAAGCATGCTTATTGGGTGAACAGGAAGTAGTCAAGGAAGCACGCGCTAGCTGGCCTAGTAAACACGTGGATCCGTAAATGCAACGTTGCCTACCAGACAACGGGACTGCGTGTTTCTTTTTGTATTGCTCCTGGCTGTTCAAACTAATTTTACAGTTCTGCTAGCTACATGCAGTATTTAGCGAGCTGGGTTAGCCGGCTAGTTGGCTTTGAATCCCGGCTGCGGCTAGGTAGCCAGCTAGCTAAATGCACCGCGACGGTGATGTCACCAAACAAAATGGCGGCGCCCATGTTGATAAAGCGCTTCACATAACAAATCGTTTTTTCTTAGAAACTGCTTATTTTTATAACGTGATTTTTTTCTGTGGCTTATCTAAATACTAATTTGATGCTATGACTATGTTTATATCGCTATATGCTTCATCTCCCCTTTAAGCTTAGGCACTCTTTCTAAGTTGGTTAAGGTTAGAGTTTGTCTTAGAGCATGGCGATAGAACGCCAGGTAGTTTGCAGGCTGTTTGGCGTGCCACTGGTCCTGCTAATGTTGAATGAATGAATGAAAACTTTATTTAACAGATTGCAGAAGGGGTACAATACAATATGGCTCAATACACACAATTGTTAAGGGGATGCAGACCAGAGAAAGACGTTTTTGTCTCGTTTACATCAGGGTCCCCCATTTTCAATTCATAGTGACATTTATGACATACACATGATGACATTTATGGCATAGGGAGGGACATGCATGACATACAGATAGTATATAGTTAGACGTTTGGTTATATGCACGGTATTTTCTAATGAACAATATAACAATAATATAATAATGAACTCTCTTGATATTGATCAAAATGTAGAATTATGCAAGCGTTTCACCCTGCACATTGCAATGCAGCACATTAATCAGGACCCTCCCCCCTTTTTTCTTTCTTTTTCCAGAATCACGTACCAGTTTCAAGAAGCCGCATGTTGCAGCAATTGAAGCAAAGACTTAATTGTTCTAGCCAAGTAAATACCACAATTTATGTACCATTACATTGACTACAGCACCTCATCACTATGTCATCTTATTCTCGGGCTAAAAGACGTAGAGTCAACAAATTAGTGAGAGAGACAGAGCAGGCTATCCTCACTGATTATAAGTTAATTGTTGCTGCTAATTCAAGGACAAACCATCACTCTTTAGAGAACACAGATCCTGTCACAAATTAAGCATCTTCTACGCAAGCCACATCAGCCTCTACAACAGGTAGTGAAAAGGTTGTCTGAAATTCCACATGTTGGATCCCCATGTCCCACAGATGATCCAATTTTGCGTAATATTCACACTGATGGGCCTGTCCCCCCACAGTTTACTTCTTCACAACAGTACAGGAAGGTCTCCACTCATCGGTTTACTTTGTCCACAAAGAAAGGAGACAATTGTATTGAGGTTGGAGATGGATTTGCATTAGTAGAGAATATTCTTAAATCAGAGGAAGAGGTATATATAATTTACAGAAAATACAGACACAAACAGCCATACTACATGTACCCCTGTGAATCATCATACATTGGTACATACAAGGTCAGTGGCTTGCAAGAAGATATAGGGATAGGTAAACTTCGCTATATCAAGCGCAAATGTCTTCTCTCTCCAGACGGAGATGGTGCCATTGCAATACCACTACTTCATTTAACAGCATAACTATACTGCCCTACAAAGCTAAAGTGCAGTAACTATATTGACACACTGACTCTAACGTCGGATTTCGGGGCATAACTTACCTCATTAATAAATACACAATTAGTACAATATTACATGTACACAGATAACATGTTTGGCTGGCCAATTGAAACGCTTAAAGGAAAACTCCAACATGCAAGATGCATACCCTTTTCGTCTCTCTGCATGCTTTGGGCTTAGGGAACGCCTGGACCGTTCGCCTAGCTTAACTTCATCACTGGAAGTGGGGCAGACATCTAGCCTAGTTCACTACAGTCAGGAAATATACTCCAAATACAACTCCCAAACGTTCCTGTAAACATGTTGTGACCTGTGTGTTTACCCCATCTCCCAGTCACACAAGTCACACGAGTCTCCCAGTCACATGAGTCTCGTGTGACTGGGAGACTTGTGTGACTTGGAGACTTGTGTGACTTGTGTGACTTGGAGACTTGTGTGACTTGTGTGACTTGTGTGACTTGGACTTGTGTGACTTGTGTGACTTGTGTGACTTGGAGACTTGTGTGACTTGGAGACTTGTGTGACTTGTGTGACTTGGAGACTTGTGTGACTTGTGTGACTTGTGTGACTTGGACTTGTGTGACTTGTGTGACTTGTGTGACTTGGAGACTTGTGTGACTTGTGTGACTTGGAGACTTGGACTTGTGTGACTTGTGTGACTTGGAGACTTGTGTGACTTGGAGACTTGTGTGACTCATGTGACTTGGAGACTTGTGTGACTGGGAGACTTGTGTGACTTGGAGACTTGTGTGACTCATGTGACTCGTGTGACTTGGACTTGTGTGACTTGTGTGACTTGAAGACTTGTGTGACTCGTGTGACTTGGAGACTTGGACTTGTGTGACTTGTGTGACTTGGAGACTTGTGTGACTTGGAGACTTGTGTGACTCATGTGACTTGGAGACTTGTGTGACTGGGAGACTTGTGTGACTTGGAGACTTGTGTGACTCATGTGACTTGGAGACTTGGGCTTGTGTGACTTGTGTGACTTGTGTGACTTGGAGACTTGTGTGACTCGTGTGACTTGGAGACTTGGACTTGTGTGACTCGTGTGACTTGGAGACTTGGGCTTGTGTGACTTGTGTGACTTGTGTGACTTGGAGACTTGTGTGACTCGTGTGACTTGGAGACTTGGACTTGTGTGACTTGTGTGACTTGTGTGACTTGGAGACTTGTGTGACTTGTGTGACTGGGAGACTTGTGTGACTTGTGTGACTGGGAGACTTGTGTGACTTGTGTGACTGGGAGACGTGGTAAATACACAGGTCACAACATGTTTACGGGAACGTTTGGGAGTTGTATTTTGATTGTATTTGGAGTATATTTCCTGACTGTAGTGAACTAGGTTAGATGTCTGCCCCACTTCCAGTGATGAAGTTAAGCTAGGCTAACTGTCCAGGCGTTCCCTAAGCCCAATGCATGCAGAGAGACGAAAAAGGTATGTATCTTCTTATAACTCCAGGGAAGATGTCAAATAAGCTAATTTCACAAAATGTTGGAGTTTTCCTTTAAATGCTTCAAAAATGCAATGTGTGCGGACTAATTAGGAGGCGGCTGTTACAAAGGGTCAGATTAAACCGAATATATATATTTATTACTTGAGATATATTGTATAGTATTTGTATATCGTCTGATATCCCTTGTATATTCTTTGTACATATACACGGAATATCCCTTTACCTAGTACAGGCCAGACCATAATATTCGTTCTCCTATTGGACAGCGACCCCCCTAGGCACCACGGCCATACCCCCAATGTCTAGTTCAAAGTCACCGCTAAGACGTATAAATACGTTGCAGGTGGATACAGCAGTTAGTTACCCCAATAAGTTGAAGCCTTCACCACGATACAACGTGCTGTGAAGTGGGCCCGTTTTGCCCCAAAATAGAGCCTTGAGACCGCGTGCGAATTGATAGCTGAAGTGTCAGAGTTTAACGCTGTATCGTCGAGTTCGACCTATTCTATTATTAAGTATTAGTCTATTATGTATAGTGTATCGTGCGGCTACCGTTCTACAGTGACCAGCATTACCAACGTTTCATCGTACCGAGCTAGTGTGCTTATCCAGGCTGGGCGGCCTAACCTTGTGCCGCCATCCGAGGAGCCCTAGACGAGAACCGTGTGGATATGTACACTGGATAACCTACACCGACGACTACAGACAGAAATAAGGCTGGTACTATAGATTATTCACCTTACGTATAAATACGTTGCAGGTGGATACAGCAGTTAGTTACCCCAATAAGTTGAAGCCTTCACCACGATACAACGTGCTGTGAAGTGGGCCCGTTTTGCCCCAAAATAGAGCCTTGAGACCGCGTGCGAATTGATAGCTGAAGTGTCAGAGTTTAACGCTGTATCGTCGAGTTCGACCTATTCTATTATTAAGTATTAGTCTATTATGTATAGTGTATCGTGCGGCTACCGTTCTACAGTGACCAGCATTACCAACGTTTCATCGTACCGAGCTAGTGTGCTTATCCAGGCTGGGCGGCCTAACCTTGTGCCGCCATCCGAGGAGCCCTAGATGAGAACCGTGTGGATATGTACACTGGATAACCTACACCGGCCAAAAAACGAGAGACCAAGTACACCTCAACTATGTGTCCAACCTCTGAAATTGAATCTGAGGACGAAGGAGATCTCCGCCAGAAAACAAGATCCAGGTACAGTGTTCACTTTGTTAAAGGGACAACTCTCCCTAGGGTGTTGTAAATAATGGCACTGCTGTTGTAGTTGCAAGTAGTGCTAAAAGGATAACACACAGTGGCCTGAGGGCCTATGTATTCAGACTTTAGCCTTGACTAATAAACGTAGTATCATAACTACATTTATTACATGTGTGTATATATATACTTTTTTTTAGGCCAAATCAGCAGTATGTGCACTCGGACTCTGATGACCACTCGAGTGGCGACGCCAAAAGAAAACGTTTTGCCAAAGCACCTGATGTGGGTTTCCCAGGTATTGATGTAATGCATTTATTTTATATAGGCACTTTGGAAATGATCACTGCTACAGTTAATAATAATAATAATAATAATAATAATAATAATAATAATAATAATAATAATAATAATAATAATAATAATAATAATAATAATAATAATAATAATAATAATAAACAGTTAAACAAATTAGTCTGACCATGTACCGACAAATTGAGCATTTTAATTTGATTGGACTTCTGCATTTCTTGCAGTTATTCTATAGTTGGCCCAAAATATATACATTGTGAATAACATGCCAACTAAAATATGTTGTAGGACAGACTCCAAAATCGAGCCGGTCTCGTAAGGCGCTAAGATCCGGCAACCCTCCAGTTGTTGGCCAAGAGCCTACAATGAATGGTATGTTGCTATGAATGTTAAAATGCCAACTAGATGACTGTTTAAACATGATTTGTAGCATCTTCAATTCTCACCCTGGCTTACCTTTTTTAGATTCTTTGGATGGTGGCATGATCTACAGCTATTTAGATTCGTTGCAGACTCCTGATCCAAATAACAGTAAGTGAACCCATATCTGTGTTCTTGTGAGGAGCTTGCTGGCAGGTCGCTGGCATCATGCATGCAACAGAATACATGTTTACAATGTGCATGCCAGCCCACTACAAAAATTCAAAGCCTTCACAACTTGCAAGCAATGTCACAATAAAAATGTGTAGTTGTACATAATGCTTTTATATTGAGCACAATTTCCACCATGTTTGAGTCGCAACTTATTTTACATTTCCCCTTTGTAGATCTGGTTACTAGCAACTACCGGCAATCGCTAACTCAACATAATGGTGAGTTATCAAGCAATCTCATAACATAATATTCTGGCATGTTTAAAATATCTGTATTGTCTCGCATTGTCTTTGATATTTTTATTAAAGTAGTATTTGGCAGTGCACGTGAAATCAGCTGAATGGAAATCAAACATTTTCTCACATGGGGGATTACAATAGCGTCATTTGCTAATAACTTTGTGTATTTCCTACTGTGTTTCAGCCGAGATGCCAGGATTTGATATTGTACAGTACCACCAGCAGCAGCAGGCCTCACATGTCCAGCAGCTGCAAGATCGACAAAGTGCAAGTAGTGGTATGATACTGTACTCTTTCAGTAACAGTGTTTTGAGAGACGGGGATACAACTCCTTACACCCCTTCCTGACATAGAGCGACGTGAGCGAGCGCGAAAAAGTGATTAAAATGTATTCGTTTCAATCAGACTATCCTGACCTGCCGCGAGCGACAGTGAACTGAGCAGCGATGTCGTTCACCCCTCAAATATTCGCTCGCTGTGTCTCTAGTTGAGCGATTACGCGGCCGAGTCCCGCCCCTAAACACTTTTTATTGGTCGAGAATCCAGGTAACACACACTCGGACACGCGCTGCGTCATATCAGGACAGTGTCGTGTGCGATTTCGTCTCCAGTTCGCTCGCTTGCTGCCTGTCAGGAACCGGTGTTAGTGATTATGACATGTATGTTAATTTGACTGACAAGTCAGATTTTGTATTTTTAAATATAATGATTTGTTTCTACAGGGATGTCGGGATGCAGCTCGGGGCAATACTACAGTCCCCCTGGTCTCTCACAACATGCACAAAATGGTATGCCATTTTAGAGGGAACTACCACCAGTTTGATCCAATGCAGTCAAACTATAGTGAAATATATAACTATGATTTTGTTTCTACAGCGATGTCAGGATACAGCTCAGGGCAATCTGGTGTTTCACAGCGTAGACAGATGGCCGGCGATGACGGGCAGCTTATGAAAGGCAAGTCTATTGGACATGGTGTAATTCCTCGTGTGATTTGCTGCTTATTTTTATTTCTCACTTAATGATTTTAACTCTTCTTCTGAAGACCTTACCATCCAGAAGATGAATTCAATGCTTGCTGAATTACTTGTCGTGGTGAAGGATCTGTCCAGAGATGTGCAGTTCATCAAGACCGAGTTGGCTGAGGGCAACATATCTGGTGGGACCAGGGGACACGGGGTGGCCACCACAACCACTATGCTCCCCTTCCAGCTGCCAATCGCCAGTGAACAAGACTTCAATGAGGCAGAATCATTACTGATGGAGCAATCAGTCCGTCAAAAGATGGTAATTTATTGAACTGCATTCATTTATCAAATGTAGATCGTTTCAGTGTGGTCTTGTTCAGGGGAAAATGTGTTTAGCACTTTCTAGTTCAAAACGTGTTAGAGCTTGTATATCTGCTATTTATGAAACGTTTTGAAATTGTTCAAATATACCATTTACATATGGACAGGAGGGTTAATGTGGTTAAACCTAATGACTGGCATGGGCTGGAATATCAGTGCATGCATAAAGTGTGTGTATAAACAAGTTGGTTGCTCTGTGTTCATAAAATAAATGTTATGCTGTTTCTAACGCAGGGCCTTCATTTTCTTCTCTCTGATTTAGATTTCTCGCCTGGCTTTGGTAGGAGGCACCAATTCAGAGAACCTGATCAGACTGATGTTGAAAACTGCTATGACCAACGCCCTGGCCAGTCGGTTCAACTGGGCTGGAAAGAAAGACAAGCGTTGTTCAGAAAGCAAGAAGCCATTCAAGCACACCACACTACAAGCCTGCATGTTTGGTGAGCTTCCTCCCCTGCAAACTACTTCATAGGTTAAGTTTGAGGTAGAGAGGTGGTGATGCTGGTGATGCTGGTGATTCAGAATATAATTATGCTGTTGCAAAAACTTAAAAAAAAAGTGTTATGTTGGAATAAAGTGATGAAAGTGCAACCTATAAGAAATGGACAACGTAATTGGTGAGCTTTAGAGGTGCATGGATACACATTGTATTGCCTAGATGGTGTCAGGCTAGGCGATTGCTTAATTCTCTTTCCTGTCCAGTCTAACTGGATGCTGACTGTAGCTTGTTACTGTAGACCTACAGAGTGAGTAATTGAGTGATTAAAAAAAATCGCACTCGTGTGAAGTGAGGGGTGCTCTTATCATCATACATCATCTCACCTCTCTTCCTCACTTTTTTATTTTTGTGTCTATCAGCTGCTGCTCGACAGTTTGACCCCAAGCTGACCGACCAGGACTACAGCGAAACTGTCAAGAAGTGGCTTCGTTATGCGCCAGACCGGGAGGGAGGCATCTCAAGGAACCGAACTTAAGTCAAGCGAACCAGAGTCAAACTTAGGGTACCCCAGCACAGCACACACTGTTTCCCTGGTTCATACAGTACAAGGAATTACCCTCATGGACACTGTTCTTCCATGGACGGCATCTACTTGAATGACTTGCTGCTTCAGCCTGTTCTTGGAACCGAAGTGACCCAAACTTAATTGTCAAGCGAACCAGAGTCAAACTTGGGGTACCCCAGCACACTGTTTCCCTGGTTCATACAGTACAAGGAATTACCCTCATGGACACTGTTCTTCCATGGATGGCATCTACTTGAATGACTTGCTACTTCAGCCTGTTCTTGCAGTGTTTATTTTTATTATTTTTTATTTTAACCTTTATTTACCCAGGGTAGGTTCGCTGAGCACGGATGCTCTTTTTCAGCTACGCCCTGCTTCACATTCACAGAGTTCCATTCACACCTGGGAGCTGCCCAGGCCTAACAAAATTAATAGTTGGTTTCAGGTTGCCGACCGACCCTGCCGATTTAGGTGCGACCCAATATATTTTATGAGTTTTTAGAAAAAATTATAAAAAAAAAAATTTTTTTTTTTTTTTTTTTTTTTAATAAAGTTTCATAGAAATCTTAGTCAAACATTTAGTATTATGGATATTAAACATGCTGGCAGAGTACATGCATCCATGTTGTTGTGAACATTTTAATTAAATAAAGAAATTCCCTATCCATAGTCGCCGTGGGAAAGAATAAAATAAAAAAATTGCTTTTCATTTATCTATTTATTTAACTGTATTAAACAATATAAAACGAATTGGCCATAATTGACTGAGCAAACTAATGCTTACTGCTGTAACCTACTAATAACACTTAAGTAAATCTGAAGATTATTATATAGCAGATGCCTTGGAGGATAAGTCGTGGACAACTGTAGATCATCTAAGCTCCACTGTGTTTAAATTCAAATCCTCTGCCATTGTTATTTAACCCTTGTGTCTGAAAACTAAAGTATTATACTCTTATTAGGGGACTAAATTGAAAAACTCCATAAAAAGATTATGTTGAAATAATTTCCCACTTTCTTTTCCATAAATATTTTATTCAACTTCAGCCCTGATCATAACCATTTTTTATATTATTTTTGTAATGAAATACTCCCACTTTTCTGAAAAGAGTTGTTAAATATGACAAAAAAAACAATATGTGGTGGTTATGATCGGGCTGAAGTGGAATAAACAATTTATGAAGAGTAAAAAAATAAATACAAGGTAATTAAAAGATTATGCCACATATTATGTTGGCTACTAACATAATCACTGCAAAGTTATCAAACGAATACGAATCTGATCAGACACAAGGGTTAAGTTGTTGTTCCCTTTCTAATTTCCTCAAAAACATCTAGTCTAGTTAATGTGATCAATATTATTTGACAATTGATGCTTTTTGTTGGACATTTCAGTCAGTGAGCTCATACTTTGAGCTCATAAATTTATAGTTAAAATGATTGAGACAACGCAATCTTGTCTTCGTTGTGCATGAATGCGTGTGCTCACCACACACAATACGTGTGTCACTATTCTGGCAGTGGCTATATAGTATTGTTAATGAAAGCCTGTTATAATGTCTGTTATTTTTTTGTGTGTAAAAGGTATGGTCACTGGAAGTATGATATGAGACCCTAGAAAAAAATAAATTTTCATATTAAAGCCATGTTGTCATTTTTGTTCACACATTTTTGGAAATATGGTCATATAAGAATTGTATTATTATTTATTTAACAATAGTGTGTTTAACAGCAGGAAAAAAACATGTAATGTTATGATGTATACATATCAGCAGCAATATTTTAATGTAAAATGTACATTAATCAGTATTGATTCCTTAACTTTACAAGTTACAAGTAGATGTACAAGTTACAAATGTACAAGTAGAGTACCATTTAGATTATGGTTGAATAAACATTGATGTCTAACATTGATTCAATATAAAATCAACTAAAATGTGCATGTAGATTACCATTTAGATTATGGTTGAATAAACATTGATGTCTAACATTGATTCAATATAAAATCAACTAAAATGTGCATGTAGATTACCATTTAGATGATGGTTGAATCAACATTGATATAGTATCAGTTATGGTTGACACCTAACGTTGATTCAACATGTAAGTCATAGACAACGATCTGTATAATTTCGATGTCAGGCTTCAACATAGATTCAATATTTCTGCCTAACCCTATTTCAACGTTGATTCACTCATTTTTTGCTATCTGGGTTGCCACACTCATGCGTGTAAAGTGAGTAGAGGAGGGGGCTCAGAACACAGCCCTGGGGGGCACCTGTGTTGAGAGTGATGGATGAGGAGGTGCAGTGTCCGGCTCTCACCACCTGGGGTCTGCCCGTCAGGAAGTCTAAGACCCACTGGCAGAGGTCGTAGTTCAAGCCCAGGTCCCTGAGCTTGACAATGAGCTTGGAGCAGACTATGGTGTTGAATGCTGAGCTGTCAATAAACAGCATTCTCACATAGTTCCCCTGCCTCTTGTCCAGGTGTGATGCTGCCGTGTGCAGCACATGGGCTATGGCGTCCTCCGTGGACCTGTTGGGGCGATATGCAAATTGCAGGGGGTCCAGGGTGTTGGGGATGGAGGAGCAGATGTAGCCCTTCACTAGCTTCTCAAAGCACTTCATGGCTATGGAGGTGAGGGCTACAGGGTGAGGTGAGGGCTACAGGGCGGTAGTCGTTGAGGCAAGTCACAGTACTGTTTGTTCTGGTCAGTATAATTCATCATGTTAAAACAAGTCACATAGTCCCCTCCAAACTCATAGCCAAGCTCAGGGACCTGGGCTTGAACTATGACCTCTGCCAGTGGGTCTTGGACTTCCTGACGGGCAGACCCCAGGTGGTAAGAGCCGGCAACTGCACCTCCTCATCCATCAGGCTCAACATAGGGGCCCCCCAGGGCTGTGTTCTGAGCCCCCTCCTCTACTCCCTGTACACACATGACTGCGTAGCACAGCGGAACAACAACACCATCATCAAATTTGCTGATGACACAGTAGGGCCTGATCTCTGCCAACGACGAAAGGGCCTACCTGGAAGAGGTAGAGAACCTGTCACAGTGGTGTCAGGAGAACTGCCTCTCCCTGAATGTCAGCAAAACAAAAGAGATGATTGTGGACTTCAGGAGGTCGGGGGTCAAGGACTACAGCCCCCTCAGCATCGACGGGGCACCGGTTGAGAGAGTGAACAGTTTCAAGTACCTCGGAGCCCACATATCCGAGGACTTGACATGGACCACACACATTGACAGTGTTGTGAAGAAAGCACGACAACGCCTCTACTTCCTAAGGAAGTTCCAAGTCAGTCAGAAGATCCTTAGGAACTTCTACTCATGTACAATAGAGAGCATCCTGACCGGCAACATCACCTCCTGGTTTGGGAATAGCACTGCACAAGACCGTAGCAGACTACAAAGAGTGACACGTTCAGCCGAACGCACAATTGGAGGGGGGCTTCCCACCCTCCAGAACATTTACAACAAGCGGTGCAAGGGGAAGGCTAAGAGAATTATTAAGGACTCGAGCCACCCGAACAACTGCCTCTTTGAACTGCTGGCGAGCACAGAAAGACTCAGAAGAAGCTTCTATCCCCAGGCCATCAGGCTGCTAAACGAACAATAATCGCTAAACGAACAATAATCACTATGCAACAACCATCAAATGCACACAGCACACACACCCACACGCACACACTCACTCAAACAAACAACACACTGCAGCACCCACTCTCCACACTTTAGATCACACAAACACACTTTCACTTTATATTTATTGATAAAGGATTTGCACTACAACTTGTACACCTACTGTGAATTGTACCTAAATTGCACCTCGTCCCATTTCTCCATTTCTGCCTTGCACTATATAGTATTATATATTAGTACACTGCACAGTATTGTATATTGTATGGTAACTATGTCTATTCTGCATCGAACATTGTACATATGTCTAAACTGAACACTGTGACCTCATTTTTTTACTTCTAATTTTACTATGTTATTTTATTTCATACTTATCTTGTCTTGCACAGTCTCTGGAGCGCAACAGTAAGAAGCATTTTGTATAAAAGTATTCTGTACTTCTGTATGACAACTATTAAAGAAACTTGAAACTTGAAACTTGTTTTAACATGATGAATTATACTGACCAGAACAAACA
The DNA here is from genome assembly GCF_963971535.1 of Notolepis coatsorum. Classification (NCBI taxonomy): domain Eukaryota; kingdom Metazoa; phylum Chordata; class Actinopteri; order Aulopiformes; family Paralepididae; genus Notolepis; species Notolepis coatsorum. The sequence goes on along the minus strand of NC_140165.1, from coordinate 174,646,002 downwards.
GTACTGTGACTTGTTTTAACATGATGAATTATACTGACCAGAACAAACAGCTCTGTGACTTGTTTTAACATGATGAATTATACTGACCAGAACACAGTACTGTGACTTGTTTTAACATGATGAATTATACTGACCAGAACAAACTGTACTGTGACTTGTTTTAACATGATGAATTATACTGACCAGAACAAACTGTACTGTGACTTGTTTTAACATGATGAATTATACTGACCAGAACAAACTGTACTGTGACTTGTTTTAACATGATGAATTATACTGACCAGAACAAACTGTACTGTGACTTGTTTTAACATGATGAATTATACTGACCAAAACGAAGGTTATCCTATAACCCTAGTTATATGAATACTGTATTATGAGATGTCATCTCACGCACCTACTGTGCGCGTGAAAAAATTGCACATGCACGTCACTTGCACATGACCACGCCTACCCGAGTGCATGCCTACAAGACACAGGAAGTGGTCACGTCTACGCCCTTCCAAGTTTGAATTCCATACGTGAAAAACATCCAAGGGACCTCAGGGCACTGAAGAGCGAGACACTCAGCCAGTATTCATATAACTAGGGTTATAGGATAACCTTCGTTATATATTCATACTGGCCAATCGCGTCTCGCTCTGCCATTATGAGATCAAAAGGGGCAGAGCGGACGCGTGGCCACGTCAAATGCGCCCCCTGAGGGCCCATAAGCCCCTGCCAGGGAGGAGGGGAGTCCCGTCCACCCGCCCGTCCTAACGAAGGGGGGGAGGCAGTCAACTACAACCAGTGTGCGAAAAAGGGAACCAGTCACCCTAGAACGCACAGTGCAAGCGGGACCACGTATGACACAGCACTCCGCGGTCTACACCCACACACACCTGCTAGCCCACCTGATGGCGGGATGCAGGAGCGGTCCCGGACCTCAGGACTGCCTGGGAGACAGAGCCCCCAGTTATGTCCATGAGGTAAAACCTAACAAAAGGATCCAGGGAGGACCAGGAGGCCGCAGCGCAGATGTCCTCCACGAGGCCCCCCCAACAGGGCAGCGGAGGTCGCCACTCCACGAGTGGAGTGTGCCCTGACGCCTGCGGGGGGAACCCGTCCAGCCAACGTGTAGCAAAGGGTGTTGAAGTCAGAGGTTCTGTGTAGGATTGGTAGTAACTGTCTAACTGCATATATAACTGTTCTCTAGGCGGAGCCACTCAAGAACAGCACCAGGTGGCGATTATAAATAGAGATGTCTCCTCCTACTCTACCTCTTCCCCCCAAGCCTCTCAGTGAGAGGAGAACTCTAGAACTGCTGCTCATACCATGTGAATAAATAAACCACACCAGTTAAAGGCTAAAGATAGAAACCATGCCTCTTGACCACATTATTGTCGCCCTATAGCCGGATTCTGTCAACAGGTTATGGGCCCAGATAACGCCGGGGGCGAAATAATAAGGGTAGCAAGCTTAGCTAAAGTACAGGCTAGGTTAGCGCCGGGAGCACCATGTGGCTAGATGCTAGGCCAACAAGAGCTAAAGCTACGCCTACCATCAACGAAGAGGATGGAAACCAAGGGAAAGAGCAAATGGCCCTCATTCAATGGAAAAGCAGAGGACTACGAGCTCTGCGAAGAGCGCATGCTATGCTGCATGCACGGTGCGGGACTGAAGGAGACGATCCTGGCAGCCCCCACAGGAGACCTGACGGCGGAAGAGCAAGCCCTGGACGACCAGCGTAACGCAGACGCGTACTGTGAGTTAGCGCCACTGCTCAACGACACCAGCTTGGGGCTGATATTCCGCGACACTAAAGACAAAGGCCGAGAAAGCCTGGAGGTGTTGAGAGAGCATTACATCGGGTGAGGAAGACCCTGAGTCGTGGCCCTCTACATAGCACTAGCGGCCCTGAGAAAGGGGCACACCGAGACTGTGACCGAATACGTCAACAGAGTGGAGCAGATCACGACGCCATTGAGGAGTGCAGGAGAAGCACCAAGCAATGGGCTAATGATGGCGATGATGGTGAGAGGACTACCGGAGCTGTACAAACCGTTCACACTCCTGGTAACACACGGTTCAACGGACATGACGCTGGGACAGTTCAAGGCCAAGTTAAGAAACTTCGAGGCCTCAGAAGATACCCACCCAGCCGCCGCGGAGGCGGGAGAGAGGGTGCTAAAGGCCCGAGCGATGCCAAGGGAGAGGACCAGGACCACGGCGGAACTGGCGTGTTGGCGATGCAGAGAGAAAGGCCATTGGAGAAGCGACTGCACAAAGACTGTCTGGTGTAGCTTCTGCAAATCCACAGGGCACACAGACAGAGCGTGCATGAAGAAACACGACCAGAGCGAGCGATACACGCATGGACAAGATGGCGGCCATGGACGAGACGGCGACAGAACAACAACTCTTCTACACAGGAGGTCCACGAGTAAGACAGAACAACAACTCTTCTACACAGGAGGTCCACGAGGAAGACAGAACAACAACTCTTCTACACAGGAGGTCCACGAGGAAGAGAGAACAACAACTCTTCTACACAGGAGGTCCACAAGGAAGAAGACAGAACAACAACTCTTCTACACAGGAGGTCCAGGAGGAAGAAGACAGAACAACAACGCTTCTACACAGGAGGTCCAGGAGGAAGACAGAACAAGAACTCTTCTACGCAGGAGGTCCAGGAGGAAGACAGAACAACAACTCTTCTACACAGGAGGTCCAGGAGGAAGAAGACAGAACAACAACTCTTCTACACAGGAGGTCCACGAGGAAGACAGAACAACAACTCTTCTACACAGGAGGTCCAGGAGGAAGACAGAACAACAACTCTTCTACACAGGAGGTCCAGGAGGAAGACAGAACAACAACTCTTCTACACAGGAGGTCCAGGAGGAAGACAGAACAACAACTCTTCTACACAGGAGGTCCAGGAAGAAGACAGAACAACAACTCTTCTACACAGGAGGTCCAGGAGGAAGAAGACAGAACAACAACTCTTCTACACAGGAGGTCCAGGAGGAAGAAGACAGAACAACAACTCTTCTACACAGGAGGTCCAGGAGGAAGAAGACAGAACAACAACTCTTCTACACAGGAGGTCCAGGAGGAAGACAGAACAACAACTCTTCTACACAGGAGGTCCACAAGGAAGACAGAACAACAACCCTTCTACACAGGAGGTCCAGGAGGAAGAAGACAGAACAACAACTCTTCTACACAGGAGGTCCAGGAGGAAGACAGAACAACAACCCTTCTACACAGGAGGTCCAGGAGGAAGACAGAACAAAACTCTTCTACACAGGAGGTCCAGGAGGAAGACAGAACAACAACTCTTCTACACAGGAAGACAGAACAACAACTCTTCTACACAGGAGGTCCAGGAGGAAGATAGAACAACAACTCTTCTACACAGGAGGTCCAGGAGGAAGACAGAACAACAACTCTTCTACACAGGAGGTCCAGGAGGAAGATAGAACAACAACTCTTCTACACAGGAGGTCCAGGAGGAAGACAGAACAACAACTCTTCTACACAGGAGGTCCAGGAGGAAGAAGACAGAACAACAACTCTTCTACACAGGAGGTCCAGGAGGAAGACAGAACAACAACCCTTCTACACAGGAGGTCCAGGAGGAAGACAGAACAAAACTCTTCTACACAGGAGGTCCAGGAGGAAGACAGAACAACAACTCTTCTACACAGGAAGACAGAACAACAACTCTTCTACACAGGAGGTCCAGGAGGAAGATAGAACAACAACTCTTCTACACAGGAGGTCCAGGAGGAAGACAGAACAACAACTCTTCTACACAGGAGGTCCAGGAGGAAGATAGAACAACAACTATTCTACACAGGAGGTCCAGGAGGAAGACAGAACAACAACTCTTCTACACAGGAGGTCCAGGAGGAAGACAGAACAACAACTCTTCTACACAGGAGGTCCAGGAGGAAGACAGAACAACAACTCTTCTACACAGGAAGACAGAACAACAACTCTTCTACACAGGAGGTCCAGGAGGAAGAAGACAGAACAACAACTCTTCTACACAGGAGGTCCAGGAGGAAGACAGAACAACAACTCTTCTACACAGGAGGTCCAGGAGGAAGACAGAACAACAACTCTTCTACACAGGAGGTCCAGGAGGAAGACAGAACAACAACTCTTCTACACAGGAGGTCCAGGAGGAAGACAGAACAACAACTCTTCTACACAGGAGGTCCAGGAGGAAGACAGAACAACAACTCTTCTACACAGGAGGTCCAGGAGGAAGACAGAACAACAACTCTTCTACACAGGAGGTCCAGGAGGAAGACAGAACAACAACTCTTCTACACAGGAGGTCCAGGAAGAAGACAGAACAACAACTCTTCTACACAGGAGGTCCAGGAGGAAGACAGAACAACAACTCTTCTACACAGGAGGTCCAGGAGGAAGACAGAACAACAACTCTTCTACACAGGAGGTCCAGGAGGAAGACAGAACAACAACTCTTCTACACAGGAGGTCCAGGAAGAAGACAGAACAACAACTCTTCTACACAGGAGGTCCATGAGGAAGAAGACAGAACAACAACTCTTCTACACAGGAGGTCCAGGAGGAAGAAGACAGAACAACAACTCTTCTACACAGGAGGTCCAGGAGGAAGACAGAACAACAACTCTTCTACACAGGAGGTCCAGGAGGAAGACAGAACAACAACTCTTCTACACAGGAGGTCCAGGAGGAAGAAGACAGAACAACAACTCTTCTACACAGGAGGTCCAGGAGGAAGACAGAACAACAACTCTTCTACACAGGAGGTCCAGGAGGAAGACAGAACAACAACTCTTCTACACAGGAGGTCCAGGAGGAAGAAGACAGAACAACAACTCTTCTACACAGGAGGTCCAGGAGGAAGACAGAACAACAACTCTTCTACACAGGAGGTCCACGAGGAAGACAGAACAACAACTCTTCTACACAGGAGGTCCAGGAGGAAGAAGACAGAACAACAACTCTTCTACACAGGAGGTCCAGGAGGAAGACAGAACAACAACTCTTCTACACAGGAGGTCCAGGAGGAAGAAGACAGAACAACAACTCTTCTACACAGGAGGTCCAGGAGGAAGACAGAACAACAACTCTTCTACACAGGAGGTCCAGGAAGAAGACAGAACAACAACTCTTCTACACAGGAGGTCCAGGAGGAAGACAGAACAACAACTCTTCTACACAGGAGGTCCAGGAGGAAGACAGAACAACAACTCTTCTACACAGGAGGTCCAGGAGGAAGACAGAACAACAACTCTTCTACACAGGAGGTCCAGGAGGAAGACAGAACAACAACTCTTCTACACAGGAGGTCCAGGAGGAAGAAGACAGAACAACAACTCTTCTACACAGGAGGTCCAGGAGGAAGACAGAACAACAACTCTTCTACACAGGAGGTCCAGGAGGAAGACAGAACAACAACTCTTCTACACAGGAGGTCCAGGAGGAAGACAGAACAACAACTCTTCTACACAGGAGGTCCAGGAAGAAGACAGAACAACAACTCTTCTACACAGGAGGTCCAGGAGGAAGACAGAACAACAACTCTTCTACACAGGAGGTCCAGGAGGAAGACAGAACAACAACTCTTCTACACAGGAGGTCCAGGAGGAAGAAGACAGAACAACAACTCTTCTACACAGGAGGTCCACAAGGAAGAAGACAGAACAACAACTCTTCTACACAGGAGGTCCAGGAGGAAGACAGAACAACAACTCTTCTACACAGGAGGTCCAGGAGGAAGACAGAACAACAACTCTTCTACACAGGAGGTCCAGGAGGAAGACAGAACAACAACTCTTCTACACAGGAGGTCCACGAGGAAGAAGACAGAACATCAACTCTTCTACACAGGAGGTCCACGAGGAAGAAGACAGAACATCAACTCTTCTACACAGGAGGTCCAGGAGGAAGACAGAACAACAACTCTTCTACACAGGAGGTCCAGGAGGAAGACAGAACAACAACTCTTCTACACACGAGGTCCAGGAGGAAGCAGACAGAACAACAACTCTTCTACACAGGAGGTCCAGGAGGAAGAAGACAGAACAACAACTCTTCTACACAGGAGGTCCAGGAGGAAGACAGAACAACAACTCTTCTACACAGGAGGTCCACGAGGAAGAAGACAGAACAACAACTCTTCTACACAGGAGATCCAGGAGGAAGACAGAACAACAACTCTTCTACACAGGAGGTCCAGGAGGAAGACAGAACAACAACTCTTCTACACAGGAGGTCCAGGAAGAAGACAGAACAACAACTCTTCTACACAGGAGGTCCAGGAGGAAGAAGACAGAACAACAACTCTTCTACACAGGAGGTCCACGAGGAAGACAGAACAACAACTCTTCTACACAGGAGGTCCAGGAGGAAGACAGAACAACAACTCTTCTACACAGGAGGTCCAGGAGGAAGACAGAACAACAACTCTTCTACACAGGAGGTCCAGGAGGAAGACAGAACAACAACTCTTCTACACAGGAGGTCCAGGAGGAAGAAGACAGAACAACAACTCTTCTACACAGGAGGTCCACGAGGAAGACAGAACAACAACTCTTCTACACAGGAGGTCCATGAGGAAGACAGAACAACAACTCTTCTACACAGGAGGTCCAGGAGGAAGACAGAACAACAACTCTTCTACACAGGAGGTCCACGAGGAAGACAGAACAACAACTCTTCTACACAGGAGGTCCAGGAGGAAGAAGACAGAACAACAACTCTTCTACACAGGAGGTCCAGGAGGAAGACAGAACAACAACTCTTCTACACAGGAGGTCCAGGAGGAAGACAGAACAACAACTCTTCTACACAGGAGGTCCACGAGGAAGAAGACAGAACAACAACTCTTCTACACAGGAGGTCCAGGAGGAAGAAGACAGAACAACAACTCTTCTACACAGGAGGTCCAGGAGGAAGAAGACAGAACAACAACTCTTCTACACAGGAGGTCCAGGAGGAAGAAGACAGAACAACAACTCTTCTACACAGGAGGTCCAGGAGGAAGAAGACAGAACAACAACTCTTCTACACAGGAGGTCCACGAGGAAGACAGAACAACAACTCTTCTACACAGGAGGTCCACGAGGAAGACAGAACAACAACTCTTCTACACAGGAGGTCCAGGAGGAAGAAGACAGAACAACAACTCTTCTACACAGGAGGTCCAGGAGGAAGACAGAACAACAACTCTTCTACACAGGAGGTCCAGGAGGAAGAAGACAGAACAACAACTCTTCTACACAGGAGGTCCAGGAGGAAGACAGAACAACAACTCTTCTACACAGGAGGTCCAGGAAGAAGACAGAACAACAACTCTTCTACACAGGAGGTCCAGGAGGAAGAAGACAGAACAACAACTCTTCTACACAGGAGGTCCAGGAGGAAGAAGACAGAACAACAACTCTTCTACACAGGAGGTCCAGGAGGAAGACAGAACAACAACTCTTCTACACAGGAGGTCCAGGAGGAAGACAGAACAACAACTCTTCTACACAGGAGGTCCAGGAGGAAGACAGAACAACAACTCTTCTACACAGGAGGTCCAGGAGGAAGAAGACAGAACAACAACTCTTCTACACAGGAGGTCCAGGAGGAAGACAGAACAACAACTCTTCTACACAGGAGGTCCAGGAGGAAGAAGACAGAACAACAACTCTTCTACACAGGAGGTCCAGGAGGAAGACAGAACAACAACTCTTCTACACAGGAGGTCCAGGAGGAAGACAGAACAACAACTCTTCTACACAGGAGGTCCAGGAGGAAGAAGACAGAACAACAACTCTTCTACACAGGAGGTCCAAGAGGAAGAAGACAGAACAACAACTCTTCTACACAGGAGGTCCACGAGGAAGAAGACAGAACAACAACTCTTCTACACAGGAGGTCCAGGAGGAAGAAGACAGAACAACAACTCTTCTACACAGGAGGTCCAGGAAGAAGAAGACAGAACAACAACTCTTCTACACAGGAGGTCCAGGAGGAAGACAGAACAACAACTCTTCTACACAGGAGGTCCAGGAGGAAGACAGAACAACAACTCTTCTACACAGGAGGTCCAGGAGGAAGACAGAACAACAACTCTCCTACACAGGAGGTCCACGAGGAAGACAGAACAACAACTCTTCTACACAGGAGGTCCAGGAGGAAGACAGAACAACAACTCTTCTACACAGGAGGTCCAGGAGGAAGAAGACAGAACAACAACTCTTCTACACAGGAGGTCCAGGAGGAAGAAGACAGAACAACAACTCTTCTACACAGGAGGTCCATGAGGAAGAAGACAGAACAACAACTCTTCTACACAGGAGGTCCAGGAGGAAGAAGACAGAACAACAACTCTTCTACACAGGAGGTCCAGGAGGAAGACAGAACAACAACTCTTCTACACAGGAGGTCCAGGAGGAAGACAGAACAACAACTCTTCTACACAGGAGGTCCAGGAGGAAGACAGAACAACAACTCTCCTACACAGGAGGTCCACGAGGAAGACAGAACAACAACTCTTCTACACAGGAGGTCCAGGAGGAAGACAGAACAACAACTCTTCTACACAGGAGGTCCAGGAGGAAGAAGACAGAACAACAACTCTTCTACACAGGAGGTCCAGGAGGAAGACAGAACAACAACTCTTCTACACAGGAGGTCCAGGAGGAAGACAGAACAACAACTCTTCTACACAGGAGGTCCAGGAGGAAGACAGAACAACAACTCTTCTACACAGGAGGTCCACGAGGAAGAAGACAGAACAACAACTCTTCTACACAGGAGGTCCAGGAGGAAGACAGAACAACAACTCTTCTACACAGGAGGTCCAGGAGGAAGACAGAACAACAACTCTTCTACACAGGAGGTCCACGAGGAAGAAGACAGAACAACAACTCTTCTACACAGGAGGTCCAGGAGGAAGACAGAACAACAACTCTTCTACACAGGAGGTCCAGGAGGAAGCAGACAGAACAACAACTCTTCTACACAGGAGGTCCAGGAGGAAGAAGACAGAACAACAACTCTTCTACACAGGAGGTCCAGGAGGAAGACAGAACAACAACTCTTCTACACAGGAGGTCCACGAGGAAGAAGACAGAACAACAACTCTTCTACACAGGAGATCCAGGAGGAAGACAGAACAACAACTCTTCTACACAGGAGGTCCAGGAGGAAGAAAGAGATGATTGGCTTTTAATCAGGGGTGTAAAAAGTACCCAGAAATTATACTTAAGTGAAAGTATGCGTACCGTCTCAAAATCTCTCAAGTAAGAGTCAGAGTATCTGGCTAAAAACACACTTGAGTAAAAGTAAAAAAGTTTCTACTTTTAAATGTACTTAAGTACTAAAAAGTCAAAGTAAAAACCTTTTTTCTGACTAGTATGTCTCACATTTTAGCTATTCTTTATATTGTATATAGTCCAGTATATTGTGTGTGTACATTGTGTCCTATATGTTACTTTATGTTTATATTAGATCTTTTATACACTGTGGGAAGGGGGGAATGCAATTTCATTTTTCTGTATGTCTTGCACATTATGAGAAATGACAATAAAGTTGACTTTGACTTTGACTTTGATGTAGAGAAATTCGAATTTCATGTGTATATTTTACATATTTTACATATTAGACCATGAAAGAGTCTCATTTCTAGAGACCAACGTCTCTTTTCTAGAGCCTAAATGTGTTTCGCACAAATAAAAAAAAGTTTACCATATTATCCTCCTTGTTTGTTTGTCTCTCTTTACACGGAGCAGTTGCCTCTCTTGGCCTCGGGGGGCCGCTATTGTGCGAAAGATGTCTAGTTTAAATGCACCTTGACCATATGGAACATAGTAGTAAAAACACACAAATTGGAGAAGCAGACAGGGGTTCTGAGATGGGTAGCACATGACAAGAGATTCAAACCAGGGAGGTTAGACCATGGATTCAGAAGGTGGGAGAGGGGGGGGGCAACAGCGATATGCAAAATGATAGAGAAGGGGGAAATGCAGACACTACAAAAATTAAAGGAGAAATTTGGACTAGAAAACAGGGACCACTTCAGATATCTACAGGTTAGAGACTACTACAACAAAGAAATAAGGGGGGCCAAAGACGAAGAACAGAATGGAATAATCAAGATGATAGTATGGGCATACGAAGGGGGGCAAGGAAGAGTAATATCAGCAATATACCGGGCTATAATGAACAGCAAGGGACACACGACCGATTACATAAGGGAGAAATGGGAGAGAGAACTAGAGATAGAAATAACAGGGAAGGAATGGGGGAACATATGCGAGGTGCAACATTCAACAACAGGATCGAGGATATGGAAAGAGTTTGGATGGAAAAACATAATCAGATTCTTTATAACCCCAGAGCTGAAGGGAAAATATGCACCAACACAAGCATGCTGGAGGATGTGTGGGAAGGAGGGGGCAAATCACACGCACATATTCTGGGGATGTCAGAAGCTGAAGGGGTATTGGGAGGAGATAGGGGAGGCAATGATCAGAATATTAGGATACGGGTTACCACAAACAGGACTGGTGCTTTACTTAGGAGACCTGACACATGAGGGAATACAAGGGGGGGACAAATATTTAATAAAAATAATGTTGATAGCGGCCAGAAAAGCAATAACAAGACTGTGGTACAAAGAAGACCCACCGACAATAGCACAATGGGTAGGAATAGTGGAAGAGATACAGGATATGGAGAGGATAACACACATGCTGAGATTACAGGAAGAGAAATTTGGAGAAAGATGGGGAAAGTGGGAGGATTACAAGGGGAACGAAAACGACATCACAGAGGAGGAACCAAATACAACACAAGAGGGCGAAGGATAAAGGAGGAAAGAAGCTCAAGGGGGGTCTCTGAACCCGTGTCCAGTGATGGGCAGTAGCTAGCTACAAGTAGCGACGCTACATAGCTTAACTACAATTCTCAGTAGCGTGCTGGTAGCTCGCTACTTTTTAACCAGGGTAGCGATCTCTGTAGCGGAGCTATTTATAGAACGAAGTAGTAACGTAGCGACGAGAAAAGTTACACGCTACTTTCGAGAGAAACAGTCTAGACTAGAAGATCTGCGAGGAGAAAAAAAACTCCCCGTAAAAAACCCACTATGATTGGTTGGTTTGTTTAGATATGAGTGACGACTCACGATTGGGTATGGTAGGCCAAAACATTATGGGTAGGCCAATCAGAGGCAGGATAGGGCGGGACTCCAGCCGCAAAGCAGGAAGTGAAAATCAAAACACAGACGTATTGAATTAATGCAATTTAACGGATTACATGAACCAGTCTGCGCGAAATGGCAGAGGGGTTCGATGGCATTGATGAAGATGATGATGTCAATAACAACAATGACTCTCCATGGCCCTATCTGGGACACATTTATGAGTTTGACTGAAAGAACGGCTAAAACATATGCTGCTCTCTCAACACATCCAGCACTAACTTGAAGACACATTCAGGTGAGCTGATGAAAATCAACTGTTCCCAAACAGCACACAAGTCAGTACACTTTGTCAACAGCTTTAACTAAGATAGCTGCTATCATGATGTTTCACTGTAGGCAGAAAATGAACAATATTATTGGGGTGGAGAAAAGAAAAAAAGAGGGAAAAGCAGTGGTTCTCAACCTGTGGGACAGGACCCCCAGGGGGGGGGGTCCCCACATGATTTTGGGGCCATGGAATGTTTTGTGAGTTACATATTTAAATACATTTGGTCATTTAGCTGACACTTTCATTCAAAGCAACTTACAAATTGTGTACAACAAGTCAGTAGGAGTGGTACATATCTAGCAGCCAAGGATAAGTAGTATTGTTTGTCAGTGTCAAGCTTGAGTGTTATACTCTGAGTACATACTGTAGTAGTATAGACATATTAGCATAGTTGGTAGTAGTATATACATGGTAGCATAATACTAGTAAAATGAAGTAAAACAATTCAGATATTGAAGAAGTGTGTAATACAAGTTCATGTTAAAAGGATGACACAAAAAGCCAGACCGAGGGCTTGTTTCAGTTTTATAATAAACAATCAAACTGAGAATTTTTTTTCCTGCCTATTTGTTTGGTGGAAACTTGGTCACGAAGTAAAAAAAAAAAAAAAGTAGTGCCGATGTAGCTAGCTATTTTTGCCATGTTCTTGTAGTGTAGCTTGCTACATTTCTCTGGGGATAGCTTCCATTGTAGTTGAGCTATATTTAATCGAGAGTAACTTGTAGTGTAGCTTGCTACATTTTCCAAGTAGCTTGCCCATCACTGCCCGTGTCACACACCTTTGCTTTAGTTAGTTTTTTTTTTCTATTATTATTTATGTTGGGTATGACAAGTATTTTATGATTTTTGTACTTTATTATTTAGGGTTAGGGTTATTATTATTTATTATTTCGTGTTGTTTTATGATGTGTTTAATTTTAATTTCAGGAAAGTACCCACATACAATGTACCCACATACAATGACAGACTACAAAGGCACCCCCCTCAAACTGAACAGTGACATCTCCTTAGCAAATGATCTCAATTCCTTCTATGCGAGGTTTGAGGCTGTGAATAACCACACCAGCCTACAAACCACGGCAATGGGGGGGGGGGGGTCTGCTGATGGAGACTCAGTGTTCAGGGTAACAGAGCATGAGGTGAGACGGATCTTTAAAAAAGTGAATATCAGGAAGGCAGCAGGACCGGATGGCATCCCCGGCCGCGTCCTAAAAGTCTGTGCCGACCAACTGGCCCCGGTATTCACTGACATCTTCAACCTGTCCTTGGAACAGGCTGTCATCCCCACCTGTCTGAAGAAGTCCACCATCATCCCTGTACCCAAAAAATCTACGCCCGCTTGCCTCAACGACTACCGCCCTGTAGCCCTCACCTCCATAGCCATGAAGTGCTTTGAGAAGCTAGTGAAGGGCTACATCTGTTCCTCCCTCCCCATCAACCTGGACCCTCTGCAATTTGCATATCGCCCCAACAGGTCCACGGAGGACGCCATAGCCCATGTGCTGCACACAGCAGCATCACACCTGGACAAGAGGCAGGGGAACTATGTGAGAATGCTGTTCATCGACTACAGCTCAGCATTCAATACCATAGTCCCCTCCAAACTCATAGCCAAGCTCAGGGACCTGGGCTTGAACTATGACCTCTGCCAGTGGGTCTTGGACTTCCTGACGGGCAGACCCCAGGTGGTAAGAGCCGGCAACTGCACCTCCTCATCCATCACGCTCAACATAGGGGCCCCCCAGGGCTGTGTTCTGAGCCCCCTCCTCTACTCCCTGTACACACATGACTGCGTAGCACAGCGGAACAACAACACCATCATCAAATTTGCTGATGACACAGTAGTGGTGGGCCTGATCTCTGCCAACGACGAAAGGGCCTACCTGGAAGAGGTAGAGAACCTGTCACAGTGGTGTCAGGAGAACTGCCTCTCCCTGAACGTCAGCAAAACAAAATAGATGATTGTGGACTTCAGGAGGTCGGGGGTCAAGGACTACAGCCCCCTCAGCATCGACGGGGCACCGGTTGAGAGAGTGAACAGTTTCAAGTACCTCGGAGCCCACATATCCGAGGACTTGACATGGACCACACACATTGACAGTGTTGTGAAGAAGGCACGACAACGCCTCTACTTCCTCAGGCGCCTAAGGAAGTTCCAAGTCAGTCAGAAGATCCTTAGGAACTTCTACTCATGTACAATAGAGAGCATCCTGACCGGCAACATCACCTCCTGGTTTGGGAATAGCACTGCACAAGACCGTAGCAGACTACAAAGAGTGACACGTTCAGCCGAACGCACAATTGGAGGGGGGCTTCCCACCCTCCAGAACATTTACAACAAGCGGTGCAAGGGGAAGGCTAAGAGAATTATTAAGGACTCGAGCCACCCGAACAACTGCCTCTTTGAACTGCTGCGGTCAGGCAAGCGATACCGGAGTCTTAAGGCGAGCACAGAAAGACTCAGAAGAAGCTTCTATCCCCAGGCCATCAGGCTGCTAAACGAACAATAATCACTATGCAACAACCATCAAATGCACACAGCACACACACCCACACGCACACACTCACTCAAACAAACAACACACTGCAGCACCCACTCTCCACACTTTAGATCACACAAACACACTTACACTTTATATTTATTGATAAAGGATTTGCACTACAACTCGTACAACTACTGTGAATTGTACCTAAATTGCACCTCGTCCCATTTCTCCATTTCTGCCTTGCACTATATAGTATTGTATATTAGTACACTGCACAGTATTGTATATTGTATGGTAACTACGTCTATTCTGCATCGAACATTGTACATATGTCTAAACTGAACACTGTGACCTCATTTTTTTTACTTCTAATTTTACTATGTTATTTTATTTCATACTTATCTTGTCTTGCACAGTCTCTGGAGCGCAACAGTAAGAAGCATTTTGTATAAAAGTATTCTGTACTTCTGTATGACAACTATTAAAGAAACTTGAAACTTGAACTTGAAACATATGTATGTCATGTTATGGATGTCAATATAAATGTTATGTTGTATGTCCATAAGTGTTAAATAAAAATGTAAGTTTAAAAAAAAAAAAAAAATGTCTAGTTTAGGTTTAAGTAAAGGATCACCCAGTGATCTGTATACCTGAGATGTTCTTTGATCTTCTGAGGCTCCATCTGGTCCAGGAACTCTCTGAGGTATCCGCTGGATGACCCGGCGTCTGTCTGGGAGCCCGTGGGTCTGGAGAACCAGCCTGGAGCAGGCAGCGCACAACGAGGCGTTCAGTGCAACATCAGATACCAACCACCGTGTTCCTTCACGTACACAGGTTTATATGTGCTGCTGGTGACCAACCACCGTGTTCCTTCACGTACACAGGTTTATATGTGCTGCTGGTGACCAACCACCGTGTTCCTTCACGTACACAGGTTTATATGTGCTGCTGGTGACCAACCACCGTGTTCCTTCACGTACACAGGTTTATATGTGCTGCTGGTGACCAACCACCGTGTTCCTTCACGTACACAGGTTTATATGTGCTGCTGGTGACCAACCACCGTGTTCCTTCACGTACACAGGTTATATATCGTATTTGCTTTTGCGTCCCGCTCTGAGCCTTATGAGATACCCCTTATCTCCTATGATACCTATTGTATCTCCAATGAAAACAACTACATGCACCCCACCTGTATGGGGCCCCGCCCCTATGGTGGCACCGCCCATATAACCGTGACTCTGGTCACCAAAACACCCTTCCTCTATTTTCGTCCCAGCGTACTGGCTGCGTGCACCATATGTTAACTAGCAGGATGAAAAAGATCAGAGTCATAATGTTGAAAGCTTACCGGAGGTTGCTGGCCCCTGGCATCTTCGACGCATGTTTTCGGCGACACGACGGGCCTATGTTGATGTTCCTTGTCTAATGACAGCAGATCGAGGTTCAGCTGTACAAGATTGGCTGTCGGGCCAGCTTGTACTCAGGTAGGCCCTGTGTCTTCAGGCATGGGTATTAGTGTTAGTAATGCTGGTTTGTTTTGTTACACAACCATGTTGTGTGTTGGCGCCGGGGGCAGGATGGTTTGGTGAACGTTCACTGTAGGGAACGGTTTCCAAGCTGTCTTGGGCGTGCTACTAAACATCTAATGCTATGCTACATGCTATTGCTAATGCCACATGCTATTGCTACTGCTAACTGCTACGCTGTTCTAATGTCTCCGCCGTGAGATGTTGTCACTTCTCCCTCCTCTTGCCCGGTTCATCAATGAAGGTCAGTCGGTAGCTGTTGTGGGTTTTTTTGCTGAGTCCTATTTACCTTTTTTCGGGTAAATGGGTTGACAACAGGGTAGGCCGTGGCTAGGTTTCCTAGCCAGGTATGTTACCTTGTGTTCGGCGGGGTCTATGGAACGGTGTCCCCATCTGGGGCGATGCGTGAGCTCGGCGGTGTAGCAGTAGAGCTATATTACTGCAGGATGGGACTTAACGGCGGGTTATGGCTCAGCTGGCTAGTTCCTATCCACATTGGCGTCGGGTAGTGGGGCTATGGGTCCAGCCGACATGGTAAACATGTTGCGTGTCTGTGCGCAGGCGTTGTCGATCTGGGTCCCACATCGCCTCACGCTAGGCTGTAGTAGTATAGGGGCAGGGCCGCCTGGGAGAAATGTGAGGCCCTGGGCGAATTTAAACGCGAGGCCCCCCACCCCTTGAGGCGGCCCTGTGTAGTGGGCTATTGTTTCGTTCTGTCACTCTGCTATGAGAAGGTCTGTCTTGCTACAGTTTTCTCTCCTCTCAACCATTCATACTTACGGTCAATCGGTATACTGGGGAGTAGTGCGGGGGGGGCTTTGTTTACCTTTTTTGGTAAATGGGCTAAGCTAGGGCTGGTGTGCTGTTGTGAATATTTTGAATGAAGGCGGGACTAGTTCGCTCTGGTCCGCCTCCCCTTAACGTTGTGTGTATGGGTTTGCTCATTCTACAGTATTTTGTGGTTTAGTTCTTTTATTCATTTAACCCTTTCATGGTGCACACCACAGTGGAGGTTGCTGTTTGCAACCACCACTGGTGCTCCGTGTTAACATCAGTCCTTTGTTTTTGACATATTGAAACAGTGCCCCGCCCGGCCGACGCCATGGGTGGGTCGGCCTGGCGAGTGGCTGGTGGGCTGTTAAAGCTTGTACCGCCACGGTATGGAATTGGCAACGATTAGAACTGTGTTCGAATTGCTGTTTTTTTCTATTAAAAAAATGGTGTCTGGTGGCGGGGCCTTGAGGGCCAGCCGACGTCGACACATTGCGCGAGGTTGTTGACGTTATTAGCTTTGACCCAGCCGCAAGCTATAACCGCTCAGGGTTCCCCTCTCCGCAGGGGATTTTGGTCTTCTGCTGGAGCGCGGGCGGTATTGTCCTAGGCTCTACACCGCCTCACACCGCGCAGCCAGAAGAGGAGAGAGCACGGCCTCGTCAGCGGCGATGACGAGGTCCTCGACAGGCGGCCATGTTTTCCCCCGCCGGAGGTATCCTGGGCGTTGATTCGACAGGTGTCCACAAGGCCGACAGCCTTGGCGGCCGAGGGATCGGCCATGTAGGATGGGTTCGGCTTGAACAAACAAGCCGTCACCGTCCTGCCGCGAGCAGCCCGCTCTCCGATCACTCTCTTCCCCAACACCAGCGGAAAAAGTGGGCTCTGATTGTTTCCTTTGGCTGCAGGCCGCGTGCCTTCGTTGATGCGCGGGCGGCCCCCCTTTCGCTTCTCATGGGGACAGGGGCTGACACCCAGTTGATGGCTGAGCCTGGGTCTGTCCGTGAGAATGTTGTGCTGTCAAGCGGCTCCCACACCTTGAACTGTGTTGGTTGAGCCTGGTGTTACGTCTGTCAACTTAAGTGTTGTCAGCAGGGGGGCTTGAAACCTTTTGAGGCACACAGTGCGGGCTTCCCCGGCCTTGCCTTCGCCAGGCCAGGTATCATGTTGGTGCCTCCCACTCCTGAAATATTGGCAAGTGGTCGCAGCTCACATGATTTGGGGTGGTAGTAATATCACTGCAGGGCTACGGTGTGTAGGAACCCATGGGGGCCTTACACCTTGCATGTCCGGCTGCAGAACAACTCCTCAGCATGTTCTGGAGGGGTGTTCAATGGGGGGGCTTTTTTCATCGGAAGCCCCCCGTATCAGACCGGCCCTTTCTGTCGGGGTTCCCCCTTGGGTGCGATTGCCTCGTGGGTGGTGTCAGGGTCAGATGTTCCGACACGGAACGCGCTGCTCGCACGGTTCCAGGGTTGGCTACGCACAGCGGGGGGACCGGGCCAACTATCTACAGTTCCTGGCGGACCTGCGCCACGTGACGGCGGGTGCGTTGGGAGTGTTGTCACATATGACTACGGCAGTACCATATGTCGAGGTGGATGGAGAGAAGGCTGAGGCGGGGACTTGTGTTTACACAACCCCACCCGTTTTCAGGTTTGGTACAGACCCTATTGTCAGGGTCTCCAGCAGTGACAGCTCTGGTCAACGAGATCCAATCTCTGTGGACGAAGCAAGCCATCGTCGTGGCGTTCTCCTCCCGGTGTTCTCTGCCTGAGAAGTCGGGAGGGAGGGGTGTAAGACCCAGGCTGGACCTGTCCCATGGGAAGGTTCAGCATTTTTTGGATCATCTCCTACCTGTTGAACAATGTCAGGTGAAGGTCTGGTTCTCCTCCATAGACCTGTAGGATGCGTATGCGCATCTCCGATCTTCCATCCTAGGGCTTACCTACGCTTCCTTTGCAGGGTTAGCATATGAGTACCAGAGGCTGCCGTTCGGTTTTCTCTGGCTCCCCGCATCTTCACCAAGTGCGTGGAGGCCACACTGGGGCCTCTGCTTCGTCAGGGGTTACGGAGTGTTCTGCCCTGATGACGTTCTGGTCCTTCGCGGTCAAGGTGGATCGTCAGGTCTCGTACCAGGCAGGTCTCTACCAGCCTGGGGTTGCTGTAGACTGGATGTAGAGTACTCCTCTTCCCAGTCAACGGTTGGAGAGCTATGGGCATCCATCTCAGAGCGTGTTGTCAACACGCTCGGGAGGTTCCGTCCTAGGACGGTTACGGCGCTGTCTCACGTCGCGTTTTCACCGACGCCTCCCTCGCTGGTGACGGGTCGGGCCAACGCAGTAGGGGGCAGCTGGCAAACCATGCTGCCCGGTCTGCGCTACGTTCAATGTGTTGGTGTTGAAAGCGGTCCTTCTGGTCCACAAATGGTGTTGATCAGGACGGACGATACGACGTCAGTGTCGTGTATCGACAGACAGGGAGGAGTACGCTTCCCCTGTCTGCACCAGGCGGCGGGCGGCTAGCTATGGGCGTCCTCCATCTGCGCGGCCTGAGGGCTCCCCACGTCCCCGGCAGGGAGAATGTGGGTGCAGGTGTACTGTCGCGGGGCGGTCCTCATCCTGACGGGGGAGGATTACGTCTGGACATGGCCAGGCGGGTCTGGGACCGATGCCGTGCCGCCAGGGATTCTTCCCCATACATCTGTTAGGTCAGTTGTTGGGACGGGTACGTTGAGGGGCGCAGGTTCTTGATCCTGATGGTGTTACCATCTGGAATGCGCATGCTCCCTCCACTGTCGCGCTTACGCGGGCAGATGACATATGTTCCAAGTGTGGTGTAAGGCGGGGGGCCGGGACTCAGTCTCCTGCCCCCTGGATGCTGTCCTTAGTTACCTCCAGTCTCTCCTTGATAGACTGTCGGTTTCGATGGTGAGGGTATATGCAGCAGCTATATCCTCCTATCATGAGGGGTTTGAGGGGATGTCTTGTTCAGCCACCCTCTTGTGAAGCGTTTCCTGCTTGGCGCTCGACGCGTTAAGCCGGTGCAACGCTCCTTGGCTCCGACTTGGGATCTTCAATTGGTCCTCGGTCGGTTGTCCTTGGCCCCGTTTGAGCCGCTCGAGCAGGCGCCGTTGGGACAGCTGTCCTTCAAGACCGCGTTCCTACTGGCTGTCACTTCCGCTAAACGCGTAGGTGAGCTCTGTGCTCTCTCGGTACGTCCAGATTGCCTGTCTTTTCGGACCGATTGCGGTGCCACTTTGCGACCTAATCCTGCTTTCGTGCCTAAGAATATCCGGAGTTCCTTCCGCTCCCGGGATATTGTGGTTCAGGCGTTTCGTCCTCCTCCTCACACTAGTGAGTAAGATGCGGGCCTTCACCTGTCATGTCCAGTCCGTGCTTGGGGATTTACCTCAGCCGTACTCAGGATTTCAGGGTTACCGACCAGCTTTTTGTCTGTTACGGTGGGGCTCGTGCTGGTAAGGCACTGTCGGAGCAGCGCCTGTCCCATTGGTTGTGCGAGGGCATTACCCTCTGCTACACGTTGGCTGGGCAGGATCCCCCTGGGGGCGTCAGGGCGCACTCCACTTGTGGGGTGGCTGCTTCTGCCGCTCTCCTGGGTGGGGCCTCGGTGGAGGACATCTGTGCTGCAGCTTCATGGTCCTCCCCGGGTCCCTTTGTAAGGTTTTACCTCATGGACATGACCGGGGGTTCTGTCTCCCAGGCGGTTCTGGGGTCTGTGGCCTTTCCTGCTTCCCGTCCTTTGGTCGGGTAGCAGGAGTGTATGGGTATGGGCCACAGTGTGTTGAGTCACACGTGGTTCCGCCTGTACGGTGTGTTCAAGGGGTTCTAGTTCCCTCTTGTTCGCATTCAGGTGGAGTTGACTGCGCCCCCCTTCATTAGGAAGGATGGGGTGACAGGGCTCCCCGCACCCCTTGATGTGGGCTTACGGGTCCTCAGGGGGTACATTTGTCGGGTCTCGCGTCCGCTCTTCCCCATATCTCATAAGGCTCAGAGCGGGACGCGAAAGCAAATGCGATATATAACGATAGGTTATGTAGATAACCTAGTTATATTAGTATTGGTATATTAGTACTCTTGAGGGATCTTTTCCTGGGACGGGATTTGGCGAGGAAGGGTGTTTTGGTGACCAGAGTCACGGTTATATGGGCGGTGCCACCATAGGGGCGGGGCCCCATACAGGTGGGGTGCATGTAGTTGTTTTCGTTGGAGATACAATAGGTATCATAGGAGATAAGGGGTATCTCATAAGGCTCAGAGCGGGACGCTCAGCCAATACTAATATAACTAGGTTATCTACATAACCTATCGTTTATATGTGCTGCTGGTGACCAACCACCGTGTTCCTTCACGTACACAGGTTTATATGTGCTGCTGGTGACCAACCACCGTGTTCCTTCACGTACACAGGTTTATATGTGCTGCTGGTGACCAACCACCGTGTTCCTTCACGTACACAGGTTTATATGTGCTGCTGGTGACCCGCATCGTAGACAGACATCACAAACAGATCTCACGCTGACAAACAGCATTTACAGCACATTAACAGCACATTAACAGCACATTAACAGCACATTAACAGCACACTAACAGCACACTAACAGCACATTAACAGCACATTAACAGCACATTAACAGCACATTTACAGCATATTTACAGCACATTAACAGCACATTAACAGCACACTAACAGCACATTAACAGCACATTTACAGCACATTAACAGCACATTTACAACACATTAACAGCACATTAACAGCATATTTACAGCACATTAACAGTACATTAACAGCACATTAACAGCACATTAACAGCACATTAACAGCACACTAACAGCACACTAACAGCACATTAACAGCACATTAACAGCACATTAACAGCACATTTACAGCATATTTACAGCACATTAACAGCACATTAACAGCACACTAACAGCACATTAACAGCACATTTACAGCACATTAACAGCACATTTACAACACATTTACAGCACATTAACAGCATATTTACAGCACATTAACAGCACATTAACAGCACATTAACAACACATTTACAGCATATGTACAACACATTAACAGCACATTAACAACACATTAACAGCACATTAACAACACATTAACAGCACATTAACAGCACATTAACAGCACATTAACAGCATATTTACAACACATTTACAGCATATTTACAACACATTTACAGCACATTAACAGCACATTAACAGCACATTAACAACACATTAACAGCACATTTACAGCACATTAACAGCACATTAACAGCACATTTACAGCACATTAACAGCACATTTACAGCACATTTACAGCACATTAACAGCGCATTTACAGCACATTAACAGCACATTAACAGCACATTAACAGGACATTAACAGCACAATAACAGCACATTAACAGCACATTAACAGCACATTTACAGCACATTAACAGCACATTTACAGCACATTTACAACACATTTACAGCACATTAACAGCACATTAACAGCACATTAACAGCACATTTACAGCACATTAACAGCATATTTACAAAACATTAACAGCACATTAACAGCACATTTACAACACATTAACAGCACATTGACAGCACATTTACAGCATATTTACAACACATTAACAGCACATTAACAGCATATTTACAACACATTAACAGCACATTAACAGCATATTTACAACACATTAACAGCATATTTACAACACATTAACAGCACATTAACAGCACATTAACAGCACATTAACAGCATATTTACAACACATTAACATCATATTTACAACACATTAACAGCACATTAACAGCACATTAACAGCACATTAACAGCATATTTACAACACATTAACAGCACATTAACAGCATATTTACAACACATTAACAGCATATTTACAACACATTAACAGCACATTATCAGCACATTAACAGTACATTTACAGCACATTAACAGCATATTTACAACACATTAACAGCACATTAACAACACATTAACAGCACATTAACAGCACATTTACAGCACATTAACAGCACATTAACAGCACATTTACAACACATTAACAGCACATTTACAGCACAATAACAGCACATTAACAGCACATTAACAGCACATTAACAGCACATTAACAGCACATTAACAGCATATTTACAACACATTAACAGCACATTAACAGCACATTAACAGCATATTTACAACACATTAACAGCACATTAACAGCATATTTACAACACATTAACAGCATATTTACAACACATTAACAGCACATTATCAGCACATTAACAGTACATTTACAGCACATTAACAGCATATTTACAACACATTAACAACACATTAACAGCATATTTACAGCACATTAACAGCATATTTACAGCACATTAACAGCACATTTACAGCACATTAACAGCACATTAACAGCACATTTACAACACATTAACAGCACATTTACAGCACAATAACAGCACATTGACAGCACATTAACAGCACATTAACAGCACATTAACAGCACATTTACAGCACATTAACAGCACATTTACAGCACATTAACAGCATATTTACAACACATTAACAGCACATTAACAGCACATTAACAGCACATTAACAGCACATTTACAGCACATTAACAGCACATTAACAGTACATTAACAGCACACTAACAGCACATTGACAGCACATTAACAGCATATTAACAGCATATTTACAACACATTAACAGCACATTAACAGCATATTTACAACACATTAACATCATATTTACAACACATTAACAGCACATTAACAGCACATTAACAGCACATTCACAGCACATTAACAGCATATTTACAACACATTAACAGCACATTAACAGCATATTTACAACACATTAACAGCACATTAACAGCATATTTACAACACATTAACAGCATATTTACAACACATTAACAGCACATTAACAGCACATTAACAGCATATTTACAACACATTAACAGCACATTTACAGCACATTAACAGCATATTTACAACACATTAACAGCACATTTACAACACATTAACAGCACATTTACAGCACATTAACAGCATATTTACAACACATTAACAGCATATTTACAACACATTTACAACACATTTACAACACACTAACAGCATATTTACAACACATTAACAGCACATTAACAGCACATTAACAGCACATTAACAGCATATTTACAACACATTAACAGCATATTTACAACACATTAAAGGATAACTCCACTATTTTGGGAAATTAGCTTATTTAACATCTTCCCTGGAGTTAGACAAGAAGATGCATACCTTTTTTGTCTCTGTGCGTGCATTTTAGCTTTGGGAATAGATGCTCCGTTAGCATAGCTTAGCTTCATCACTGGAAGTGAGGCAGGACAGTAGCCTTACAGTGCCTTACAGTGTATTGCAAGGTCTGACATTGACCAAACTTGATATGCATGACCTTGGTGGGCTCTAGGTCAACTCCTGAAAAGGGGGTCAATGTCAGACTTTGCAATCAAAAGTTAGGGGGCTAATAACCCTTGCCATAATTTCAGTGCGCCCCTAACTTTTGATTGCAAGGTCTGACATTGACCCCCTTTTCAGGAGTTGACCTAGAGCCCACCAAGGTCATGCATATCAAGTTTGGTCAATGTCAGACCTTGCAATACACTGTAAGGCACTGTAAGGCTACTGTCCTGCCTCACTTCCAGTGATGAAGCTAAGCTATGCTAACGGAGCATCTATTCCCAAAGCTAAAATGCACGCACAGAGACAAAAAAGGTATGCATCTTCTTGTCTAACAACAGGGAAGATGTTAAATAAGCTAATTTCCCAAAATAGTGGAGTTATCCTTTAACAGCACATTTACAGCACATTAACAGCACATTTACAGCACATTAACAGCATATTTACAACACATTAACAGCACATTAACAGCATATTTACAGCACATTAACAGCACATTTACAGCACATTAACAGCATATTTACAACACATTAACAGCACATTAACAGCACATTTACAGCACATTAACAGCACATTAACAGCACATTTACAGCACATTAACAGCACATTAACAGCACATTAACGGAAGGTTATCCTATAACCTAGTTATATCAATACTGGCTGAGCGTCTCGCTCTTCGCCATAATGAGAGATATCTCTTATCTCCCGCACCTACTGTGCTAAACAAAACAATGCACCCATGCACCTGACCAGGCCCCGCCCCGCCCCAGCGTCCTCCTATAAGACACCGGACATGGTCACACTCCCCCTTACTCGGGAAAAAGTTTCCATCATAGAAAACCCAACCAAGGGATCTCAGGGCGCCAAGAGCGAGACGCTCAGCCAGTATTCATATAACTAGGTTATAGGATAACCTTACGTTATATAGCATTACTGGCCTCGCGTCTCGCTCTTCGCCATAATGAGATATGGGGCAGAGCAGACGCGTGTCCCGACAAGTGTACCCCCTGAGGACCCGCAAGCCCTACTACCAGGGGGGAAGGGAGTCACGTCCACCCGCCCTTCCTAGTGAAGAGGGGGCGGCAGTCAACTCCACCAAAGTGTGAAAAAAGAGGGAACCAGAGACCCCTAAAAACGCACAGCACAGGCGGGACCACGTGTGACACATCACCCTGTGGCACACACCCACACACCCCTGCTAACCCACCGAGAGGCGGGACGCAGGGGAGGTCCCAGACCTCAGAACCGCCTGCGAGACAGAACCCCCAGTCATGTCCATGAGGTAAAACCTAACGAAGGGACCCGGGGAGGACCAGGAGGCCGCAGCACAGATGTCCTCCACCGAGGCCCCCCCTAACAAGGCGGCAGAGGACACCACCCCATGAGTGGAGTGCGCCCTGACACCCCTAGGGGGGGCTAGCCCAGCCAACGTGTAGCAAAGGGCAATGCCCTCGCACAACCAACGTGACAGGTGCTGCTTGGACAGTGCCTTATCAGCGCGAGGGCCACCGTAACAAACAAAAGTTGATCGGTAGCCCTGAGATCCCGAGTCCGACTGAGGTAAACCCCCAAAGCACGGACAGGACACGACAGATGAAGGCTCGCCTCCAACCCACTAGGGTGAGGAGGTGGATGAAATGCCTGAATCACAATATCCCTGGAGCGAAAAGAGCTCCGGATATTCTTAGGCACGAAGACTGGATTAGGCCTCAGAGTCGCACCGCTATTGGCACGAATAGACAAGCACTCAGGCCGCACCGAGAGAGCACACAGCTCACCCACGCGCTTAGCAGAGGTGATGGCCAGTAGGAACGCAGTCTTGAAGACAGCGGCTCCAACGGCGCCTGCTCAAGAGGCTCAACGGGGCCTCAGACAACCGGCCGAGGACCAGTTGGAGGTCCCACTCGGAGACAGAGAACATTCCACCGGCTTAAGACGCCGAGCGCCAAGCAGGAACGTCCCACGAGAGGGTGGCTGAACAACGTTCTGCCCCCACACTCGACCATACGCCACTCCCCAGCATAAGCCGTGGTAGAGGACGGAGCGCACGCGTACCGGATAGCGTTAAACACAGAATAGTCAAGACGCATCCCCACCAGATTCACACTGTCAGCAGCCAAGCCTAGAGGCTGCCCCAGAACAGGAAGGCAGAACAGAGTTCCGCGTGCCCGAGAGAGGGCCCGCGGTGACCACGGAACAGGCCACGGCGGGGACACACAGAGCTGAATCAGGGCCAGGGACCACACAGCTGAGCCCCGGCCCGGGACAACCAGGACCTGCGCTCCCGACGTACCCGCCTCAACAGCTGAGCTATAAGGTGTAAGGGGGGGGGGGAGCGTACAGAATCCCGGACGGCCACGGAATCGGTCCCAGACCTGCCCGACTATGTCTGGACGTAATCCCCACTTGTCAGGGTGAGGACCGCCCAGCGACATCACACCTGCACCCACATTCACCCTGCCGGGGATGTGGAGAGCCCTCATGCAGAGCAGATGGAGAACGCCCATAGCCAGAGCCCGACCGCCGCCCGGTGCAGACGGGGGGAGCGCACTCCACCCTGTCTGACAATATACGACGCTGACGTCGTGTTGTCCGTCGCATGCTCGTCCACCACAAAAAACGACCTCTGCATCCTCCCCATGAACAGGAGGCCAAGAGGGACCCCAGCAGCAGGAACCTCCCGAGCGCGCCGAGAACCCAATCACTCGCCACCGCTCCGAGAGGGATGCCCATATAGACCTTGAGCTTAGAAAAAGCCCAAGTACTCCACCCGTTGACTGGGAAGAGGCGAACTCTACTTCCAGTCTACAGCAAAACCCAGGCTGGTGAGACACCACCTGCCTGGTATGAGACCTGGCGATCTACCCTGACCGGCCAAGGACCAGAACGTCGTCCAGGGCAGAATACACTTCGTAACCCCCGACGACGCAGAGGCCCCAGTGCGGTCTACACGCACTTGGTGAAGATGTGGGGAGCCAGAGAGTAGCCGAACGGCAGCCTCTGGTACACATACGCTAAACCCTGCAAAGGAAGCATAGGTAAGCCCTAGGATGGAGATCGGGGATGCGAATACGCATCCTACAGGTCTATGGAGGAGAACCAGGCCCCCACCTGACAGCGTTCAACAGGTGGGAGACGGTCAAAATGCTGAACCTTCCATGGGACAGGTCCAGTATGGGTCTGACACCCCCCCCCCCCCCCCCCGATTTCTCGGGCACCAGAGAATACCGGGAGGAAACGCCACGCATCGCGTCCTCCTTTGGGACCACGACGATGGCTTTCTTCGCCCACAGAGATTGGATCTTGTCGGCCAGAGCTGTCACTGCTGGTGACCCCGACAATAGGGTCTGTACCAAACCTGAAAACGGGTGGGGTTGTGTAAACACAAGTCCCCGCCTCAGTGTTCTCTCCATCCACCTCGACATATGGCACTGCTGTAGCCATATGTGAAGATAATCCCAAGCGCACCCGCCGCCACTTGGCGCTGGTCCGCCAGAAACCGTAGATAGGCGGCCCGGTCCCACCCGCTGTGCGTTGCCAACCCTGGACTCGCCAACCGCGCAAGCAGGGCGAGGTCAGGGGAACCCACGCTGTTTGCCTCAAGAGGTCTCGAGCCCCCCTGCTGACAACCTTTGTAGTTGACAGACGTAACACCAGGCTCACCAAACACAGACGCAGAATGTGTGGCGTGGGAGCCGCTTGACAGCACAACATTCTCACAGACAGACCCAGGCCTAGCCAGCAACTGGGTGTCAGCCCCTGTCCCCATGAGAAGCGAAACGTGGGGCCGCTTGCGCTTCATTGAAGGCACGCGGCCCGCAGCCAAAGGGAACAAATCAGAGCCCTGTGTCCCGTAGCATAGCGGGGGGGAGTAACCGGAGAGCGAGCTAGACACAGCTAGACGGCGACGTTTTTTTAGGATGTGCTCATCTAATGTAGTCGATCCCTTGGCCGCCAAGGCTGTCGGCCTTGCGATCACCTGTTTTCTTTGTGTCCAGGGTACCTCAGGCGGGGGAAACATGGCCGCTGGTTGAGGGCCTCACCACAGCCGCTGGCGAGGCCGCATGCTCACCTCTGGCTGCGCGGTGTGAGGCGGTGTGGGGCCTAGGTCAAATACCGCCCCCGCTCCTGCGGAAATACCAAAGTCCCTCTGAGGAGAGGGGAGCCCTGAGGAGGGAAAAAACTTCTCACCCCCTCAAGGGGAGACTGATCCAACCAAGATGTCTGTAAACAAGCGTTGACAGCATCCTAGCCCTCCCTGCGTTTATAGCTTGCGGCTAGGTCAAAGCTAATAACGTCAAAACCTCGCGCGATGTTTCGACGTCGGCTGGCCTTCTAAGGCCCCGCCACCCGATACCATTTTTGACAGAAAAAACAGCAATTCGAACAATGTTACTAGTCGCTGCTAATTCTATACCGTGGCGGTATAGCCTTAACAGCCCACCAGCCACCTGCCGGGCCGACTCACCTCATGTCGTCGGCCGGGCGGGACACCGTTCCAACATGTCAGAGGCAAAGGACTGATGCCACCTGCTTCACAAGCACGGAGCACCAGTGGTGGCTGCAACAAAGAACTACTACTAGTGAAGCACTGCCTCACTAGTAGGAATGCAGCAACCTCCACTGTGGTGTGCACCCATGAAGGGGTAAATGAATAAATTAACGAAAACTCCACCAACACACTGCAGAATGGGCTAGCCCATACACACAATGTTAAGGGGATGCAGACCAGAGAAACACCAGTCCCGCACACAATTCATATATTCACAAAAAGCACACCAGCCCTAGGCCTCAGCCCATCCACGCATGAAATGGTACACAAGCCCCCGTCAAAACTCCCAACAGTAGACACCGATTGACCGTCAGCATGAATGGTTAAGAGGAGGGAAGACCTTTTAAAAAGACAGCCCTCGGCGGGAACAAGAAACGGAGACCCAGCATTGTAGCATTAGCCACGCGCACTAGGATAGCTGGGAAAACACCCAAAGCAGAGTCATGACAAATATCCTGCCCCTCGCGCCAATACACAACTCGGCTGTCTCACGGGACAGTATCACAAATGCTAGCATTAATGCCTGGCAGCGCAGGCCCTACCTGTGCGCGACCTAGCCCGACAGCTAGCCGCTGTGCGACATCCCTCGGTCCGCTGTCAGGAGACGAGGAAACCCAGGACAGGCCCGATGCGCTGTTAGGATGTGCCGAGAAGATGGTGAATCTCCGGCGAAAACCCAACATTGTTCACCTTCTCTCTGCATTTCATAACAACTAGTTCATGGAGTGCACTGCAGATTGTGATTTTCATCCCGCCCAGTTAGAGCCAAATAAAGACTATAAACAAACGTAACAATCCTTGCGTCGTTTACTGGATAGTTCAAGTGTTAGATGATAAAAAGGCAAGAGAAAAAAAAGAATGAAAAAACTGATAAGAGTATAGGGCGTCTGAATAACACTCAATTAGTCCGTAATCATGTTCGTGATTGAGACAGTACCGTATAGAGAAGTCAAGTATTACGTCTTGAGGATTGAGGAAGCCGCGGTCAAACGTGTTTACCATAGCGCTGGGCCGGCTAGTTAGCCGGTGTGCTAAACAGCACACGTGCAGTGGGGACGATAGCTTGGTTAGCTTGTATGCTAGCCGCCCACATGTGGAATCAGCTCCGCTCCTATAGGGCCGCTAGCCTGGATAGCTAGCATGTTAGCAGGCCACGCGTGAAGCCAGCCTCAGGTACCCGTTTCAGCCCTTCATTGCCCGTCGCTCGGTGCATGCTCCACCGCGGCCAGTCCGCTTCCCCCTGTTGGAGCGACCGTGCCGCTTCTTCGAATGAAGTCCTCCACCTCGGCTGGTGACTTGAATAGTCGGTTGCACGATACCTCTCCCCGTCCAGTCTTCACCTTTAGCGTTGCTGGGAATAGCAGAAACACCTCCACTGCACGCTCTCGTGCCAGGCCCATGGCGCCTGCGAATGCTCTGCGACGCTTAGCCGTGTAGTCGCTAAAGTCAGCGGCGAACCTCAATGTACGGCCATTCACCACCGGAGGTTTCTGTCTGGCCTCTCTCAGTAAATCTGTCTCGTCTGGAATCTCAGGCAACAGAAAATTAATGTGCGAGGGTTTGCAATTCCGCCCTTCAACTGGTTAGCGGGTCTAAAGATCCTATGCGATAATGCGCCCTTTCGATCTCAGGGCGAGCTAGCTTTGGGAACCATTTTGGAATCATTTCCTCAAGGTACCTTATCGGCTCGTCATCCTCCGTTTCATCAGGCAGTTGTAGGATAATAATAGTGTTCAAATAGGAATAGAGTCAAATGACTTGCTCACTCAGAGGGTCCAGATAATAAGGTTTATTACCCAGATCAAATCAAATCATTACAACAATAGAGAATATGGCTGGAGATCTTACCTAAACAGACCAGCTCCGTCAGTCAGGTAAAAAGATCTTGCTCCCCAGTCGGGGGAGCAGTTAAGTACCAGGTGAACAATGGGGGGGTGGGGGAAGGGGAGGGGAGGAAGGGGGCGTAGTTCATACATCAATATATTCCACACAGTCCATATATTCGCACATTACATCTCCTCCCCCGGTCCTCCAGATCTGCCGCCTTCATCTCACACTCACGTAGCCTGTCCTCCAAGTTTAATATTCCCGCGACGTTGGTCTCAGCCACCTCCCCAACCGCGGACATATCTCCCTCCGCCATGGTTAATCGGGTGTCTATCGCAGTCACCTCCTCCTGCAGTGCATCCACCCTGCCAGCTAGCTTAGCTAAGATAGCGTCCGTTTACTCTCGGAATATCGACCTTATGAATCAAAGTTCATTGATCTTATCAGACTACATGAACCACACAATCATGACAGCTCTCTAAATGAAATGGTAGAAAATCTCAATGATGCAATGTCATCTATATTAAATTCTGTCGCCCCATTAAAAACGAAAAAGAAGAAAACTAGAGCCTCGCCCTGGTTAAACTATAATACGGTCAACGAAGAAAAAAGGAAATGTCGTGCAGCGGAGCGAAAATGGAGAAAAACAAAAACCACCATATGCTGTGATATATACAAAGATGCTCTAACTGCTTATAATAAAACCATCCGCTTAGCAAGGAAAGATTACTTCTCTAAAATCATTACAGAAAATGCTGGAAACTCCAGAATCCTCTTTTCCACTATTAATGTACTACTCAACACTGCCCCTACACCTCCTCAGTCATCAACGGTTAAGTGTGAAGAACTTGCACTATTCTTTAACAACAAAATAACCTTGATCAGGGCCAGCATTACTCATGATGGAAATAAAGCTGATTGCGGCAAACCGTGCAATGTAACCATGAGAAGTTTCACATGCATCACATTAGATGTACTCTGCAAAACTGTCTCAGAATGTAACTCCTCCACCTCAGACATTGACCCTATACCTACAGCTTTCTTCAAACGGGTATTTAATAGTGTTTCAAGTCCTGTGCTAGATATCATAAACACTTCCCTTAGGACTGGTATTTTCCTGGATGCCTTTAAAACAGCAGTTGTAAAGCCATTACTAAAAAAAACCTAACTTGGATAGTAATGAAATGGCAAATTATCGTCCAATATCCAACCTACCATTCATTAGTAAAGTACTTGAAAAGATAATTTCAGTTCAAATAAATTCCTTTCTTGAAGAAAACAACATCTTAGAAGAATTTCAGTCAGGATTCAGAAAATATCATAGCACTGAAACTGCCCTCACCAAAATAATCAGTGACCTCAGACTAAACTCTGACGAGAATAAGATCTCCATCCTTATCCTGTTAGATCTCAGTGCAGCATTTGATACAATCGATCACGATATTCGAATCGATCGTCTTGAAAACCATGTCGGTTTCTCAGAACATGTGCTGGGCTGGTTTAAAACATACATCAGAGGGAGGAAATTCTATGTTAAAGGGGAACTATCTTATAAATGGCCTTTTTGAGTGTTTAGCATTGTTTCCTAGCTATGTGAACTTATATTAATATGATCTGTGTCTCAAAATTCTCATATTGGCGCATTCTTCCAATTCTCCTCTCACAATATTCACCCTCACTGAACTGAGTCGTTTGAAAATGTGCCTATATGTGATGTCATATAGTCACTGCTGCATGTTAATGTTCAGGCGCCGACGACGCTCCGCAGTGGTTTAGGTGCCGCCCTGCAGCCCAGGCTCAAAACAGCTCGAGATCTTGAGGTAGAAAAATGCTGTTTTTGAGGACTTGATTAGAAATACAAAACAATGAATAAAAAAAATATATATATTACAGAGGTGTTCCATAGACTCACAGGAATTGTGTAAAAGTGCCCAAATAGTGAAAGAAATAGTAAAATAGTTCCCCTTTAAACTAGGAGATCACATGTCTGATATATACGACAACAACTATGGAGTTGCACAAGGGAGTTGCTTAGGTCCTTTACTCTTCTCCCTTTACATGTTACCGCTGGGTGATATCATCAGAGAACATAATGTAGATTTCCATAGCTATGCGGATGATACACAACTGTACATATCTGCTGAACCAAATGATACAGCGATTAGCTCCATTACAGACTGCTTACTGGCAATAAATAAATGGATGAGTAAGAACTTCCTGAAACTAAACGAGAACAAAACTGAAATTCTAATTATCGGCTCCAAAACTAGAAAAGAAACATTAATAAAGAACCTGGGGGGACTAACCCCTTGGATCAAATCTGAGGTCACTAGTCTTGGGGTTATCATAGATTCAGAACTGAACTTCAATTCTCATATTAGCAAAGTGACGAAAACATCGTTCTTCCATCTCAGAAATATTGCAAAAGTACGACCATTTATTAATCAGAACGATGCTGAGAAGCTAATTCATGCATTCATATCTAGCCGGTTAGACTACTGTAATGCACTTTTCACAGGTCTCCCTAAGAAAACCACAGAGAGGCTTCAGCTAATCCAAAACTACTAACTAGAACCAAAAGGAGAGAGCACATTAGTCCAGTCTTAGCTGCTTTACACTGGCTTCCTGTAACATTTAGAATTGACTTTAAGGTCCTTCTCCTTACATACAAAGCTCTAAATGGACAGGGACCTAGCTACATCGCCAACACTCTAATAAATTACACACCAGCAAGAACACTGCGATCATCAGCTGCTGGACTACTAGAGGCTCCCAGAAGCAGTCAAAAGAGGATCGGTAATGCAGCCTTTATCAACTATGCCCCAAAACTATGGAACAAACTACCCCAAAACATCAGGGAAGCCAACTCGCTAGACATCTTTAAAAGACAGCTTAAAACCTATCTCTTTGCTCAGGCATTTCACTGATAGATATCTGCTACCACCTAGTGGCAAGAGGAAACATCAGGGATATCCTGACACAACTTGTATTTACCTGCACTATTCTTACCCTGCCTACTCTTATACACTGCCTATCAAATTCATGTGTCGGTTATTGCACTTTTTACTTCTTACTGATGACTATTTTTAAACTGAATCATTTTAAACTATTTTTATTATTTGCTAGATCCAAATGTGAAACACTGTGATTATTTGTTCATGCAATAGGTCCCACTATTTAGTATGGGTTCGAGTCCCTGTGATCTAATATCACTAAAGTTACAGTGTGGGTTCGAGTCCCTGTGATCTAGTATCACTAAAGTTACAGTGTGGGTTCGAGTCCCTGTGATCTAGTATCACTAAAGTTACAGTGTGGGTTCGAGTCCCTGTGATCTAGTATCACTAAAGTTACAGTGTGGGTTTGAGTCCCTGTGATCTAGTATCACTAAAGTTACAGTGTGGGTTCGAGTCCCTGTGCTCTAGTATCAATAAAGTTACAGTGTGGGTTCGAGTCCCTGTGATCTAGTATCACTAAAGTTACAGTGTGGGTTTGTGTCCCTGTGATCTAATATCACTAAAGTTACAGCAATATGTACTGGGAAGTATGTTGGGAATTACAGGAGTATTACTGAATAGAGAGCCTATTAGGATGCTAGATCCTAATGTGAAACACTGTGATTTGCCATATCTTGCTATGCTCGCTCATGCCTGTATTGTTTATGTCTGTTCTATTTTATAATTTTTTTTTTACTATTTTTAAACTGAATAATTTTAAACTATTTTTACTATTTGTGTTACTGAAAACTGTAAGCGGAGAGCCTATTGGGATGCTAGATCCTAATGTGAAACACTGTGATTCTACCTGTCTATCTTTTTATGCTCGCTTATGCCTGTATTTTTTACTGTTGTGAAGCACTTTGAACTGCAACCTCTGTATGAAAAGTGCTATACAAATAAAGTTATTATTATATTATTATCCACGGCGTTCAGGGTTCCCAACTTGTTCTGCGTATGTTTAGACATAATTATAACTTCTGGAAAATCAAATGGTATAAAAAATAAAACGTATGTGGAACGGAACCGGAAGTTGACTGGTATTCTTTATTCTATAATAATATTTCAAATTGCATGTGTCCGGATGGAAGAATGCAGTACTCTATCTACAAAACATTATGTTTAATCATCTTCCCTTTATTAATTTGCTTAGACTTTTTGTACACGTTATCTCAGGAAGGTGCTGAACGAGCTCAGTATTTAATGTCTGGTCATTTTTTGCATGGTGTTATCCACTGTCAAAGACATTTTAGCTTTTAAATAATAATATATATTCTCCTTACAATTTACTCAAGCATAGTAACAGACAGAATATCTCTCTAGTCACCCTCGCTCCCCCCCTCCTAACACAAAAGGTGGTGTTGTTGTCCAGCAGGGGGCACTCTGTCCTCTGGTCCTGGTGGTGGTGTTGTCCAGCTCTCTGTCCTCTGGACCTGGTGGTGTTGTTGTCCAGCAGGGAGACACTCTGTCTTCTGGACCTGGTGGTGTTGTTGTCCAGCAGGGAGACACTCTGTCCTCTGGACCTGGTGGTGTTGTTGTCCAGCAGGGAGACACTCTGTCCTCTGGACCTGGTGGTGTCGTTGTCCAGCAGGGAGACACTCTGTCCTCTGGACCTGGTGGTGTTGTTGTCCAGCAGGGAGACACTCTGTCCTCTGGACCTGGTGGTGTTGTTGTCCAGCAGGGAGCACTCTGTCCTCTGGACCTGGTGGTGTTGTTGTCCAGCTCTCTGTCCTCTGGACCTGGTGGTGTTGTTGTCCAGCAGGGAGACACTCTGTCCTCTGGACCTGGTGGTGTTGTTGTCCAGCAGTGAGCACTCTGTCCTCTGGACCTGGTGGTGTTGTTGTCCAGCAGGGAGCACTCTGTCCTCTGGACCTGGTGGTGTTGTTGTCCAGCAGGGAGCACTCTGTCCTCTGGACCTGGTGGTGTTGTTGTCCAGCAGGGAGACACTCTGTCCTCTGGACCTGGTGGTGTTGTTGTCCAGCAGTGAGCACTCTGTCCTCTGGACCTGGTGGTGTTGTTGTCCAGCAGGGATCACTCTGTCCTCTGGACCTGGTGGTGTTGTTATCCAGCAGGGAGACACTCTGTCCTCTGGACCTGGTGGTGTTGTTGTCCAGCAGGGAGACACTCTGTCCTCTGGACCTGGTGGTGTTGTTGTCCAGCAGGGATCACTCTGTCCTCTGGACCTGGTGGTGTTGTTATCCAGCAGGAGACACTCTGTCCTCTGGACCTGGTGGTGTTGTTGTCCAGCAGGGAGCACTCTGTCCTCTGGACCTGGTGGTGTTGTTGTCCAGCAGGGAGACACTCTGTCCTCTGGACCTGGTGGTGCTGTTGTCCAGCAGGGAGCACTCTGTCCTCTGGACCTGGTGGTTTTGTTGTCCAGCAGGGAGACACTCTGTCCTCTGGACCTGGTGGTGTTGTTGTCCAGCAGGGAGCGCTCTGTCTTCTGCACCTGGTTGTGTTGTTGTCCAGCAGGGAGCACTCTGTCCTCTGGACCTGGTGGTGTTGTTGTCCAGCAGGGAGCTATCTGTCCTCTGGACCTGGTGGTGTTGTTGTCCAGCAGGGATCGCTCTGTCTTCTGGACCTGGTGGTGTTGTTGTCCAGCAGGGAGCACTCTGTCCTCTGGACCTGGTGGTGTTGTTGTCCAGCAGGGAGCTATCTGTCCTCTGGACCTGGTGGTGTTGTTGTCCAGCAGGGGGCACTCTGTCCTCTGGACCTGGTGGTGTTGTTGTCCAGCAGGGAGACACTCTGTCCTCTGGACCTGGTGGTGTTGTTGTCCAGCAGGGAGCACTCTGTCCTCTGGACCTGGTGGTGTTGTTGTCCAGCAGGGAGACACTCTGTCCTCTGGACCTGGTGGTGTTGTTGTCCAGCAGGGAGCACTCTGTCCTCTGGACCTGGTGGTGTTGTTGTCCAGCAGGGAGACACTCTGTCCTCTGGACCTGGTGGTGTTGTTGTCCAGCAGGGAGACACTCTGTCCTCTGGACCTGGTGGTGTTGTTGTCCAGCAGGGAGACACTCTGTCCTCTGGACCTGGTGGTGTTGTTGTCCAGCAGGGAGCACTCTGTCCTCTGGACCTGGTGGCGTTGTTGTCCAGCAGGGAGACACTCTGTCCTCTGGACCTGGTGGTGTTGTTGTCCAGCAGGGAGCACTCTGTCCTCTGGACCTGGTGTTGTTGTTGTCCAGCAGGGAGCACTCTGTCCTCTGGACCTGGTGGTGTTGTTGTCCAGCAGGGAGCACTCTGTCCTCTGGACCTGGTGGTGTTGTTGTCCAGCAGTGAGCGCTCTGTCCTCTGGACCTGGTGGTGTTGTTGTACAGCAGGGAGACACTCTGTCCTCTGGACCTGGTGGTGTTGTTGTCCAGCAGGGAGACACTCTGTCCTCTGGACCTGGTGGTGTTGTTGTCCAGCAGGGAGACACTCTGTCCTCTGGACCTGGTGGTGTTGTCTTCCAGCAGGGAGACACTCTGTCCTCTGGACCTGGTGGTGTTGTTGTCCAGCAGGGAGACACTCTGTCCTCTGGACCTGGTGGTGTTGTTGTCCAGCTCTCTGTCCTCTGGACCTGGTGGTGTTGTTGTCCAGCAGGGAGACACTCTGTCCTCTGGACCTGGTGGTGTTGTTGTCCAGCAGTGAGCACTCTGTCCTCTGGACCTGGTGGTGTTGTTGTCCAGCAGGGAGCACTCTGTCCTCTGGACCTGGTGGTGTTGTTGTCCAGCAGGGAGACACTCTGTCCTCTGGACCTGGTGGTGTTGTTGTCCAGCAGGGAGACACTCTGTCATCTGGACCTGGTGGTGTTGTTGTCCAGCAGTGAGCACTCTGTCCTCTGGACCTGGTGGTGTTGTTGTCCAGCAGGGAGCACTCTGTCCTCTGGACCTGGTGGTGGTGTTGTCCAGCAGGGAGACACTCTGTCCTCTGGACCTGGTGGTGTTGTTGTCCAGCAGGGAGACACTCTGTCCTCTGGACCTGGTGGTGGTGTTGTTGTCCAGCAGGGAGACACTCTGTCCTCTGGACCTGGTGGTGTTGTTGTCCAGCAGGGAGACACTCTGTCCTCTGGACCTGGTGGTGTTGTTGTCCAGCAGGGAGCGCTCTGTCTTCTGGACCTGGTTGTGTTGTTGTCCAGCAGGGAGCACTCTGTCCTCTGGACCTGGTGGTGTTGTTGTCCAGCAGGGAGCTATCTGTCCTCTGGACCTGGTGGTGTTGTTGTCCAGCAGGGAGCGCTCTGTCTTCTGGACCTGGTGGTGTTGTTGTCCAGCAGGGAGCACTCTGTCCTCTGGACCTGGTGGTGTTGTTGTCCAGCAGGGAGCTATCTGTCCTCTGGACCTGGTGGTGTTGTTGTCCAGCAGGGGGCACTCTGTCCTCTGGACCTGGTGGTGTTGTTGTCCAGCAGGGAGACACTCTGTCCTCTGGACCTGGTGGTGTTGTTGTCCAGCAGGGAGCACTCTGTCCTCTGGACCTGGTGGTGTTGTTGTCCAGCAGGGAGACACTCTGTCCTCTGGACCTGGTGGTGTTGTTGTCCAGCAGGGAGCACTCTGTCCTCTGGACCTGGTGGTGTTGTTGTCCAGCAGGGAGACACTCTGTCCTCTGGACCTGGTGGTGTTGTTGTCCAGCAGGGAGACACTCTGTCCTCTGGACCTGGTGGTGTTGTTGTCCAGCAGGGAGACACTCTGTCCTCTGGACCTGGTGGTGTTGTTGTCCAGCAGGGAGCACTCTGTCCTCTGGACCTGGTGGCGTTGTTGTCCAGCAGGGAGACACTCTGTCCTCTGGACCTGGTGGTGTTGTTGTCCAGCAGGGAGCACTCTGTCCTCTGGACCTGGTGTTGTTGTTGTCCAGCAGGGAGCACTCTGTCCTCTGGACCTGGTGGTGTTGTTGTCCAGCAGGGAGCACTCTGTCCTCTGGACCTGGTGGTGTTGTTGTCCAGCAGTGAGCGCTCTGTCCTCTGGACCTGGTGGTGTTGTTGTACAGCAGGGAGACACTCTGTCCTCTGGACCTGGTGGTGTTGTTGTCCAGCAGGGAGACACTCTGTCCTCTGGACCTGGTGGTGTTGTTGTCCAGCAGGGAGACACTCTGTCCTCTGGACCTGGTGGTGTTGTCTTCCAGCAGGGAGACACTCTGTCCTCTGGACCTGGTGGTGTTGTTGTCCAGCAGGGAGACACTCTGTCCTCTGGACCTGGTGGTGTTGTTGTCCAGCTCTCTGTCCTCTGGACCTGGTGGTGTTGTTGTCCAGCAGGGAGACACTCTGTCCTCTGGACCTGGTGGTGTTGTTGTCCAGCAGTGAGCACTCTGTCCTCTGGACCTGGTGGTGTTGTTGTCCAGCAGGGAGCACTCTGTCCTCTGGACCTGGTGGTGTTGTTGTCCAGCAGGGAGACACTCTGTCCTCTGGACCTGGTGGTGTTGTTGTCCAGCAGGGAGACACTCTGTCATCTGGACCTGGTGGTGTTGTTGTCCAGCAGTGAGCACTCTGTCCTCTGGACCTGGTGGTGTTGTTGTCCAGCAGGGAGCACTCTGTCCTCTGGACCTGGTGGTGGTGTTGTCCAGCAGGGAGACACTCTGTCCTCTGGACCTGGTGGTGTTGTTGTCCAGCAGGGAGACACTCTGTCCTCTGGACCTGGTGGTGGTGTTGTTGTCCAGCAGGGAGACACTCTGTCCTCTGGACCTGGTGGTGTTGTTGTCCAGCAGGGAGACACTCTGTCCTCTGGACCTGGTGGTGTTGTTGTCCAGCAGGGAGCGCTCTGTCTTCTGGACCTGGTTGTGTTGTTGTCCAGCAGGGAGCACTCTGTCCTCTGGACCTGGTGGTGTTGTTGTCCAGCAGGGAGCTATCTGTCCTCTGGACCTGGTGGTGTTGTTGTCCAGCAGGGAGCGCTCTGTCTTCTGGACCTGGTGGTGTTGTTGTCCAGCAGGGAGCACTCTGTCCTCTGGACCTGGTGGTGTTGTTGTCCAGCAGGGAGCTATCTGTCCTCTGGACCTGGTGGTGTTGTTGTCCAGCAGGGGGCACTCTGTCCTCTGGACCTGGTGCTGTTGTTGTCCAGCAGGGAGACACTCTGTCCTCTGGACCTGGTGGTGTTGTTGTCCAGCAGGGAGCACTCTGTCCTCTGGACCTGGTGGTGTTGTTGTCCAGCAGGGAGACACTCTGTCCTCTGGACCTGGTGGTGTTGTTGTCCAGCAGGGAGCACTCTGTCCTCTGGACCTGGTGGTGTTGTTGTCCAGCAGGGAGACACTCTGTCCTCTGGACCTGGTGGTGTTGTTGTCCAGCAGGGAGACACTCTGTCCTCTGGACCTGGTGGTGTTGTTGTCCAGCAGGGAGACACTCTGTCCTCTGGACCTGGTGGTGTTGTTGTCCAGCAGGGAGCACTCTGTCCTCTGGACCTGGTGGCGTTGTTGTCCAGCAGGGAGACACTCTGTCCTCTGGACCTGGTGGTGTTGTTGTCCAGCAGGGAGCACTCTGTCCTCTGGACCTGGTGTTGTTGTTGTCCAGCAGGGAGCACTCTGTCCTCTGGACCTGGTGGTGTTGTTGTCCAGCAGGGAGCACTCTGTCCTCTGGACCTGGTGGTGTTGTTGTCCAGCAGTGAGCGCTCTGTCCTCTGGACCTGGTGGTGTTGTTGTACAGCAGGGAGACACTCTGTCCTCTGGACCTGGTGGTGTTGTTGTCCAGCAGGGAGACACTCTGTCCTCTGGACCTGGTGGTGTTGTTGTCCAGCAGGGAGACACTCTGTCCTCTGGACCTGGTGGTGTTGTCTTCCAGCAGGGAGACACTCTGTCCTCTGGACCTGGTGGTGTTGTTGTCCAGCAGGGAGACACTCTGTCCTCTGGACCTGGTGGTGTTGTTGTCCAGCTCTCTGTCCTCTGGACCTGGTGGTGTTGTTGTCCAGCAGGGAGACACTCTGTCCTCTGGACCTGGTGGTGTTGTTATCCAGCAGTGAGCACTCTGTCCTCTGGACCTGGTGGTGTTGTTGTCCAGCAGGGAGCACTCTGTCCTCTGGACCTGGTGGTGTTGTTGTCCAGCAGGGAGACACTCTGTCCTCTGGACCTGGTGGTGTTGTTGTCCAGCAGGGAGACACTCTGTCATCTGGACCTGGTGGTGTTGTTGTCCAGCAGTGAGCACTCTGTCCTCTGGACCTGGTGGTGTTGTTGTCCAGCAGGGAGCACTCTGTCCTCTGGACCTGGTGGTGGTGTTGTCCAGCAGGGAGACACTCTGTCCTCTGGACCTGGTGGTGTTGTTGTCCAGCAGGGAGCGCTCTGTCTTCTGGACCTGGTGGTGTTGTTGTCCAGCAGGGAGCTATCTGTCCTCTGGACCTGGTGGTGTTGTTGTCCAGCAGGGAGCGCTCTGTCTTCTGGACCTGGTGGTGTTGTTGTCCAGCAGGGAGCACTCTGTCCTCTGGACCTGGTGGTGTTGTTGTCCAGCAGGGAGCTATCTGTCCTCTGGACCTGGTGGTGTTGTTGTCCAGCAGGGGGCACTCTGTCCTCTGGACCTGGTGGTGTTGTTGTCCAGCAGGGAGACACTCTGTCCTCTGGACCTGGTGGTGTTGTTGTCCAGCAGGGAGCACTCTGTCCTCTGGACCTGGTGGTGTTGTTGTCCAGCAGGGAGACACTCTGTCCTCTGGACCTGGTGGTGTTGTTGTCCAGCTCTCTGTCCTCTGGACCTGGTGGTGTTGTTGTCCAGCAGGGAGACACTCTGTCCTCTGGACCTGGTGGTGTTGTTATCCAGCAGTGAGCACTCTGTCCTCTGGACCTGGTGGTGTTGTTGTCCAGCAGGGAGCACTCTGTCCTCTGGACCTGGTGGTGTTGTTGTCCAGCAGGGAGACACTCTGTCCTCTGGACCTGGTGGTGTTGTTGTCCAGCAGGGAGACACTCTGTCATCTGGACCTGGTGGTGTTGTTGTCCAGCAGTGAGCACTCTGTCCTCTGGACCTGGTGGTGTTGTTGTCCAGCAGGGAGCACTCTGTCCTCTGGACCTGGTGGTGGTGTTGTCCAGCAGGGAGACACTCTGTCCTCTGGACCTGGTGGTGTTGTTGTCCAGCAGGGAGCGCTCTGTCTTCTGGACCTGGTGGTGTTGTTGTCCAGCAGGGAGCTATCTGTCCTCTGGACCTGGTGGTGTTGTTGTCCAGCAGGGAGCGCTCTGTCTTCTGGACCTGGTGGTGTTGTTGTCCAGCAGGGAGCACTCTGTCCTCTGGACCTGGTGGTGTTGTTGTCCAGCAGGGAGCTATCTGTCCTCTGGACCTGGTGGTGTTGTTGTCCAGCAGGGGGCACTCTGTCCTCTGGACCTGGTGGTGTTGTTGTCCAGCAGGGAGCGCTCTGTCTTCTGGACCTGGTGGTGTTGTTGTCCAGCAGGGAGCTATCTGTCCTCTGGACCTGGTGGTGTTGTTGTCCAGCAGGGAGCGCTCTGTCTTCTGGACCTGGTGGTGTTGTTGTCCAGCAGGGAGCACTCTGTCCTCTGGACCTGGTGGTGTTGTTGTCCAGCAGGGAGCACTCTGTCCTCTGGACCTGGTGGTGTTGTTGTCCAGCTCTCTGTCCTCTGGACCTGGTGGTGTTGTTGTCCAGCAGGGAGACACTCTGTCCTCTGGACCTGGTGGTGTTGTTGTCCAGCAGTGAGCACTCTGTCCTCTGGACCTGGTGGTGTTGTTGTCCAGCAGGGAGCACTCTGTCCTCTGGACCTGGTGGTGTTGTTGTCCAGCAGGGAGCACTCTGTCCTCTGGACCTGGTGGTGTTGTTGTCCAGCAGGGAGACACTCTGTCCTCTGGACCTGGTGGTGTTGTTGTCCAGCAGTGAGCACTCTGTCCTCTGGACCTGGTGGTGTTGTTGTCCAGCAGGGATCACTCTGTCCTCTGGACCTGGTGGTGTTGTTATCCAGCAGGGAGACACTCTGTCCTCTGGACCTGGTGGTGTTGTTGTCCAGCAGGGAGACACTCTGTCCTCTGGACCTGGTGGTGTTGTTGTCCAGCAGGGATCACTCTGTCCTCTGGACCTGGTGGTGTTGTTATCCAGCAGGAGACACTCTGTCCTCTGGACCTGGTGGTGTTGTTGTCCAGCAGGGAGCACTCTGTCCTCTGGACCTGGTGGTGTTGTTGTCCAGCAGGGAGACACTCTGTCCTCTGGACCTGGTGGTGCTGTTGTCCAGCAGGGAGCACTCTGTCCTCTGGACCTAGTGGTTTTGTTGTCCAGCAGGGAGACACTCTGTCCTCTGGACCTGGTGGTGTTGTTGTCCAGCAGGGAGCGCTCTGTCTTCTGCACCTGGTTGTGTTGTTGTCCAGCAGGGAGCACTCTGTCCTCTGGACCTGGTGGTGTTGTTGTCCAGCAGGGAGCTATCTGTCCTCTGGACCTGGTGGTGTTGTTGTCCAGCAGGGAGCGCTCTGTCTTCTGGACCTGGTGGTGTTGTTGTCCAGCAGGGAGCACTCTGTCCTCTGGACCTGGTGGTGTTGTTGTCCAGCAGGGAGCTATCTGTCCTCTGGACCTGGTGGTGTTGTTGTCCAGCAGGGGGCACTCTGTCCTCTGGACCTGGTGGTGTTGTTGTCCAGCAGGGAGACACTCTGTCCTCTGGACCTGGTGGTGTTGTTGTCCAGCAGGGAGCACTCTGTCCTCTGGACCTGGTGGTGTTGTTGTCCAGCAGGGAGACACTCTGTCCTCTGGACCTGGTGGTGTTGTTGTCCAGCAGGGAGCACTCTGTCCTCTGGACCTGGTGGTGTTGTTGTCCAGCAGGGAGACACTCTGTCCTCTGGACCTGGTGGTGTTGTTGTCCAGCAGGGAGACACTCTGTCCTCTGGACCTGGTGGTGTTGTTGTCCAGCAGGGAGACACTCTGTCCTCTGGACCTGGTGGTGTTGTTGTCCAGCAGGGAGCACTCTGTCCTCTGGACCTGGTGGCGTTGTTGTCCAGCAGGGAGACACTCTGTCCTCTGGA
This sequence comes from Notolepis coatsorum, assembly GCF_963971535.1. Lineage (NCBI taxonomy): Eukaryota > Metazoa > Chordata > Actinopteri > Aulopiformes > Paralepididae > Notolepis > Notolepis coatsorum. The sequence goes on along the minus strand of NC_140165.1, from coordinate 174,602,998 downwards.
CCTGGTGGTGTTGTTGTCCAGCAGGGAGCACTCTGTCCTCTGGACCTGGTGTTGTTGTTGTCCAGCAGGGAGCACTCTGTCCTCTGGACCTGGTGGTGTTGTTGTCCAGCAGGGAGCACTCTGTCCTCTGGACCTGGTGGTGTTGTTGTCCAGCAGTGAGCGCTCTGTCCTCTGGACCTGGTGGTGTTGTTGTACAGCAGGGAGACACTCTGTCCTCTGGACCTGGTGGTGTTGTTGTCCAGCAGGGAGACACTCTGTCCTCTGGACCTGGTGGTGTTGTTGTCCAGCAGGGAGACACTCTGTCATCTGGACCTGGTGGTGTTGTTGTCCAGCAGTGAGCACTCTGTCCTCTGGACCTGGTGGTGTTGTTGTCCAGCAGGGAGCACTCTGTCCTCTGGACCTGGTGGTGTTGTTGTACAGCAGGGAGACACTCTGTCCTCTGGACCTGGTGGTGTTGTTGTCCAGCAGGGAGACACTCTGTCCTCTGGACCTGGTGGTGTTGTTGTCCAGCAGGGAGACACTCTGTCATCTGGACCTGGTGGTGTTGTTGTCCAGCAGTGAGCACTCTGTCCTCTGGACCTGGTGGTGTTGTTGTCCAGCAGGGAGCACTCTGTCCTCTGGACCTGGTGGTGGTGTTGTCCAGCAGGGAGACACTCTGTCCTCTGGACCTGGTGGTGTTGTTGTCCAGCAGGGAGCGCTCTGTCTTCTGGACCTGGTGGTGTTGTTGTCCAGCAGGGAGCTATCTGTCCTCTGGACCTGGTGGTGTTGTTGTCCAGCAGGGAGCGCTCTGTCTTCTGGACCTGGTGGTGTTGTTGTCCAGCAGGGAGCACTCTGTCCTCTGGACCTGGTGGTGTTGTTGTCCAGCAGGGAGCTATCTGTCCTCTGGACCTGGTGGTGTTGTTGTCCAGCAGGGGGCACTCTGTCCTCTGGACCTGGTGGTGTTGTTGTCCAGCAGGGAGCGCTCTGTCTTCTGGACCTGGTGGTGTTGTTGTCCAGCAGGGAGCTATCTGTCCTCTGGACCTGGTGGTGTTGTTGTCCAGCAGGGAGCGCTCTGTCTTCTGGACCTGGTGGTGTTGTTGTCCAGCAGGGAGCACTCTGTCCTCTGGACCTGGTGGTGTTGTTGTCCAGCAGGGAGCACTCTGTCCTCTGGACCTGGTGGTGTTGTTGTCCAGCTCTCTGTCCTCTGGACCTGGTGGTGTTGTTGTCCAGCAGGGAGACACTCTGTCCTCTGGACCTGGTGGTGTTGTTGTCCAGCAGTGAGCACTCTGTCCTCTGGACCTGGTGGTGTTGTTGTCCAGCAGGGAGCACTCTGTCCTCTGGACCTGGTGGTGTTGTTGTCCAGCAGGGAGCACTCTGTCCTCTGGACCTGGTGGTGTTGTTGTCCAGCAGGGAGACACTCTGTCCTCTGGACCTGGTGGTGTTGTTGTCCAGCAGTGAGCACTCTGTCCTCTGGACCTGGTGGTGTTGTTGTCCAGCAGGGATCACTCTGTCCTCTGGACCTGGTGGTGTTGTTATCCAGCAGGGAGACACTCTGTCCTCTGGACCTGGTGGTGTTGTTGTCCAGCAGGGAGACACTCTGTCCTCTGGACCTGGTGGTGTTGTTGTCCAGCAGGGATCACTCTGTCCTCTGGACCTGGTGGTGTTGTTATCCAGCAGGAGACACTCTGTCCTCTGGACCTGGTGGTGTTGTTGTCCAGCAGGGAGACACTCTGTCCTCTGGACCTGGTGGTGCTGTTGTCCAGCAGGGAGCACTCTGTCCTCTGGACCTAGTGGTTTTGTTGTCCAGCAGGGAGACACTCTGTCCTCTGGACCTGGTGGTGTTGTTGTCCAGCAGGGAGCGCTCTGTCTTCTGCACCTGGTTGTGTTGTTGTCCAGCAGGGAGCACTCTGTCCTCTGGACCTGGTGGTGTTGTTGTCCAGCAGGGAGCTATCTGTCCTCTGGACCTGGTGGTGTTGTTGTCCAGCAGGGAGCGCTCTGTCTTCTGGACCTGGTGGTGTTGTTGTCCAGCAGGGAGCACTCTGTCCTCTGGACCTGGTGGTGTTGTTGTCCAGCAGGGAGCTATCTGTCCTCTTGACCTGGTGGTGTTGTTGTCCAGCAGGGGGCACTCTGTCCTCTGGACCTGGTGGTGTTGTTGTCCAGCAGGGAGACACTCTGTCCTCTGGACCTGGTGGTGTTGTTGTCCAGCAGGGAGCACTCTGTCCTCTGGACCTGGTGGTGTTGTTGTCCAGCAGGGAGACACTCTGTCCTCTGGACCTGGTGGTGTTGTTGTCCAGCAGGGAGCACTCTGTCCTCTGGACCTGGTGGTGTTGTTGTCCAGCAGGGAGACACTCTGTCCTCTGGACCTGGTGGTGTTGTTGTCCAGCAGGGAGACACTCTGTCCTCTGGACCTGGTGGTGTTGTTGTCCAGCAGGGAGACACTCTGTCCTCTGGACCTGGTGGTGTTGTTGTCCAGCAGGGAGCACTCTGTCCTCTGGACCTGGTGGCGTTGTTGTCCAGCAGGGAGACACTCTGTCCTCTGGACCTGGTGGTGTTGTTGTCCAGCAGGGAGCACTCTGTCCTCTGGACCTGGTGTTGTTGTTGTCCAGCAGGGAGCACTCTGTCCTCTGGACCTGGTGGTGTTGTTGTCCAGCAGGGAGCACTCTGTCCTCTGGACCTGGTGGTGTTGTTGTCCAGCAGTGAGCGCTCTGTCCTCTGGACCTGGTGGTGTTGTTGTACAGCAGGGAGACACTCTGTCCTCTGGACCTGGTGGTGTTGTTGTCCAGCAGGGAGACACTCTGTCCTCTGGACCTGGTGGTGTTGTTGTCCAGCAGGGAGACACTCTGTCCTCTGGACCTGGTGGTGTTGTCTTCCAGCAGGGAGACACTCTGTCCTCTGGACCTGGTGGTGTTGTTGTCCAGCAGGGAGACACTCTGTCCTCTGGACCTGGTGGTGTTGTTGTCCAGCTCTCTGTCCTCTGGACCTGGTGGTGTTGTTGTCCAGCAGGGAGACACTCTGTCCTCTGGACCTGGTGGTGTTGTTGTCCAGCAGTGAGCACTCTGTCCTCTGGACCTGGTGGTGTTGTTGTCCAGCAGGGAGCACTCTGTCCTCTGGACCTGGTGGTGTTGTTGTCCAGCAGGGAGACACTCTGTCCTCTGGACCTGGTGGTGTTGTTGTCCAGCAGGGAGACACTCTGTCATCTGGACCTGGTGGTGTTGTTGTCCAGCAGTGAGCACTCTGTCCTCTGGACCTGGTGGTGTTGTTGTCCAGCAGGGAGCACTCTGTCCTCTGGACCTGGTGGTGGTGTTGTCCAGCAGGGAGACACTCTGTCCTCTGGACCTGGTGGTGTTGTTGTCCAGCAGGGAGACACTCTGTCCTCTGGACCTGGTGGTGGTGTTGTTGTCCAGCAGGGAGACACTCTGTCCTCTGGACCTGGTGGTGTTGTTGTCCAGCAGGGAGACACTCTGTCCTCTGGACCTGGTGGTGTTGTTGTCCAGCAGGGAGCGCTCTGTCTTCTGGACCTGGTTGTGTTGTTGTCCAGCAGGGAGCACTCTGTCCTCTGGACCTGGTGGTGTTGTTGTCCAGCAGGGAGCTATCTGTCCTCTGGACCTGGTGGTGTTGTTGTCCAGCAGGGAGCGCTCTGTCTTCTGGACCTGGTGGTGTTGTTGTCCAGCAGGGAGCACTCTGTCCTCTGGACCTGGTGGTGTTGTTGTCCAGCAGGGAGCTATCTGTCCTCTGGACCTGGTGGTGTTGTTGTCCAGCAGGGGGCACTCTGTCCTCTGGACCTGGTGGTGTTGTTGTCCAGCAGGGAGACACTCTGTCCTCTGGACCTGGTGGTGTTGTTGTCCAGCAGGGAGCACTCTGTCCTCTGGACCTGGTGGTGTTGTTGTCCAGCAGGGAGACACTCTGTCCTCTGGACCTGGTGGTGTTGTTGTCCAGCAGGGAGCACTCTGTCCTCTGGACCTGGTGGTGTTGTTGTCCAGCAGGGAGACACTCTGTCCTCTGGACCTGGTGGTGTTGTTGTCCAGCAGGGAGACACTCTGTCCTCTGGACCTGGTGGTGTTGTTGTCCAGCAGGGAGACACTCTGTCCTCTGGACCTGGTGGTGTTGTTGTCCAGCAGGGAGCACTCTGTCCTCTGGACCTGGTGGCGTTGTTGTCCAGCAGGGAGACACTCTGTCCTCTGGACCTGGTGGTGTTGTTGTCCAGCAGGGAGCACTCTGTCCTCTGGACCTGGTGTTGTTGTTGTCCAGCAGGGAGCACTCTGTCCTCTGGACCTGGTGGTGTTGTTGTCCAGCAGGGAGCACTCTGTCCTCTGGACCTGGTGGTGTTGTTGTCCAGCAGTGAGCGCTCTGTCCTCTGGACCTGGTGGTGTTGTTGTACAGCAGGGAGACACTCTGTCCTCTGGACCTGGTGGTGTTGTTGTCCAGCAGGGAGACACTCTGTCCTCTGGACCTGGTGGTGTTGTTGTCCAGCAGGGAGACACTCTGTCCTCTGGACCTGGTGGTGTTGTCTTCCAGCAGGGAGACACTCTGTCCTCTGGACCTGGTGGTGTTGTTGTCCAGCAGGGAGACACTCTGTCCTCTGGACCTGGTGGTGTTGTTGTCCAGCTCTCTGTCCTCTGGACCTGGTGGTGTTGTTGTCCAGCAGGGAGACACTCTGTCCTCTGGACCTGGTGGTGTTGTTATCCAGCAGTGAGCACTCTGTCCTCTGGACCTGGTGGTGTTGTTGTCCAGCAGGGAGCACTCTGTCCTCTGGACCTGGTGGTGTTGTTGTCCAGCAGGGAGACACTCTGTCCTCTGGACCTGGTGGTGTTGTTGTCCAGCAGGGAGACACTCTGTCATCTGGACCTGGTGGTGTTGTTGTCCAGCAGTGAGCACTCTGTCCTCTGGACCTGGTGGTGTTGTTGTCCAGCAGGGAGCACTCTGTCCTCTGGACCTGGTGGTGGTGTTGTCCAGCAGGGAGACACTCTGTCCTCTGGACCTGGTGGTGTTGTTGTCCAGCAGGGAGCGCTCTGTCTTCTGGACCTGGTGGTGTTGTTGTCCAGCAGGGAGCTATCTGTCCTCTGGACCTGGTGGTGTTGTTGTCCAGCAGGGAGCGCTCTGTCTTCTGGACCTGGTGGTGTTGTTGTCCAGCAGGGAGCACTCTGTCCTCTGGACCTGGTGGTGTTGTTGTCCAGCAGGGAGCTATCTGTCCTCTGGACCTGGTGGTGTTGTTGTCCAGCAGGGGGCACTCTGTCCTCTGGACCTGGTGGTGTTGTTGTCCAGCAGGGAGACACTCTGTCCTCTGGACCTGGTGGTGTTGTTGTCCAGCAGGGAGCACTCTGTCCTCTGGACCTGGTGGTGTTGTTGTCCAGCAGGGAGACACTCTGTCCTCTGGACCTGGTGGTGTTGTTGTCCAGCAGGGAGCACTCTGTCCTCTGGACCTGGTGGTGTTGTTGTCCAGCAGGGAGACACTCTGTCCTCTGGACCTGGTGGTGTTGTTGTCCAGCAGGGAGACACTCTGTCCTCTGGACCTGGTGGTGTTGTTGTCCAGCAGGGAGACACTCTGTCCTCTGGACCTGGTGGTGTTGTTGTCCAGCAGGGAGCACTCTGTCCTCTGGACCTGGTGGCGTTGTTGTCCAGCAGGGAGACACTCTGTCCTCTGGACCTGGTGGTGTTGTTGTCCAGCAGGGAGCACTCTGTCCTCTGGACCTGGTGTTGTTGTTGTCCAGCAGGGAGCACTCTGTCCTCTGGACCTGGTGGTGTTGTTGTCCAGCAGGGAGCACTCTGTCCTCTGGACCTGGTGGTGTTGTTGTCCAGCAGTGAGCGCTCTGTCCTCTGGACCTGGTGGTGTTGTTGTACAGCAGGGAGACCTCTGTCCTCTGGACCTGGTGGTGTTGTTGTCCAGCAGGGAGCGCTCTGTCTTCTGGACCTGGTGGTGTTGTTGTCCAGCAGGGAGCACTCTGTCCTCTGGACCTGGTGGTGTTGTTGTCCAGCAGGGAGCTATCTGTCCTCTGGACCTGGTGGTGTTGTTGTCCAGCAGGGGGCACTCTGTCCTCTGGACCTGGTGGTGTTGTTGTCCAGCAGGGAGACACTCTGTCCTCTGGACCTGGTGGTGTTGTTGTCCAGCAGGGAGCGCTCTGTCTTCTGGACCTGGTGGTGTTGTTGTCCAGCAGGGAGCACTCTGTCCTCTGGACCTGGTGGTGTTGTTGTCCAGCAGGGAGCACTCTGTCCTCTGGACCTGGTGGTGTTGTTGTCCAGCTCTCTGTCCTCTGGACCTGGTGGTGTTGTTGTCCAGCAGGGAGACACTCTGTCCTCTGGACCTGGTGGTGTTGTTGTCCAGCAGTGAGCACTCTGTCCTCTGGACCTGGTGGTGTTGTTGTCCAGCAGGGGCACTCTGTCCTCTGGACCTGGTGGTGTTGTTGTCCAGCAGGGAGCACTCTGTCCTCTGGACCTGGTGGTGTTGTTGTCCAGCAGGGAGACACTCTGTCCTCTGGACCTGGTGGTGTTGTTGTCCAGCAGTGAGCACTCTGTCCTCTGGACCTGGTGGTGTTGTTGTCCAGCAGGGATCACTCTGTCCTCTGGACCTGGTGGTGTTGTTATCCAGCAGGGAGACACTCTGTCCTCTGGACCTGGTGGTGTTGTTGTCCAGCAGGGAGACACTCTGTCCTCTGGACCTGGTGGTGTTGTTGTCCAGCAGGGATCACTCTGTCCTCTGGACCTGGTGGTGTTGTTATCCAGCAGGAGACACTCTGTCCTCTGGACCTGGTGGTGTTGTTGTCCAGCAGGGAGACACTCTGTCCTCTGGACCTGGTGGTGCTGTTGTCCAGCAGGGAGCACTCTGTCCTCTGGACCTAGTGGTTTTGTTGTCCAGCAGGGAGACACTCTGTCCTCTGGACCTGGTGGTGTTGTTGTCCAGCAGGGAGCGCTCTGTCTTCTGCACCTGGTTGTGTTGTTGTCCAGCAGGGAGCACTCTGTCCTCTGGACCTGGTGGTGTTGTTGTCCAGCAGGGAGCTATCTGTCCTCTGGACCTGGTGGTGTTGTTGTCCAGCAGGGAGCGCTCTGTCTTCTGGACCTGGTGGTGTTGTTGTCCAGCAGGGAGCACTCTGTCCTCTGGACCTGGTGGTGTTGTTGTCCAGCAGGGAGCTATCTGTCCTCTTGACCTGGTGGTGTTGTTGTCCAGCAGGGGGCACTCTGTCCTCTGGACCTGGTGGTGTTGTTGTCCAGCAGGGAGACACTCTGTCCTCTGGACCTGGTGGTGTTGTTGTCCAGCAGGGAGCACTCTGTCCTCTGGACCTGGTGGTGTTGTTGTCCAGCAGGGAGACACTCTGTCCTCTGGACCTGGTGGTGTTGTTGTCCAGCAGGGAGCACTCTGTCCTCTGGACCTGGTGGTGTTGTTGTCCAGCAGGGAGACACTCTGTCCTCTGGACCTGGTGGTGTTGTTGTCCAGCAGGGAGACACTCTGTCCTCTGGACCTGGTGGTGTTGTTGTCCAGCAGGGAGACACTCTGTCCTCTGGACCTGGTGGTGTTGTTGTCCAGCAGGGAGCACTCTGTCCTCTGGACCTGGTGGCGTTGTTGTCCAGCAGGGAGACACTCTGTCCTCTGGACCTGGTGGTGTTGTTGTCCAGCAGGGAGCACTCTGTCCTCTGGACCTGGTGTTGTTGTTGTCCAGCAGGGAGCACTCTGTCCTCTGGACCTGGTGGTGTTGTTGTCCAGCAGGGAGCACTCTGTCCTCTGGACCTGGTGGTGTTGTTGTCCAGCAGTGAGCGCTCTGTCCTCTGGACCTGGTGGTGTTGTTGTACAGCAGGGAGACACTCTGTCCTCTGGACCTGGTGGTGTTGTTGTCCAGCAGGGAGACACTCTGTCCTCTGGACCTGGTGGTGTTGTTGTCCAGCAGGGAGACACTCTGTCCTCTGGACCTGGTGGTGTTGTCTTCCAGCAGGGAGACACTCTGTCCTCTGGACCTGGTGGTGTTGTTGTCCAGCAGGGAGACACTCTGTCCTCTGGACCTGGTGGTGTTGTTGTCCAGCTCTCTGTCCTCTGGACCTGGTGGTGTTGTTGTCCAGCAGGGAGACACTCTGTCCTCTGGACCTGGTGGTGTTGTTGTCCAGCAGTGAGCACTCTGTCCTCTGGACCTGGTGGTGTTGTTGTCCAGCAGGGAGCACTCTGTCCTCTGGACCTGGTGGTGTTGTTGTCCAGCAGGGAGACACTCTGTCCTCTGGACCTGGTGGTGTTGTTGTCCAGCAGGGAGACACTCTGTCATCTGGACCTGGTGGTGTTGTTGTCCAGCAGTGAGCACTCTGTCCTCTGGACCTGGTGGTGTTGTTGTCCAGCAGGGAGCACTCTGTCCTCTGGACCTGGTGGTGGTGTTGTCCAGCAGGGAGACACTCTGTCCTCTGGACCTGGTGGTGTTGTTGTCCAGCAGGGAGACACTCTGTCCTCTGGACCTGGTGGTGGTGTTGTTGTCCAGCAGGGAGACACTCTGTCCTCTGGACCTGGTGGTGTTGTTGTCCAGCAGGGAGACACTCTGTCCTCTGGACCTGGTGGTGTTGTTGTCCAGCAGGGAGCGCTCTGTCTTCTGGACCTGGTTGTGTTGTTGTCCAGCAGGGAGCACTCTGTCCTCTGGACCTGGTGGTGTTGTTGTCCAGCAGGGAGCTATCTGTCCTCTGGACCTGGTGGTGTTGTTGTCCAGCAGGGAGCGCTCTGTCTTCTGGACCTGGTGGTGTTGTTGTCCAGCAGGGAGCACTCTGTCCTCTGGACCTGGTGGTGTTGTTGTCCAGCAGGGAGCTATCTGTCCTCTGGACCTGGTGGTGTTGTTGTCCAGCAGGGGGCACTCTGTCCTCTGGACCTGGTGGTGTTGTTGTCCAGCAGGGAGACACTCTGTCCTCTGGACCTGGTGGTGTTGTTGTCCAGCAGGGAGCACTCTGTCCTCTGGACCTGGTGGTGTTGTTGTCCAGCAGGGAGACACTCTGTCCTCTGGACCTGGTGGTGTTGTTGTCCAGCAGGGAGCACTCTGTCCTCTGGACCTGGTGGTGTTGTTGTCCAGCAGGGAGACACTCTGTCCTCTGGACCTGGTGGTGTTGTTGTCCAGCAGGGAGACACTCTGTCCTCTGGACCTGGTGGTGTTGTTGTCCAGCAGGGAGACACTCTGTCCTCTGGACCTGGTTGTGTTGTTGTCCAGCAGGGAGCACTCTGTCCTCTGGACCTGGTGGCGTTGTTGTCCAGCAGGGAGACACTCTGTCCTCTGGACCTGGTGGTGTTGTTGTCCAGCAGGGAGCACTCTGTCCTCTGGACCTGGTGTTGTTGTTGTCCAGCAGGGAGCACTCTGTCCTCTGGACCTGGTGGTGTTGTTGTCCAGCAGGGAGCACTCTGTCCTCTGGACCTGGTGGTGTTGTTGTCCAGCAGTGAGCGCTCTGTCCTCTGGACCTGGTGGTGTTGTTGTACAGCAGGGAGACACTCTGTCCTCTGGACCTGGTGGTGTTGTTGTCCAGCAGGGAGACACTCTGTCCTCTGGACCTGGTGGTGTTGTTGTCCAGCAGGGAGACACTCTGTCCTCTGGACCTGGTGGTGTTGTCTTCCAGCAGGGAGACACTCTGTCCTCTGGACCTGGTGGTGTTGTTGTCCAGCAGGGAGACACTCTGTCCTCTGGACCTGGTGGTGTTGTTGTCCAGCTCTCTGTCCTCTGGACCTGGTGGTGTTGTTGTCCAGCAGGGAGACACTCTGTCCTCTGGACCTGGTGGTGTTGTTATCCAGCAGTGAGCACTCTGTCCTCTGGACCTGGTGGTGTTGTTGTCCAGCAGGGAGCACTCTGTCCTCTGGACCTGGTGGTGTTGTTGTCCAGCAGGGAGACACTCTGTCCTCTGGACCTGGTGGTGTTGTTGTCCAGCAGGGAGACACTCTGTCATCTGGACCTGGTGGTGTTGTTGTCCAGCAGTGAGCACTCTGTCCTCTGGACCTGGTGGTGTTGTTGTCCAGCAGGGAGCACTCTGTCCTCTGGACCTGGTGGTGGTGTTGTCCAGCAGGGAGACACTCTGTCCTCTGGACCTGGTGGTGTTGTTGTCCAGCAGGGAGCGCTCTGTCTTCTGGACCTGGTGGTGTTGTTGTCCAGCAGGGAGCTATCTGTCCTCTGGACCTGGTGGTGTTGTTGTCCAGCAGGGAGCGCTCTGTCTTCTGGACCTGGTGGTGTTGTTGTCCAGCAGGGAGCACTCTGTCCTCTGGACCTGGTGGTGTTGTTGTCCAGCAGGGAGCTATCTGTCCTCTGGACCTGGTGGTGTTGTTGTCCAGCAGGGGGCACTCTGTCCTCTGGACCTGGTGGTGTTGTTGTCCAGCAGGGAGACACTCTGTCCTCTGGACCTGGTGGTGTTGTTGTCCAGCAGGGAGCACTCTGTCCTCTGGACCTGGTGGTGTTGTTGTCCAGCAGGGAGACACTCTGTCCTCTGGACCTGGTGGTGTTGTTGTCCAGCAGGGAGCACTCTGTCCTCTGGACCTGGTGGTGTTGTTGTCCAGCAGGGAGACACTCTGTCCTCTGGACCTGATGGTGTTGTTGTCCAGCAGGGAGACACTCTGTCCTCTGGACCTGGTGGTGTTGTTGTCCAGCAGGGAGACACTCTGTCCTCTGGACCTGGTGGTGTTGTTGTCCAGCAGGGAGCACTCTGTCCTCTGGACCTGGTGGCGTTGTTGTCCAGCAGGGAGACACTCTGTCCTCTGGACCTGGTGGTGTTGTTGTCCAGCAGGGAGCACTCTGTCCTCTGGACCTGGTGTTGTTGTTGTCCAGCAGGGAGCACTCTGTCCTCTGGACCTGGTGGTGTTGTTGTCCAGCAGGGAGCACTCTGTCCTCTGGACCTGGTGGTGTTGTTGTCCAGCAGTGAGCGCTCTGTCCTCTGGACCTGGTGGTGTTGTTGTACAGCAGGGAGACCTCTGTCCTCTGGACCTGGTGGTGTTGTTGTCCAGCAGGGAGCGCTCTGTCTTCTGGACCTGGTGGTGTTGTTGTCCAGCAGGGAGCACTCTGTCCTCTGGACCTGGTGGTGTTGTTGTCCAGCAGGGAGCTATCTGTCCTCTGGACCTGGTGGTGTTGTTGTCCAGCAGGGGGCACTCTGTCCTCTGGACCTGGTGGTGTTGTTGTCCAGCAGGGAGACACTCTGTCCTCTGGACCTGGTGGTGTTGTTGTCCAGCAGGGAGCACTCTGTCCTCTGGACCTGGTGGTGTTGTTGTCCAGCAGGGAGACACTCTGTCCTCTGGACCTGGTGGTGTTGTTGTCCAGCAGGGAGCACTCTGTCCTCTGGACCTGGTGGTGTTGTTGTCCAGCAGGGAGACACTCTGTCCTCTGGACCTGGTGGTGTTGTTGTCCAGCAGGGAGACACTCTGTCCTCTGGACCTGGTGGTGTTGTTGTCCAGCAGGGAGACACTCTGTCCTCTGGACCTGGTGGTGTTGTTGTCCAGCAGGGAGCACTCTGTCCTCTGGACCTGGTGGCGTTGTTGTCCAGCAGGGAGACACTCTGTCCTCTGGACCTGGTGGTGTTGTTGTCCAGCAGGGAGCACTCTGTCCTCTGGACCTGGTGTTGTTGTTGTCCAGCAGGGAGCACTCTGTCCTCTGGACCTGGTGGTGTTGTTGTCCAGCAGGGAGCACTCTGTCCTCTGGACCTGGTGGTGTTGTTGTCCAGCAGTGAGCGCTCTGTCCTCTGGACCTGGTGGTGTTGTTGTACAGCAGGGAGACACTCTGTCCTCTGGACCTGGTGGTGTTGTTGTCCAGCAGGGAGACACTCTGTCCTCTGGACCTGGTGGTGTTGTTGTCCAGCAGGGAGACACTCTGTCCTCTGGACCTGGTGGTGTTGTCTTCCAGCAGGGAGACACTCTGTCCTCTGGACCTGGTGGTGTTGTTGTCCAGCAGGGAGACACTCTGTCCTCTGGACCTGGTGGTGTTGTTGTCCAGCAGGGAGACACTCTGTCCTCTGGACCTGGTGGTGTTGTTGTCCAGCAGGGAGACACTCTGTCCTCTGGACCTGGTGGTGTTGTTGTCCAGCTCTCTGTCCTCTGGACCTGGTGGTGTTGTTGTCCAGCAGGGAGACACTCTGTCCTCTGGACCTGGTGGTGTTGTTGTCCAGCAGGGAGACACTCTGTCCTCTGGACCTGGTGGTGTTGTTGTCTAGCAGGGAGCACTCTGTCCTCTGGACCTGGTGGTGTTGTTGTCCAGCAGTGAGCACTCTGTCCTCTGGACCTGGTGGTGTTGTTGTCCAGCAGGGAGCGCTCTGTCTTCTGGACCTGGTGGTGTTGTTGTCCAGCAGGGAGCACTCTGTCCTCTGGACCTGGTGGTGTTGTTGTCCAGCAGGGAGCTATCTGTCCTCTGGACCTGGTGGTGTTGTTGTCCAGCAGGGGGCACTCTGTCCTCTGGACCTGGTGGTGTTGTTGTCCAGCAGGGAGACACTCTGTCCTCTGGACCTGGTGGTGTTGTTGTCCAGCAGGGAGCACTCTGTCCTCTGGACCTGGTGGTGTTGTTGTCCAGCAGGGAGACACTCTGTCCTCTGGACCTGGTGGTGTTGTTGTCCAGCAGGGAGCACTCTGTCCTCTGGACCTGGTGGTGTTGTTGTCCAGCAGGGAGACACTCTGTCCTCTGGACCTGGTGGTGTTGTTGTCCAGCAGGGAGACACTCTGTCCTCTGGACCTGGTGGTGTTGTTGTCCAGCAGGGAGACACTCTGTCCTCTGGACCTGGTGGTGTTGTTGTCCAGCAGGGAGCACTCTGTCCTCTGGACCTGGTGGCGTTGTTGTCCAGCAGGGAGACACTCTGTCCTCTGGACCTGGTGGTGTTGTTGTCCAGCAGGGAGCACTCTGTCCTCTGGACCTGGTGTTGTTGTTGTCCAGCAGGGAGCACTCTGTCCTCTGGACCTGGTGGTGTTGTTGTCCAGCAGGGAGCACTCTGTCCTCTGGACCTGGTGGTGTTGTTGTCCAGCAGTGAGCGCTCTGTCCTCTGGACCTGGTGGTGTTGTTGTACAGCAGGGAGACACTCTGTCCTCTGGACCTGGTGGTGTTGTTGTTTAGCAGGGAGACACTCTGTCCTCTGGACCTGGTGGTGTTGTTGTCCAGCAGGGAGACACTCTGTCCTCTGGACCTGGTGGTGTTGTCTTCCAGCAGGGAGACACTCTGTCCTCTGGACCTGGTGGTGTTGTTGTCCAGCAGGGAGACACTCTGTCCTCTGGACCTGGTGGTGTTGTTGTCCAGCAGGGAGACACTCTGTCCTCTGGACCTGGTGGTGTTGTTGTCCAGCAGGGAGACACTCTGTCCTCTGGACCTGGTGGTGTTGTTGTCCAGCTCTCTGTCCTCTGGACCTGGTGGTGTTGTTGTCCAGCAGGGAGACACTCTGTCCTCTGGACCTGGTGGTGTTGTTGTCCAGCAGGGAGACACTCTGTCCTCTGGACCTTGTGGTGTTGTTGTCTAGCAGGGAGCACTCTGTCCTCTGGACCTGGTGGTGTTGTTGTCCAGCAGTGAGCACTCTGTCCTCTGGACCTGGTGGTGTTGTTGTCCAGCAGTGAGACACTCTGTCCTCTGGACCTGGTGGTGTTGTTGTCCAGCAGGGAGCACTCTGTCCTCTGGACCTGGTGGTGTTGTTGTCCAGCAGGGAGCACTCTGTCCTCTGGACCTGGTGGTGTTGTTGTCCAGCAGGGAGCACTCTGTCCTCTGGACCTGGTGGCGTTGTTGTCCAGCAGGGAGACACTCTGTCCTCTGGACCTGGTGGTGTTGTTGTCCAGCAGGGAGCACTCTGTCCTCTGGACCTGGTGTTGTTGTTGTCCAGCAGGGAGCACTCTGTCCTCTGGACCTGGTGGTGTTGTTGTCCAGCAGGGAGACACTCTGTCCTCTGGACCTGGTGGTGTTGTTGTCCAGCAGGGAGACACTCTGTCCTCTGGACCTGGTGGTGTTGTTGTCCAGCTCTCTGTCCTCTGGACCTGGTGGTGTTGTTGTCCAGCAGGGAGACACTCTGTCCTCTGGACCTGGTGGTGTTGTTGTCCAGCAGGGAGACACTCTGTCCTCTGGACCTGGTGGTGTTGTTGTCTAGCAGGGAGCACTCTGTCCTCTGGACCTGGTGGTGTTGTTGTCCAGCAGTGAGCACTCTGTCCTCTGGACCTGGTGGTGTTGTTGTCCAGCAGTGAGACACTCTGTCCTCTGGACCTGGTGGTGTTGTTGTCCAGCAGGGAGCACTCTGTCCTCTGGACCTGGTGGTGTTGTTGTCCAGCAGGGAGCACTCTGTCCTCTGGACCTGGTGGTGTTGTTGTCCAGCAGGGAGCACTCTGTCCTCTGGACCTGGTGGCGTTGTTGTCCAGCAGGGAGACACTCTGTCCTCTGGACCTGGTGGTGTTGTTGTCCAGCAGGGAGCACTCTGTCCTCTGGACCTGGTGTTGTTGTTGTCCAGCAGGGAGCACTCTGTCCTCTGGACCTGGTGGTGTTGTTGTCCAGCAGGGAGCACTCTGTCCTCTGGACCTGGTGGTGTTGTTGTCCAGCAGTGAGCGCTCTGTCCTCTGGACCTGGTGGTGTTGTTGTCCAGCAGGGAGCACTCTGTCCTCTGGACCTGGTGGTGTTGTTGTCCAGCAGGGAGACACTCTGTCCTCTGGACCTGGTGGTGTTGTTGTCCAGCAGGGAGACACTCTGTCCTCTGGACCTGGTGGTGTTGTTGTCCAGCAGGGAGACACTCTGTCCTCTGGACCTGGTGGTGTTGTTGTCCAGCAGGGAGACACTCTGTCCTCTGGACCTGGTGGTGTTGTCTTCCAGCAGGGAGACACTCTGTCCTCTGGACCTGGTGGTGTTGTTGTCCAGCAGGGAGACACTCTGTCCTCTGGACCTGGTGGTGTTGTTGTCCAGCAGGGAGACACTCTGTCCTCTGGACCTGGTGGTGTTGTTGTCCAGCAGGGAGACACTCTGTCCTCTGGACCTGGTGGTGTTGTTGTCCAGCTCTCTGTCCTCTGGACCTGGTGGTGTTGTTGTCCAGCAGGGAGACACTCTGTCCTCTGGACCTGGTGGTGTTGTTGTCCAGCAGGGAGACACTCTGTCCTCTGGACCTGGTGGTGTTGTTGTCTAGCAGGGAGCACTCTGTCCTCTGGACCTGGTGGTGTTGTTGTCCAGCAGTGAGCACTCTGTCCTCTGGATCTGGTGGTGTTGTTGTCCAGCAGTGAGACACTCTGTCCTCTGGACCTGGTGGTGTTGTTGTCCAGCAGGGAGCACTCTGTCCTCTGGACCTGGTGGTGTTGTTGTCCAGCAGGGAGCACTCTGTCCTCTGGACCTGGTGGTGGTGTTGTCCAGCTCTCTGTCCTCTGGACCTGGTGGTGTTGTTGTCCAGCAGGGAGACACTCTGTCCTCTGGACCTGGTGGTGTTGTTGTCCAGCAGGGAGACACTCTGTCCTCTGGACCTGGTGGTGTTGTTGTCCAGCAGGGAGCACTCTGTCCTCTGGACCTGGTGGTGTTGTTGTCCAGCAGGGAGCACTCTGTCCTCTGGACCTGGTGGTGGTGTTGTCCAGCTCTCTGTCCTCTGGACCTGGTGGTGTTGTTGTCCAACAGGGAGCGCTCTGTCCTCTGGACCTGGTGGTGTTGTTGTCCAGCAGGGAGCACTCTGTCCTCTGGACCTGGTGGTGTTGTTGTCCAGCAGGGAGCACTCTGTCCTCTGGACCTGGTGGTGTTGTTATCCAGCAGGGAGCACTCTGTCCTCTGGACCTGGTGGTGTTGTTGTCCAGCAGGGAGCTCTCTGTCCTCTGGGCCTGGTGGTGTTGTTGTCCAGCAGGGAGACACTCTGTCCTCTGGACCTGGTGGTGTTGTTGTCCAGCAGAGAGACACTCTGTCCTCTGGACCTGGTGGTGTTGTTGTCCAGCAGGGAGACACTCTGTCCTCTGGACCTGGTGGTGTTGTTGTCCAGCAGGGGGCACTCTGTCCTCTGGACCTGGTGGTGTTGTTGTCCAGCAGGGGGCACTCTGACATTATGACATGGACACCATACAAGAGTAGGGGGTTCCCAATCAGGTCTCCGACATGACATCAAGGTCACCTATTCACCCCTCTTCCTTAATTGGCTGATATCAATCCCTTGTCTCCTGAGCCTTTCAGCCATTGTGGCTTGTTTGTGTCTGGTGCCAGTTTGAATGGCAGCCATTGAACCTGCATAGCCCAAGGTTGGGTGCTACACAGTGGTGGTTCCACCCAACACCGTAAAGCAATTTGAGTGTCGAGAAAAGCGATATATATATATATAAATGCAATGATCATTCATTCATCACATTTTAGGCCTCTGTCTTTTGCCCTTTTCTGTTTGCTGAGAGCTGCTATTCAGCTTTCTTTGTCTACTTGGGTCCAACGTGGGTATCAAACAGGAGGGAAGACTGTCAAGTTTTAAACTGGATACCAAACAGAGAAGGTAAAGACGATTTTGAACTGTTGAAACAGTAATCCAGAACTATTTTAATCTATTCTATTCTACTATTTTATTGCACTGCACTATTTTACTCTGTCTATTTTATCTTTCTCTTTTTATTATGATCTATTTAAAATGGAATCAAACCATAAACAAGGTGGCCTGTGGGATGTTAGATCCTAATGTGAAAAACTGTGATTTTATATGTCTGCACCTTATGTGCTCATTTTATGTATTTTTCTTCTGTTGTGAAGCACTTTGAGCTGCAGTTTCTGTATGAAAGGTGCTCTACAAATAAAGTTGATTATTATTATTATTATTATTATTATTACATTCTGAAAGGCAGAATTGCTTTTAGATGGAAGGATAACATGCAGTGGCGTCTCTGAGCCTCTAGAGGGAAGCAGTGGCTCGGTCAATGCACTTCCCCCTAGCAGCGTCCCTGGACCATATCACTGACTGAAGTGACCTTAGTGGATAATATCTGATATTTTCCGTAATCTTATCAAAGCGTTTCTCACAGAGGTCTTCTGGGAAACCTTGTGGCTGTCTCTGATGTGTCTGTGTGATATATTGTGTGTGGCTATCTGACGCATTCTGCCGGTCATCTCTGTGGGCTGCTTACGAGATGTGATGGCATAATCCTCCTTCTAGGATTCTAGATACTGTGTTATAGAGCTTGTCTGGATTGTCCGTTTTGATCCCCTGACAGAAAGATAAAGACTGTTTTGATCCCCTGACAGAAAGATAAAGACTGTTTTGATCCCCTGACAGAAACATAAAGACTGTTTTGATCCCCTGACAGAAGCATAAAGACTGTTTTGATCCCCTGACAGAAGCATAAAGACTGTTTTGATCCCCTGACAGAAGCATAAAGACTGTTTTGATCCCCTGACAGAAACATAAAGACTGTTTTGATCCCCTATCAGAAACATAAAGACTGTTTTGATCCCCTGACAGAAACATAAAGACTGTTTTGATCCCCTATCAGAAACATAAAGACTGTTTTGATCCCCTGACAGAAGCATAAAGACTGTTTTGATCCCCTGACAGAAACATAAAGCCTGTTTTGATCCCCTGACAGAAGCATAAAGACTGTTTTGATCCCCTGACAGAAACATAAAGACTGTTTTGATCCCCTGACAGAAGCATAAAGACTGTTTTGATCCCCTGACAGAAGCATAAAGACTGTTTTGATCCCCTGACAGAAGCATAAAGACTGTTTTGATCCCCTGAGAGAAACATAAAGACTGTTTTGATCCCCTGACAGAAACATAAAGACTGTTTTGATCCCCTGACAGAAGCATAAAGACTGTTTTGATCCCCTGAGAGAAACATAAAGACTGTTTTGATCCCCTGACAGAAACATAAAGACTGTTTTGATCCCCTGACAGAAGCATCACAGACTGTTTTGATCGATCCAGCTAACGTGAAGGAATTATCAAACCACTGCTGCACCAACCTGGAATATATAACAATCAAGTGTCGTCCTTTCTTCCTTCCGAGAGAGTTAACGGCGATCATCCAGTGATGGGCAAGCTACTTGGAAAATGTAGCAAGCTACACTACAAGTTACTCTCGATTAAATATAGCTAAACTACAATGGAAGCTATCCCCAGAGAAATGTAGCAAGCTACACTACAAGAACATGGCTAAAATAGCTAGCTACATCGGCACTACTTTTTTTTTTTTTTTTTTTTTACTTTGTGATCAAGTTTACACCAAACAAATAGGCAGGCAAAAAAATAGCTCAGTTTGATTGTTTATTATAAAACTGAAACAAGCCCTCGGTCTGGCTTTTTGTGTCATCCTTTTAACATGAGGAAAGAACTGTGGAAACGTAATAAATAAAAGGCAGTGAAACAATAATAAAATAAACACAAATATATACTCCCTCTATTGGAATGGAGACTTTTCAGCACAGGATAAACTACTGTTTCAACTCAAACCACAGTAACAAAATGACAATAACCTGGCCAAAGAAAAAGTGCAAGAAACATTTGTCTACAAAATAGACATTAACGAAATCCTATGTAACATTTATACATTCTTAAGTACGGAAATAAGCAGCATGGGGTAATCGGCATTGGAACTATACTACTACAGTATGTACTCAGAGTATAACACTCAAGCTTGACACTGCTAGACAAACAATACTATCCTTGGCTGCTAGATATGTAACTCACAAAACATTCCATCGCCACAGGTTGAGAACCACTGGTCTAGGACGATCTTTTCCCTATTTTTTTCTTTTCTCCACCCCCCAATGTACAGTGTACAGTGTCCCCCTACCCCAACCCCCCCCCCCCCCCAATGTACAGCCCCCACCCACCAACCCCACCAACCCAACCTCCTCCAATGTACAGTTTCTACGTCAAATGTATATACACTCTTTTTCTGGACACTTTTTGTATCACAAACAGTACTATATTTGCAAATCTGATATGTCATAAATGTATAGATGTAGCAGTACTGTCTATCTGTATGTCGTGTGTGTCATATATGTTATGATGAATTGAAAATGGGGGACCCTGATGTAAACAAGACGAAAGTCTTTCTCTGGTCTGCATCCCCTTAACAATTGTATGTATTGAGCTGTACTGTACTGTACCCATTCTGCAATCTGTTAATACACTTTTCAATCAATCAATCAATAATATTGTTCATAGCAGCTAGCCTATCTCAGACAGACTGTTAGTTAAAGCTGTTGATAAAAAGTGCACTGACTTGTGTGCTGTTTGGGAACAGTTGACAATCTTTATGTAAAGACAGTAAGGGTTTTCATCAGCTCACCTGAATATGTGTTCTCAAGTTAGTATTGGACGTGTGGGACGTCGAGAGCAGCTTCGTTTTTGGTTGACACAATAAACACCTAAACACATATGTTTTAGGCGTTTTTTCAGTCAAACTCATAAACGTGTCCAGGTAGGGCCATGGAGATGCAGTGTTGTTATTGTTGTTGACATCATCTTCATCAATGCCATCAGTGGAAACATCAAATCCCTCTGCCATTATTTCGCGCTGTTATTGTAAATTCATCCATTCATTCTCATTCAGTGGTCTGCGTTTAGATTTTCACTTCCTGGTTTGCGGCCTGGAGTCCTGCCCTATCCTGCCTCTGATTGGCCTACCCGTAATATTTTGGCCTACCATACCCAATCGTGAGTCGTCACTCATATCTAAACAAACCAACCAACCAATCATAGTGGGTTTTTTTACGTTTTTTTTTTTCTCCTCGCAGATCTTCCTGTCTAGACTGCGAAAGTAGCGTGTAACGTTTCTCGTCGCTACGTTACTACTTCGTTCTATATATAGCTCCGCTACAGAGAACGCTACCCTGGTTAAAAAGTAGCGAGCTACCAGCACGCTACTGAGAATAGTAGTTAAGCTATGTAGCTTCGCTACTTGTAGCAAGCTACTGCCCATCACTGCGATCATCCTTGTAGGAGTGTACATTCCACCGCAAGCCAGCGATAGTGTCGCGCTCTCCAGACTTCACGATGAGGTAAACAAACTCCAAGCCGCGAACGTTAACGCGGCCATTGTAGTAGTGGGTGATTTCAATAGCGCCAATCTGAGAAAGGTTTTGCCCGACTTCTATCAGCATGTGACTTGTAACACCAGAGGCGGTAACATTTTAGATCACTGTTACTCGCAATTCAAGGGTGGCTACAAGGCTCATTCCAGTGGCGGACTGGGACACAAATTCAGCCCGGGACATTCAGATGCACCAGCCCACACACCGGCCCACACACCGGCCCACTAGGGTTGCCACCTTTGACCAATAGAAATAAGGGACACCTATCATCGAGCGTGCGCGTAGCGCGCAATTTTTTTTGTTGCGGTTCTGGGGCGTTTTTTGGGCGAAAATGTGTGGATTTTGTCACTATTTTTCTTTTTTTACTTTATTTCGGTTTTAGGGTTAGGCTTAGGGTTATGTTATTTCATTATTTTGGGGAGCCAGCCCCCCCAAACTCCTGAAATGCATAGAAATCTATGAAATCTAAATAAAACAATCTATGACATTTATATTAAAAAGAGCTAGCCCCCCAAACCCCTAAAATACATAGAAATATATGCATTTTGGAACAGTTACTATATATAGTCAAGAAAGCATTTAGTCATACTTAAAGTTTAAAGTGCTTTATTTGCATTTAACATTGTTTAAATAGATTGGCTGAAATATAGCCTCAACTTGAGCATAATACTGTATGAATATAAAGTGCTGTAAAAACAAAGCCTGGGAACACTTTTACTGAAAGAGGACAATAACACAATGAAACACTTGTGTGACCCAAATTAAAAGATTAATAAAAAATAAAGTGCAAAGAAGAGTAGGCTCCTGGATGCCAGGGCAGGTAAATAGAAATACTGGCATCTAGTTAAAAACACAACCAGATAAATAAGATGTAATATCCCATACTGAATCAATCTCAGGAGATGTTTCAGTTATGAAGAACTGTGACACCTGTGCTTGGGTCCTTTGCGTTCTTATATTTCGGGAATATTGTTCTCCTGAGGCATGCTGTCTGATGTCAGTCAGTCCACCATGCGCCACAGAAAACACCTACATACTCTACAGTTTGCTTTGTAAACATCTCCACTGACACACGCTATCAAGCCAGTGGTTTGCCTCTTCCCACTCAGGTCTGTATTTCTGGAGGCGTTTTGTCTTTTTAGGACGCGGTGGAGTCACAGTGTCTGCTGTAGACATTTTCAAAACGTCTTCGAAAAGAAATCACGCAACGCACTGGACGAGGAGTTGGGTGGCTTCTTTTGTCAGGAAGGGGCATATCCTTCTGACGTTGCTCAGGAGGAATCTGCAGGTTCTTTGACGGAAGATTGGCACAACGGCACAGAACTCTTCTTAGCAACGTGAAAGCGCTAATTCTCATTGGTCGGTGAGCTGCTGAGCGCACGCCCATCAAGTTGCCAAGTCTGTTTATTTTCCACAACTTTTGGACACAATTTTGCTTGTTTTTGTAGGTCGGCTGGCTTATTTCTCTCACTAAACTGGCAACCTTAAAATACGGGACAAAGGGCGTCCGTATCAGTTCAATACGGAACGCGTCTTTTAGTTTCCAATTACGGGACGATTCCGTATTTTAAGGGATGGGTGGCAACCCTACGGCCCACATTAGTGGCCCACACACTGGCCCACACACTGGCCCACACATTTACATTTACATTTAGTCATTTAGCTGACGCTTTTATCCAAAGCGACTTACAAGTTCTGTATGACAAGACAGCAAGAAGGGTACAACTCTATCAGCTGAGTAACAATGTTTATCAAAGTGTTGCGTGTTACAGTGTAGGTTAGTTTATTAGGACAAGTGCATGGCAGTAAGGTTAGTCAGGGTTAGATTTTTTTTCTTTATTTATTTTTTTATTATCATTTCAGATAATGGTTGAAGAAGTGAGTCTTTAGTCGACGGCGAAAGATTGGACGGGATTCGGCTGTCCTAACTGGGATGGGTAGTTCATTCCACCATTGTGGGGCAAGGACTGAGCATAGGCGGCTTCTCTTTGATGACCCTCCGGGAGCTTGGATAGGAGTAGGTCTGAGGCGGCCAGAAGATGCAGAGCGTAGGGGTCTTGAGGGTGTGTAGTTAGAGACCATTGACCGGAGGTAGGCGGGAGCGGTTCCCTTTGCCGGACGGTATGCTAGGTCGAGGGCCTTGAAGCGGATACGTGCAGCAATGGGGAGCCAGTGCAGGTCCCTAAGAAGTGGGGTGACATGGGCCGACTTCGGTAGGTTTGAGATCAGGTGGGCCGCTGCGTTTTGAATGAGTTGAAGAGGCTTGGTGGCAGTGGCCGGGAGGCCAGCTAGCAGTGCGTTGCAGTAGTCGAGGCGGGAGATGACTGTTGATTGGACGAGGAGTTGGGTGGCTTCTTTTGTCAGGAAGGGGCATATCCTTCTGACGTTGCTCAGGAGGAATCTGCAGGTTCTGGTTGTCGCTGCGATGTGAGCAGAGAAGTTCAACTGGTCGTCGAGGACAACACCAAGGTTCTTGGCGGTCGGGGGCGCGGTCACACACACTGGCCCACACACCGGCCCACACACCGGCCCACACACCGGCCCACATACTGGCCCACATACTGGCCCACACACCGGCCCAGACACCGGCCCACATACTGGCCCACACACCGGCCCACACACTGGCCCACACACCGGCCCACACACTGGCCCACACACCGGCCCACATACTGGCCCACACACTGGCCCACACACCGGCCCACATTAGTGGCCCACACACCGACTCACACACTGGCCCACACACTGGCCCACACACTGGCCCACACACCGGCCCACATTAGTGGCCCACACACTGGCCCCCAAATTATAATTTTTCTTTTTTGTTTTTTTTTGGACCAGCCCACTTTGGTTCTGGCCCATCGGGATTCGTCCCGAACGTCCCGATGGCCAGTCCGCCACTGGCTCATTCTGCTAGTGGCTTTGGTAAGTCTGATCACGCGGCCATTTTCCTTTCACCAAAGTACAAACAGAGAATCAAGAGCACTCCTGTAGGGTGCTCCAGTAGCACACCATGTTACCGCGCTCGCGCGGGACTCCGTGCTGCGTCACGGATCTGGTTGACTCCGAGTTCGATTCCCGGACTCGCCGTCATTTGCCGAATGTCTCCCCCTGCTCTCTCTCCCGTTTCACCCTGCAACTGTCGGTCATGCTTGACCAGAAAAGCGATAAACGCTAAAAAATAAAGTAAAAAAAAAAAAAGAGCACTCCTGTAGTCTCGCGAGAGGTGCAGAAATGGGATGTGACGTTAGAGGAGACGCTCCAGCCTGCGTATGAGTGCACAGACTGGAGTGTGTTCCGCGACACAGATAACATTAATGTCTACACGGAGACAGTGTTGGACTATGTTCGTACTTTGGTGGAAGAAACAATCCCCACTACCACAATTAGAGTTTACCCAAATCAAAAACCCTGGGTAGACAAATCCGTCCGTGAAGCTCTGAAAGCGCGCACCAAAGCATACAACGACGGCCTGGTGGCAGGCAACATGAATGACCACAAGGTGGCGCGATACAACGTAAGGAGGACAGTGACAGAGGCCAAACGGCGCTACAGAGATAAAATTGAACTCCAGTTTGAACAGGCTGACTCCAGAGCTATGTGGCAGGGGCTCAAAACGATGACAGACTACAAAGGCACCTCCCTCAAACTGAACAGTGACATCTCCTTAGCAAATGACCTCAATACCTTCTATGCGAGGTTTGATGCTGGTAATAACAACACCAGCCCACAAGCCACGGCAATGGGGGGGGGGGGTCTGCTGCTGATGGAGACTCAGTGTTCAGGGTAACAGAGCATGAGGTGAGGCGGACCTTTAAAAAAGTGAATATCAGGAAGGCAGCAGGACCGGACGGCATCCCCGGCCGCGTCCTAAAAGTCTGTGCCGACCAACTGGCCCCGGTATTCACTGACATATTTAACCTGTCCTTAGAACAGGCTGTCATCCCCACCTGCCTGAATAAGTCCACTATTATCCCTGTACCCAAAAAATCCAAGCCTGCTTGCCTCAACGACTACCGCCCTGTAGCTCTCACCTCCATAGCCATGAAGTGCTTTGAGAAGCTAGTAAAGGGCTACATCTGCTCCTCCCTCCCCATCAACATGGACCCCCTGCAATTTGCATACCGCCCCAACAGGTCCACGGAGGACGCCATAGCCCATGTGCTGCACACAGCAGCATCACACCTGGACAAGAGGAAGGGGAACTATGTGAGAATGCTATTCATCGACTACAGCTCGGCATTCAATACCATAGTCCCCTCCAAACTCATAGCCAAGCTCAGGGACCTGGGCTTGAACTATGACCTCTGCCAGTGGGTCTTGGACTTCCTGACGGGCAGACCCCAGGTGGTGAGAGCAGGCAACTGCACCTCCTCATCCATCACCCTCAACATAGGGGCCCCCCAGGGCTGTGTTCTGAGTCCCCTCCTCTACTCCCTGTACACACACGACTGTGTGGCTCAGCGGAGTAGCAACACAATCATCAAATTTGCCCACGACACAGTGGTGGTGGGCCTGATCTCTGCCAACGACGAGAGGGCCTACCTGGAAGAGGTCAAGGTCCTGGCGGGATGGTGCCAGGAAAACAGCCTCTCCCTGAATGTCAGCAAAACAAAGGAGATGATTGTGGACTTCAGGAGGTCGGGGGTCAAGGACTACAGCCCCCTCAGCATCGACGGGGCACCGGTTGAGAGAGTCAACAGCTTTAAGTACCTCAGAGCCTACATATCCGAGGACTTGACATGGACCACACACATTGACAGTGTTGTGAAGAAGGCACGACAACGCCTCTACTTCCTCAGGCGCCTAAGGAAGTTCCAAGTCAGTCAGAAGATCCTTAAGAACTTCTACTCATGTACAATAGAGAGCATCCTGACTGGCAACATCACCTCCTGGTTTGGGAATAGCACTGCACAAGACCGAAGCAGACTACAAAGAGTGACACGTTCAGCCGAACGCACAATCGGAGGGGGGCTCCCCACCCTCCAGAACATTTACAACAAGCGGTGCAGGGGAAAGGCTAAGAGAATTATTAAGGACTCGAGCCACCCGAACAACTGCCTCTTTGAACTGCTGCGGTCAGGCAAGCGATACCGGAGTCTCAAGGCGAGCACAGAAAGACTCAGAAGAAGCTTCTATCCCCAGGCCATCAGGCTGCTTAACGAACAATGAACACTACACAACAACAACAACAAAGACTGTTTTGATCCCCTGACAGAAGCATAAAGACTGTTTTGATCCCCTGACAGAAACATAAAGACTGTTTTGATCCCCTGACAGAAACATAAAGACTGTTTTGATCCCCTGACAGAAACATAAAGACTGTTTTGATCCCCTGACAGAAACATAAAGACTGTTTTGATCCCCTGACAGAAACATAAAGACTGTTTTGATCCCCTTATAGAAACATAAAGACTGTTTTGATCCCCTGACAGAAACATAAAGACTGTTTTGATCCCCTGACAGAAACATAAAGCCTGTTTTGATCCCCTGACAGAAACATAAAGCCTGTTTTGATCCCCTGACAGAAACATAAAGACTGTTTTGATCCCCTGACAGAAACATAAAGACTGTTTTGATCCCCTGACAGAAGCATAAAGACTGTTTTGATCCCCTGACAGAAGCATAAAGACTGTTTTGATCCCCTGACAGAAACATAAAGACTGTTTTGATCCCCTGACAGAAGCATAAAGACTGTTTTGATCCCCTGACAGAAGCATAAAGACTGTTTTGATCCCCTGACAGAAACATAAAGACTGTTTTGATCCCCTGACAGAAACATAAAGCCTGTTTTGATCCCCTGACAGAAACATAAAGACTGTTTTGATCCCCTGACAGAAGCATAAAGACTGTTTTGATCCCCTGACAGAAACATAAAGACTGTTTTGATCCCCTGACAGAAGCATAAAGACTGTTTTGATCCCCTGACAGAAACATAAAGACTGTTTTGATCCCCTGACAGAAGCATAAAGACTGTTTTGATCCCCTGACAGAAGCATAAAGACTGTTTTGATCCCCTGACAGAAACATAAAGACTGTTTTGATCCCCTGACAGAAACATAAAGACTGTTTGATCCCCTGACAGAAACATAAAGACTGTTTTGATCCCCTGCCAGAAGCATCACAGACTCTTTTGATCCCCTGACAGAAACATAAAGACTGTTTTGATCCCCTGACAGAAACATAAAGTCTGTTTTGATCCCCTGACAGAAACATAAAGACTGTTTTGATCCCCTGACAGAAGCATAAAGACTGTTTTGATCCCCTGACAGAAGCATAAAGACTGTTTTGATCCCCTGACAGAAGCATAAAGACTGTTTTGATCCCCTGACAGAAGCATAAAGACTGTTTTGATCCCCTGACAGAAACATAAAGACTGTTTTGATCCCCTGACAGAAACATAAAGACTGTTTTGATCCCCTGACAGAAACATAAAGACTGTTTTGATCCCCTGACAGAAACATAAAGACTGTTTTGATCCCCTGACAGAAACATAAAGACTGTTTTGATCCCCTTATAGAAACATAAAGACTGTTTTGATCCCCTGACAGAAACATAAAGACTGTTTTGATCCCCTGACAGAAACATAAAGCCTGTTTTGATCCCCTGACAGAAACATAAAGCCTGTTTTGATCCCCTGACAGAAACATAAAGACTGTTTTGATCCCCTGACAGAAACATAAAGACTGTTTTGATCCCCTGACAGAAACATAAAGACTGTTTTTATCCCCTGACAGAAGCATAAAGACTGTTTTGATCCCCCGACAGAAACATAAAGACTGTTTTGATCCCCTGACAGAAGCATAAAGACTGTTTTGATCCCCTGACAGAAGCATAAAGACTGTTTTGATCCCCTGACAGAAACATAAAGACTGTTTTGATCCCCTGACAGAAACATAAAGCCTGTTTTGATCCCCTGACAGAAACATAAAGACTGTTTTGATCCCCTGACAGAAGCATAAAGACTGTTTTGATCCCCTGACAGAAGCATAAAGACTGTTTTGATCCCCTGACAGAAACATAAAGACTGTTTGATCCCCTGACAGAAACATAAAGACTGTTTTGATCCCCTGACAGAAGCATAAAGACTGTTTTGATCCCCTGACAGAAGCATAAAGACTGTTTTGATCCCCTGACAGAAGCATAAAGACTGTTTTGATCCCCTGACAGAAACATAAAGACTGTTTGATCCCCTGACAGAAACATAAAGACTGTTTTGATCCCCTGACAGAAGCATAAAGACTCTTTTTGATCAGGTAGCTCTGTGGCTCCACAGTTCTTGCATTGTTTATCCTGTGATATCCATGAAGTAAAACAGATGACATTCGTAAACATCACTAATCGGAAGGTTTCCGGCTCCTCCCAGCAGTGTGTCGAAGATGACACGTAACCCCCGAACTGTTCCCGATGAGCAGGTTGGCACCTTGGCACGGTGGCCTCCTCTGTCTGTCTGTCTGTCTGTGTGTGTGTGTGTGTGAATGGGTGAATGTGAGACATAAGTTGTAAAGCGCTTTGGATAAATGTGCTATATAAATACAGTCCATTTATCATTTACCAAGCTGTGTGTAGTTTGTACACAGACATCAACAACACTGGAGGGAATATGATGAACAGTTAGCAGTTCAGCCCGGTGTCCTGTTGTCCTCAGGGAGGCTGGACGTTGTGTTAAGTCTAAAAACGGACCTTTGATGGTGACTCCCACCAACTTCTCCTTTTTGTAAGAAATTATGCAGGGTTTTGCAACAACACACATTACACTAGTATGTTTTACAAGTGAGAAACCACATCCTCTGGAAGATACTCCTAGTTTGCGTAACGTGACATGCGGTCAAATGCAATAGCTACAGAATAAGGTCAGTATAAGGTGAGGGCGATTTTCCGCCGTCGACTAAAAACACACTCCTTCAATCAATATGTGAATCAAATTGTTTTGTGTTATTTGCAGCTCCATGAAATCATGCGAATGAAAAAATAGCAATACCCTGTCTTGTAGGGACTGCTACCATATCATTTCATTGAGCTGTAATTAACAAAACACAAGGATTCACTGTTGCCGTTGACATTGCTGGTGGCCATATTCAAACAAATGTATTCTCAATAAATCAAACTGTTAGGAACCGGTTACAGGTCGGCTCTAATGCACAACACGGGAGACAGGAAAGTTCAACCCAGAAGGGCATTTAATAATAATACGTTGCAAAAAGTTAACACACTCCAGTGCGGCGTGTGTGTGTGTGTGTGTGTGTGTGTGTGACCGGGGGGCGTGAATATTTTAGGCAACCAACTTGTGTTCAGCGTTTCTCTGATTGGCCACTACGCCCATGTGACCGCGGCAGCGCGAGAGAGCTGCAGTGCGGAAATAGGCTGCATTCTATTCTATTGCCATAAATACACCTGAAGATGTCGATGCCTCAGTGTCGTTGTCTGCATCTAGCTTTGTAAAGAGTAACCACACTTGTGACTGTTTTCGGCTTGCCATTGACCCGACTGCTTTGTTGTTGTTGAATCAAGTCAAATCCTAGGCAAGAGTGTATTGTGCATGTGAACGTTGACATAAACATGTTCCTACTGGCCAGAACATGTTCCTAATTTATGCAATGTCGTCAGCTTGTGACTGCAACTTGTTCCTGTTTGCGGACGACTCAGCCCTGCTGGTCTCTGACAAGAACAAGTTACAGGTTGAAAAAACCCTCAGCTCAGAACTCGGCAGAATCTGCACCTGGCTCGCTGATAACAAACTATCATTACAAAACAGAGTCCATTCTCTTCGGTTCAAATAACAAACTCAGCAAGACCGGCGGCTTCTCAGTTACAGTGGGTGACAATATTGTCACAAGGAAAGATGAAATTACATACCTGGGTTCCAGTGGCGTTGTTTCAGTAAAAGGCAAAGTATGGCGAGGAGGGAGTGAAGGGAGGGGTGAAGGGTTGATTTTTTTTGTCAAATCAGTTGTGCAATAGTCACTTTTGGTGAGTTGTTTCTATACAATTCAGTTATATGACATTTAGGTATTACACAGGACTACACAAGCATGTATTGTATAGAAATGTGTCAACAGACTAAAGCAGGGAACCACAATATTTTGCATACGAATTATGCAGAATGTAATATCATAACTGTCTATTACTTTTCTTGCAATTGAGCCAATTTTCCTTAGGTACGGTTTTGAGGTGTGTTCAACAGAATGTAGTATCAAAAACACATTCACAAAAAGTATGGGTTACTGAATGCTGAACTGCACTGTTATAATCACTAAGCCATTGTAAGACCATGGCCCTATTCCCCGTACCTGGTTCAACTAAGTCGATCAAGAGTCCCATTATCCAGATTCAATTAACCCGATGTTTGAAGCCGGGATTTTCCTGTTCCTCGAAGGTGGATTCAGTATCGTTAACTCGAACCAGACTTGAGACCCAGGATAAGTGCGCGCGGCCGCTTCAGTTGAAAAGCCAGCACGTATCGATAGCAGAAATCCTGATTTTCTAACGGCATTGATTGATTAATTGATTTAAAACTTTATTAACAGATTGCAGTACGGCTCAATAGCCTCGCCGACAAGTTAAATGCATAATCTATAGGCTAATTTTAAGTCCCTCATTACCCCAATCAATCAGATTATATTTCTTTAAACTTGCCTGCTGGCAGTAGGTTTATGCATTGGATAATCAAATGAGATCTTGCTAGCGAAAATAATTAGTTCAACTGTTTCAGAATAAGGATACAACTCTCTTATCCATTGATTGATGTATGGTGGATGTTTTACTTATCTGCACTGTGGTGTGACGGTTTGTGCTTTTGACTTTCACGCAGACGGCCCGTGTTCGAATCCCCCTCCTTCTAGTCTTTTTCTTCTTTTTGCAATGTAAATACTTTGGTGCACGTTTAGAGCTATATAAAGAATGACATCCTCAATGCATGTAGATTTATAATATTTTAACTTAAAACTAGGCTACTTTTGCGTATAATCATTAATATTATATCCCAAAAAAATTATATTGAAAACGCGGGGTTTTGAACTCCGTCGGGTTGACAGGTTTGAGCACTAGCCGTTGGACCACTGTGCCAACAGGATATATCCATTGTTTATCCATCAATGGACAAAGACCCGTGTTTCGAATATTTTTCTTTTGAATGAAGTTTTCTCTCTTTATTCTCAAATGCATTAATGTGACGTCAACGGCTCATTCAATTTCTCAAATCCGTCAAACAGCGCATCTCATCAGACATTTTAATCCCAGTTACAATATCACACAAAAACCACAATCCACGCATAGACACTTCAATTTTATGCTTGAATGAAACACAATCCGGGCGCTTCGTTAAGCAAATCTACAGCGGAGAATATATGAAACTAATCAGAGCCAAACGGCCGATAGGTTTCATTAATTAAAAATATCCCTGCGGGATTCACATTTGCAATGCGCCTGCAGCGTGTATCGCACTCCGAGCGCCGTATATGACGTGCATTATTTTATTTAGGACAAAGTAAATCTATAGGCTGAATATGATTTATTATCAGCATTTAGTTCTATTATTATACATTTCAAAAGCCCCCTCTAGGAAAACGAAGCACAGAAACATAATTCAGAATGGTATAAATGGGATCGAGCGAGCTGTCATTTATTTGCGGGGGCGTGGCCATGGTTCATCCGGCTAACTGAAGTTAACCCTGCTCCCGACCAGGCTCAAACTTTTTGATCTGTTGTCATGGTGATTTAGACAATCGAGCGTCGGGGAACAGAAAGGTCCGGCTTAAGTCAGGCTATCCTGGAAATTATCCGGCTAACTCAGTTAGCCAGGTACGGGGAACGGGGCCCATACCTGTGTCCCTGTATCACTTGTCTCTGCTGCCCTTTGATTAAAAAACGTCCCTATGTCCATTTTCCTTTTTTTTGTGGCATATTTCAGTTAGTCACAGTAAAAGTCACCTAGTAAAAGTGAGATAATTGACAATATCAAAACATGCTAGGGCTGTACCGAATAGTTCGAAGCTTCGTTCATAATGTTGACATTCGAATTCTAAATCAACATAAAAAATTGTAATACATTTTTTTTTAAAGAAAAATTAAATAAAAATTTAATTTTCACATTTTTATTTGCCAAGGTATGGCGAGTGCCATGCCTTGCCATACCAGAACGACGCCCCTGCTGGGTTCCATCCTAGAGGCTAATCTTTCCTCCAATGTGATAAAAAAAGTCAACCAACGAACTGGATTATTGTACCGGATCTCCTCTCTGGTAAACAAGAATGGATTGAACTCTGGGGGAGATTTGGCCCGATCCATAGATGTGCGACTTGGCCATAATAAGGTAATTTATAGACCTATATTCTATAATCATATTTCAAATAGCTTGTGTCCGGATGGCAGAATTCAGTACTGTATCTACAAAATAGCCTGTTTAAACATCTGCCCTTTATTCATTTGCTTAGATTAGTTGTACACATGATCTCAAGAACGCGCTGAACGAGCTCAGTGGCCATATTTCATGTGTGGTCATTTTTAGCATGGTGTTATTCACCGTCAAAGATGAAAAAAGAAAAGGAGAAAGAAGAAAGTTTATATTCCCATTTGGTTCATCACAATTTACTCAAGCCTAGTAACCGACACAATACATTCCCTGAGGTCCATAGATGTCCCTAGATACCAAGAACATGCAAATGGACCTTGTAGAAGTGGAGCAATCTTCTATTTACTTAGGTATGTATTTTTAGGCGGATTTTCAGAAAATAGGGCTCTGGGCTTAAGAGGTTAAATGATAAACTACCTGACCCAGGCTATACCTGAAATACAGAATCATCAAATATAGGTTTAAATAGTTGGATGTTCTGTTTCATGGTAGCGCTGCATTTTCAAAATGGTAGCTAATTGATGGACACATTTATCCAAATCCCATAAGAGTGCCGTGGAGGGCATATCTTTTCAGCATGGGTGGGTCTAGTGCAGGGGTCGGCAATAAGCAGCCCGCGGGCCGACATTGGCTCGCCAGCAATAATTTCTGGCCCGTCAGATTATTTTGAGTATATTTGAGAATATATTTATTTTACGCGCGGGAAATATTCACTCGGGACGCCAGGGTGTCTTTTATTGTGAAGCTGTATCTATCTACCGGTAGTCATCAAAAGCATGTCTGACACTATAGCCAATTGAAATGCTAGAAATGGTCACATGGACTGGGAGAACCAATGGAATAGTCCCACCGGACCGCGTGTATATTTCCCTAACGCACTTTCACTTCCGCATTCGAGATGCGAGCGAGTAACAAAATGTGTTAAAAAAATAAAAAAAACATCTTTGGATAGCTTCTTTGCAACGGGGAAATATAACGCTTCTTTTAATAAACAGGAGCCATACTTAAAATACGGGTTTATCGCAACAGGTCGGTGATTCTTGCGTGCCGAGCCGACGTCCTCTCTGCATAATATGTGGTGACAACAACAACAACAACAGCGAGGCAATGATGACAACTGTGTTCAAGTTGGCAGATAAAGTAGCTGCATTCAACGCCAATCTGGAATTGGAGGGCGGCGAGTGGATATGACATGTTTCAAACATTAGCAGGGATTTTGGAGGATTTAACAACAAACAAGGTATGGTGAGCATGCATTCTGGTTCATCACCGGTGATCTGCAACAGCTGATTTGTATTTGTATTTATTGGTTTAAAATACAGAGACAGTGCATATTAAGGAACATTTGACTGTAAATATGCCAGTTTAGCCAAGTTGGCTAATTTTCAACTGTAGTCTCTGGGGCAGGTGACATGAGCACAACAATAATTAAAACATAGTACAATAATTAAAACACGGTAGGAATCAGTATAGGTTACAATACACTAAAATACATACAAATAAATACATTAAAATACAACCCCTCAGTTAAAATGGTCGCACACTTGACCATCTCTCAACCATGATTTTAAGTTAGTTTTAAATGAAATGTAACTTTGATACTCCCTGAGCCGTGTTGGCAGACTGTTCCAGGTGTGGGCTGCTCTCACGGAAAAGGCTGTCTGACTAAAAGCAGACCTCCTGTTTGGGACTACACAGTCCCCTCTGACTACAGACCAGGGTCGGATTTAGGATTGTAGGAGATCCGGGGCTTAGCCCAGATAGGTGCCCCCCCCTTTTTAATATTTTTTTTTAATTTAATAGTTAGTAAAATAGAATAAAATAATGCAATAGTGCATTGCAATAAAATAGTTATCATCGTATTTTTTCGGGAGGCCGGTAAGGAGTGCATTACAGTAGTCGAGTTGGCTTGAGATAAAGGCATGGATCTGGTTTTCAGCGTCCTTTTGATTTATAAATGGCCGTACTTTAGCTATGTTTCTAAGGTGGAAGAATTAAGTTTTTGTCAACTTGTTGATTGTGATTTAAAGCTTAGGTCTGAGTCTACCATGACACCAAGACTTAACTCACTCAAATACAGTTAGCAGCTGGATAGACCACAGATGGAAATTAGCTTCTGCTAAATCTGGTGCAAACATATTTTCATGTAACAATGATGAATTGTTAAAAAAAAAAAAAAAAAAAAAAAAAATTAAATAGATTCAGGGCTTTTCAGAAAACATTCAGGGCTTGAGCCCAAGTAGCCACCCCCTAGCCCCGCCCCTGCTACAGACCTGGTATATCTGTCAGCAGATGCTTTCTGTTTTATGAAAGTACAGATGGGGGGAGGAGCCAAGCCATGTAGGATTTTATAGGTAAGGCAGGCATCTTTGAATTTGACAAGATTGTCCCAGCTCAGTAGATTCTGGTTTGCTATGCTATAACAATGGTGGTGGCTGTTTGTTTTCCTGTCCAGAACTTTCACAGCCTGATGGTAAACTACCTGTACAGATCTTAATGTTGTACAGGAGGCTTGTGTCCAGCTAGTCAGACAGTATGTTAAGTGTGACATAATAATGGCTGCTGTTCATGAATGAATGAATGAATGAATGAAAACTTTATTTAACAGATTGCAGAATGGGTACAATACAGTACGGCGCAATACACACAATTGTTAAGGGGATGCAGACCAGAGAAAAACGTTTGTCTTGTTTACATCAGGGTCCGCCATTTGCGAGTGCTCGCTTATGCCTGTTTTTTACTGTTGTGAAGCACTGTGAACTGCAACCTCTGTATGAAAAGTGCTATACAAATAAAGTTATTATTATTATTATTATTAAGTGTATGCACCCGCCGCGGTGCTGCATTTTTCACTATCAGTATATTAAATTAGCCATTGTTTTTGATCCTGGCCCGCCAAGCAAAAGCTTGGGGAAAATCTGGCCCGTAGCCAGACCTAATTGCCGACCCCTGGTCTAGTGTAATCAAAGCCCTAAATTTAGCATGGCACGTTCTGCCCACTGAGCAAAACAGGATCACAAGTCTATTTTGCTGAATCCAAAAGTTAAGCCCTGCAGTCGTGATAAGATAAGACAAGATAAGATGTATTTTTATTAATCCCCTTGGGGAAAATTCAGGGGTCAGAGCAGCACAGAGGAGGGGAGGGGAGGTACAGGCAGGGTAATAGAATAAAAATTTATTATATTTATATGAATAGATAATAGATAGATAATAGATAGATAGGTAGATAATAAAGAACAAGATCAAATATGAAATAAAAATAAAGATATCTGCTGGATATATATAAATATATATATATATATATATATAAATATATTATATAGGTTGGTGCGCCTGCGACTGCTGTTACCTCAAGTACCGGAGGGGACTTGTGCTATGTATGACTTAGTCCACATTGCAGCCGGCTTGTGGGAGGCAAGAAACAGCGTTCGTGACAGGGGAGGATTGAATTGGATGATACGAAAATTGGGATGGGAGAAAAATATAGAAAATGGGAGAAAAAGTGGATACAAAAAAAATTAATATGGTGATTTTGGCTGGTTTGGAAAATGTTGAGTCATCATATTTTGCATCTACAATTACTGTGGTTTCATAAGACATAGAACAAGCATCAAATATTACGTTTTCACATTTTTGTACAAGCTGCATAATGTAAAGTGTAAAGTGTACATTATAAACTACATTATAAACCAAGCTACTGTAACTCATTGACCGCCACGCTGTTTTCCCATCTCTACTCAATGGCACCAGCGTTATTGACCATTTTCGCGATGTTTGCGGACCCATCGTGTGTTCTGTATTATAGCTATGGAGACAATAGTATGGCTCATTTGACAGGCATTGGGTCTCATTCCCCAATATTGTCCAAAGAGTTCTCTTGGAAGACTTATCTTAGAACCGACTGAGACAGAATCAATGACAAGTTCACTCTGAGTCCTCAACACGCTGGTATTAAGTGTCTCAAACGATCACAGCTGTGATATCTGCGTTGGGGAATGGCACCATGTCTCAAACATGAACGTGCGTTCCCGTCTAGGTCATTTGCATACAAAACAACGCCTCCAGAGCTCCTTATAAGGCAACTAATGATGCAGCCGTGTGAAAATGGACACGGAAGCGTTTTGTGACCCATCAAAATGAGATTAGATTAATTGTATTGTCATCATATACAGCTCGGGCACCTGCCGCAGCGCGCACGTGCACACACACACACACACGGTCTCAGTCAATGAGTCAACTAAATGTCCCCATTGGAAGGGTGTCGGCCAACGACTTATAAATTGAACCAAAAGAAACAATTTGGACTTTGCAAGAATGTTCATTTATTGGGACTCCATGTCCAAACATTCCGTTATTTGGATAATTGAATTGCCATCATCACCAGGTGGTCAATTAAGCAAGCAGTTAGCTGGTAGCTGGTAGTTAGTAGCAGCTTAAGTCTGTAGATAGTAGTACTTGTTAGCAGTTAGCCAGCAGCGTACATTCAGACGTTAGTGGATAATGTCAGTATAGAGGTCGATATGGCATTTGGTAATGTCCAGCAGAGTCGACACAGATAACAGTTTGTTGATAGTCAGGTTACAGTTAGTAACTGTCAGCGTTTAGCATCGGTCAGTAGCATTTAGCAACTGTCAGTAGTTGTCAGTAGTTAGTCGTCGATAGACGATACAGAGTCGATTCAGTAGT
The DNA here is from genome assembly GCF_963971535.1 of Notolepis coatsorum. Taxonomy (NCBI): domain Eukaryota; kingdom Metazoa; phylum Chordata; class Actinopteri; order Aulopiformes; family Paralepididae; genus Notolepis; species Notolepis coatsorum. Next base: position 174,567,089 of record NC_140165.1, on the reverse strand, counting down.
CGATAGTAGTCGATAGTAGTCGATAGCATTTAGTCAGTAGTCAGATTGTCTACCTATACAAAGGAAAGGAAATAAACGGCATTAATTAGTAACTAGATATATGAATGAAAGGATAATTGCGGATATTAACGGTGCATACAATGCAATGCACCATTGGCCAGTCAGTTCGCCCACAGGGCTTTTCACCTTACAGCCTATGGTCAAGAGTGTCATTTAAATAGCGTGATGCGCCGGTGCAGAGACAGCTTACCTGTCCAGAGTCACAATCCGCTTTCCAAAGTGCGTCCACTAGGCGGCACCAGACAATAACTAACGCATGCAATAAATGTTACTTATGACAATAATAATAATAATAATGAACATATTGGGAAAACGTCGGATTATTCTCCACACACACACACACACACACACACGTGCGTGCGCAGTACTGTATAGGCGTAATGAATGAACCCAGTATAGGCTTATTATTCCATTAATGACTTGTTTCATTAGGATTTAGTAGATAGTACTATATATATGCTCTGCCCTACGTACAGTATAAGTACAGTCTGTACAGCCTGTACAGCCAAGACTTGTTATGGAATATTAATGCAGTCTATTTCCACGCGATTTGCTTTAGTTCCTATTTATTTATTTATTTATCCACTGTCATTTCAGTGTTGGTGTATAGGCTATATAGTGTATTTCAATATACGTTTAATTGATTAATGATATATTCGAAGGAATGCAGGTTTATAGCTATATCAAACAAAGGTCTGTCCCATTGTATACCAATCAATGATATATTGCATGTATTCATTCTTTCAAATGTATAATTAATCATTAAAACAGATATGTAACAAATAAGAAATACAAATTCCACAGAAGGCATTAAATAATTATTATTTTCAATCATTTCACAATAATTGCATAATTGTGTTTGAATATCTGAGTAATTAAAGTAATTATACATTTGTCCAAAATAGCTGGTTCAGATATGGTTAATCCAGCTGCCCTGTGATCAGATGAATCCATATTATTTATTTTTCCGACATCAAATGCGTAATTTCTTATCGTACAAATATTGTCATATTTATTTTAATTATGATTAGGAATTACTATGAGAACACAGTCTGTCAAGTTAATACAATTTTCAATTACACTGTAAACCCGCACGTTCAAAATAATCAATTAGTTTGAGTAGGGTATACTCAATATTCTATGAAAGTTCTACTAACTTGAATGTCTTGAGTTCGTGTGACGTGTTCTTATGTTTTGAGTAAATAAAACTCATCGTTTTTGATTGACTTGGAACTATTCACTTATTAAGTAAGTATAATGTAAAAGCATAACTTAAGTACAACTTAAGATAATTAAGTAGATACAGACTCTAAACCGCATTATGTTTTGAGTAAATAAAACTCATAGTTTTTGATTGACTTGGAATTATTCACTTATTAAGTAAGTATAATGTAAAAGCATAACTTAAGTACAACTTAAGATAATTAAGTAGATACAGACTGTAAACCGCATTATGTTTTGAGTAAATAAAACTCATAGTTTTTGATTGACTTGGAACTATTCACTTATTAAGTAAGTATAATGTAAAAGCATAACTTAAGTACAACTTAAGATAATTAAGTAGATACAGACTCTAAACCGCATTATGTTTTGAGTAAATAAAACTCATAGTTTTTGATTGACTTGGAATTATTCACTTATTAAGTAAGTATAATGTAAAAGCATAACTTAAGTACAACTTAAGATAATTAAGTAGATACAGACTGTAAACCGCATTATGTTTTGAGTAAATAAAACTCATAGTTTTTGATTGACTTGGAACTATTCACTTATTAAGTAAGTATAATGTAAAAGCATAACTTAAGTACAACTTAAGATAATTAAGTAGATACAGACTGAAAACCGCATTATGTTTTGAGTAAATAAAACTCATAGTTTTTGATTGACTTGGAACTATTCACTTATTAAGTAAGTATAATGTAAAAGCATAACTTAAGTACAACTTAAGATAATTAAGTAGATACAGACTGTAAACCGCATTATGTTTTGAGTAAATAAAACTCATAGTTTTTGATTGACTTGGAACTATTCACTTATTAAGTAAGTATAATGTAAAAGCATAAATTAAGTACAACTTAAGATAATTAAGTAGATACAGACTGTAAACCGCATTATGTTTTGAGTAAATAAAACTCATCGTTTTTGATTGACTTGGAACTATTCACTTATTAAGTAAGTATAATGTAAAAGCATAACTTAAGTACAACTTTATTAACAGATTGCAGAATGGGTATAGAGGTGTGATAGGTGTGATAGGTGTGATAGGTGTGAGAGGTGTGATAGGTGTGATAGGTGTGATAGGTGTGAGAGGTGTGATAGGTTTGATTTGATTTGATTTTATTGATGGATTAAAAACACACAACAAGGATCCAAAGGATAACATGAGAAAGAGTAAAACCCTTATTTCCGTCATGGTCCCAGGGCTGTTAGGCCACAACAAAAAAACACGACAATAACACAACACTCATACATTTAAAACATTATAAGACTAACCTATCGCTAAAATTGTATACCCCACAATAACTAAAAACTGATTGGAAACCCATTCCAACTATAGGGGGCTATTCTTCTATTCTGTCCATGAGCCACTTCCTGGCGCTTCTCTTGAAGCTGTGGAGGCTCAAGCTCTGCTTGATGGGGATAGGCAGCTTGTTCCAATCCTGGGCTCCAGAGAAAGTAAGGGAGCATTGGCCCAGTTTGGATCGGAAAGAAGCAGGCTTCAGGTTTGCTATGCTTGCTCTAGTTCTGTGGTTGTGGGATTCGTTGACCGGGGTGAAGTAGTTTTGGAGGTATCTAGGAGACCTTTGGTTTATAATATTGTGTACTATGTTCAGTCTGAGCTGGGTAACTCTGGCCTCTATAGGAAGCCAGTTTAGCTCCTGGAAGTGACTCCTCCCTATGTGGGTGCGAGGGCCAAGACCCATTACCACCCTTACTAGCTTATTTTGGGAAACCTGAAGCTTCTTTTTTATGTTCACTGTCAGGCCCTCGAACCACGATACGCTACCATAGTCAAAGTGGCAGAGTACTAGGCTATTTGCTAATAGCCTGAGGCTATCTCTGCCAAGGAGGTTGGCTTTCCTAGCTAGGTACCTGGTGTGTGATAGGTGTGAGAGGTGTGAGAGGTGTGATAGGTGTGAGAGGTGTGATAGGTGTGAGAGGTGTGAGAGGAGTGAGAGGTGTGATAGGTGTGAGAGGTGTGATAGGTGTGATAGGTGTGATAGGTGTGAGAGGTGTGATAGGTGTGAGAGGTGTGATAGGTGTGAGAGGTGTGATAGGTGTGAGAGGTGTGATATGTGTGATAGGTGGGATCGGTGTGAGAGGTGTGATAGGTGTGAGAGGTGTGATAGGTGTGAGAGGTGTGATAGGTGTGAGAGGTGTGATAGGTGTGAGAGGTGTGATAGGTGTGATAGGTGTGAGAGGTGTGATAGGTGTGATAGGTGTGATAGGTGTGAGAGGTGGGATCGGTGTGAGAGGTGTGAGAGGTGTGATAGGTGTGAGAGGTGTGATAGGTGTGAGAGGTGTGATAGGTGTGATAGGTGTGAGAGGTGTGAAAGGTGTGAGAGGTGTGAGAGGTGTGATAGGTGTGAGAGGTGTGATAGGTGTGAGAGGTGTGATAGGTGTGATAGGTGTGATAGGTGTGAGAGGTGTGAGAGGTGTGAAAGGTGTGAGAGGTGTGAGAGGTGTGATAGGTGTGAGAGGTGTGAGAGGTGTGAGAGGTGTGAGAGGTGTGAGAGGTGTGATAGGTGTGAGAGGTGTGAGAGGTGTGATAGGTGTGAGAGGTGTGATAGGTGTGAGAGGTGTGAGAGGTGTGAGAGGTGTGATAGGTGTGAGAGGTGTGATAGGTGTGATAGGTGTGAGAGGTGTGAGAGGTGTGATAGGTGTGAGAGGTGTGATAGGTGTGAGAGGTGTGATATGTGTGATAGGTGGGATCGGTGTGAGATGTGTGAGAGGTGTGAGAGATGTGAGAGGTGTGAGAGATGTGATAGGTGTGAGAGGTGTGATAGGTGTGAGAGGTGTGATAGGTGTGATAGGTGTGAGAGGTGTGATAGGTGTGAGAGGTGTGAGAGGTGTGATAGGTGTGATAGGTGTGATAGGTGTGAGAGGTGTGATAGGTGTGAGAGGTGTGATAGGTGTGAGAGGTGTGATAGGTGTGAGAGGTGTGATAGGTGTGAGAGGTGTGATAGGTGTGAGAGGTGTGAGAGGTGTGATAGGTGTGATAGGTGTGAGAGGTGTGATAGGTGTGATAAGTGTGATAGGTGTGAGAGGTGTGATAGGTGTGATAGGTGTGAGAGGTGTCATAGGTGTGATAGGTGTGAGAGGTGTGATAGGTGTGATAGGTGTGAGAGGTGTGAAAGGTGTGAGAGGTGTGAGAGGTGTGATAGGTGTGAGAGGTGTGATAGGTGTGAGAGGTAGCTGGTGCTAACTAGCTAGCCATCGCTCCCGGCAGCTAACGCCGGTCCCCGACTGGTGCTAACTAGCTAGCCATCGCTCCCGGCAGCTGACGCCGGTCCCCGACTGGTGCTAACTAGCTAGCCATCGCTCCCGGCAGCTGACGCCGGTCCCCGACTGGTGCTAACTAGCTAGCCATCGCTCCAGGTCCCCGGCTGGTGCTAACTAGCTAGCCATCGCTCCCGGCAGCTAACGCCGGTCCTCGGCTGGTGCTAACTAGCTAGCCATCGCTCCCGGGAGCTGCCGCCGGTCCCCGGCTGGTGCTAACTAGCTAGCCATCGCTCCCGGCAGCTAACGCCGGTCCCCGACTGGTGCTAACTAGCTAGCCATCGCTCCAGGTCCCCGGCTGGTGCTAACTAGCTAGCCATCGCTCCCGGCAGCTAACGCCGGTCCTCGGCTGGTGCTAACTAGCTAGCCATCGCTCCCGGGAGCCTGCGCCGGTCTGTCTGTCGAAGACCGAGGGAACCGCATCAGGCTTCAGCTGATTAGTGGTCTTCTGGACAAACCTTCCACCCCCAACAACATAATCCGAGGCAATGAAGTGTTCGCTGGAGATCTTCATTCCCTGTCCAACAGGCTGATCGCGCCGCCTGAGTGCAGCCAGCCTGAGTGCAGCTACCAGTAGCTACTGTCTGTAACTGTGATGCATTTTCTGTTTGCAGTCCAATGTTCACCAAAACACACACCCACACACTTATAATTTGTTCCTCAACGTTATATAGACAGGTCATGTTTTGTAAACTAACGTTATGTTTAGAATGGAATGAATACATGGGTCGGGAAAGATAGTTAGCTCAAAGCTAATCCGGCCTGTTTAACCACTAGCTTCTGTTAGCTAATGCTGGCTGAGCAAGGAAACTAACAGTAAACGTTTTTACATGAAATACAGCCCAAAAACCCTGCTGATTGATTGATTGATTGAATTGATTGAAAACTTTATTAACAGATTGCAGAATGGGTACAATACAGTGCAGCTCAATACACACAATTGTTAAGGGGATGCAGACCAGAGAAAGACTTTAGTCTTGTTTACATCAGGGTCCCCCATTTTCAATTCATCAGGACATATATGACATACAGATAGACAGTACTGCTACATCTATGACATACCAGATTTGCAAATACAGTACCGTTTGTGATACAAAAAGAGTCCAGAAAAGGGAGTATATACATTTGACGTAGAAACTGTACATTGGAGGAGGTTGGGTGGGGTTGTGTGGGGGGAGGGGGGGGGGGGGGGGGGGGGGGGTTGGGTAGGGCCGGGAACACTGTACAACTGTACAAGCAAAACTGTACATTGGGATATTGACAACCATACTAGGTCATTTACATTGGAGGGGGTTGGGACTCTGTACGAACAAGCAAAACTGTACATTGGAATATTGACAAAACCATACTAGGTAAATTACTGTACATTGGAGGGGGTTGGGTTAGGACATTTACAGGGGCCAGTTTCGAATTGCAGTCTCCTGTAGGTGTTCCTTGAGTGGTTTTGACAAACGTTTGCTTATTAAATACATTCTATACTATAATAATACAAACGTTTCATTGCCTCTCTGTGACGACAAAGTTGTTTAAATAAGGGGAGAAAAGTAGCTAAAACCAATGTATTTGGATGGGACAGGAAGTGCCATTGGCAACCGGAAGTCAGCCGGAAGTGGCTACTATCAGATTGTGCAAGTGGAGAATAGATTCCCCCTCCCCCCCCTTCCCTCCTCCCCTCCTCCCCTCCTCCCCTCCTCCCCCTCCCCTCCCCTTCGAGAGGGTAGTCCTAAGCAACTCGCGAGACCTAGAAGATCTCACGGGACTTGAGGTATTCAAACGTAACTTGTTGGCGCGATCGCCGCGATGATGTCTTCACTAGTGGCTTGACAAATAGTCTGAGCCAAACTCCTTGGTAAGTCATTGACAATATAATGTATTATGCCATTCACATACCATAATCTTGCTGTCATCGTTTGACTACATGCTACTTTGTGAATTATTACCGTGGTGGCAAGCAACTAGTAGCCTACAGTGCAGAACGAAGCTTGTAGCATTGTTAGCATTATTAGCTAGCATGCTAGATAGTATACTAGTTAACTGGTAAGTGAGTTCTTATGGGAATAGTATGATCACGTTCAGATACCATCACCGGGCTGTTATCGTTTGACTAAATGTTATCTCTGTGCCGTGGCAAATAGTTTGGAGCTTGTTTTAGCAAATAGTATTGCATATTATTACAGTAGCTAGCATGCTACTAACGTTAGCTAGCTAGCATGCTACTAGCGTTAGCTAGCTAGCATGCTAGCTAACGTTAGTCTGCCATTTTGTTTCGTGATTAAAATGTACGTTTTTAATAGTTACATAAGCATTGTTGTAACTAGTGACCTGTTCCACCCCAGGTGAAAATCTGCATAAAATGTATACCTAGGTAAATGGAATATTGCTCCACTTCTACAAGGACTATTTGCATATTCTTGGTATCTAGGAACATCTATGGACCTCAATGAATGTATTCTCAGTGTCAGAAATATTGTGTCTATTACTAGGCTTGCTTAAATTGTGATGAAACAAAGGAAAATATGAATTATGATTTTTCTTTTCATCTTTGACAGTGAATAAAACCATGATAATAATGACCAAACTTAAACATTCAGTACCCTCTTGAGATCATGTGTACAAAAGATCTAAGGAAATTGATAAAGGGAAGATGATCAAACTGAAGGTTCTGTATGTACAGTACTGAATTCTCCCATCCGGACCAATGCAATTTGAAATATTATTATAGAATATAGAATATATGCTTATACATTACCTTATTATAGCCAATTAGCACATTTATATATATATACATATAGTATATTTCAAATGGCCGAGTTCAATTTGGATATAGTATTACCAGGCGTGCATAATAACAGATACTGATATTTACTGTAATCGACTGTACTATTTTATTTCCCCCACAGTGTAACCATTTTGAAACTAATTTCAGATCTAATTCTTCCTACATGGTAACAATAGTGTGGAGAAACTGACTGCGTTTCAATATTTGTCAAAAACGTTACCTTTTGTAGCTTATTATCGCGAATCATAACAATTATTGATATGATTCATTCAGAACGCTGAACTTTGAACCACCATAGTATGTGACAGGAAGTGTAGATTGGAGAAATTTCAACGCAGGCCGATAGCTAGCGATCTCCTCTACAAAATGGCAAGTAAACTACAATTCCGATGGTTCAACATTTCCATTTCCGGTTCCGGGTCAGAATAGACGATCGCAAATAGAAAACTTAAAATGATATAAGTACACTTTTAACCTATTGCTAAACTATTGCCAACCCAACGTTTTACATTCTACATGTATTTGTGACATAGAAAGCTGATGCAGACCACATTTGCCCTGCGCCGACAGACCATAGTGAAGTCCAGCCCACCAGTGAAAGAGCTCATGGACCTCTGGCCTGCTCTCAAAATGGAGTCTGAGGTAATATAGATCAGCTCTCTTTCCTGTGTTAACATTTGGCACATTCTGTGTGTTTTAAAGTGAAACTTGTGATTCTTAAGCCTGGTTTATATACTCTAGCGGCGCATCTGCGTGTGTGTTCTGTGCGCCCCCGCGAGCTAGTCATCAGCGACCGATTTCGCAAAGCATGTAATGACATGGTTGACCAGAAATCCCGCCGTCATGCTCTGAAGCCCAAACAAAACAAAGTAAGAGATCCACCAAGTTGAAGTGACTAATTGATGTTGATATACTATATTGTCCTGCTGTTATTAAATATATGTGTATGCAGAGTTCCAGCTGATTGCCAACCAGAACCTGCCCAACACATTCTACGCTGAGCTTGACCGCCATCTTCCTCGACTGATGACGTTATTCAGACAGAAGGCGTCCAAAACTGGGAACACGGCAGATGCTTTGGCTCACATTTAAAAAAATCCACGATGAACAGGTGAATAGATTATTATACATGACATGTCATAGGTCGAACCTCTGTAACATTGAACAGGTTCAATGATTCAAATGAGCTTTTGAATTTTACAATTAGTCCACCATTGTGTTTGCCATTTTTCTGATTGCATTAAAGATGTGAACATGTTATTTGTGGACATATCTGATTGGACTGTTTAAAATCCGCTTTGTTCAGTAAATATTTCCATATAATACAATTCTTTTTTCTTCTTAATCTTACATCTTAATAGGAAATCCATGATGTTCACACCAGGCGTACCACTGTTCTCCATGCCCTGCCTGTGTATCTGCATGAGGAAGTCTCTGGATTTTTCAAAACCTGCACAGTGAGTCCGAGTGAAAATAATTTACAGTACAACTGTATATTAAGTGAACAGTTAATCAAAATGCCAGAAATCCCGCCGTCATGCTCTGAAGCCCAAACCAAACAAAGTAAGAGATCCACCAAGTTGAAGTGACTAATTGATGTTGATATACTATATTGTCCTGCTGTTTTTAAATATAGGTGTATGCAGAGTTCCAGCTGATTGCCAACCAGAACCTGCCCAACACATTCTACGCTGAGCTTGACCGCCATCTTCCTCGACTGATGATGTTATTCAGACAGAAGGCGTCCAAAACTGGGAACACGGCAGATGCTTTGGCTCACATTTTTTAAAAAATCCACGATGAACAGGTGAATAGATTATTATACATGACATGTCATAGGTCGAACCTCTGTAACATTGAACAGGTTCAATGATTCAAATGAGCTTTTGAATTTTACAATTAGTCCACCATTGTGTTTGCCATTTTTCTGATTGCATTAAAGATGTGAACATGTTATTTGTGGACATATCTGATTGGACTGTTTAAAATCCACTTTGTTCAGTAAACATTTCCATATAATACAATTCTTTTTTTTCTTCTTAATCTTACATCTTAATAGGAAATCCATGATGTTCACACCAGGCGTACCACTGTTCTCCATGCCCTGCCTGTGTATCTGCATGAGGAAGTCTCTGGATTTTTCAAAACCTGCACAGTGAGTCCGAGTGAAAATAATTTACAGTACAACTGTATATTAAGTGAACAGTTAATCAAAATGCCAGAAATCCCGCCGTCATGCTCTGAAGCCCAAACCAAACAAAGTAAGAGATCCACCAAGTTGAAGTGACTAATTGATGTTGATATACTATATTGTCCTGCTGTTTTTAAATATAGGTGTATGCAGAGTTCCAGCTGATTGCCAACCAGAACCTGCCCAACACATTCTACGCTGAGCTTGACCGCCATCTTCCTCGACTGATGATGTTATTCAGACAGAAGGCGTCCAAAACTGGGAACACGGCAGATGCTTTGGCTCACATTTTTTAAAAAATCCACGATGAACAGGTGAATAGATTATTATACATGACATGTCATAGGTCGAACCTCTGTAACATTGAACAGGTTCAATGATTCAAATGAGCTTTTGAATTTTACAATTAGTCCACCATTGTGTTTGCCATTTTTCTGATTGCATTAAAGATGTGAACATGTTATTTGTGGACATATCTGATTGGACTGTTTAAAATCCACTTTGTTCAGTAAACATTTCCATATAATACAATTCTTTTTTTTCTTCTTAATCTTACATCTTAATAGGAAATCCATGATGTTCACACCAGGCGTACCACTGTTCTCCATGCCCTGCCTGTGTATCTGCATGAGGAAGTCTCTGGATTTTTCAAAACCTGCACAGTGAGTCCGAGTGAAAATAATTTACAGTACAACTGTATATTAAGTGAACAGTTAATCAAAATGCTAAGTATCAGTCTTCCTTCCTTCCAGGTCTCCCTTGTGAAAGATATATTTGATCTCGACAGGACTAACCTGGTTAAATAAAAATAACCTTCTCACCAAAAAAATTGTTCTAACTAAAATATAAACAACTTACAAACACAACTCCATATACTTAGTTTTGTGCTGCACTTTGTAGAAACCATGGATTTATTTGTGATTATTATGTCTCTTTCATTCCTTCAGGACACGCCTGATGAGCCAGAGCTTCAGGGTGTTGCAGTGGCCCTCCTTACTGTCATCAGTGACCATGGCACAAGTCCAGTTCACTACCAGCCTGTGACAATCTCTGATTGGTGATTCCTTCCTGGTAATGTTTGGACTAATCTATGCACTACACCTCAGCTACCCCAAGGGACTTACCAACACTTTTGAATTCATTCAGAAGATTTTACTAGGTCTAGAAGCTGGTAAACTGTTGCCCAGGTTGCAGACTCTCAAGAATGACTTGATGATGCAATCATTTTTTTCTTCTTCTGATTTTTCAATGGATTTTCTCCCCGTCCCAATTAGTCGTTGTGCCAATTCCCCCCCCCCCCTACCTGGTGCTGTATGCATGTTCTCCTACGAGTCGGTATAAGGGCGTCCCGAGTCGATCGCACGCTTCCCCCGAGACGTGTGCCGACAGCCAGTGACGTCTTTTCACTTGGCAGCGAGGGCTCTCATTGGTGAAGTGTAACGCGTGGGAGGGCACGCTATCTCCACCAAGTCCTGCCCCGCTTAGCAAGCGCCGAGACCTGACCTGTAGGCGTCGCTGTCCACAACGCCAGATTCCCACCCGCCAGCTTCCCCACCCCCTAATACTGCCGAATTGTATTAGTGTGAACGGCCAGCCAAGCTGGTGACAACGCAGGGAGTTGGATTCGAACACGCGAATCCAGTGTCTCCAGCGTTGGTGACGAACGCAATCTCCGCTACGTCACCTGACCGCTCTTGTATTAAACTTTTGAAGGTATTATTTTGACATGACAAGGAAATTAATACCTCACCCCACATCCTTCTTTCAGATGAGTTTCTATTCCTTACTGTAATCAGTGATCATGACACAAGTCCAGTTCACTACCAGCCTGTGACAATCTCTATTGTCATTGAAAGTCATATCATGATCAGCTTCCCCAGATTTGGTGATTCCTTCCTGTAATGTTTGGACTAATCTATGCACTACCCCAAAGCACTTACCAACACCTCAAAAGTGTGTCTATAGAAACTCATCTGAAATGTCTTGTCATGTCAAAATAATACCTTCAAAAGTTGCTGTACTACTTTGCAGATGTTCAGCCAATAGGTCCAAACTACTCAATGTACCTTGTTCTTTATTTTTTATGTAATATGTTTACATTTGAGAGTTTTACAGTTCGAATTTTCTTAACCGTCTATAGCTGGCATTATTGTAATTTCATCCAAGTAAGTTTTAGAGTTGAAAGAGTTTATCAGAATCTCAAAGGCAACATCCAAGTCCCAAACGTTTGTTTCTCGAGGAACAATAGGAGGCAATGGGCATAAATGCCACTCTGCTCTGACTGCTTCCATTGCTTGTAGGCAGTGGTAGAGTTAGTGTTCTCAGTACAGAGTACAAGGCGATATACCAGGAGCCATAAACGCAACACAGAAGCGTTATTATTAACATATACAGAATATGAACTTATACAGAATATGAACTGGTCAATTACACAACTAGAGTGAATAAAGACACAATAATTGATTAATAAAATAACTATTCACCATTAGCTGGACTCAGTTCCGTTTCACTTGAATGAATCGCTTGGGAGTCAGCAGCAGCAGACCATCGATCTTGTATGCTGAGAGTGGGACTGTATCCTTGAGACCTTGTAGGCAGTAGTATACTGCCCTGTCAAGGGCTAACCGCAGTAACTTGAAAAAAGTAAAAATTTAGTTATGAGTGAAATTGACCTTGTCAATAAATGTTTTATCTTGTGACCAAGTTTCAGATGTTAATGTTGCTCAGTTTTGGAGATATGGGGTTTTAAAAACTGCAGTAACTACAAAATCACACTCAAAACCCAGGCAGACCGCAGTAACTTCCAAACAGTGAAAAATGGCTTTAAAGTGTTTTGACTTGCCATCCAAAATGTGTTATAGGTAAATAGATGATAGTACCCAGATTTAACATGTATTAATGAAGTAATCTTTAGGCATACAAAAATATGACACAATTATTTTAATTAACCCCAAAAAAGCAGATATTGCACTCTGCTGCACGATTTCCTTAAATAATTATACAGGTAATGTACAGGCAAAGTGCAGTAACTTCAAATACAATGTTGTTTTCCCTCCAGCTTTCATAACTTAACCTAGCCATTTTGAAAATGAAATTTAATACCTGAATATATTGGAATGATGATGATCCAAATAAAATGGCTAGGTGAAGTTATGAAAGCTGGAGGGAAAATAACATTGCATTTGAAGTTACTGCACTTTGCCTGTACATTACCTGTATAATTATTTAAGGAAATCGTGCAGCAGAGTGCAGTATCTGCTTTTTTGGGGTTAATTAAAATAACTACGTCATATTTTTGTATGCCTAAAGATTACTTCATTAATACATGTTAAATCTGGGTACTATCATCTATCTACCTATAACACATTTTGGATGGCAAGTCAAAAAACTTTAAAGCCATTTTTCTCAGTTTCACTGTTTGGAAGTTACTGCGGTCTGCCTTGACAGGGCAGTATAGTTAGTGTACTGTATAGTGTTCTTAGTACAGAGTACTGTAGTGTTCTAGTTATCATTCTGCAAACATAGCCTGCTCTAAATGACGGATGGTGCCTCTGACATTCTGACTAACTCTTTCAATGAAAACACCATCTTGTTCCATGATACATCATGGAGCAAATACATGCAGCTGCATTTCCATATGTAGGTATGTGCACTATTAACAGTATTGCCAGCTGTATAGCATGTAATGTGGATTGGTATTTTGGTTCCACATTGGCAGGACCCAATATACAGCACAACGTTTGTGAATTTTACATGTGCCAAGCGGATTGACAATTTTCAGATAATCTATACATTTTATTCTGTACTGTACATAGATACACTGTGTTATCCCAACGGTCACAATAGTTGCCGTCAACATGTTTGCTCATTCTATGACCACACTATACAAATTTGAGTAATTCAGCCAGGATGTAAACGGCTCTGGTCATGTGCACTGCACATATTGAGACAGTTTATTATTTCAATATTTGCTGGAAATACATTGATACATCATTCAGTAACATTTTCAGAGCCTTATAACAAACATTATTACACTATTGTGACCAGAGGGATTAAATGTGTAATATACATTACATTGTATGTACATGTTATAACATGCATGTATTTATTTTCTATATATATTTTCTATATATATATATTTTCAATTTTAACATTGCCATAATGTTGGAGAGGGCAACACAATGTTTTTGTAAGATAAATAGATGTATACTCTTTGAATAGAAATAAATATAAAGAGTTTGAAGTTGTAACACAATGTTTTTGTAAGATAAATAGTTTCGATGAAGAACAAAACCTCCTAAATGCATAAAAAAAAAGGGGAAAACTTCATATCTGCACTTTGCAAGGCACTAATACCTGGTCGGTATTGTTAACATATATAGTCCAAAAACAGTGTACAGTGTTTACAGTGTTATTGTACATTGCTAACATACAGATTATATATGTATACTCTTTTATACTCTTTGAATAGAAAAAAATAAAAGAGTTGTTTGAAGTTGATATAATGTGCTTGTGTAGTTATTTTTCTGTTAACTTTTTCACATGGATTTTAAAACTGAACCTTAAGTTATAGTAACTGCAAATATTTGAGTTGATTAACTTAGAAATTTGAGTTGATTAACTTAAAATAAATGAGGCATGGGATGGCCTCAATGTCGTTGAGTTCTGTTAACTTAATCACATGGATTTAAGGTTGAACCTTAAGTCACAGTAACTGAACATATTTGAGTTGCCTCCACTTGAGAACCTTAAGTCACAGTAACTGAACATATTTGAACTGCCTTAACTGAGAACTGTAAGTCACAGTAACTGAACATATTTGAGTTGACACCACTTGAGAACCTTAAGTCACAGTAACTGAATATATTTGCATTGCCTTAACTGAGAACTGTAAGTCACAGTAACTGAACATATTTGAGTTGACACCACTTTAGAACCTTAAGTCACAGTAACTGAACATATTTGAACTGCCTTAACTGAGAACTGTAAGTCACAGTAACTGAACATATTTGAGTTGACACCACTTGAGAACCTTAAGTCACAGTAACTGAACATATTTGAACTGCCTTAACTGAGAACTGTAAGTCACAGTAACTGAACATATTTGAGTTGACACCACTTGAGAACCTTAAGTCACAGTAACTGAATATATTTGCATTGCCTTAACTGAGAACTGTAAGTCACAGTAACTGAACATATTTGAGTTGACACCACTTGAGAACCTTAAGTCACAGTAACTGAACATATTTGAACTGCCTTAACTGAGAACTGTAAGTCACAGTAACTGAACATATTTGAGTTGACACCACTTGAGAACCTTAAGTCACAGTAACTGAATATATTTGAATTGCCTTAACTGAGAACTGTAAGTCACAGTAACTGAACATATTTGAGTTGACACCACTTGAGAACCTTAAGTCACAGTAACTGAATATATTTGAATTGCCTTAACTGAGAACTGTAAGTCACAGTAACTGAACATATTTGAGTTGACTCCACTTGAGAACTGTAAGTCAGAGTAACTGACCATATTTGATTTGACTTAACTGAGAACCTTAAGTCACAGTAACAGACCATATTTGAGTTGCCTTAACTGAGAATTGTAAGTCTTAGCCAACTGAAAACATTTGAGTTTATCAACTTAAAAAAATTGAGGCCATGTATGGCCTACATTTTTTTAAGTTCTGGAAACTTATTCAGGTTTACAGTGTAGTCAATCAATCATAAATCTGCCCTCAGCCACGGTCAAATCCGTTCTCAGGAAAATTTGGGGAATCGCGCTACCAGCCCTACTATGTCTTAAATGGGCAGAAATCTGCCTAAGAGGAAATTTTTGGTCGTAAATCCATTCGGGAATGAGACCCATTGTTTATAGTCCAACACTGACAAACTAGTTAATTTCTACATGCTACAGTTTGTGCGCTATTCCACGCTAAACATCGCCCCTTTCCAAAATAATCCAGTCTTTTTTTCTAGATTGCGAGATATGACGTGTTATATGCATATGCCCAAATCATTTGGGTTGCTCGCCTGAAACTCAAAATATTTCCAAATCAAAAGTATATACCATATATGTTTCTTCACAAAAGCATCAAGGGGGGGGGGGGGGGGGGTCGTTTTAACTCGAAGCTGCGATCGTTACCAAAAGCATGTTTTAAGTTCGGTAAAACACAACACTGTGATCAATACAAAAGCATGTTTTAGGTTCGGTCAAATATACCTAAAATAGACCTTACCTTAGTCAGAAGGTACTCCAAAATGAATAATCCCAGTCGTCCCATTGCGATCGCAATTAGTCGTGTATATTGGGCATGGCTATCATACAGGAAACAATAGGTTTTAGGCTATGTCCTGATTCCCTCTGAGGGGGAGGAGTTCCTGAAACAAAAAAAAAAAAGCAGAGAGAGAAAGACCCAGAGACCATACCCAGTTCAAAAGGTAGGCGATACTGCCACCTGGCGGGATTTGATTTTCAATGGCCATTACAATTTTAACGTAGGCAGCGGTGCCAGGGAGACACAGGGAGGTCCGCGCGAGTGTTTAGAATGGGGATCAAAGGAAAAAGTTCAAAGGATCAAAACCTGAGAAAACTCGGGTATGGCGCTCAACGGTTGGCGACGAAACCCGAGAAATGCCGAGTTTGGCGGCCAATGAGTTAAGGGCCATTTTCTCAAAATGACATCACAAAACACTTTTCCTCGTTAAGGTGTTGTTGTAGGTGGGTACTGCCACCACAATTATTATCTTGAATTTCTTTATATCAAACAAGAAATTAAGCCTTTCCTTCTAGGTAACACTGTGCATTTTTCACTTGCAGCCCATCATCAAGAAAGTGCTGACTCCTTCCAAGCCCACCCTACTTCGAAGTGTTTGCCTTTTTGCTTGTTGAATGATACTCAGATCCACTTATGACTCAGTGTTGTAGTGCTAGTGGGGGGGGGGGGGCACCTTCTGTCTGTGATTACAGTGAGCGTCCAATGACCCTGCAGTTCCCCCTGCAGTTCCTCCTCCGCTACACCCCTCACTGTGCCTCGTATCCGCTTTGATTTGTGTGAAAAGATTTGTGAAAATTCTGGTAGCCTACTTACTGTACTTACTGTACTTACTGTACTGCACTTGCCTTTCCAATAAAGCATCACTAAAACGTTGCACCGAGTCACTGTGGCATGATTATTAATTCACACTTGTGATTGAATCGCACCCTGGTCATGTTTACACACGGCCCCCCATGGCTGAATGTAGATCTGCACCTAACAAGCTGCTGAACCCTGGTCCAGCTGCAGAGCTCTCTCCAGATCCCACCTGAACCCTGGTCCAGCTGCAGAGCTCTCTCCAGATCCCACCTGAACCCTGGTCCAGCTGCAGAGCTCTCTCCAGATCCCACCTGAACCCTGGTCCAGCTGCAGAGCTCTCTCCAGATCCCACCTGAACCCTGGTCCAGCTGCAGAGCTCTCTCCAGATCCCACCTGAACCCTGGTCCAGCTGCAGAGCTCTCTCCAGATCCCACCTGAACCCTGGTCCAGCTGCAGAGCTCTCTCCAGATCCCACCTGAACCCTGGTCCAGCTGCAGAGCTCTCTCCAGATCCCACCTGAACCCTGGTCCAGCTGCAGAGCTCTCTCCAGATCCCACCTGAACCCTGGTCCAGCTGCAGACATCTCTTCAAGCCATGTGAAGTGCGAAAACCATTGTGCATTTAGTGAAGCTGTGGATTTCTCCTAATAATTCTCTAAATGTCTTCATTTTGTCTAGCGTTCAGTGTGTTCCAAGTAGACACATGGCATCGTCATGCTAGACATATCGCATGCATTATTTATTACAGACAGCTAAAGCAAGGCACTATTATGAAAATGGTGATTTTGACTGGATTGGAAAAGGTTGAGATATTATCATTTAGTTTTTTCCCACCATTCATTGGAACCTTTATTTATTTATACCTGAAAGGCAACTGAGATTTCTCTCATTTACAGTTATGTCGAGTGTACGTACAGAGATAAGAAAATAAATCACACGGGATATAAAATCACAATAATAAATAACATGAGGGTAGACAAATACAAGGATAACAAATAAATCAAAACACATACAACTTGATCGACAATGTTTAGTGATAAACTCTGCAACAGAGGAGAGAATCTCAATCTGACTGTTGGAGTGGAGTTCATTCCATGAGCTGAGGGCATCATAGCAAAATGCAGATTTACCCTGTTCTGAGCCACAAGAACCAACCAGTCACTAGAACGGGTTCCATAGGTTCCAACATTCCATTCCAATAAAGCTGTGATATAAGGAGGTAGCTTAACACTTTCAGTGCCGGGCCGTGTTTTCCTATTTACCCCGTTGAGTGCCACCATCCACGGCCAATGTTAACGTTAATATCGCCTAATCTATGTTTTAAATTATGGCTATGTGTCTAATCTGCCCGTCGCTTATCAAAGACTCATTTTCCAGTCAACATTGGCAAGGCAGATTGTATTTTTATCGCTTCATTTCCGTTTGATAGCATTTTGAAAATCACCCGTTTTCCGGGGAAAAACCACCCATGCCTATGATAATCGCCTTTTACTCGAATATTCCAGAACGTTGTCATTTGTCGGCCTATTTATGAATCGTTTTCAAATAAACGCTAGATGATCGATAGTATATGTGTGCGCACGCACGCTCGTGCCGTGCGCTGATAATCGCTGCTCTTATTTCCTCATGGCTTTTACAGTCAAAACAGCTATATCACATATCACATAAACGCTTATATCTCTGTGAAAACGAGTCTGATTATCCTAAGACTGATAACATAGATTCCTTACCTGAGGTCAGATGGTATCGAAATGGTTTATTCCAATTTACGATCGCCATTTGAAAAAAAATCGATAAATGTATTGATCAACCGTGTACATACAGTAGAACACATGAACCGCGCAGCTCAGAGGCTCCAGAATGAACTCTGGTAGACCCCGGCTGCATCAGTGAGAAGTAAAATGTGGAGTCAGAAATCCGTTCTCCCATTCACTTTCATTGAGTCCATTCCAAAAGGGTGATTTACCATCTGGGAGACGATAGGGGGCGCTTTTTTCACATCTGATCGCCGGTGGTCCCTGGATCTCCAACGGTAGGCTCTCGTGATGCAATATGATTTCAGATCGCTAATTATTTTTTTTTTAAACACCCGAGAATAGCCGTGACGTGGCATTCAACGGTCGGGTCGTAAACCAGAGAAAAGCCGTGAGTGGCGCTCAAAGTGTTAAGGGCCTTACAAATGAACAAATACCAGTGTTTGTTGCGCCTCTCCATCAAAGAGGGCCAACCAACCATCACCAGTAATGAATCTGAGGGCAGAGGTCCTGCCACCAAATTGGATGTGGTGCTTCCTAACATTATACAGAGAAGATCTGTATATAATAAGATCTCCAGAGGCTTTTTTTCTTTTTTATATATCTTCTATAATTTCATGGGATATTTTATGTGACAAGACATGGTGAAAGATCCAGATTGTAAGTAGAAATGAACAAATACCAGTGTTTGTTGTGCCTCTCCATCAGCGAGGACAAGCAACTATTCGTATTAAGGACACAGTGATGAGTGTCGTATTTATCATTAGTGATAAAGTATCTGAGTGATACACAGAGTGCACATATTTAAGGGTTGCAGGTCGCAGCATGCCTATAAATTACATCACCATAGTCTAAGACTGTCATGGTTTTTGCCTTATTTCACCTTTCTGTGAGGGACAGCTGCAGGGCCGGACTGGGGAAATAATTCATACCGGGAGATATAGCGCGAAATATAGCCCCAGTCAGGCCACTTTTTAAGCGGGGGTCCCCCACCAGGAACATTTTAGTTACAACTACTTAATTTCCTGTATTCTGGTGCATTTTAGTGCATGCAAATCACAAACTAATGAGCCAACAATTGCTTAGTACAATGTACTGTTATGAACCTCAAATAAAACCAAAGGTACATATCATTAAGGAGGGAGACGACACAAGGACTATAATGTTTAACCAATATTTATTAAATAATAAATATAAATAACTATGTACAAAATCAGTGGTGGGTGCAGGTTGTTGAATGAAGTGTACGGGTGTCAAACTAGAGTAAGTGTCAGCTTAGCTGGAGGTACTGCTGCAGGAGTCAGGAGGGATGGACAGCTGCTGGGTGAAGGTGGGCTTAGACAGACCCACACTGCCTCTGGAACACACAACATAGAGGTGGAACGCCCTACCCAAAGCTGTAAAGGAATGTGAATCACTACCCACTTTCAAAAACACTCTAAAAAAACACCTATGGGAGACTGCAATTCGAAACTGGCCCCTACAAATGTCCTAACCTAGTTGTACAGTAAATTACCAAGTATGGCTTTGTCAGTATTCCAATGTACAGTGTACAATGTGTGTCCCCCCCCTACCCAACCCCCCCCCCCCCCCCCAATGTACAGCACCCACCCACCCACCCAACCCCACCCCACCCACCAACCTCCTCCAATGTACAGTTTCTACGTCAAATGTATATACACTCTTTTTCTGGACACTTTTGTATCACAAACAGTACTGTATTTGCAAATCTGATATGTCATAAATGTATAGATGTAGCAGTACTGTCTATCTGTATGTCATGTATGTCTTATATGTTATGATGAATTGAAAATGGGGGACCCTGATGTAAACAAGACAAAAGTCTTTCTCTGGTCTGCATCCCCTTAACAATTGTATGTATTGAGCTGTACTGTACTGTACCCATTCTGCAATCTGTTAATAAACTTTTCAATCAATCAATCAATCAAGCTAACATCCACATGTTTATTTTTCTCACTGACTAACCTGCTGGTCCCTTGACTTTGGGCTTGGTGCAAGAAAACATTTGATAAATGTTCCCGGATTTAGCAGCATCTCCTGATGCAAGGGCCTTTCTTTTGTTTGCTTTCTCCCTCTCTGATCCACCCTTTCTCTTTCTTCCACTGTCCATCTTGACATCAATGTTACTTTCGCTCTATCTCTCCCAAGTCCCCACTTCTATGGGGGTAGATTTCTATCAAAAATAAACAAACACAAAAGTAGAATCCACAATCGTAAAGTAGAATCCACAATCGTAAAAACTATCCACACACACACACCTCAGAATCCACAATCGTACGGAATTTTGAGACAAATATTTCGCTGTTTTCCCTGTGGGGATTCGTGTGTGGCGCTTCTTCTTCTTAGAGGTCCATCAAAAATAAACAAACGCAGAAGTAGAATCCACAATCGTAAAAACTATCCACACACACACACCTCAGAATCCACAATCGTAAAAACGATCCACACAAACACACCTCTCAATTTGTGTTTCATAAATCATAAATACACGCTTGATTTGTTTATATTTACGTACGGAATTCTAAAAACAGCTTGATCTGCTTGGAGTTGCGGACGGAATTTTAAGGACACGTTTGATCTGCTTGGAGTTACGGACAGAATAGCTAATTGTGTAGCTAGCTGGTCACATGTTATGATGAATTGAAAATCTGTTAATAACGTTTTCAATCAATCAATCAATAGCATGCAGGTGTAGCCCACAATAACTGTATGCAATACGTTAAAGCTAATTACCTTAGCATATTTGACATGTACTGTACAGTGTCATGTACAGTAACTGACTTATGTTTAATCAACACAAATAGAACAAATAAACTATGGGATTAGAAAACGACAAGGCTAAATGGATTCAGATTAATAATTTATACACGTTTAGGGAAATATTTGGGGTGGATGACTTTATTTATATGTATGAGAACTAGAGACTCACATCACCATACCGACTATCTTGTTTCTTTGCACTAGAGACTCATATCACTGGACTCTCACCACTGGACTATCTTGTGTTTGTACTTTTTATATTACTATATTGTATTTGTATTGTGAAGCTATGCATCCCCGGATCCCCCACCCTGTATGCCACCCCCCCCCCCCCCATGTTGCTTTGACACCCGAATTTCCCCCAAGGGAATTGTTACCCCTATGTCTGTCATCTCTCTTACCCCTCTGTCTGTCATCTCTCTTACCCTGTTACGGTTTGGGGTGATGATGAAGGTGAGAACACAGTTTGCAGACAAGGGAGAAGGAACGGAGGCAGAGACGAGGAGCGATGCTTGAAGAAGGGGTGTTTACTTCTGATCCAATATACAATACAAATAAAAGACACTACTACTAACAAAACAACGAAGGAAAACAAGAAAATGACAGGAGTATACAGGCAAGGACTCACTAGACATCAACAGGGAAAGCAGGCACGACACGGGAACAACACGGGGTACTGGAGGAAATGACACCACAAGGAAATGAGGACAGACAGACACCTAAATACCCACACTAATTAACAACGATCAACACCTGGCCAAAAGACAGAATCACAAACACAACCTAGACACAAAAGCAATGACACCATAAACACAACTAGACACTAAGGCAATGACACACTAAACACAACTAGACACAAAGGCAATGACACACAACAACTCAACAGGGGGGTGACATCAAACACAGACAGGGATAACAGAATATTAGAAATCAAATCAATTATGTGCAACCAACATAAAATGGCAGACCGCACCATCGGGCTTAGGTCACCAGAGGGAGGTAGGGAGCCAATGTCAGGAGGAGAGCACTGTCCAATGTTATTCTCATGCCCGGTCCAGCCAGGGGATGGGTACCGAGACCCGGGGAGGGGGGCTGGACCTGGGAGCAGAGGCCCGACGAGGGGGGGTGGGGATGGGTACCGAGACCCGGGGAGGGGGCCTGGACCTGGGAGCAGAGGCCCAACGAGGGGGGGTGGGGACAGGTGCAGAAGCCCGGGAAGGGGAACTGGACCCGGAGCAGGATCCCGGACGAGGAACCGTCCAGCCACCGGACTAGGGACCGGTTCAGGAGAGCCGGAACGGAGGTGCGGCGGCGACGACCCCCGGAGCAGGACCCAACGCAGCCCACGACAAAGACCACGGCGAAGACCACGGCAAAGACCACGGCGAGGACCAGGACGCCGATCACGGCGTAGGGCTGGACCAGACGGGGAGCCAGGGTCAGTCGAGGAGCCGGGAGCCGGCGTAGCAGCCGGGGCAAATGTAGAGGCCGGGCAGGGCGTGGAGACCGGACCGGTCTCAGCGGCGAGGTGTGGCGTAGGATCCGGGGATAAGGAGTCTGGACCCAGTGTAGAGGCCGCACCAGGCGTAGAGGCTGGGCAGGGCGTGGAAGCCGGAGGAGGAGCGGTGACAGCTGGGACTACGCCGATCGGAATCAGGCTGGCAACGACGACCGGATCAGCTGTGGAAGCCTTGTCGGCGGCACTAGCCCCGCCCGCCCTCAGAGTCTTGCCAGAACTCTGAGGCCTGCGAGCTGCGGGGGCTAGGCCAACCGTGGGCCGTGAGCTAGCTGTAGGGGCTAGGCTAGCTGTAGAATAGATCTTTATTGTCATTGTTACAGTTGTTACAACGAAATAAAAAAAAAATACAACCCTAGGTGCTAGTAAAATAAGAATAAAAACAGTCCTAAACACAGTGTTAAATATAAAAACAGGGTGGGGCGTAAATAACATTAGTAAAACAGGGGGGTATAAAATATAATTGCACTATCTCTTAATGTTGTGTGTGTGTGTGCGTGTGCGTGGTGGGGGGGGGGGGTGCAAGGAGGCTGTTGTTTTAAAATTTAGCTGAGTTTAGTGCACATATGGCCCTGGGGTAAAAACTAAACTTCAGTCTGTTAGTCCGGGTGGGCATGACGCTGAAACGCCTGCCCGAGCGCAGCCGCACGAGGTGCTTGTTGCCCGGGTGGTGTGGGTCCTTCAGTATTTTTTACTGCTTTTTTGAGGCAGCGGGAGTTGTATAGTCCCTCCAGTGAGGGGAGAGGGCAGCCGATGATCTTCTGGGCCGAGTTGACGACCCTCTGGAGCGCCTTCCTCTCTGTGCAGCTGAGGAACCACACATTTATGCAGTAGGTGAGGATGCTTTCCACGGAGCAGCGGTAAAAAGACACAAGCAGGTCTTGTCTGAGGTGGTAGTTTCTTAGTACTCTCAGGAAGTAGAGTCTCTGCTGTGCCTTTTTTACTATCGCCGTGGTGTTGATTCTCCAGGTCAGGTCATCCTCCAGGTGGACACCCAGGAACTTGATGACCGAGACTCTCTCCACACATCCCCCGTCGATATACAGGGGCTGTATGTCGGTCTTCTTCCTCCTGTAGTCCACGATCATCTCCTGGGTCTTTAGTTTGTTCAGCTGTAGGTTGTTATCCTTGCACAGGGCTGACAGCTGCTCTATTTCATCGCGATACGCGGTCTCGTCACCTTTTGTGATGCAGCCCACCACGGTGGTGTCGTCAGCGAACTTGATGATGGTGTTGCTGGGGTGGACTGCGGTGAAGTCGTGGGTGTAAATGGAGTAAAAGAGGGGACTCAGCACGCAGCCCTGGGGGGATCCGGTGCTGAGGCTGATGGCTGTGGAGGTGTGGGGGCCTATTCTGACCCTCTGGGGGCGGTCAGAGAGGAAGTCCTTAGACCACCGGCAGAGGGGATGGTTTAGTCCAAGGTCCATGAGTTTGGGCACTAGTCTGTAGGGGCTGTGTCAGCTGGGAGGGCCTGGCTAGCTGCAGAGGCTAAGTTAACAGTAGTGGCTGGGTTAGCTGTAGATGCCTGGTTAGCTGCAGAGGCTAAGCTAGCTGTCGGGAAAAGACTAGTAGCTCCTGTCACGATAGCCTTCTTAGGCTTGCTAGCCTTCTGAGGCTTGCTAGCTGAGGAAACCTGACTAGCTGCAGGGACAATGCTAGCTAGGGACATCTGGTCCGTCTCACGTACTAGGCTGATCGTAAACCTGGAGATTAGGCTAGCAGTGGGGATTGAGCTAGCTGGAGACGCCTGGTCAGCTACAGGAGCGGCGCTAACGAGCGGAACTGCGCTAGCTGGGGACGCACGGTTAGCTACAGGAGCGGCGCTAACAGGCGGAGCTGCGCTAGCTGGGGACGCACGGTTAGCTACAAGAGCGGCGCTAACGGGCGGAGCTGCGCTAGCTGGGGACGCATGGTTAGCTTCAGGAGCTAGGCTGACCGTGAGTTGTATGCTAGTCGGCTGACTAGCCGCGGGGGGAAAGCTAGCAAACTGGGTTGTGCTAACATTGGGGAACCGGTTAGCTGACATAGCTACGCTAGCCATGGGAACCATACCTGGGATTTGGCTGGTGGGTAGGGTAGTAGCGAGCGACCTAAACCGGTCCATGAGGGCAGCGACATGGTCGGCCATAACCCGCATCCCTGGCTCCTGTGTCGGACTCTCCGTTGCGACCTTGTTGATCATCTGGAGCAAGAATACCCACTTGGCAGGTGAGTAATGCTCCAGATCACCGTCCACCATGCTCCGGATGATCGTCATGGTATCGGCCACCTTGTCTGCTGTGCTCTTAGATGGTGGTGTCATTCTGTTATGGTTGGGGGTGATGATGAAGGTGAGAACACAGTTTGCAGACAAGGGAGACGGAACGGAGGCAGAGACGAGGAGCGATGCTTGAAGAAGGGGTGTTTACTTCTGATCCAATATACAAATAAAAGACACTACTACTAACAAAACAATGAAGGAAAACAAGAAAACGACAGGAGTATACAGGCAAGGACTCACTAGACATCAACGGGGAAGGCAGGCACGACACAGGGACAACACGGGGTACTGGAGGAAATGACACCACAAGGAAATGAAGACAGACAGACACCTAAATACCCACACTAATTAACAACAATCAAAACCTGGCCAAAACACAGAATCACAAACACAACCTAGACACAAAAGCAATGACACCATAAACACAACTACACACTAAGGCAATGACACCATAAACACAACTAGACACTAAGGCAATGACACACAACAACTCAACAGGGGGGTGACATCAAACACAGACAGGGATGGCCCAGGATAACAGAATATTAGAAATCAAATCAATTATGTGCAACCAACATAAAATGGCAGACCGCACCATCGGGCTTAGGTCACCAGAGGGAGGTAGGGAGCCAATGTCAGGAGGAGAGCACTGTCCAATGTTATTCTCATGCCCGGTCCAGCCAGGACCGGGCCTTGGAACGTAACATTACCCCTCTGTTTATCATCTCTCTTACCCCTCTGTTTGTCATCTCTCTTACCCCTCTGTCATCTCTCTTACCCCTCTGTTTGTCATCTCTCTTACCCCTCTGTCATCTCTCTTACCCCTCTGTGTGTCATCTCTCTTACCCCTCTGTCATCTCTCTTACCCCTCTGTTTGTCATCTCTCTTACCCCTCTGTCATCTCTCTTACCCCTCTGTTTGTCATCTCTCTTACCCCTCTGTCATCTCTCTTACCCCTCTGTCTGTCATCTCTCTTACCCCTCTGTCTCTCATCTCTCTTACCCCTCTGTCTGTCATCTCTCTTACCCCTCTGTCTGTCATCTCTCTTACCCCTCTGTCTGTCATCTCTCTTACCCCTCTGTCTGTCATCTCTCTTACCCCTCTGTCTGTCATCTCTCTTACCCCTCTGTATGTCATCTCTCTTACCCCTCTGTCATCTCTCTTACCCCTCTGTCTGTCATCTCTCTTACCCCTCTGTCTGTCATCTCTCTTACCCCTCTGTCTGTCATCTCTCTTACCCCTCTGTCTGTCATCTCTCTTACCCCTCTGTCTGTCATCTCTCTTACCCCTCTGTCTGTCATCTCTCTTACCCCTCTGTCATCTCTCTTACCCCTCTGTCTGTCATCTCTCTTACCCCTCTGTCATCTCTCTTACCCCTCTGTCTGTCATCTCTCTTACCCCTCTGTGTGTCATCTCTCTTACCCCTCTGTCTGTCATCTCTCTTACCCCTCTGTCTGTCATCTCTCTTACCCCTCTGTGTGTCATCTCTCTTACCCCTCTGTCATCTCTCTTACCCCTCTGTATGTCATCTCTCTTACCCCTCTGTCTGTCATCTCTCTTACCCCTCTGTCATCTCTCTTACCCCTCTGTCTGTCATCTCTCTTACCCCTCTGTGTGTCATCTCTCTTACCCCTCTGTCTGTCATCTCTCTTACCCCTCTGTCTGTCATCTCTCTTACCCCTCTGTCATCTCTCTTACCCCTCTGTCATCTCTCTTACCCCTCTGTCATCTCTCTTACCCCTCTGTCTCTCATCTCTCTTACCCCTCTGTCTGTCATCTCTCTTACCCCTCTGTCATCTCTCTTACCCCTCTGTCTGTCATCTCTCTTACCCCTCTGTCTGTCATCTCTCTTACCCCTCTGTCTGTCATCTCTCTTACCCCTCTGTCTGTCATCTCTCTTACCCCTCTGTCATCTCTCTTACCCCTCTGTCTGTCATCTCTCTTACCCCTCTGTCTGTCATCTCTCTTACCCCTCTGTCTGTCATCTCTCTTACCCCTCTGTCTGTCATCTCTCTTACCCCTCTGTCATCTCTCTTACCCCTCTGTCTGTCATCTCTCTTACCCCTCTGTCTGTCATCTCTCTTACCCCTCTGTCTGTCATCTCTCTTACCCCTCTGTGTGTCATCTCTCTTACCCCTCTGTCTGTCATCTCTCTTACCCCTCTGTCATCTCTCTTACCCCTCTGTCTGTCATCTCTCTTACCCCTCTGTCTGTCATCTCTCTTACCCCTCTGTCTGTCATCTCTCTTACCCCTCTGTCTGTCATCTCTCTTACCCCTCTGTCTGTCATCTCTCTTACCCCTCTGTCTGTCATCTCTCTTACCCCTCTGTCTGTCATCTCTCTTACCCCTCTGTCATCTCTCTTACCCCTCTGTCTGTCATCTCTCTTACCCCTCTGTCTGTCATCTCTCTTACCCCTCTGTCTGTCATCTCTCTTACCCCTCTGTCTGTCATCTCTCTTACCCCTCTGTCATCTCTCTTACCCCTCTGTCTGTCATCTCTCTTACCCCTCTGTCATCTCTCTTACCCCTCTGTCTGTCATCTCTCTTACCCCTCTGTCTGTCATCTCTCTTACCCCTCTGTCTGTCATCTCTCTTACCCCTCTGTCTGTCATCTCTCTTACCCCTCTGTCTGTCATCTCTCTTACCCCTCTGTCTGTCATCTCTCTTACCCCTCTGTCATCTCTCTTACCCCTCTGTCTGTCATCTCTCTTACCCCTCTGTCTGTCATCTCTCTTACCCCTCTGTCATCTCTCTTACCCCTCTGTCATCTCTCTTACCCCTCTGTCTGTCATCTCTCTTACCCCTCTGTCTGTCATCTCTCTTACCCCTCTGTCTGTCATCTCTCTTACCCCTCTGTCTGTCATCTCTCTTACCCCTCTGTCTGTCATCTCTCTTACCCCTCTGTCTGTCATCTCTCTTACCCCTCTGTCATCTCTCTTACCCCTCTGTCATCTCTCTTACCCCTCTGTCTGTCATCTCTCTTACCCCTCTGTCTGTCATCTCTCTTACCCCTCTGTCTGTCATCTCTCTTACCCCTCTGTCTGTCATCTCTCTTACCCCTCTGTCTGTCATCTCTCTTACCCCTCTGTCTGTCATCTCTCTTACCCCTCTGTCATCTCTCTTACCCCTCTGTCTGTCATCTCTCTTACCCCTCTGTCTGTCATCTCTCTTACCCCTCTGTGTGTCATCTCTCTTACCCCTCTGTCTGTCATCTCTCTTACCCCTCTGTCTGTCATCTCTCTTACCCCTCTGTTTATCATCTCTCTTACCCCTCTGTCTGTCATCTCTCTTACCCCTCTGTCTGTCATCTCTCTTACCCCTCTGTCTGTCATCTCTCTTACCCCTCTGTCTGTCATCTCTCTTACCCCTCTGTCTGTCATCTCTCTTACCCCTCTGTCTGTCATCTCTCTTACCCCTCTGTCTGTCATCTCTCTTACCCCTCTGTCTGTCATCTCTCTTACCCCTCTGTCTGTCATCTCTCTTACCCCTCTGTCTGTCATCTCTCTTACCCCTCTGTCTGTCATCTCTCTTACCCCTCTGTCTGTCATCTCTCTTACCCCTCTGTCTGTCATCTCTCTTACCCCTCTGTCATCTCTCTTACCCCTCTGTCTGTCATCTCTCTTACCCCTCTGTCTGTCATCTCTCTTACCCCTCTGTCATCTCTCTTACCCCTCTGTCTGTCATCTCTCTTACCCCTCTGTCTGTCATCTCTCTTACCCCTCTGTCATCTCTCTTACCCCTCTGTCTGTCATCTCTCTTACCCCTCTGTCTGTCATCTCTCTTACTCCTCTGTCTGTCATCTCTCTTACCCCTCTGTCATCTCTCTTACCCCTCTGTCATCTCTCTTACCCCTCTGTGTGTCATCTCTCTTACCCCTCTGTCTGTCATCTCTCTTACCCCTCTGTCTGTCATCTCTCTTACCCCTCTGTCTGTCATCTCTCTTACCCCTCTGTCTGTCATCTCTCTTACCCCTCTGTCTGTCATCTCTCTTACCCCTCTGTCTGTCATCTCTCTTACCCCTCTGTGTGTCATCTCTCTTACCCCTCTGTCTGTCATCTCTCTTACCCCTCTGTCATCTCTCTTACCCCTCTGTCATCTCTCTTACCCCTCTGTCTGTCATCTCTCTTACCCCTCTGTCTGTCATCTCTCTTACCCCTCTGTCTGTCATCTCTCTTACCCCTCTGTCTGTCATCTCTCTTACCCCTCTGTGTGTCATCTCTCTTACCCCTCTGTGTGTCATCTCTCTTACCCCTCTGTGTGTCATCTCTCTTACCCCTCTGTCATCTCTCTTACCCCTCTGTCTGTCATCTCTCTTACCCCTCTGTCTGTCATCTCTCTTACCCCTCTGTCATCTCTCTTACCCCTCTGTCTGTCATCTCTCTTACCCCTCTGTCTGTCATCTCTCTTACCCCTCTGTCTGTCATCTCTCTTACCCCTCTGTGTGTCATCTCTCTTACCCCTCTGTCTGTCATCTCTCTTACCCCTCTGTCTGTCATCTCTCTTACCCCTCTGTCTGTCATCTCTCTTACCCCTCTGTCTGTCATCTCTCTTACCCCTCTGTGTGTCATCTCTCTTACCCCTCTGTCATCTCTCTTACCCCTCTGTCTCTCATCTCTCTTACCCCTCTGTCTGTCATCTCTCTTACCCCTCTGTCATCTCTCTTACCCCTCTGTCATCTCTCTTACCCCTCTGTCATCTCTCTTACCCCTCTGTCATCTCTCTTACCCCTCTGTCTGTCATCTCTCTTACCCCTCTGTCTGTCATCTCTCTTACCCCTCTGTCTGTCATCTCTCTTACCCCTCTGTCTGTCATCTCTCTTACCCCTCTGTGTGTCATCTCTCTTACCCCTCTCTCTATCATCTCTGTTTGTTGTGCCCTTTGCTTCGTCAACAACTCTACCCCAGTGCCTTTCTTCCTCTCCTTCCATCTCCTGTCCGTCATCATCGTCCTCCCTCCTCCACGCCTTCCTCTCCTCGATAATACCCCAACGATCGAGTCCACGAGGAATGTCCTCTTTAACGTCTTCCGTCCCTCTCGTTCCTCATCAGCCCCCCCCCCCCCCCCCCCCCCCCCCCCCCAGGTGCTGTGTAAAGGCAGAGCGGACACCGGGGTGATGAATCAGAGACAAGGCGGCTGAAGACCCAGGGAACCATGGCTTCAGTGGCCCCAGTAATCTATCTGAGAGCGGAGGACGCCTCTGTCGCCTCACAAAGCCTGTGAGTTATTGCCTGCCAGCCTGTATCTGACAGCACAGCGCGGCTCCACTCACTACCCCAGGCGTCTGCTTCTATTCCCATTCGCCTTTCTCATCATGCCTCCAAGTTACATTTCCCATGAGTTGACCCTTTCACTGCCACACCACCAAAGGGTTAACAGTGTCCCTCATTCCGACCCCATTTACTGTGTTAATGACATGTTAAAGGAACACGGCAACATTATGGGATGTGCGCCTGCCGTCATCTCCAAAGTCCAATTTCCCATCTCTGTGCGTTCATTGGAAAGCTATCCAGCCTAGGCGTTGGCCAAAAACACCTCTACCGTAGTTTTAAGCTAGGCTAGCTGATACCTATCTGTTACGAACGGGGTAAGTGACTTCCAGGTTGTCGAAGAAGAACGAGACAGAGATATGTTTACTCTTCCAAAACAGCTGTACTGTTTATTATCAGCGATAAGAGTATAATGCAAGTACAGGGATAAAGACAATATGTCTGTGCTTGTTCCAGCTGTATCTTGTCCGTAGGTTAGGTGAAGCTCTAGCAAAGGACAAAGGATAGGGCAAACGTTAAATAGGCACATACTAAACATTCCACGCTGTCAATGAGTGACAGCAGTCTGTCAACCAATGACAGCACCCAGGTGTGACAGACAATTAGTGACGACAGCAATCAGTGGTGACATACAAGGTGAACCCATAACAACAGGAGTGACCCAGGTAGACAGTAGGATACTATCCTAAGGAGGATAGGCTCCCGAACGTTACACCTATCTGCTTTCATTCATTGTAGCTGGATAGCTTTCTACTGAACGCACAGAAAGGAAACTGGTATGCATCTTCTAAAGTGCATTTCCCATAATGTTGTTTAAAGATATAATAATAACCATGGTCACCAGTAGGAACAGCTATCATAAGGATTTTATTGTATACCACTATATCGATACTCTCAACAGTGGTGGAAAGTACGTATTTTTACTGAAATACTGCAATATTGAGGTACTTATTTATTTATTTATTTAATATTTTATAAACACTTTAGGGAATTCATCAGTTACTAGTTACTTTGAAGAAAACGATTTTGCATAGATAACATGCCTAGAATTTATGGAGATTATGCACTTTCAAATTTGAAGTCTGACAACTTCAAGATGACTTAATCAGAGAAGCATACTGGACCACATACCACTTTAACATAATGTTTAGAAGTCAATGCTCCCAAGCACTGGCATACACAAATACCATATAGTACAAATAAGTACAACTAAGTATAGCTAAGTAAGTACAACCAATGACATAAGTACACATTCGACAAGCTAAAATAATTGCACATTATATTGATCCACGAGGGTTGCAGTAAAGTAGCTGAGCAGCATTTGAGTCCAGTATTGAGCAGATTAACTGTTCATCAGGCGTACTGTGGGTAGACACTGTTCTTGTACTGGTTTGTGTTCGTATGCTGCGGTACTGGCGACCGGATTGCAGGGGGGAGAACAGCTGGTGTTGTCGTCCTGGATGATGGAGATGGCTTTGTTCCAGCACCTGGACTCGTGGATCTCCTCGATGGACGGCAGTGAACACCCGATGATCTTTTCTGCCGTCCTCACAACCCTCTGGATGGGTTTTCTTATGACCTAGGGCTGGGCGATATGGCCTAAAAATAAGATCTCTGATTTAATAAAAAAAAAATTCTTAAAAACTAGAAACGCCAAGGAAATCATTAAAATAAGCGTTGTTTTTATTTGACACAAAAAAGTATCAAACCAAGATGAATTTCCCTATTGGGATTGAAGTGCAAACCTAACTTTCACCAATCTTCACTTAAAAAAAATATTATATATATATAAAATGTTACTCTTAATCAAACAAAGATGAATGCCCCTATTGGGATTAATAGTGCAATAACTGTAAGGGTTCTTCATTTCCTGGCCAGGCTTCGCGTGCTGCTCCCTCCTCCCCACCTCCACCCATGAACAATATCCCTCCACCCATGAACAATATCCCTCCACCCATGAACAATATCCCTCCACCCATGAACAATATCCCTCCACAACAATGTGGAACGCCCTACCCAAAGCTGTAAAGGAATGTGAATCCCTGCCCACATTCAAAACCGCCCTTAAAGAGCACCTACGGGAGGCTGCAATTCGAAACTGGCCACCGTAAATGCCCAAAACCCCCACCACCTCCTAATAGACAGTCTCCTCCCCACCGCATGTATATATTCCCTCCCCGCCGTATGTATATTTCCCTCCCACCCACCCACCCCCTCCTAATGTACAGTCCCCTCCCCATCATATGTATATACTCTGTCAGGATCTAGGGGTAACAGTACTGTATATTTGAATACCGCCTATGTCACAAATGTATCAGTACTAAATACCTATATGTCCCTATGCCATAAATGTCATGTATGTTGTGTATGTCATAAATGTCTATATGAATTGAAAATGGGGGACCCTGATGGAAACAAGACAAACGTCTTTCTCAGGTCTGCATCCCCTTAACAATTGTATGTATTGAGCCGTACTGTATTGTACCCATTCTGCAATCTGTTAAATAAAGTTTTCATTCATTCATTCATTCATTCCACCCATGAACAATAGTCCTCCACTCATGAACTATGCTCCTCACTCTGTACATCCCCCTGTTGGACATTCACCTGAACTTCCCCTTGTCTCCCTCATGCATACCCTCCTGGTGCACTGGTGTATCTTTAATGTCTACATGTCTCTCTGTGCCCTTCCCCTGCTACTTTGCCTCTTGTTCCCCTGTTAAATGTTATGTTCTTTGTTTATTAGTTCCTTGTGTGGTTGTATGGTTGTTATGTTACTCTGTCTAGTGTTCAGTATTTTCTTGTGTTTCCTTCATGGTTGTCTCACCCCTTGTGCGTCTCATTTTGCTAATTGCCCTGCTGTCTCTCTAGTGTTAATTGTTCCCCCTATACAGGGGTGTAAAGTACTTGAGTAATTGTACTTCATTACAATACTTAAGTACTTTGTACTTTTACTCCATTACATTTCAGAGAAAAAAAACATACTTTTTACTCCTTACATTTAAAATGCAGACCTACAAAGTACAAAGTACAAATCGCGCAGGTCCAACCATTTTAATTAGTATATTTGAATTGTTTATCTGGCCAAACTAACGTTAACATTATTAATCCTGCGATCGCAGTTAAACAGCCAATCAAATCCCCATCAATGGAAAATGAACCCACCCATACCCATGCTGATTGGTCCTTGTGCAAGACTAGAAAGCGGGGATCTTTGATTAAACACCTGCTATCAGAAGAATAGACAGTCAGAGTGACAAGACATAGAAGATGGCCACAATGAGTGATGAAGAGGACGAAACGGTCGGCGACGGCGTGGATGGACAAGACGAGCACCCATGGCCCTATCTACATACAAAATACATAGTTCAAGGACTCCAACCTTATAGTGTTGTTGAGTTGCCATCATTCAAAAACCTGATAAATGGTTTGCGACCAAGCACTAACGTCATTACGAGGCCCACTGTCCACTCGAAGATCAGCAAAGCTGCTCAAACCATGAGCGAGAAAGTCACTGCTGCTATGAGTGAAGTTGAATGGATCGCGACAACAACAGATTGCTGGACAGCCCGACGAAGAAGTTTCGAAGGATCGACACTGAAAGCTTTGAAAGGCGTTCTGCTGCAGAAGACTGAAGGGCTACCATACTTTCAATGTTTTGGCCAGTGCCTTAAATGACATTCACTTGGAGTACAAAATCTGCATTATGCTGTGGTTAATAGTGTGATATTATTCAGGGTATACTCCAGTATTCTGTCTTTAATATTGTGATATTATTCAGGGTATATTCCAGTATTCTCTGGTTAATATTGTGATATAATTCAGGGTACTCCAGTATTCTGTCTTTAATATTGTGATATTATTCAGAGTATACTCCAGTATTCTGCCTTTAATATTGTGATATTATTCAGGATAATCCAGTATGCTGTGGTTAATATTGCGATATTATTCAGGGTACTCCAGTATTCTGCCTTTAATATTGTGATATTATTCAGGGTACTCCATTATTCCGTCTTTAATATTGTGATATTATTCAGGGTACTCCAGTATTCTGTCTTTAATATTGTGATATTATTCAGGGTACTCCAGTATTCTGCCTTTAATATTGTGATATTATTCAGGATAATCCAGTATGCTGTGGTTAATATTGTGATATTATTCAGGATACACCATTCTGTTTTTAATATTGTCATATTATTCAGGATACTACAGTATTCGGTCTTTAATATTGTGATATTATTCATGCTGTGATGTGAAAGTTAGTTTACCTTCAATGGAGAAGTGCATTAGATAATTTTAATGCAAAAAAAGTGTCCTCTGTTCTTTCATTTCAGCATGGTCTATCACAGAACACTGTTACGATTAGTACGCTTCTTCGGCATGGTGATGAACCAAGGTGGCAGAGCAGGCACGTGCACACATAGAGGCCAAGGGGTGCTTGAGCACCTGCTTTTTGAGCCTCATCAAAAAAGTGCCCTTTTTTTTTTTTTTTTACCGTTACGCATATAGACTGCCCTTCCAACTGAAAAATGTCAGGATAGAATCAAAATATTAGGTAAAGAGAGAGAGATGCCCCATATTCCATTGCAGTTTGCACGGCCTCCTCAGCGTGCCTCTCCGCGGACCGATATATTTTATGCATAGCGTGGGTGGTGATGATGATGATGATGATAGAAACCGCTGTGGCGCATACAGTTGAATGCTGGTATTACACTCATTGAGGGACACGAAGAAGTCAAGTCCGATGGGATTTGGGAATCTCAAATACAAATCGGGATTGGAATAAAAAATGCATTTATATTAAACAATACAGAATATACAGCACTTCTTGGGGTCTGTAGGGTAAGCACTTATTATATTAGATGTATGGGCCTTTTAAGTCAGTGATAAAAGTGTCTTTCAAGGATAAGTGAGCTCCTGCACTGATTATTATAGTTCAATATTCAATATTTGATCACCAAAACCCCCCAAAAAGCATAAAAAGGAGGCCCCCCGCCCGAAAAGGGCCCTTAAAAACCGCGCTTGCGCGCTACGTGCGCTCGGTTAATATATACACACAAGTGTAGTGCCCTTTTCAGCCTTTGAGCACCTGCCCCTCTAAAGTCCTGTGCACGTCCCTGTGGCAGAGTATAATGAGACAGAAGTCGACGTGGTGATGAACAGTTTACTTTCACAAGACAAAAACACGACTGACATACAACGGTAACATTTAGTAATGATCGCGCCCAGGAGGGCAGGACAGACAACACTATATACACAGACTAATTGACAAGACACTGATAGACACAGAGGGTAATTATAAACAGGACACAGGTGTGATAGACAGAACCAACCGAACACAGTACACTGGGAAAACAATAACAATTAAACAACCAGACTAACACATATTTACAAACCACAGACAGGGGAACACAAGACTAACACAGTGGAGACAACAACAACAACAACAACAACAACAACAACAACAACAACAACAACAACAACAACAACAACAACAACAACAACAACAACAACAACAACACAGATAATACACACAACAAACACAACTGACAATAAACAATAATGAGTTGGTGTGTGAGCTGATGCCAGATCTGCATCAGCCCACCGGTTGGCAATGTTATGTTCTGAGGTTTATTGATGGGAGGTTGTGAATGTGAATGTCTGGGTCCTGGTCCCACAGGACCAGGACCGGAGGAAGTGTTACAGAACATGTTCCATTGTGGGCAGAGTGTATGCTTGGTTTAATTCCAGCCTTGCTTAAACACCAGCTGATGATTTCACTAATTGGCTCACCTCTTCAACTAACTCACCTGGCAATGTATAGTTAAAATGAAAACTTGGCCGATGATGGAATGAGTTTGAGACCCCTGGTCTATCCCTTTCCAAAAAAAAATATTTACTTTTACTTTTTAGTACTTAAGTACATTTAAAAGTAGGACTTTTTTACTTTTACTCAAGTGTGTTTTAGCCAGATACTTTGACTTTTACTTGAGTCAGATTTGAGACAGTACCCATACTTTCACTTAAGTATAATTTCTGGGTACTTTTTACACCCCTGCCCCTATATCTGGTGTGTGTTCCCTACCCTTGTTTGGGGTTCATTGTTTCGGTTCCTTGGGTGATGCTTGCGTTGTTGTTACTGTTGTGTTTCATGTCCACTGTTCCTGATTCTGTCGTGCTCCAGTTTAATAGTAAGTGTATTCTAGTGTTCCATGTTTTGTTGCTGCTCATCCTTGTTTTCACATCACAGTATCGTTTTTGGTTAGTGTTTATTTTGTAGTTCGTTTTTGCAATCCTTTTTCCTGCCAGCCTTGCTGAGTTTTTGTTCTTGCCCTTGGAGAATCCTTTGTTTGTTGCTACTGCCCATTTTTTAAGTAAAGACCTTTTTGTTACAATTCACCCCTGGCTCCACGTCTCGTCTGCCTATCTGCCTATCCTCTCCTCGTTCCGTTCTGCAATTGGGTCCTCCGACAACACTATCCCTAACAATAACTTGCTTTTTCACCAAACTTCACTTAACCTGTTCCCCCCGTGCGGTCCTTCGGCGGACCGCAAATGACATCTGGTCATAAATCAATATTTTTCAGTGTTGTATAAAAGTTGCGATTTTAATTTCAAACGTATTCAAGTATTAACATCATGAAGATGTCACAATAGCATGTAGAATGTATATTATCATCAATACGTTAGTTTAGTAATAGGTTAAAAGTGTCATTAGATAGATTTAACTTTTCGATTTGACCAATTCTATCTGCAACCATTTTGGATATTTTGAACAATGGGAATTGTAGTCTTTTTGCGGCCATTTTGTAGCAGAGTTCCACAGATATGGTTATGCGTTGAAAGTTTTTTAAACTACACTTCCTGGATGATTTTATGGGGTTCAAGGTTCAGAGTTCTGTATGAATTATTTCAATAACTGTTAATATTCGGGATAATAAGCCACAAAAGGTAACGTTTTTGACAAATATTGAAAGGCTTTCAAGTTTCT
The DNA here is from genome assembly GCF_963971535.1 of Notolepis coatsorum. Lineage (NCBI taxonomy): Eukaryota > Metazoa > Chordata > Actinopteri > Aulopiformes > Paralepididae > Notolepis > Notolepis coatsorum. The sequence continues at coordinate 174,529,917 of NC_140165.1, read as the reverse complement.
CTTCCCTATTGTTAACATGTAGGAACAATTAGATCTGAAATTAGTTTCAAAACGGTTGCACTGTGGGGAAAATAAAAAAGTACAGTAGACTTCATTATCTGTTCTTATGCACGCCTGGTGATACTAAATCCAAATTGAACTCGGGCATTTGAAAGATAATATATGTATACAGTATATATATAAATGTGCGAATTGGCTATAATAAGGTAATTTATAAGCCTCCTATTCTATATTCTATAATAATATTTCAAATTGCATTGGTCCGGATAGGAGAATTCAGTACTGTATCTACAGAACCTTCTGTTTAATCATCTTCCCTTTATTAATTTCCTTAGATTTTTTGTACACATGATCTCAAGAAGGTACTGAACGAGATCAGTTGCAGTTTTTAATGTTTGGTCATTATTAGTGTAGCCGGTGTCGTATTGCTCTGCGTTGTGTTTCAGATTCAACCCCTGTTAAGGGATTGCCCCGAGTGGGAGTTGAACCCCGGTCTCCCGTGCCGCGGGCGGCATCACAGACGACTATACCAAGAATTCACCTCTAAGTACTGGGTCTGGATGCCTCTGGGGAGTGAGTTTACTTGCAGTACCGCTTAACGTCCACAGTCACGTCACTATACAAGTCCCTCGTGACTGTGGATAGACATGCGGCACCTCCGTTACATTAGCATGGTGTTATTCACTGTCAAAGATGCAAAGAAAATTCATATTCTCCTTTATTTCATCACAATTTAAGCAAGCCTAGTAATAGACAATATTTCTGACACTGTGAATACATTCCCCGAGGTCCGTAGATGTCCCTACTCCCTAGATACGAAGAATATGCAAATGGACCTTGTAGAAGTGGAGCAATATTCCATTTACCTAGGTATATTTTTAGCCGGATTTTCAGATAGGCTCCGGGTGGAAGAGGTTAAAACAAATACAAGGTGCCTCTTGATCATAATACAAGAATGAATTTAATAAAGTGCAAATCTAACTTTCACCAAACATACATTTTTGTCAAATAAAAGGTAAAAATATATAAATATATATTTTTTTTAATCAATTTTCATTTTTTTAAATCGTCCTGAATCATTCATTCGAATTAATCAATACAATCGATGAATCGCCCAGCCCTGCCTGAGTGGTGGTGTTGCCATACCACACGGTGATACAGCGCGTCAGTACGCTCTCTACGGTGCCTCGGTAGAAGTCCACAAGCCAAGTTATGCCACACGTCCTGAGTCACCGCAGGGGGTCGAGGCGCTGGTGGGTCTTCTTGAGCATGACCTCCGTGTTGTAGGTCCACCGTACAATTTTCTGGTATCCCATCCCACTTTATCCAACCAGGAGAGAATCCTAGATCCTTGTATTCATTTCAAGAAATCTTGCCAAGTCAAATTAGCTTATTCCACTGGTATATTATTTTACACATTGGCTGAAAACTAGTTTTTATTTCTTATTTTCATCAAACCATTTTTCTCAAAGTTCTCTCTCCTGATTGGATGAAGTGGGAATGGGATAGCAGACAATGTATTTTCTGTTTAGTAAACAGAGTGGAGGGACTGGGAGACCCATGTTACTGACCAAACACTCAAATCAGGGATGACTGTTGGAATGTAGAGCTACTATTTTAACATGTTGACCACTTATTTTACCAAGAAATACCACTTATGGCACATTTAAGTAAAGTACTTCTCATCCACATCCCCTCATTTCAGCAGCAGTCCTTCTTTCTTGAAATATTTACAGTAAACTTCCGGATTTCTGACATAAAGTACAGGTTCAGCCTCTGGCTGCTCGTCACTCTTGGCTTGAAGAGGAAGGTCCGCTCCCTCAGAGTGTCTGAGGTCATCTCTCTCTGCTCTGGCTGTCAGGCCTGAAATACAACCGGCCCCAGGTGTGTCCACGCCCACGTGCCAATTGGCTGCAGAGAGTGAACCAAGGAAACTATAAAAGAAGGAAGAGTCATCATCACGTGACTGTGTAGTGCATGAATAATAATAATAATAATAATAATAATAATAATAATAATAATAATAATAATAATAATAATAATAATAATAATAATAATAATACATTTTAGGGCGGCTGGGTGGCGCAGCGGACATTGCGCTCGTCACCAACGCAAGAGACACCGGTCTCGAATCCGGCTGTCAGTGTTGCCTCCGGCTTGGGCCGGCCGTCATACTAACTCAATTTGCAGAGTCAGCGGGAGGGGAGTCGAAGGGTGGTAGTCTGGCCGTTGTAAACAGCGACTCCTACAGGTCGGTCAGGGCGCCTGCACAGCAACAACAGGAAAATGGCGGGGGCAGTGTGACCCTCCCACACGTTACACCTCGCCAATGAGAGTCGGCGCTGGCAGGTGAAAAGAAGTGACTCGCTGCCTCTACATGTATCGGAGGGGACATGTGATGGGCTTCGATCCTCCCCACGACCGGCCAGTGGGGGGCACATGCGAGCAACGATCAGGACAGGGGAGGGAGAATTGGCACGAGAGGAAAAATTGGGATGGGAGAAAATCACAGAAAAAGGAGGAGAAAAAGTAGGTCAAATTTTTTTTATACATTTTATTTGGTGGCGCCTTTCATGACACCCAAGGTCACAGAAAAAAACAAACACAGCAAGGCAGTTAAAAGTCAAGGTTAAAAATAAAACAAACAACATCAAGTATAAAAACAGTGATGTTAAAAATCACAAAACAAACAAACAAACAGCAGGGGGTATAGGACTGTAGGATAACTACTTTCCAAAAGAATAGATTGTCCAATACGTCGGATTCCAATAGGCTGTACTTTATATAGAATCTTCAGCGCACGTTGCATTACAGTTGAGTTCTCATCAGTTTCATTCATAAAACGCTCTCTGTCAATCACCTAAAAGGACGCAGCTGGTAGCAGGTGCAATGCATCCTGGGACTTGTATTTCTACTAACGTGGCGACTAATGTAAATAATAGTATCTCTGACTAGAATAAACAAACACTCTTCCACTTCCACTTCTTCTTTCAAAGGTAAACAATAATCGATATTAACATATATGAAATATAACTCATAATCATTAACCTGGCCTATTAAGTTACAACATTCTCCCCCCCGATGAACTGCTAGTTCATCCTAGACCTCTAAACAATATAATAACTGAATAGTAGGGATGCTCGATATTGGCTTTTTTACCGATACCGATATTCCGATATTGTCCAACTCTTAATTTCCGATACCGATATCAACCGATATCAACCGATACCGATATATGCAGGGTTTCCCCCCCCAAAAAAACTGAATAATTTCAGGTAACTAATAATTTCACTGGATATATATATAACAAATATTGTTATTGTTTTTTTCTTTTTTTAAACCGATACCGATATTTTCCGATATCACATTTTACTGCCGATATCGGCCGATAATATCGGTCGGCCGATAATATCGGACATCCCTACTGAATAGGTCTCCTCAACAAAGTTCCTGAGGTAGTGCGAACTGTGCACGACCTCACAAGTCCATCTCGGCCTGGGAACAGTTCCTTGATTCTTCCCAGCTTCCAGGTTTGTCTGGGAGTGTTATCTTCTCCGATGAGTACAATGTCACCCTCTTTCAGAGGGGTGGGTGACGGCGTGTCACAGCGATGTGCTGATTTCAGATCCAGCAAGTAATCCTTACGCCAGCTATTCCAGAAGCTGGTTGCGAGTCTCTGCCTGTACTTCCATCTTCGGTTGAGCTCTTTACACTTAGGATTTGAGCATTGTGCGTCAACTGGGAATGTCTTTTACCCACCAGGAAGTGGGCTGGGGTCAGCGGCTGTGGTTCATCCACTTCATTGTGCACAAAGGTCAGAGGCCTAGAGTTCAGGATAGCCTCAACCTCCGTTAGGACTGTGCACATCTCTTCAAAGTTGAGTGAAGCTCTTCCAAGCACCTTCCTTAGGCATGTTTTTACGGATCTGACGAGCCTCTCCCAGAATCCGCCCCACCATGCAGCTCGCTCGGCTATGAACTTCCAGGTGATGCCCTTTTCTGAGAAGAACTCCAACAGCTGTGGGTCTTTGATGGCCTTCCACAGCGCCTTCAAGTCCAGCTCAGCTCTCTTGAATGTTCTTGCGTTGTCCGAGTAGATAACTTTACATATTCCTCTTCTGGCAATGAATCTTTTCAGAGCTAACAGGAATTTCTCTGTCGACTGATCTGAGACCAGTTCCAGGTGTACCGCCCTGGTCACAGCACAGGTGAACAGTGCAATGTATGACTTCGTCACCGATCCATTTGCCTTCACATAAAGCGGTCCTGCAAAATCCATACCTGTGACTTCGAAGGGTGGGGATTCAGTTATTCTGTCTCTTGGTAAAGGTGCAGTGATCTGACGTCCAGCCTTTGCCTTGAATCTCTTGCAGACAGTGCATCTTGCTAAAACACGCTTGACTAGGATCCAGTATCTTTCTCTTAGTTGTACTAAGGTGTCCCTCACTCCTGAATGCATTATCTTTTCATGACTGGACTGTATCAGCATTTCTGAGTACCTTCGTTTTCCGGGCAGAATCCACGGGTGCTGCTCTCGGAAGGTGAAGTTGTACTGTTGCAGTCTTCCTCCCACGCTGAGCAGTTCATATTCATCCAGGAATGGTTGGAGTTCCTTTATTTCGTCAGATTCTTTCCCGTCTTCAGTAATTTGATCTCCTGACTGAAACTTTGTTGTTGTATTGTCTTGATCCAGTACCTTTCTGCCTCAAAGAGCTTGTCAGCAGTCAGCTCTCCTTGTGTCTTTGTCTTCCCTTGAGCATTGGTTATGAATCTCTTGATTCAGGCAGTCACTCTTAAGACCGTTCTCAGTTTGCTATATCTTGCCAGCTCCAATACTGGTTCAGTGAGATCTGCGTCATTTGCAGTAAGCTGTACTGTGACCTGGTGATGGCACTTGAGTTCTGTGTGAACTTCTTCTGGAACCTGACCCTCATCAGTCTCCTCTGACTGATCAGGTGACTGGTCAGGTGTCGTCAACTTCTGGTCCGTACCACCATAGCGTGTTCTGTATCAGGTTTTCCACAGTCTGTCCTCTGGTAGGGAGGTCAGCTGGATTTACCTTCTCTTTTATGTGTGACCATGACTCTGGGTTGGTCAAGGACTGGATCTCTGTCACTCTGTTTGAGAAAAACTGTTTCCACTTGTGAGCGGAGCTGCAAATCCAGTGCAGCGTAATCATAGAGTCTGTCCACATTGTGATCTGTTTGTGTTCCATTTTCAAAGTCTTCATCAAGTGGCTGGCTAGTCTTGCCCCAATCACAGCTCCCATGAGCTCCAGGCGCGGCAGTGTCATTTTCTTGAGAGGGGCTACCCTGGACTTGGATGCCACTAAGCTCGTTCTAAGTTCTCCATCTTGGTTTTCGCCCTGCAGGTAGGCCACAGCACTGTAAGCCCTTTCACTGGCGTCACAGAACACATGCAGTTTCAGGAGGTGGCTGTTCTCTGTCTGCAGGTCTATTCTGTACCATCTTGGGATAGCGAGCTGGTGTAGCTGGGGGAGCTCCGAACACCACTGTTGCCATTCTCGAGTCAGATCAGGTGGTAGCTCCTCATCCCAGGAGAGTCCTCTCTCCCACATTTCTTGAAACATGCACTTGACTCGGACTGTGAAAGGAGTCAGGAACCCAAGGGGGTCATAAATGCGTGCAGACGATTGCAGAACACTTCTCTTTGTGTTCTCCTTCTGTTATAGAATGCTCACCAGTGGCCTTAAGTCGAATGTGAAGTCATCAGTTTCTGGCCTCCATACCAAGCTGAGCACTTTCAGTACCGCTCCGCGTGTCTCTGGCGCCACCGTGAGGTCAGTTTTGCTCTTCTCCCATTTTTCCATCAATTCAGGAGAGTTTGTCATCCACTTGCAGAGGTCCATGCCTGCGGTCAACAGCATTTGTTTAGCAGTTGTCATCACAGTGTAAGCTTCTTCAACGTTGTGTGAACTTGCAATAAAATCATCGACATAAAGTGATTCTCTCAATGTCTCTACAACGGATGGATGTTCTGTCTCATACTGTTTCAGGTGTTTCCTGATTGTAGCAGTGAGTAAGAATGGACTTGGGGAAGCGCCAAAGACCACTCTGGTCATCCTTAACACTCGTGGCTCTTCCTCCTCTTCTTCCTTCGGTGGGCCAGTGAGCCACAAGAACCTCACGGCATCTCTGTCCCTTTCTGCGAGGGATATTTGCAGGAAGGCCTTCTTGATGTCTGCCATGAAGGCGATCGCATGTTGCCTGAACTTAATCAGGACGTTGAGGAGGTCTGGGTTCAGGTTGGGTCCTGTGAATAAGCAGTCATTGAGGGATGGATGGCCATTTTCATGAGATGAAGCATCAAACACCACTCTCAGTTTCATCGTCACCTTGTCCTCTCTGAGTACTGCGTGGTGAGGTAAGTAGTATTTCACACTGTCTGTCCTTGCATCATCCTTCGGCACGTCCTCTGCTATGTTCTGTTGTAAATAGTCCTCCACTACTTCATGATACCTGCTGTAAAAGGTAACATCGTTCTTTAGTCTTTTCTTCAGACCATCAAACCTTTTCTTAGCGATTCTGTAGTTGTCTTTGAGTTCTGTTCTTTCTGCCTTCCATGGCAACTCCACTTGGTATCGCCCATCTTTAAAGGTTGTTGTTCTCTCGAACATCTGTTGAGCTTCTTCTTCTGCTGGGTTCTGTGTTTTCTCGCCTGTTATACCCAGAGACTCAATTTCCCAGAATGCCTTTAGTTGATTGGAGACAAGTGTGTCTTCATCAATGGGGATGAGCATGCATGCTGCCTCAGCTACACTTGACATGGACACCGGCCCCTGCACAGACCATCCAAAGGTGCTCTCCACTGCAACCAAAGTCTCTGTCAGCCTCTCCACTTTGCCTGATACTATTTGCCAATAATAGTCTGCTCCTATCAGGATGGAGAGCTCTGGATCACTTTCATTTCCTGGGAAGTCTGCCAGTCTCAGACCCTTTTTCTTGAGCTCATGTTGAACCTGGTCACCAGGCACCTTCATCACTGCTGAGCACACCTGTGGGGTCTCTATAGCCTCTATTTCGATTTTTTGCTCGGTGTCCCAGACATTCCTCAAGGTGACCTTCACTGTGTTGTACTGTGACATTGTAGGGACAGAGGATCCAAACGTGTGAAGGGTGAGTTTCTCTTGTCTCATTACTGGTAACTTCAGGCTCTTCACAAGGTGTTCATGGATGAAGCTCCTCTGACTCCCTCCATCTAGTAAGCAACGAGCTATTGCCCTGCCTCCTGGGCCTTCCACCCATGCCTTGGCAGTTTGTAACAGCACAGTGTTCTGTCCATCTGGTTTCATCTTCACTGAATGAGGAATGACTGAGGAAACAACAGCCTCTTCCGAAACAGGGGGTTTCTGCTCCTCGCTTTTCTTGCCAGTGCACACAGCAATGTGCTGCCTTCTTCCACAGGTTGCACAGGAGACCTGCTTTTTACAGAATTTGGCTATGTGTTTCTGTCCTAAACACACAAAACATCTTCCCATTCGCATTAGCCTGTCTTTACGTTCAATAACGTTGTTGTCTGGGCAATGTTCTGCTTTGTGATCAGCACTGTCACAGAACAGACAGTTGTACACCTGGCTGGCTGTATGCAGTGTAGCAGTAGATTGCATGCTGGGTATTTTTGATCTCACTTCACTGAATGAGTAGGCCTGTTTCCATGGCTTGCTCTCTTCTTTCTGATGGTTGGATGATGTTGTCATTTGCAGTGCTCTTTCTCTGCTCTGAACCTCCCTCTGTAGGAATGTGACTATTTCAGAAACTTTCCATTCATCATCTACTCCCCTCTGACGACTATATTCAAGAGCTATGCTATCTGGAATCATCTGCAGTAAAATTGGGCATAGCAGGCTTCCGTAGGTTTCTGACACTACACCCAGTGATTCCAAGCTCCTCATTTGAATTTCACATTCATCATATAGCTGCCTCAATGCATTCACGTCAGAGGCTTTCTTCACAGGAGTAAGATTCAGTAGTTTTGACATGTGAGCACTGATCAGTAGATCTTTCCTTCCAAATCTATTTTGCAATAAAGTGACCGCATTGTCATAGTTATCATCTGTTAATGTCAGTCCTGCTATTGCCTTTGCAGCTGGTCCAGTGAGATAGGTTTTCAGGTAAGTAAACTTCTCTCTTTTACACAGTCCATCATTATTGTGAATAGCAGTTTCATACTGGCTCCAGAATTCCTGCCATTTACTGACATCTCCATTATATTTCTCAATGACCAATCTTGGTAGCTTTACTGACTGTCTCTGTGATCTTGCTTCAGTATCACTCACCCGCCGGGCCTCTGCTGTCAGTTCCTTTTGGTTCCTTATCACTCGTTGTGCGTGGCTCCGTTGGATAATGATGCGCTCCTTGCACGTCTCTGTTGATTCAATCTCCGCGTCCAAATCATCCATCAAAGTTAGCTGCTCTATTTCCCGGTTTATTTCAAGCAAACTGTCCTCCTTCGATGCCAGTACATCCAACATAGTTGTCAAGTCTTCAACACTCGGAGCCTCCTTTCCAATCTCAGCGTCAATCTGATTTAAAATACGTGTAGTACCACCTCTGATGGCACCGCGCTTCCGTTTCTGTCTCTCGATTCCACTCCGACGTTCTATTTCACGCTCCTCCATTCTATTGTTATTATATCCAAATGATCTAAATGATCTAAAGTTCCCTGGTTTCGGCACCAAAAATGTAGGATAACTACTTTCCAAAAGAATAGATTGTCCAATGCGTCGGATTCCAATAGGCTGTACTTTATATAGAATCTTCAGCGCATGTTACATTACAGTTGAGTTCTCATCAGTTTCATTCATAAAACGCTCTCTGTCAATCACCTAAAAGGACGCAGCTGGTAGCAGGTGCAATGCATCCTGGGACTTGTATTTCTACTAACGTGGCGACTAATGTAAATAATAGTATCTCTGACTAGAATAAACAAACACTCTTCCACTTCCACTTCTTCTTTCAAAGGTAAACAATAATCGATATTAACATATATGAAATATATCTCATAATCATTAACCTGGCCTATTAAGTTACAACAGTATAGGACGGTGACAGAGGTTATAGTGAATATGCGAGTTTGAACAGATGGGTTTTCAGTTGTGATTTGAATGATGTTAGTGAGTCAGACTGTCCCGATATGTGGGGGCAGGGAGTTGTGGGATATTGTGGATATCCTGAAGAACGTTCTCAGTCAACAGAGATCCAGTTACTAACAGGGTTTATTAGACATCAAGATAGAAATATACACATAGTATTTAGAGAGAATGGCTGAGGCTCTCGCCCTAGGTGATCAGCTGAAATGACCCAGGTAGAGAAGATCGATTGTTGTCGGGAGGAGCCCTATATAGTGAAACGGGGGGGGGGGGGGGGGGGAGAACACTCACATGATAGGTCAAACGAGTTAGGGGGGGGGGAACAGGATAGGGGACAAAGGAGAAGGGAGGGGGATGTCTTTACATGGGAGTTGGGGAATCAATATATTATTCCACAGAGTGCACATCGGTGTCAAGTGTGGAGAAACACAAATTATTATATTATATATTATATATTAAATTATATTTTTAAAACATCCCCCACTGTGTGTGTCAGTGGTCAGTGGACACAGATGAAAACATATTAACATTAGGTGACGGCGCACCTGACCAGACACAGATGCAAAAAATTACATATTCGGTGACGGCGCACCTGACCAGACACAGATGCAAAAAATTACATATTCGGTGACGGCACACCTGACCAGACAGATGAAAACAAATTAAGATGAAAGATGAAATTACCTACCTGGGTACCATCCTAGAGGCAAATCTTTCTTGTGACAAAATGGGATCCAATGTAATAAAACTAAGTCAACCAACAAACTAGATTCCTGTACCGGATCTCCTCTCTGGTAAACAAGAATACCTTGAAGACTCTAACAGGAGCACTCATTCAAGGGCACTACGACTATGCTTGCACCTCATGGTACCAAAGCACCTCAAAGGCACTAAAAACAAGATTACAAACATCACAAAACAAACTGGTCAGACTACTGCATGCTTGACCTTACTCCTAAAACCCACCTCACCCCTGCCCACTGTGACAACCTAGGATGGCTTAGAGTAGACGACAGAGTACAGCAACTTGCAATGGGCCTGGTCTACAAGATACACTACACCACTAAGATACCCATGTGCATGTCGAAATACTTCCCAAAGGTCAGTGAATACCACGACCACAACACCAGAGGGAGTTCCACAAATCATGTTCAACCCAGATAAAATCATTTAAAAAGTTTAAATAAAAAAAAATTTGCCTACAGTGCTACTGCCACAGTAATGTTGCTGACTGGGCTCTCCAAGCCCTCTCAAAGCAGGAAATAGGAAATAGGAAATGGTGTTCTCTGATTGGTGTAAAAAAAAGTGTCAGAACTGTCAATCATTCAAGCTCCAATAAAATGTATGAGTGAGGTTTAGTCTCACTACCCGCCTTTTTAAAACTCAAATACCATATTTTGATTGGATAATTATATTCTTAAGCCCAACCTGTGCACCTATTTTAGCACTGAGTTACTGCAGTTATGGGATCAGGCCAGATCAGAGAGCTCAGAGCTGTCACTTGGACATTTTTGAAGAAACAAATAATTCACTGGCATTGTTTTTTTCACAGAGGAAAACATTTCTAATAATTATTTTTTATAACAATAATAATGATAATAATAAAAAAAATATATATATATTAATAATACAAATTAATTCTTTTTTCCCCCTGTATATTCCTCTTTCTGTATATTACTAGTGAAGCACTGCCTCACCAGTAGTCATGCAATAACCTCCACTGGTTGAATGTGATCAGCCATCTCCTCGTTTATGACATTTCATTTACCGTCGGTAGTGTGATAGTAAAGGGTTAACCTTCTGTAGTGTGGCAGTGAAAGGGTTAACATGCTGTTGTGTGGCAGTGAAAGGGTTAACCGTATATGTATAGTGCGGCAGTGAAAGGGTTAAACAGGTTATTACCTTGGATGTCAGAGTCATTGGCAATTTGTTGCATTGTTAACTAATGTTTAATATATTGATTGATATATATTTCCCCAGATAGCTTGTATATTTAGAATTTTAATACAGGCTTCAATAGAATTGGCACCAAAGTCTGGCACCAAGTAGAGCATAGAACGCTGGTATTCTGACATTGATTGATTGAAAACTTTATTAACAGATTGCAGAAGAGCAGGTACAATACAGTACAGCTCAATACACACAATGGACCTATCTCAAACCCTGCCCTCTTTTCTTGATCCTCCAATCACAACTGTCGCTTACCTCGGACAAACTTTGCGACAGTTGTGATTGGAGGATCAAGAAAAGAGGGCAGGGTTTGAGATAGGTCTATTGTTAAGGGGATACAGACCAGAGAAAGACTTTCGTCTTGTTTACATCAGGGTCCCCCATTTTCAATTCATAATGACATTTATGACATACGCAACATGTGTAACAGATTACAACAACATTACAACAAATGTAACAGATTGTAAGGATCTGTTGTTGGTGGTGGTGTGGACCCAATCGCAATAACAGGAACGAGAGAGATAGATAGGCAGGACACAACGGGGTGTAGTTGGAAAAAGGCTTTACTCGGTTTCAACTACAACAACAAAATAATAAGTACCACAGCATAAGCTGGCAGATAAGGATAACAACGGATGAGACAAGAAACGTTTACGAACCGACAGGGGAGTGACAGGAACAGACAGAATATATAGGGACACTAATCACTAACAAGACACACCTGGGCAGAACAAACAATGACGGCAATATCTAACATGACAGTAAGGAACAACAATGATACATACAAATACAACACTAAACCAGACCGGGAAACAGAGTGGGCAACACACACAGGAATACAATACACACATTGAACATTGACGTAAACATTGAGGACAACAGGAGATTAAACATATGGAAACCGATTAACACATTGAGTCCGCTAGAGGGAGCTGCAGGGCAGGCCTTCTGAGGCGGAGGGATCGTGTGGCCAGCCTGTGCAGGAATCGAACCAGGCTGGCGCGGATCTGTCATGGTCCCAGCCAGGGATCATGCTCGAACAATATGAACAGTCGTTTTCTGCCGCCCTCTGGTGGCCAAACACAGCAGCTCCAGATATTCTCCACTTGCACAACCTGAAAGTAGGCACTTCCGGCTGACTTCCGGTTGCCAATGGTACTTCCTGTCCCATCCAAATACATTGGTTTTAGCTACTTTTCTCCCCTTATTTAAACAACTTTGTCGTCACAGAGAGGCAATGAAACGTTTGTATTATTATAGTATAGAATGTATTTAATAAGCAAACGTTTGTCAGCAGGGTTTTTGGGCTGTATTTCATGTAAAAACGTTCACTGTTAGTTTACCTGCTCACGCTAATTTAGGCTAATGCTGGTTAACAGAAGCTAGCGCAAGAAACGACGCCGCAAAGTATTGTTTATAGTGCATTTCTTGCCACCTTATATCATTTGTACATTTGTATGACAGTCTATAATGCTCCCTTGAGGTTTTTCCGGACGTTTTGGTAATGATTTTCACTATAAAATCATATTTCTAAATGACAGGAAGTTGATGAAAACTGTCCGGAATAGCTTTGAGCTAACGATCTTTGCAGATGCATTGCAAGAAACGACGCTGCAAAGTATTGTTTATAGTGCATTTCTTGCCACCTTATAGCATTTGTACATTTGTATGACAGTCTATAATGCTCCCGTGAGGTTTTTCCAGACGTTTTGGTAATGATTTTCACTATAAAATCATATTTCTAAATGACAGGAAGTTGATAAACTGTCCGGAATAGCTTTGAGCTTTGCCGATCTTTGCCGATGCATTCCATTCTAAACGTAACGTTAGTTGTTCAAAACATTACCCGTCTATATAATTTGTTCCTCAACGTTATATAGACGGGTAATGTTTTGTAAACTAACTGCAGCCTGCTACAGTTAGAAGCTAACGTTAGCCAGCAAGCTGCAGCTTGCTACAGTTAGAAGCTAACGTTAGCCAGCAAGCTGCAGCCTGCTACAGTCAGAAGCTAACGTTAGCCAGCAAGCTGCAGCCTGCTACAGTTAGAAGCTAACGTTAGCCAGCAAGCTGCAGCCTGCTACAGTTAGAAGCTAATGTTGAGGAACAAATTATATAGACGGGTAATGTTTTGAACAACTAACGTTACGTTTAGAATGGAATGCATCGGCAAAGATCGTTAGCTCAAAGCTATTCCGGCCAGTTTTCATCAACTTCCTGTCATTTAGAAATATGATTTTATAGTGAAAATCATTACCAAAACGTCCGGAAAAACCTCACGGGAGCATTATAGACTGTCATACAAATGTACAAATGCTATAAGGTGGCAAGAAATGCACTATAAACAATACTTTGCGGCGTCGTTTCTTGCGCTAGCTTCTGTTAGCCAGCATTAGCCTTAATTAGCATGAGCAAGTAAACTAACAGTGAACGTTTTTACATGAAATACAGCCCAAAAACCCTGCTGACAAACGTTTGCTTATTAAATACATTCTATACTATAATAATACAAACGTTTCATTGCCTCTCTGTGACAACAAAGTTGTTTAAATAAGGGGAGAATAGTAGCTAAAACCAATGTATTTGGATGGGACAGGAAGTACCATTGGCAACCGGAAGTCAGCCGGAAGTGCCTACTTTCAGCTTGTGCAAGTGGAGAATTGGACCTTATCATCAGGCCTGTAGTCCTAGGTCTTCTGGATATTATTAATGCTACTGTGTTTTCTCTGTTCATGTTGTGTGGTGCGTTTTAGCTTGTGTTTTTAATAGGTTTATCTTTTCATATGTTTCCTTTAAAGGTTCATCTCTTTTGCATATGTTTTTATAAGTGTTAATACTTTACTTGTGTTTCCTCTAAGGCTCATTCCCTTTACACATGTTTTTAAGTGTTTAACATCTTTACATATGTATGTTCCTTTAAGGGTGGTTTGTTTACATATGTTTCCTTTTAGATATTCCTGTACACATGCTTTTAACAATGTTGTGAGTTTTCTTTTACTAATTCTGTGTTCACCTGCTTGGCCTTACACCAGCTGGCACTTGTTAGTAATCACAGGGCAGTGTATATAGAGCTGCCCGTTTCTCACATTCCTTGTTGCACCATTGTATCGCCTTGTTTCAGTGTATTGTTTCACATAGTTGGTTTCGGTCACGTACTCACCTCTTGTCACTTATATTCCCCGTGAGTCCGTTCCTCTCTAAGTCCACCTTTTTTGCCAGCTTTGCTGTGTATAGTTTGTTTCCGGGTTTTGCAGTTCGCTTTTGTTTTTGCTACCGTTTGTAACGTGTATCCTTGTCGAATCTGCTCAGTAAAAGCCTGTCACTTCAGTACGTCGTCTCAGCTTCTTCTCTCTCTGCTCGTGTTACCTGCAAGTGGGGTCTCCTCTCCTAACCCACACGAAACCATCACAGGATCCTGACACAGATCTGTATACATTTGTGACATACAAGATATGCAAATATACAGTACTGTTAAACAGAGATCCTAACAGAAAATATATACATATGAGGGGGAGGAAACTGTACATTAAGAGGGGGTTGGTGGGTGGGAGGGGGGTTTTTGACATTTAAGGGGGCCAGTTTCAAATTGCAGCCTCCCGTAGGTGCTCTTTGAGAGCTGTTTTGAAGGTGGGTAGGCTAGGGCGTTCCACATTGTTGTGGCATAATTGCGAAACATGTTTAGTCCCTTGTTTGAGCCGAATCTGGGTTGTACATTATTTGTGGAACTCCCTCTGGTATTGTGGTTGTGGTATTCACTGACCTTTGGGAAGTACCTCGACATGTACATGTGTACCTTAGTGGTGTAGTGTATCTTGTAGGCCTGACCCCTATTAGTCGAATAGTCGACTAATCGATCGAAAGAAGCCATAGTCGACTGCCTACCTCTTAGTCGAATGCAAACAAAAATTAAATTAAATAATTTATAATAATAATTTTTTGTATCATTCTTTCCAAAAGAAAATAGGCCTAGAAGCATGGCTAACGGTAATGGCACACATACCAGAGGCTAACTGCCTAAAAAAAACAGGCACAGAGGCACTGAAAGAAGATTTCACCCATCTAATGAACACACTAGACTAGATAAATATCAAGATGTATCCATCAGTGGACCAATTGCATGCTTTCTCAGAGGACAAGAAGCCTTCAGTCGACTCCTTCAGACATTAAGCACCCCCACAGCCCAAATGGAATGATAGATTTTTTTTTTTATAATAATAATAATTATTATTATAATAACTTTTTTTTCAATTTTTTTTTCATAGTTGACTATCGGCTAATTTCGGCCAATCAAAGTCGACTAACCAAATCCTTAGTCCGGGACAGCCCTAGTGTCTTGTATACCAGGCCCATTGCAAGTTGCTGTACTCTGTCGTCTACTCTAACTCATCCTAGGTTGTCAAAGTGGGCAGGGGTGAGGTGGGTTTTAGGAGTAAGGTCAAGCAGTAGTCTGACCAGTTTGTTTTGTGATGTTTGTAATCTTGTTTTTAGCGCCTTTGAGATGCGTTGGTACCATGAGGTGCAAGCATAGTCGTAGTACCCTTGAATGAGTCTTTAGGGTATTCTTGTTTACCAGAGAGGAGATTCGGTACAAGAATCTTGTTGGTTGGTTGACTTTTTTTATTACATTGGTTGCCATTTTGTCACAGGAAAGATTTGCCTCTAGGATGGACCCCAGGTATGTAATTTCATCTTTCCTTGCAACAATATTGTCACCCACTGTAACAGAGAAGCCGTTTGTCTTGTTGAGTTTGTTATTTGATCCGAAGAGAATGGACTCTGTTTTACCCAGGTGTAAATGATAGTTTGTTATCTGCGAGCCAGGTGCAGATTCTGCCGAGTTCAGAGCTGAGGGCTTTTTCAACCTGCAACTTGTTCTTGTCAGAGAAACACTACATGCCGACCCTTCCATCTTTTAAAGTTTCCTTGGAGTGAACAGGGAAGTAGCAGTGGTTAATGACCTCTCCTAGCCGGAAGGGGCGTGTCCGCTCACTCTCTCCACCCTGTTGTGTGGTATGAGCCCAGGGGTTACAACAGTATGCAAAAAAGACACGTTTTGGAGGAAGGGTCCTGGAGGAAGTGTCCTGGAGGAAGGGTCCTGGAGGAACGGTCTTGGAGGAAGGGTCTTGGAGGAAGGGTCCTGGAGGAAGGGTCCTGGAGGAACGGTCTTGGAGGAAGGGTCTTGGAGGAAGGGTCCTGGAGGAAGGGTCTTGGAGGAAGGGTCCTGGAGGAAGGGTCCTGGAGGAACGGTCTTGGAGGAAGGGTCCTGGAGGAACGGTCCTGGAGGAAGGGTCCTGGAGGAACGGTCTTGGAGGAAGGGTCCTGGAGGAAGGGTCCTGGAGGAACGGTCTTGGAGGAAGGGTCCTGGAGGAAGGGTCTTGGAGGAAGGGTCCTGGAGGAAGGGTCCTGGAGGAACGGTCTTGGAGGAAGGGTCCTGGAGGAAGGGTCCTGGAGGAACGGTCCTGGAGGAAGGGTCTTGGAGGAAGGGTCTTGGAGGAAGGGTCCTGGAGGAAGGGTCCTGGAGGAACGGTCTTGGAGGAACAGTCTTGGAGGAAGGGTCTTGGAGGAAGGGTCTTGGAGGAAGGGTCCTGGAGGAAGGGTCCTGGAGGAAGGGTCTTGGAGGAAGGGTCCTGGAGGAAGGGTCTTGGAGGAAGGGTCCTGGAGGAAGGGTCCTGGAGGAACAGTCTTGGAGGAAGGGTCTTGGAGGAAGGGTCTTGGAGGAAGGGTCCTGGAGGAAGGGTCCTGGAGGAAGGGTCTTGGAGGAAGGGTCCTGGAGGAACGGTCTTGGAAGAAGGGTCCTGGAGGAACGGTCTTGGAGGAAGGGTCCTGGAGGAAGGGTCCTGGAGGAACGGTCTTGGAGGAAGGGTCCTGGAGGAAGGGTCCTGGAGGAAGGGTCCTGTAGGAAGGGTCTTGGAGGAACGGTCCTGGAGGAACGGTCTTGGAGGAAGGGTCCTGGAGGAAGGGTCCTGGAGGAAGGGTCCTGGAGCAAGGGTCCTGGAGGAACGGTCTTGGAGGAACAGTCTTGGAGGAAGGGTCCTGGAGGAAGGGTCCTGGAGGAAGGGTCCTGGAGGAAGGGTCTTGGAGGAAGGGTCTTGGAGGAACGGTCTTGGAGGAAGGGTCCTGGAGGAACGGTCTTGGAGGAACAGTCTTGGAGGAACGGTCTTGGAGGAAGGGTCTTGGAGGAAGGGTCCTGGAGGAAGGGTCCTGGAGGAACGGTCTTGGAGGAAGGGTCCTGGAGGAACGGTCTTGGAGGAAGGGTCCTGGAGGAACAGTCTTGGAGGAAGGGTCCTGGAGGAACGGTCTTGGAGGAAGGGTCCTGGAGGAAGGGTCCTGGAGGAAGGGTCCTGTAGGAAGGGTCTTGGAGGAACGGTCCTGGAGGAACGGTCTTGGAGGAAGGGTCCTGGAGGAACGGTCTTGGAGGAAGGGTCCTGGAGGAACGGTCATGGAAGAAGGGTCCTGGAGGAACGGTCTTGGAGGAAGTGTCCTGGAGGAAGGGTCCTGGAGGAACAGTCTTGGAGGAAGGGTCCTGGAGGAACGGTCCTGGAGGAAGGGTCCTGGAGGAAGGGTCCTGGAGGAACGGTCTTGGAGGAAGTGTCCTGGAGGAAGGGTCCTGGAGGAACGGTCTTGGAGGAAGGGTCCTGGAGGAACGGTCCTGGAGGAAGGGTCCTGGAGGAAGGGTCCTGGAGGAAGGGTCCTGGAGGAACGGTCTTGGAGGAAGGGTCCTGGAGGAACGGTCTTGGAGGAACGGTCTTAGAGGAAGTGTCCTGGACGAACGGTCTTGGAGGAACTGGCTGTCTGCTTGGCCCCTGGAAGTGCTGCTTGCAGCAACACTTTGTTCCCTGTTCCCATCTCTCTAGGCAAAACAACTCATTAAGTTACATGCCATAATGTAAAGTTAGTTATTATAGCTGGATGAATGATTCTCAAGATATACGAAGGTCAGACACGCTGAAGCCAATGGGATGAATGGTCCTCGTGACATGCTAAGGACAGCCATGTGCTATAGCGCTCCCATCTGGCCAAATATTTGACACTATACACTGTGACACTTGATCGGATGAGGGCTGCAGTCAGCCAGACACACAGACAGACATGCAGCGATGCCTTCCTTTATAGTTCTCAGACAGGACTTGATGATGTCTGGTACAGTTCCTTGTTGCTACTTGATAACCTTCTGTTTCTGTTGGCCTTCACTAACATCATGGAATATTACTGTAATGTAGCCTACATATGTATAGATTTGTTTCTCGTCCACATCAGACTCGGTGTGCGTACGTGTAACGGGGTGTCCACAGTCACGGAAACAGGTGTGTTGACGAGTGACTGTGGCAGTGCGGGCTGGTAAATTAAACTCACTTCCCCATAACAGGGTTAACAGACGCATAGGTACGGTAGTTAGGAGTGAATTCACTTCTTAGTGCAGCGGCCTGTGTCGTCGCCCGCGGACGCGGGAGCCCCCTGTTCGACTCCCCCTCGGGACATTCTCATTTAACATCAAACACAACGCAGACCAGTATGATCCGTCACAGTGGTGCCCAGTGACCCGGATGTCCTGAGGGGCGTGAGTTTAGGGAGGTGAGTGTAACGGGGAAGCCTGTGGGTATGTCCACAGTCACGGAAACAGGTGTGTTGACGAGTGACTGTGGCAGTGCGGGCTGGTAAATTAAACTCACTTCCCCATAACAGGGTTAACAGACGCATAGGTACGGTAGTTAGGAGTGAATTCACTTCTTAGTGCAGCGGCCTGTGTCGTCGCCCGCGGACACGGGAGCCCCCTGTTCGACTCCCCCTCGGGACATTCTCATTTAACATCAAACACAACGCAGACCCAGTATGATCCGTCACATACACATCAAGGAGGCAAAAAGGAACATAAACCTGGTCAGAACAACATGGCAGAATACAATATATTTGCATTTGTTAGCCATGCTAGCGATCTAAACAATCAATCCATGCCAAAGCTAGATATGTAAAAGGTGAAAGACTCACTCACAGCCATGCTGATTTGGCAAAATAACATCCAGTCGTTTTCGTTTGAACTACTTTTAGTCAGGGAAGTGCCATGGTTTCTCCATAGAGCTCCATTATACTTTTAGTCAGGGGAGTGCCATGGTTTCTCCATAGAGCTCCATTATACTGTTAGTCAGGGGAGTGCCATGGTTTCTCCATAGAGCTCCATTATACTTTTAGTCAGGGGAGTTCCATGGTAGCGCCGCAGCTCAACACAGGTAGGGGGCAACTCAGTCACGTGATTCTGTAACACCCCACCTGTTACTGGACTATTCTCCCCTGCTCTATACCTCTCCCTGTCCCTGTATGTTTCTTCCTGGTGTCCCTGTTCCTTAATGTTCTCCCCCTTCTCTCTCTCTCTGTCTCTCTCTCTCTCTCTCTCTCTCTCTCTCTCTCTCTCTCTCTCTCTCTCTCTCTCTCTCTCTCTCTGCCCTTATGTTCCCCTGTTAGTTTAGTGTTACTCTTGTCTTGTATTATGTTATCTGTTTAGTCTTAGTCTTGGTAGTCTGCTTGTTTTGTCCCAGTGGTGTTTGTCTTGTCATCCATAGTTGTAGTTCCTTGTAGTTCTTTGTCTGTTTCCCCTCCCAGGTGTCTCCTGTTATAATCAGCCCAGGCGTGTCTCGTTTGTCATTTATTCATGTGTATTTGAGTTCCTTGATTCCTGTTCTGTGTGGGTTCATAGTCTTTTCCTGTTTGTACCACGCTGTCTTTCCATGTCTCCAGGTTCCTTGTGTTTAGTAAGTGTTCCCCGTGTTAGTTTAGTGTTTGTGTTTTGTGTTACGTTTCCCCCCTCTTCCAGTTTTGACTGAGAGGTTTTGTTTTGTTTTCTGTTTTCTGATTAAATACCCCTTGGACTTAAAGGCCAACTTGCAGGTTGTATTTTTGTTCAATAAACAAGGTGACTAGGCCAACGGTGACTTTCATGAAGAGCGGAATTTTTTTTCCGACATTGACCCAGTTTTAGCGTTTTTATCAAACATTTTGTCTGCCCAAACACAACCACCACGCACGTGCATATTTTAATCCATGGTTCATAACGTGCGTGTGTCATCTTAATGATGACGTCACACCAGGTACAGGGCAGCAGGGGCTCTGAGAGTCACAGCAGGTAGTGGCAGGAAGCAGAGAGCCTTGCTACTACTAGCTGAGGAGCTAGTCTCTGTTTCACCTAACACTATTGCTCTGTGATCATATCCATTCATCTCTAAAGCTAACCACTATTTGTAAAAGCCACAACCACGTTACCATATTTGTAATAATGTAAATCATTGTGTCGTTGTACATATTGTGTGTATATAACGTTAGTAGCTAAGTTAGCTAGCTTGGTAGCCAGCATTCTCGAAACTCCTAACATGGCCCGATTTAAAATGGTTCTCTCCTCTTTGTATACCTTTGTCCTCACCAGTATTCTGCCAGGGAACTTATGGACACGACAATAGTAGTAGTTATAAGGTGTTTGAGCTTGTAACGTTAACGTTAGTTAGCTAATAGCTATCGTGGTAGCCCCTTTCGTGACTGTGATGCACCGAGTGCTATCCGAGGGGCTACTATCGTATCAACATGCCGCGACATGTAGCTTGCTAGCCGGCATTATGTGTGTGCAGTGCTTTGCCCCACAGGTCTGAGAAGAGGACCTGCACATTTTACTCGTTCCCCCAACTCTTTTACATGCCCGATTTAAAATGGTTCACGACAGTAGACCTAATGCTAACGTTAGCGGGTTAATGTTAGCCAGAGCCATATAGCCAGTAGTACTATGACCCGGACAGGGATCAGGCATAAGTTGCCTGGAGTGATGTCACAGCCCTGCTAGTGTCTGATAAGCTTTTTGATTTGCTCCGTGCATGTTATTCATGCGTGGACCTTTTTAACCCTTTCTGAGTGGCCTTTCCGGCGTAAAAAAAAATTAAATAATAATTAAATTAGATACCAATGATGTAAACTACCCATAATTGAAGAGTAGGGTTTAACCTGCAAGTGGCACTTTAAAGCCTCATCCCCTTGTCTGTGTTTGGGTCCTGCTCTCACCACCACCCGTGACAGATTCAGTGGGTATTGCTGATTGGCTCAAACACATTGTGGTTTACAAACAAGAAACTGTCTAGTGATCCTGGGTCCATTAATAATTACTGCTACCTTTGATACATGTATGAGCTGAAAACAAGGTTAGTTCATTTAATAGTTAATAATAAAAAAACATTTTAGTTAACTGACTTAAGAGGTTAAAAAATAAACATGATTCTAACAGTTACTTAATGCTCATTATGTAACGCCCCCCAGGTTGCTGCGCCATCCTGTGGACTAATTCAGGTGACGCAGCTCTTGTGTTTATTTATTAATGTGTTTCATGTGGTCCTTATCAATCTGTTGTCTGTATTATCTGTGATGTTACACTCCCTGGTCTAAATGTCTTCCCTATCTGTGTTGGTTTTGTGATCTGGTCAGTGTTGTGTTTGTGTGTATTTATATTTCAACTTGGTAATGTCCTGTGTCACTCTGTTTCCCCAGCTGAGTCTAATCACCTAATTACCCTCCTGTGTCAATCAGTGTTAGTATATATGCCTGTTAGTTCCTGTCTTCCCTGTCGCTTAATTTCACATTGGTACCTGATTCCTGTGATGTTGTGTTCATGTCTTGTCAAGCCGTTCACGTTTTCCCCTTTTTTGTAAGTAATATATCTGTTCTTGTCAAGGTCTATCGCTCCTGTCACGGAGGATAGATTCTATCATAGTGTTTTTGTTTTGTAGGGCAATTAGCTTGTGAAAGGAATTAATAATAATAAAATAATAATTTAGGACCTGCTCAGAGGTCATTAATCGGCATGCATGCGATGCATGTATGCGATTCGTCTCTGCGATTAACCCATCCCGTCGTCCTCCCCCCCCCCAGGGCAGCCGGGAGCAGACAGGCGCAACGTGAGTCGCGCCAGGGGACCAATCCAAGTGCTCCTGTCCGTCTTCGTCAAGGACGCCACAGCGTTAGCGATCTGTTGTTGTGCATGTTTTTCCATTGGGTTTATCTTATCGGGGGGGAAACCCTTGCGAGCACAGAGGGGGAGAACATGCAAACTCCACGCAGAAAGGCCTGGGAGATACCCCACCTGGGCATCATGGAAACCTGGTCCCCAAGCGGGAATCGAACCCTGGACCTTCTTGCTGTGAGGTGACAGTGTTTAACCACTACACCACCGTGCCGAATTGCTCTCTCTCTGTATCATTGGAGCTGCTCTGTATGTCATTAAAGGAGCATTGCTCACTTTTCAAAACTCAACACCTGCCTTCGTCTGTCCTCTGCTGGTCTGCTCCTGGGTTAATCTCTATCCACCATTTATCATGCCCATCCATAACACATTATTGTTTTAATGAACTGTGAGCTCATGCTTATTACTGTATGAACTAATGTGAATAGCATCTTTATAAACTATTAAATAATGGATACATGACTACCTTAGTTAACATGAACAAGATTAGTAAATTATTACTAGAGACATTAGTTCATTGTTAATTGACTATTAGTTAATGCTTATTACTAGGTGTTACCACGGAATGTCCTGAATGTAGCATGTCAAGTATATGAACTCATGTAGATTAATAATACAAGCTCTGAGCGCTTTCAAAGAGCTTGTATTATAAATCTACATGAGTGCAGGCTTTATTTTAGCTCTTTTTTAGTTTTGGGGTGTATGAAAATATCTATCAATTTAAGCCTTTTTGCAATAAAATATTTGTATACAAGAATCCATTTATTTGGGGGAGGAAATGTCTAATGTATTTTGTGTTGTTTGTGGTGTTTTTTATTTTTACTCTGTATTTTGAATTTTGTATTTGTATTTATTAGTTACGTTTTGATATTCTGTATTTATTATTTCTAATTGTCACGTCATTATTATGATTATTATTGTTGAAGTAGTGCCCTGCTGTGATGTCCTGTGTATTATTGTTATCACCGTGTTGTTTAATTGAACATTGAAAATAAAATAAAATGCCATACAAAATCAAAACAATCCATTTCATACATGGGAGGCCTCAGACACGAGGACACACAGTCCAGTAGGTGTATCTGAAAGAGGAAAGGCCTGTATAGGCTATTAGCATCTGTTGATGCCCGGGGGCCTGTGGTTGTCCCTGTGCCCTGCGCCGAGGGCAGAGTTCAAAATCCTCGTCTCTGTCAGGATCATCTAATGCCCAGGTGAGCCTCTGCCACTTCCTTGCATAGGGTGCTGTAAGTACAGGGGAGAAGTCAGCCCTTACATACGCAATTATAGCAGGGAAGGGCGAGCACAACCCCCTCTCTCTCTCTCTCTCTCTCTCTCTCTCTCTCTCTCTCTCTCTCTCTCTCTCTCTCTCTCTCTCTCTCTCTCTCTCTCTCTCTCTCTCTCTCTCTCTCTCTCTCTCTCTCTCTCTGCTAGCCACAGTCCCAGCATGCTCCAAGGCAACAACACAGCTTAATCATGTTCTGTACTGTATATCAGACAGAGGTCTGTACTGTACATGTTCTGTACTGTATATCAGACAGAGGTCTGTACTGTACATGTTCTGTACTGTATATCAGACAGAGGTCTGACGTGGTGGCGGCTCATCTTGGTTCGCTTGGATAGCCTGCATTCAAATGTTTTTCCATAGAGACAGTCCAGTTGATATTAGTGAATATCACCGAAGTACTTTAATGACAGAGAGCGCAATATGCGTAGCTCTGTTTGAGTCCTTTCTCCGCTGAAAGAATCCACGTCTGCAGTGGCTCAGTCACAGGCCAGTAGATCCAGGACAGTATCGGATGCTATAAAAGTTATCCTATGCCTCATACTTGTGAATGTAGTAACGTCACGGTGACCAATCGCAGCCACTCTTATTGTCTGGGACCAAATACGGCCACGCCCCATTCCCAGTAAAAAGTGGGAATCTCTAGAATGGGTTTGGGGCGACGCTAGTATACGGAAGTGCCTCTCAAGGTGACGATTAGACAACACTTTCTGTTGTCAGTAGATGGCAGCATTGGTTTAAAATTAAAAGGTGAAAATGTTGAAAACTACAACAATACACTTCCCAAGATCCTTAGCACAGGTCACAGGTCACTGGGATGTGTCTATTCTTCGACGTGATCTGAACAGCGGTAAACTATTACTGCGGCCTCAGTATAGCGACCGCGAATGGTAAACTAATTATCTTAACAAAAGTGCGCTGGTATCGTTACATATGTTGTCTAAAGGGGGACATATGGTACAATTTAAGATTTTAATGATAATCGGCATATAAAGGACAACATAAAGCACCGTTAATTTGTAAGAAACCCAATGAAAACGGTAATATTCGCTATTGTTATGAAAATGTGATAGAATCCTATAAAAATGTGGACGCATTTGGTCTATGTTCCGTTAATATATTGCCTTTGAATCTACGTGTATACAGTAAACACAAGTTATTCAGTCTTTATGTACAGAGAGAAAAACTGTTGTGTTACATCCATCGTTAAAATGGAAGTACATTTTATGTAATGTATACTCACTGTGTTGTCACTGCCAGTAATATATTAACCCCTTAAGACTGACTAATGTAGCCAAGGGTAAAGACCCCAACCCTATAAAAACAGCAGTCAAAGTGTATATTTGAAGCACTATGTTTGGTTACCAATGATTTTAAGTGTTATTAGCTAAATATGAGTTTATAGAAACCTCAGTGCATTGAGTCGGAAACCGGCGGATATTGATGCGAGGAAATGGCGCTGTCAGACGTGTCTGTAATCCTATGAAAGAAGAGGCCCAGGGCTTTCGAATTTCATAAAACTCGGATCAAACTTCTGGCGTGAAATTATTTCGGAACGTTATTTTTCATGATTACATCGCACTGGTCGAAGAAACCTGGCCGTTATTGCCATAAAATAGAATGTAGTTTGTTTCTTTACCTTTTTGTGAATATCTAGAAAAAAACATGTCTCAAACGGAAGAAAAAAAATTGCCATAATAATGTAATTTATAAGCCTGATAGTCTATATTCTATATTCATATTTAAAATTGCATGTGTCCGGATGGCAAAATCCAGTACTGTATCTTCAAAAATCCTGTAAATCATCTGCCCTTTATTTATTTGCTTAGATTTTTTTGTACACTTGATCTCAAGAAGGTGTGTGCATTTTTCACATCCGTCAAAGATGAAAAAAACGATTATAATAATCATTAATATTCTCATTTGGTTAATTAAAATGTACTCAAGCAGAGTAACTGACTACATTCCATGAGATAATAGATGTCCCTCGATACCAAGAACATGCAAATGGACCTTGTAGAAGTAAAGCAATCTTCCATTTACTTGGGTATGTACTTTTAGGTGAATTTTCTGAAAATTTTGCTAGGGCTTAACACATTGGGCGCCAGCCTGGTCCTTGTGGCTAACGTGCCAGGTTTCCATCGCATATTTTCACTGTGCGTCACTATGTTTGGAGAGCTATATGATCTATATTCTATATTATAGCTATGGAGACAATACTATGGTCATTTGACAGTGACTTTCTTCCGTCGAACATGCAAAAAAGAGAAAATGTTTTCATGCATACATTCGCACGTTATCCCGTGGTGAATATAAGTATAGTTTAGGAGTGATAATTCCTGAAAAGCTGAGTTATAGGGCGCTACGTGTATTCTACTATAAGCGTTGGCGTTTCTTGCCTGGACACGCTACTATTTCCAAATCAAATGTATATAATAGGTATTATGTTTCATCATGAATGCATGAAAGGGGGGGGGGGGGGTGTTTTTTTATGCTTTGATGGCCAGTAACGGCATTCGTGTTGAACACTACATACGCTGATCCGCTGGATCAATATGAAAACATTGTTGGATCAAGCTGAAATTTATGTCAGATAGTCCTTACCTTTGATTGGGTTTATTCCAAAAAGAATATTCCAATTGTCTGATCGCGATTTCCAGTATTGGTGTCCATCTGGTCCTGGACATAATTTGGCCCAACTTATGGATTGAGTGTGCCAGATGCGCTTGGAAGTGGTAGAATGAAGTGATTTACCCGGCTCCGTCTAAATATCACGCCCGGAGGGATTTAAGTGTAACACAGGGTGATATATAAGGTTTCAAAGGATGGGCGACACTGCCACCTAGCAGGATGCGGCTGGTATTGCATTTTGGCAATCTCAGAATCCTTTCCTATGGCAACACCGAGGTCAGTCGATGAATAATGAATAAAAATATTGAATAAAAGAAAAAAACGACCAAAACCCGAGCTATCTCGGGTCTGGCGCCCAACGCATGGCGAGTTAAACCGAGATATCTCGGGTCTGGCAGTCAATGTGTTAAGAGAAATAGATAATAATTTGTAGAGATGCTAATTTTAAACATCAGGAAAATATAGTCTGATCTATAGTCCCACCAATTTTCAAAGATAAAAGCTCAATAATAAAAGAGGAGTAATCAGTCTGAAGTAGAATGCTTCATTCTGTTCTATGTATAGTTTTTAAAAGTATGTTTTGGCCCCGGGGTTATAAAGGGAGTGATAACACAGATAGCTACCACTACTGCAAGGGTATCACATGTTTTCTAGCACTAGGGGGTTATACCATGTCAAAGATCACTGTTGTGAAGGGCCAGATTAAAAGCTGAGAATCTACGTTTATTGTTTTATATACCTTGTATATTATTTATATATACAATTTATATCCCTTTAAGCCTGCGTTTGAATCCTAGTAATATTCACTTTCGTCATTGGATAACGTTCGCGGCGCCAGACGGCGCGCCCCTAAAGTCAGGTTCAAAGGCGAGCCCAGGCATGTTGGAGCATGCCTGGAGACGGCGCATTGATTCGAGACGAGAACTGAGGTTTGGCACTAGAAAGCCACTTAAGTATATATATCGTGGCAGGTGCGAACAGCAGTGTGCGTTCGTTCGGTAAAACAGTGAAGTGCAAGCAGTTCGTCTAAACAGAGTGTTGAGAACCACGTGCGAAGTGAATAGTAAAAGTGTCAGAGTTAATGCAGTAACGTCAAGTTCGACTTAGCTTAATGTGAAGTAAAGAGTCGTTATTTATTGTGCATCGTGCCAACAGCAGTTCGTTCGTGTGCAGCATTACCCAGCAGTTTGTTCGTTTAGTAGCTAGTGGAACCTTAGCCAGTGTGCGTGGACTAAATACATTGGTGCCAGTACACGAGGAGGGCCTAGTCGTAGAACCTACTGGACATGTGCATATTGGAACCGACGGCGGCGATTGCAGAACCAGTATTGGTTGGATTATAGTGATTGTGGAACGTACTACCTGGAGAAGAGCATCGTTAATACCCACTGTCGTTTGGATTTAACCACCTTGAAGATCTACTTCGGGCTGGCTTCGTGGACCGAAGCTAGCTGGCTATCGTCATTGCTATCGGGCAATTGGATTACAGTTATTGCTTTGTTGCTGAGCCTTTGGATTACAAGGACTGGATTCTATACGAGAACCCCCTTCTTCTTCAATTGAACAGACTGAGTATCCGAACATTCTTCCTTCCTCCAGAGCTTACATCTCTGGGAGGAAACCCCCTGTCTCCAGCGGTACCAGCGTTTCCCCCTATATTGCCATCCTACGCCAGGCGGCGTTTAGTTTAGTACCCCATCGTAGGAATTATTCATTCCAACTGACGTTTGCTACTGACTGACTTATTCATATTCTTCGCCATACAAGCGCGACCTTAATTCCCATCTCTGTACAATTTGCTGCATAACAATAAATATTCTAAATGATATTTCTTTGTCACCGTGCCGTATTATTCTGAGTGTCTGCCATAATTAACTGTACTTTCTGGCAAGTAATAATAATGATAATTAGCAGTGGTTTAATCTATCACAATCTTTAATACAGTCAGGGTTTTGTAACCCCTCAGTTACAATTGGTCCTTCGAGCCGGATGGTATCAGTAATCTTAATATCATATTAATAGTGATATGGCCAGCGGCGGACACTCTCCAGACGGCTCTCCCAAACTAGAGCGCCCTCGGCGCAAACGTCAGCCGCCTCCACACCTGGAGGACTACGCTTTCGTTTTACCTCCTAGCTTATCTAAAAAGACGCTAAGCACGGATAAAACTGATAGTTTAAGCATGCCTAATCCTATCGACTTGTCGGCCCCACCAGTAGAGACCCCAGTGGGTTCAAACGAAACTGACTTAGCTCACGGGGGGAACAAGCGGGACATGACATGACTATACCCAAAGACAGCGCCACCGGGATAGACCCCGGAGCGCCAAAGGATAAAGACAGCGCCAACGGGATAGACCCCGGAGCGCCAAAGGATAAAGACAGCGCCACCGAGATGGACCTCGGAACGCAAGAGACCCAAGAGCGCGCACCCGAGATAGACCTCGGCGCGCACCCAAGAGAAGAGTACCGCGTCTTAGAGATGGACCTCGGGGCGCGGGAGAAAGTAAGAAGCAGCGCTCGAGAGACGGACCTCGGAGCGTGTCAAGAGAACAGGTCACCACCAAGTCCTGTCAGCGCCAGATCACCCCCATCAGTGTCATCCCCCAGCGAGGCTGACCAGAGACTAGCACAAGCCTTGATCGCCACGCTAACAGCATCAACGGAAAGAGACCGTATCTAGGGTGAGCGCGACCGCCTCCAAGCGCAACAACAGAGTGCGCGCGAACAGTCTGCAGTGGAGCGCGACCGCCTCCAAGCGCAACAACAGAGTGCGCGCGAACAGTCTGCAGTGGAGCGCGAACGTCTCCAAGCGCAACAACAGAGTGAGCACGAACAGTCTGCACTGGAAAGAGAACGCATCAGACTGGAAGAGAGGCGCCTCCAGGCTGAAGAAAACATTCAGCGAGAACGCGCCAATGCACAGCGTGAAGCGGAGCGAGACCGTGTGCAGGCGCAGATGATAGAGCAATTGATCCAGAGGGCGACCCCCCCCTCCTCCACACGGAGCTCCCGGAGATCATCACGACACGGGTCGAGGGCACCTTCCCCTCCCCGACAAATCTACACGGGACCCAGCCAACAGGAAGAACCTGCCTACGTCGCCGAGCCCCCTCCCCGACCGGTCTATACGGGACCCAGCCAACGGGAAGATCCCGCCTACGTCGCCGAGAAACTAACTAGGAGACTCCAGGACCTAGCGGAGGACGAGGGAGGACATCAAGCCCACCAGCACGAACCTATTTTGGACCAGGAGGCCCAGTACAGCCCCGACCTCAGCCCCGAGCCACTGCGTTACAAACCCCCGACCCAACCCATGGGTGAGTTTAATACACAGTCAGCACCGAGGAGCAGCACCTGGGGGCCCGGCCTCTGGTACCCACCCAGCACTAACCCACGACCACCCGTATGAGGAGACTCGCCCAGGAGGCCTCTCCCCCTACGCGCATCTGTGTCCCAGCCATCCATGGCATCTTACCTTGGAACACCCACGTTCCCAGACTTTACGCGTGAGGACAGAGCACAGTATACGGAACTACGCATGTGTTTAGAGACTATCATGTCCGA
The DNA here is from genome assembly GCF_963971535.1 of Notolepis coatsorum. Classification (NCBI taxonomy): domain Eukaryota; kingdom Metazoa; phylum Chordata; class Actinopteri; order Aulopiformes; family Paralepididae; genus Notolepis; species Notolepis coatsorum. The sequence goes on along the minus strand of NC_140165.1, from coordinate 174,500,399 downwards.
TGTACACGACGAGTCTTATAAATATGCCATCCTCCTCAAGCACCTTAAAGTGCCCAGAGCGCATAACATAGCGCTGGCATATTCGAACTCAAGAATCCCCTACTCAGATGCTCTGGTGGCCCTCGACGCGCGCTATGGACGCATATGGGATTACGTGATCCAAGAAATACGAGATATCGACCGCCTCCCCCCAGCCAAAGACAATAGAGCACTAGATGACCTCTCTATCAAGGTACAATCCCTTGTGGGGATGCTGGGGTCACAAAAGGAGAAGGGGAGATATGAACTATATGCAAATTCCAACGTGGAGCGGATACTGGAGAAGCTCCCTCCAGCCCGTCAAGAGCGTTTTCGGCGGCAGAAAGACCACCGTGACCCCCACGGCCCAGAACCATCCCTCCTAGACCTGGCTGATTTCCTCACCAGGGAGGTCAGCAGTCTACGATTAGACCCATTCGTGTGGGGTGGCTCTAACCCTAAAGATGGACCGAGGAGGTTCAATGACAACCGCCGGTCCGTGACCGTTATGCACCAGGCCGAGTCAGTGCCGCGGCACAAGAACCATAACACCCCCCCCGCGAAGGGAAAGTGGAAGATTGCCTGCCAGTATTGTGAACATGAACATTGGCTGTCTCAATGTGACACCTTTAAGAAGTTGACTGCTGACGAAGTGAGTCAGTGGATCAAAGCGAACCGCCGCTGCTTCCGCTGCGCGCGCAGCCACATGGCAGCTGAGTGCCGCCTGAAGAAAAGATGCAGCAAGTGCGACGGCGCCCACCTGGATGTCCTGCACGACAGCAACAAGAGGAGACCCGTACCACAAAGCAGCTCGAGAGTAGATGTCATGTATATAGACCCTGCGAAGAGCGGGAGCTCCCGAGTGCTCTTGAAGGTGGTCCGAGTGCTCCTAAGCTACGAGGACAAGGTCCTGGACACTTACGCCGTCCTCGACGATGGGTCTGAAAAGACTCTCCTCCTCGCTTCCGCCGCAGCCCAGTTAACAATGACAATCCGTACTATTCGGCGAGACCTAAAGACCATAAAGGGCGAAAACGTCTCATTCACAATAGCAGCGGTCGAGCAGCCCGAGAAGCGGTACAGCATCACTAATGCCTTCACAAGCCATGACATAGGTCTGTCACGTTATACCTACCCCATCCCACAACTGATGGAGAAATACGTGCACTTACGCCGACTGCCTATACCGTTCATCGACGGCGCCACCCCGACCCTGCTCATAGGCTCCGACCACACAGACCTCATCGTCCCAACGGACGCGGTCCACATCGGACCCAGAGGCTGCCCAGCCGCGGTCAAGACCCGCCTGGGTTGGACGCTACAAGGCCTCTCTCCGGGTCTTCCAACCGACCGACGGCCACACGCTGCCTCTACACGAGGGTAAGCGACAACGACACCACCCTCTTGCAGCACGTCGAGAGACTATGGACATTAGACTCGATACCCTTCAAGAACGAACGGAAACTAGTTCGCTCCAAGGAAGACAAGTATGCCATAGCTCTCCTCGAGCAGAAGACAAAGAGGGTCGAGGTCGACGGAGTGATGAGATACGCAACTCCACTCTTGAGGCGAGAGGGGATGCCCACCCTCCACGCATCAAAAGAAGCGACACAACGCTATCTACTGAACACCGAGCGGCGTCTAGCTAAAGACCCCCCTCAAGCAACGATATACCGCGCTGAGATCGACAAACTGATCACAGCGGGACATATAAAGAAAATCGACGACCAAGAGGCAGACCAGACGACTGAATCCTGGTACGTGCCCCACCACAAGGTCCACCACAACGGCAAGAACCGCATTGTATTCAACTGCAGTTATCAGATCGGACTACAGAACCTGAATAACTTGCTCCTACCCGGCCCGACACTCGGCCCCTCCCTCCTCGGCGTACTACTACGTTTCCGCCAGGACAAAGTAGCTATCAGCGGCGACATCAAAGGGATGTTCCTACAAGTGCGACTGATGGAGGAAGACAAGCCCCTGCTGCGGTTCCTGTGGAGAGAGAGAATCGACGATGAACAACCCTCCATCTATCAATGGGAGGTCCTCCCCTTCGGCACCACATGCAGCCCATGCTGCGCCACGTTCGCACTACAAAAGCACGTGACCGAAGACCCGGGAGCCGATGAGGAGGTCAGACAAAGCGTAGAGAGGAGTTTCTACGTGGACAACTGCCTACAAAGCGTATCAACGCCAGCAGAAGCCGAAGCCATCCTGCTTAAGCTCCGAGCCTCCCTGATCAAAGGCGGCTTCGACCTTAGGCAATGGGCCAGCAGTGACCCTCAAGTACTTCGCAGCCTCTCCCCAGAGACAAAGGCAGCAAGCAGCGAGACCTGGATGGCGACCACCCCAGGTGAAGCACAGGAAATGACATTGGGCCTCGTCTGGCGCTTCAAAACAGACTCGCTCCATTATAAGCACACACCCCTGACCAAGGAGCAGGGAAGGTCGACCCCTCTACCGACCACTCGACGGAGCATATACAGAACACTCGCAAGCCAATACGACCCGCTGGGGTGTATCCTACCTTACACCACTCGGGCGAAGATGCTGGTGCGAGAACTGTGGGACAAGGAGCAGGGCTGGGACGACCCCATACCCGAGCACCTGGCTTCCACCTGGAGAGAGTGGGAGGGAGAACTCAACTCGCTCCAAAATGTGAACATTCGCCGGAGCTACTTCCCACCCACCGTGCGGCTGGATACGTGTCAGATGGACCTGCACGTCTTCAGTGACGCCTCAGAAGTAGCTTACGGTTCGGTGGCTTACTTGAGAGCCCGAGAGGAGGGAGGAGAAGTACACACAGCCTTCGTCCTGGCTCGCTCAAGAATAGCCCCCCGCAAGCAACAATCTATCCCGCGTCTAGAGCTCTGCGCAGCTCTGGCAGGCGCGCAACTCGCCACGCTGATACAACGTGAACTCACCATAACGGTGCGAAAGACAATCCTGTGGTCAGACTCCATGACTGTGCTCACATGGATCCAGTCCGATTCTTGTCGATACAAAGTCTTCGTCGGAGTCCGAATCACCGAGATTCAAGACTTGGTAGGATCAGCATGCTGGAGGTACGTTGACACCAAGCAGAACCCAGCAGATGTCATCACACGGGGGATGTCCCTAGACGACCTCACACGTCCCAACATTTACAGTGACGGTCCTGAGTTCCTCAAGCTCCCGGAGGAGGAGTGGCCTACCCCCACACCACGGGAGGCGAGTCAAGAGGAGGCAGAGATCAAGAAGTCTATGTTCTGCGGGCTGACGCACGCCCCAGCTCCAACGGACCCTAACATAGACGACTGCTTAACCCTTGAGAGTGCTCAGAAAAGGACATTCTTGTGGCACCACCCTGAGGTTCCCCCCACCACAGACATTGACGCATTGAACTACGCAGAGGCAGCACTCCTTCTGCTACAGAGAGCCCAAAGAGACTCATTTCCAGACGAGCTAGACTGCCTGCAAGGGGGAAAGCCAATCCCCTCAACAGCCGACTGCTCACTTTGGCCCCCGAGCTCGACACCCAGCACCTCATCAGGGTGAGTGATCGTTTAAGACGGGCCCCGGACTTGACGGATGATCAAGTTCAAGTTTCTTCAAGTTTCTTTAATAGTTGTCATACAGAAGTACAGAATACTTTTATACAAAATGCTTTTTACTGTTACGCTCCAGAGACTGTGCAAGACAAGATAAGTATGAAATAAAATAACATAGTATAGCATGTAAATTAGAAGTAAAAAAATGAGGTCACAGTGTTCAGTATAGACATATGTACAATGTTCGATGCAGAGTAGACGTAACTGAGTTACCATATAATATACAATACTGTGTAGTGTACTAATATACAATACTATATAGTGCAAGGCAGAAGTAGCATGAGGTGCAATTTAGGTACAATTTACAGTAGGTGTACGAGTTGTAGTGCAAATCCTTTATCAATAAATATAAAGTGTGTTTGTGTGATCTAAAGTGTGGAGAGTGGGTGCTGCAGTGTGTTGTTTGTTTAAGTGAGTGTGTGCGTGTGGGTGTGTGTGCTGTGTGCATTTGATGGTTGTTGCATAGTGTTTATTGTTCGTTTAGCAGCCTGATGGCCTGGGGATAGAAGCTTCTTCTGAGTCTTTCTGTGCTCGCCTTAAGACTCCGGTATCGCTTGCCTGACCGCAGCAGTTCAAAGAGGCAGTTGTTCGGGTGGCTCGAGTCCTTAATAATTCTCTTAGCCTTCCCCTTGCACCGCTTGTTGTAAATGTTCTGGAGGGTGGGAAGCCCCCCTCCAATTGTGCGTTCGGCTGAACGTGTCACTCTTTGTAGTCTGCTACGGTCTTGTGCAGTGCTATTCCCAAACCAGGAGGTGATGTTGCCAGTCAGGATGCTCTCTATTGTACATGAGTAGAAGTTCCTAAGGATCTTCTGACTGACTTGGAACTTCCTTAGGCGCCTGAGGAAGTAGAGGCGTTGTCGTGCCTTCTTCACAACACTGTCAATGTGTGTGGTCCATGTCAAATCCTCGGATATGTGGGCTCCGAGGTACTTGAAACTGTTCACTCTCTCAACCGGTGCCCCGTCGATGCTGAGGGGGCTGTAGTCCTTGACCCCCGACCTCCTGAAGTCCACAATCATCTCTTTTGTTTTGCTGACGTTCAGGGAGAGGCAGTTCTCCTGACACCACTGTGACAGGTTCTCTACCTCTTCCAGGTAGGCCCTTTCGTCGTTGGCAGAGATCAGGCCCACCACTACTGTGTCATCAGCAAATTTGATGATGGTGTTGTTGTTCCGCTGTGCTACGCAGTCATGTGTGTACAGGGAGTAGAGGAGGGGGCTCAGAACACAGCCCTGGGGGGCCCCTATGTTGAGCGTGATGGATGAGGAGGTGCAGTTGCCTGCTCTTACCACCTGGGGTCTGCCCGTCAGGAAGTCCAAGACCCACTGGCAGAGGTCATAGTTCAAGCCCAGGTCCCTGAGCTTGGCTATGAGTTTGGAGGGGACTATGGTATTGAATGCTGAGCTGTAGTCGATGAACAGCATTCTCACATAGTTCCCCTGCCTCTTGTCCAGGTGTGATGCTGCTGTGTGCAGCACATGGGCTATGGCGTCCTCCGTGGACCTGTTGGGGCGATATGCAAGCATCCTGTCGTCCTCAACAGCAGACACAAGATAACCAAGCTGATCATACAGAAGTACGACGAGGATGTGTACCACGCGGGGGCAGAGAGAGTCTTCGCTGAGATCCGACGACGCTACTGGATACTCCAAGGGAGAGAAGCAGTACGTCGCTTCCAACGGACTTGCTTAAATTGTCGCAAGTGGCGAGCACAGCCCAGTATACCTATGATGGCCGACCTGCCTCCCTGCCGCCTCCGACTCGGCGAGAAGGCCTTCCACTCCACGGGCGTGGACTGCTCCGGCCCATTCAACGTCAAGAAAGGAAGAGGGACAGAGAAGAGGTGGGGCATTGTGTACAAGTGTATGACCACCTGAGCTGTTCATACACTTCAGACCATGAGTACGGATTCATTCCTCATGTCCTTCCGGAGATTTCAAGCCCGAAGAGGAATCCCGTCTGTGTGGTTGTCCGATCAAGGGACAAACTTCAAAGGCGGAGAAAGAGAATTGAGAGAGAGCTTCCAGGCTATGGGTGAAGGACTTAAGACCCGCCTCGCTCCCTCTCAGATCAAATTCCAGTTCAACCCCCCGAACGCCCCTCATTTTGGGGGAGCCTGGGAAAGAGAAGTCCGTTCTATAAAGACTGCTCTGTACACCGTGCTTGGGGCCCAGACCGTGGTGGAAGAAGTCCTCACGACAGTCCTCACGGAGATCCAGGGCGTCTTGAACTCGAAGCCCCTCGGCTACGTCTCAAGTGATGTAGCAGACTTCGACCCAGTCACCCCAAACTATCTCTTGATGGGGCGGCTGGACCCTGCCCTTCCACAGGCGGTGTACAGACCTGAGGAGGTGAACGGCCGAAGAATGTGGAGATACAGTCAGGTATTGGCTGACCAGTTTTGGACCAGTTTCCTCCTCCACTATCTACCATCCCTTCAAGCCCATCAGAAGTGGGTAAAGGACAGGGACAACCTGAAGGTGGACACAGTCGTTATGATCATAGACCAGTCACTACCCCGAGCTACGTGGCCGGCCGGACGCGTAAGCAAAGTTATTACTGGTGCCGATGGGAAAGTCAGAGCGGCAGAAGTCATAGTCCAAGGGCGGACTTACACCCGACCCGTGGCGAAGCTGATAGAGTTGCCGGAGCTCCCTGACTCCCCTGATGACGACCATGACCCACTGACTTTGTAGATTGCCCTACTCCTCACAACAAGTATTGAGCAGTTGACTGGACTATTAATCTGTCTCCCTTAAACTAATTAGGTGCGGACTAATTAGGAGGCGGCTGTTGTGAAGGGCCAGATTAAAAGCTGAGAATCTACGTTTATTGTTTTATATACCTTGTATATTATTTATATATACAATTTATATCCCTTTAAGCCTGCGTTTGAATCCTAGTAATATTCACTTTCCTCATTGGATAACGTTCGCGGCGCTAGACGGCGCGCCCCTAAAGTCAGGTTCAAAGGCGAGCCCAGGCATGTTGGAGCATGCCTGGAGACGGCGCATTGATTCGAGACGAGAACTGAGGTTTGGCACTAGAAAACCACTTAAGTATATATATCGCGGCAGGTGCGAACAGCAGTGTGCGTTCGTTCGGTAAAACAGTGAAGTGCAAGCAGTTCGTCTAAACAGAGTGTTGAGAACCACGTGCGAAGTGAATAGTATAAGTGTCAGAGTTAATGCAGTAACGTCAAGTTCGACTTAGCTTAATGTGAAGTAAAGAGTCGTTATTTATTGTGCATCGTGCCAACAGCAGTTCGTTCGTGTGCAGCATTACCCAGCAGTTCGTTCGTTTAGTAGCTAGTGGAACCTTAGCCAGTGTGCGTGGACTAAATACATTGGTGCCAGTACACGAGGAGGGCCTAGTCGTAGAACCTACTGGACATGTGCATATTGGAACCGACGGCGGCGATTGCAGAACCAGTATTGGTTGGATTATAGTGATTGTGGAACGTACTACCTGGAGAAGAGCATCGTTAATACCCACTGTTGTTTGGATTTAACCACCTTGAAGATCTACTTCGGGCTGGCTTCGTGGACCGAAGCTAGCTGGCTATCGTCATTGCTATCGGGCAATTGGATTACAGTTATTGCTTTGTTGCTGAGCCTTTGGATTACAAGGACTGGATTCTATACGAGAACCCCCTTCTTCTTCAATTGAACAGACTGAGTATCCGAACATTCTTCCTTCCTCCAGAGCTTACATCTCTGGGAGGAAACCCCCTGTCTCCAGCGGTACCAGCGTTTCCCCCTATATTGCCATCCTACGCCAGGTGGCGTTTAGTTTAGTACCCCATCGTAGGAATTATTCATTCCAACTGACGTTTGCTACTGACTGACTTATTCATATTCTTCGCCATACAAGCGCAACCTTAATTCCCATCTCTGTACAATTTGCTGCATAACAATAAATATTCTAAATGATATTTCTTTGTCACCATGCCGTATTATTCTGAGTGTCTGCCATAATTAACTGTACTTTCTGGCAAGTAATAATAATGATAATTAGCAGTGGTTTAATCTATCACAATCTTTAATACAGTCAGGGTTTTGTAACCCCTCAGTTACAATCACTATGAGAATTAGTCCCCCCAGTTGGTACCAGTGACCACTAATTTGGGGTCTTGGCTAACAGACTATGGTGCATGTTATTACCTCTACACTGGTGCATGTTATTACCTCTACACTGGTGCATGTTATTACCTCTACACTGGTGCATGTTATTACCTCTACACTGGTGCATGTTATTACCTCTACACTGGTGCATGTTATTACCACTACACTGGTGCATGTTATTACCTCTACACTGGTGCATGTTATTACCTCTACACTGCTGCATGTTATTACCTCTACACTGGTGCATGTTATTACCTCTACACTGGTGCATGTTATTACCTCTACACTGGTGCATGTTATTACCATAACACTGGTGCATGTTATTACCTCTACACTGGTGCATGTTATTACTTCTACACTGGTACATGTTATTACCTCTACACTGGTGCATGTTATTACCTCTACACTGGTGCATGTTATTACCTCTACACTGGTGCATGTTATTACTTCTACACTGCTGCATGTTATTACCTCTACACTGGTGCATGTTATTACCATAACACTGGTGCATGTTATTACCTCTACACTGGTGCATGTTATTACCTCTACACTGGTGCATGTTATTACCTCTACACTGGTGCATGTTATTACCTCTACACTGGTGCATGTTATTACCTCTACACTGGTGCATGTTATTACCTCTACACTTGTGCATGTTATTACCACAACACTGGTGCATGTTATTACCTCTACACTGGTGCATGTTATTACCTCTACACTGGTGCATGTTATTACCACAACACTGGTGCATGTTATTACCTGTACACTGGTGCATGTTATTACCTCTACACTGGTGCATGTTATTACCTCTACACTGGTGCATGTTATTACATCTACACTGCTGCATGTTATTACCTCTACACTGGTGCATGTTATTACCTCTACACTGGTGCATGTTATTACCTCTACACTGGTGCATGTTATTACCTCTACACTGGTGCATGTTATTACCTCTATACTGGTGCATGTTATTACCTCTACACTGGTGCATGTTATTACCTCTACACTGCTGCATGTTATTACCTCTACACTGGTGCATGTTATTACCTCTACACTGGTGCATGTTATTACCTCTACACTGGTACATGTTATTACCTCCACACTGGTGCATGTTATTACCTCTACACTGGTGCATGTTATTACCTCTACACTGGTGCATGTTATTACCTCTACACTGGTGCATGTTATTACCTGTACACTGGTGCATGTTATTACCTCTACACTGGTGCATGTTATTACCTCTACACTGGTGCATGTTATTACCTCTACACTGGTGCATGTTATTACCTCTACACTGGTGCATGTTATTACCTCTACACTGGTGAATGTTATTACCTGTACACTGGTGCATGTTATTACCTCTACACTGGTGCATGTTATTACCTCTACACTGGTGAATGTTATTACCTGTGCACTGGTGCATGTTATTACCTCTACACTGGTGAATGTTATTACCTGTACACTGGTGCATGTTATTACCTCTACACTGGTGCATGTTATTACCACAACACTGGTGCATGTTATTACCTCTACACTGGTGCATGTTATTACCTCTACACTGCTGCATGTTATTACCTCTACACTGGTGCATGTTATTACCTCTACACTGGTGCATGTTATTACCTCTATACTGGTGCATGTTATTACCTCTACACTGGTGCATGTTATTACCTCTACACTGCTGCATGTTATTACCTCTACACTGGTGCATGTTATTACCTCTACACTGGTGCATGTTATTACCTGTACACTGGTGCATGTTATTACCTCTACACTGGTGCATGTTATTACCTCTACACTGGTGCATGTTATTACCTCTACACTGCTGCATGTTATTACCTCTACACTGGTGCATGTTATTACCTCTACACTGGTGCATGTTATTACCTGTACACTGGTGCATGTTATTACCTCTACACTGGTGCATGTTATTACCTCTACACTGGTGCATGTTATTACCTCTACACTGGTGCATGTTATTACCTCTACACTGGTCCATGTTATTACCTCTACACTGGTGCATGTTATTACCTCTACACTGGTGCATGTTATTACCATAACACTGGTGCATGTTATTACCTCTACACTGGTGCATGTTATTACCTCTACACTGGTGCATGTTATTACCTCTACACTGGTGCATGTTATTACCTCTACACTGGTGCATGTTATTACCTCTACACTGCTGCATGTTATTACCTCTACACTGGTGCATGTTATTACCTCTACACTGGTGCATGTTATTACCTGTACACTGGTGCATGTTATTACCTCTACACTGGTGCATGTTATTACCTCTACACTGGTGCATGTTATTACCTCTACACTGGTGCATGTTATTACCTCTACACTGGTGCATGTTATTACCTCTACACTGGTGCATGTTATTACCTCTACACTGGTGCATGTTATTACCTCTACACTGGTGCATGTTATTACCTCTACACTGGTGCATGTTATTACCTCTACACTGGTGCATGTTATTACCTCTACACTGGTGCATGTCATTACCTCTACACTGGTGCATGTTATTACCACAACACTGGTGCATGTTATTACCTGTACACTGGTGCATGTTATTACCTCTACACTGGTACATGTTATTACCTCTACACTGGTGCATGTTATTACCTCTACACTGGTGCATGTTATTACCTCTACACTGGTGAATGTTATTACCTGTACACTGGTGCATGTTATTACCACAACACTGGTGCATGTTATTACCTGTACACTGGTGCATGTTATTACCTCTACACTGGTACATGTTATTACCTCTACACTGGTGCATGTTATTACCTCTACACTGGTGCATGTTATTACCTCTACACTGGTGAATGTTATTACCTGTACACTGGTGCATGTTATTACCTCTACACTGGTGCATGTTATTACCTCTACACTGGTGCATGTTATTACCTCTACACTGGTGCATGTTATTACCATAACACTGGTGCATGTTATTACCTCTACACTGGTGCATGTTATTACCTCTACACTGGTGAATGTTATTACCTCTACACTGGTGCATGTTATTACCTCTACACTGGTGCATGTTATTACCTCTACACTGGTGCATGTTATTACCTCTACACTGGTGCATGTTATTACCTCTACAGTGGTGCATGTTATTACCTCTACACTGGTGCATGTTATTACCTCTACACTGGTGCATGTTATTACCACAACACTGGTGCATGTTATTACCTGTACACTGGTGCATGTTATTACCTCTATACTGGTGCATGTTATTACCTCTACACTGGTGCATGTTATTACCTCTACACTGGTGCATGTTATTACCTCTACACTGGTGCATGTTATTACCTCTACACTGGTGCATGTTATTACCTCTATACTGGTGCATGTTATTACCTCTACACTGGTGCATGTTATTACCTCTACACTGCTGCATGTTATTACCTCTACACTGGTGCATGTTATTACCTCTACACTGGTGCATGTTATTACCTCTACACTGGTGCATGTTATTACCTCTACACTGGTGCATGTTATTACCTCTACACTGGTGCATGTTATTACCATAACACTGGTGCATGTTATTACCTCTACACTGGTGCATGTTATTACCTCTACACTGGTGCATGTTATTACCTCTACACTGGTGCATGTTATTACCTCTACACTGGTGCATGTTATTACCTCTACACTGCTGCATGTTATTACCTCTACACTGGTGCATGTTATTACCTCTACACTGGTGCATGTTATTACCTCTACACTGGTGCATGTTATTACCTCTACACTGGTGCATGTTATTACCTCTATACTGGTGCATGTTATTACCTCTACACTGGTGCATGTTATTACCTCTACACTGGTGCATGTTATTACCTCTACACTGGTGCATGTTATTACCTCTACACTGGTGCATGTTATTACCTCTACACTGGTGCATGTTATTACCTCTACACTGCTGCATGTTATTACCTCTACACTGGTGCATGTTATTACCTCTATACTGGTGCATGTTATTACCTCTACACTGGTGCATGTTATTACCTCTACACTGCTGCATGTTATTACCTCTACACTGGTGCATGTTATTACCTCTACACTGGTGCATGTTATTACCTCTTCACTGGTACATGTTATTACCTCCACACTGGTGCATGTTATTACCTCTACACTGGTGCATGTTATTACCTCTACACTGGTGCATGTTATTACCTCTACACTGGTGCATGTTATTACCTCTACACTGGTGCATGTTATTACCTCTATACTGGTGCATGTTATTACCTCTACACTGGTGCATGTTATTACCTCTACACTGGTGCATGTTATTACCTCTACACTGGTGAATGTTATTACCTGTACACTGGTGCATGTTATTACCTCTACACTGGTACATGTTATTACCTCTACACTGGTGCATGTTATTACCATAACACTGGTGCATGTTATTACCTCTACACTGGTGCATGTTATTACCTCTACACTGCTGCATGTTATTACCATAACACTGGTGCATGTTATTACCTCTACACTGGTACATGTTATTACCTCTACACTGGTGCATGTTATTACCATAACACTGGTGCATGTTATTACCTCTACACTGGTGCATGTTATTACCTCTACACTGCTGCATGTTATTACCATAACACTGGTGCATGTTATTACCTCTACACTGGTACATGTTATTACCTCTACACTGGTGCATGTTATTACCATAACACTGGTGCATGTTATTACCTCTACACTGGTACATGTTATTACCTCTACACTGGTGCATGTTATTACCATAACACTGGTGCATGTTATTACCTCTACACTGGTGCATGTTATTACCTCTACACTGCTGCATGTTATTACCTGTACACTGGTGCATGTTATTACCTCCACACTGGTGCATGTTATTACCTCTACACTGGTGCATGTTATTACCTCTACACTGGTACATGTTATTACCTCCACACTGGTGCATGTTATTACCTCTACACTGGTGCATGTTATTACCTCTACACTGGTGCATGTTATTACCTCTACACTGGTGCATGTTATTACCTCTACACTGGTGCATGTTATTACCTCTACACTGGTACATGTTATTACCTCTACACTGGTGCATGTTATTACCTCTACACTGGTGCATGTTATTACCTCTACACTGGTGCATGTTATTACCTCTACACTGCTGCATGTTATTACCTCTACACTGGTGCATGTTATTACCTCTACACTGGTGCATGTTATTACCATAACACTGGTGCATGTTATTACCTCTACACTGGTGCATGTTATTACCTCTACACTGGTGCATGTTATTACCTCTACACTGCTGCATGTTATTACCTCTACACTGGTGCATGTTATTACCTCTACACTGGTGCATGTTATTACCTCTACACTGGTGCATGTTATTACCTCTACACTGGTGCATGTTATTACCTGTACACTGGTGCATGTTATTACCTCTACACTGGTGCATGTTATTACCTCTACACTGGTGCATGTTATTACCTCTACACTGGTGCATGTTATTACCTCTACACTGGTGCATGTTATTACCTGTACACTGGTGCATGTTATTACCTGTACACTGGTGCATGTTATTACCTCTACACTGGTGCATGTTATTACCTCTACACTGGTGCATGTTATTACCTCTACACTGGTGCATGTTATTACCTCTACACTGGTGCATGTTATTACCTCTACACTGGTGCATGTTATTACCTCTACACTGGTGCATGTTATTACCTCTACACTGGTGCATGTTATTACCTCTATACTGGTGCATGTTATTACCTCTACACTGGTGCATGTTATTACCTCTACACTGGTGCATGTTATTACCTCTACACTGGTGAATGTTATTACCTGTACACTGGTGCATGTTATTACCTCTACACTGGTACATGTTATTACCTCTACACTGGTGCATGTTATTACCATAACACTGGTGCATGTTATTACCTCTACACTGGTGCATGTTATTACCTCTACACTGCTGCATGTTATTACCATAACACTGGTGCATGTTATTACCTCTACACTGGTACATGTTATTACCTCTACACTGGTGCATGTTATTACCATAACACTGGTGCATGTTATTACCTCTACACTGGTGCATGTTATTACCTCTACACTGCTGCATGTTATTACCATAACACTGGTGCATGTTATTACCTCTACACTGGTACATGTTATTACCTCTACACTGGTGCATGTTATTACCATAACACTGGTGCATGTTATTACCTCTACACTGGTACATGTTATTACCTCTACACTGGTGCATGTTATTACCATAACACTGGTGCATGTTATTACCTCTACACTGGTGCATGTTATTACCTCTACACTGCTGCATGTTATTACCTGTACACTGGTGCATGTTATTACCTCCACACTGGTGCATGTTATTACCTCTACACTGGTGCATGTTATTACCTCTACACTGGTACATGTTATTACCTCCACACTGGTGCATGTTATTACCTCTACACTGGTGCATGTTATTACCTCTACACTGGTGCATGTTATTACCTCTACACTGGTGCATGTTATTACCTCTACACTGGTGCATGTTATTACCTCTACACTGGTACATGTTATTACCTCTACACTGGTGCATGTTATTACCTCTACACTGGTGCATGTTATTACCTCTACACTGGTGCATGTTATTACCTCTACACTGCTGCATGTTATTACCTCTACACTGGTGCATGTTATTACCTCTACACTGGTGCATGTTATTACCATAACACTGGTGCATGTTATTACCTCTACACTGGTGCATGTTATTACCTCTACACTGGTGCATGTTATTACCTCTACACTGCTGCATGTTATTACCTCTACACTGGTGCATGTTATTACCTCTACACTGGTGCATGTTATTACCTCTACACTGGTGCATGTTATTACCTCTACACTGGTGCATGTTATTACCTGTACACTGGTGCATGTTATTACCTCTACACTGGTGCATGTTATTACCTCTACACTGGTGCATGTTATTACCTCTACACTGGTGCATGTTATTACCTCTACACTGGTGCATGTTATTACCTGTACACTGGTGCATGTTATTACCTGTACACTGGTGCATGTTATTACCTCTACACTGGTGCATGTTATTACCTCTACACTGGTGCATGTTATTACCTCTACACTGGTGCATGTTATTACCTCTACACTGGTGCATGTTATTACCTCTACACTGGTGCATGTTATTACCTCTACACTGGTGCATGTTATTACCTCTACACTGGTGCATGTTATTACCTCTACACTGGTGCATGTTATTACCTCTACACTGGTGCATGTTATTACCTCTACACTGGTGCATGTTATTACCTCTATACTGGTGCATGTTATTACCTCTACACTGGTGCATGTTATTACCTCTACACTGGTACATGTTATTACCTCTACACTGGTGCATGTTATTACCTCTACACTGGTGCATGTTATTACCTCTACACTGGTGCATGTTATTACCTCTACACTGGTGCATGTTATTACCTCTACACTGGTGCATGTTATTACCTCTACACTGGTGCATGTTATTACCTGTACACTGGTGCATGTTATTACCTCTACACTGGTGCATGTTATTACCTCTACACTGGTGCATGTTATTACCTCTACACTGGTGCATGTTATTACCTCTACACTGGTGCATGTTATTACCTCTACACTGGTACATGTTATTACCTCTACACTGGTGCATGTTATTACCTCTACACTGCTGCATGTTATTACCTCTACACTGGTGCATGTTATTACCTCTACACTGGTGCATGTTATTACCTCTACACTGGTGCATGTTATTACCTCTACACTGGTGCATGTTATTACCTCTACACTGGTACATGTTATTACCTCTACACTGGTGCATGTTATTACCTCTACACTGGTGCATGTTATTACCTCTACACTGGTGCATGTTATTACCTCTACACTGGTGCATGTTATTACCTCTACACTGGTGCATGTTATTACCTCTACACTGGTGCATGTTATTACCTCTATACTGGTGCATGTTATTACCTCTACACTGGTGCATGTTATTACCTCTACACTGGTGCATGTTATTACCTCTACACTGGTACATGTTATTACCTCTACACTGGTGCATGTTATTACCTCTACACTGGTGCATGTTATTACCTCTACACTGGTGCATGTTATTACCTCTACACTGGTGCATGTTATTACCTCTACACTGGTACATGTTATTACCTCTACACTGGTGCATGTTATTACCTCTACACTGGTGCATGTTATTACCTCTACACTGCTGCATGTTATTACCTCTACACTGGTGAATGTTATTACCTCTACACTGGTGCATGTTATTACCTCTACACTGGTACATGTTATTACCTCTACACTGGTGCATGTTATTACCTCTACACTGGTGCATGTTATTACCTCTACACTGGTGCATGTTATTACCTCTACACTGGTGCATGTTATTACCTCTACACTGGTACATGTTATTACCTCTACACTGGTGCATGTTATTACCTCTACACTGGTGCATGTTATTACCTCTACACTGGTACATGTTATTACCTCTACACTGGTGCATGTTATTACCTCTACACTGGTGCATGTTATTACCTCTACACTGGTACATGTTATTACCTCTACACTGGTGCATGTTATTACCATAACACTGGTGCATGTTATTACCTCTACACTGGTGCATGTTATTACCTCTACACTGGTGCATGTTATTACCTCTACACTGGTGCATGTTATTACCTCTACACTGGTACATGTTATTACCTCTACACTGGTGCATGTTATTACTTCTACACTGGTACATGTTATTACCTCTACACTGGTGCATGTTATTACCTCTACACTGGTGCATGTTATTACCTCTACACTGGTGCATGTTATTACCTCTACACTGGTGCATGTTATTACCTCTACACTGGTGCATGTTATTACCTCTACACTGGTGCATGTTATTACCTCTATACTGGTACATGTTATTACCTCTACACTGGTGCATGTTATACCTCTACACTGGTACATGTTATTACCTCTACACTGGTGCATGTTATTACCTCTACACTGGTGCATGTTATTACCTCTACACTGGTGCATGTTATTACCTCTACACTGGTGCATGTTATTACCATAACACTGGTGCATGTTATTACCTCTACACTGGTGCATGTTATTACCTCTACACTGGTGCATGTTATTACCTCTACACTGGTGCATGTTATTACCTCTACACTGGTGCATGTTATTACCTCTACACTGGTACATGTTATTACCTCTACACTGGTGCATGTTATTACCTCTATACTGGTACATGTTATTACCTCTACACTGGTGCATGTTATTACCTCTAACACTGGTGCATGTTATTACCTCTACACTGTGCATGTTATTACCTCTACACTGGTGCATGTTATTACCTCTACACTGGTGCATGTTATTACCTCTACACTGGTGCATGTTATTACCTCTACACTGGTGCATGTTATTACCTCTACACTGGTGCATGTTATTACCTCTACACTGGTGCATGTTATTACCTCTACACTGGTGCCTGTTATTACCTCTACACTGGTGCATGTTATTACCTCTACACTGGTGCATGTTATTACCTCTACACTGGTGCATGTTATTACCTCTACACTGGTGCATGTTATTACCTCTACACTGGTGCATGTTATTACCTCTACACTGGTGCATGTTATTACCTCTACACTGGTGCATGTTATTACCTCTACACTGGTGCATGTTATTACCTCTACACTGGTGCATGTTATTACCTCTACACTGGTGCATGTTATTACCTCTACACTGGTACATGTTATTACCTCTACACTGGTGCATGTTATTACCTCTACACTGGTGCATGTTATTACCTCTACACTGGTGCATGTTATTACCTCTACACTGGTGCATGTTATTACTTCTACACTGGTGCATGTTATTACCTCTACACTGGTGCATGTTATTACCTCTACACTGGTGCATGTTATTACCTCTACACTGGTGCATGTTATTACCTCTACACTGCTGCATGTTATTACCTCTACACTGCTGCATGTTATTACCTCTACACTGGTGCATGTTATTACCTGTACACTGGTACATGTTATTACCTCTACACTGGTGCATGTTATTACCTCTACACTGGTGCATGTTATTACCTCTACACTGGTGCATGTTATTACCTCTACACTGGTGCATGTTATTACCTCTACACTGGTGCATGTTATTACCTCTACACTGCTGCATGTTATTACCTCTACACTGGTGCATGTTATTACCTGTACACTGGTGCATGTTATTACCATAACACTGGTGAATGTTATTACCTCTACACTGGTACATGTTATTACCTCTACACTGGTGCATGTTATTACCTCTACACTGGTACATGTTATTACCTCTACACTGGTGCATGTTATTACCTCTACACTGGTGCATGTTATTACCTCTACACTGCTGCATGTTATTACCTCTACACTGCTGCATGTTATTACCTCTACACTTAGATTGTGTGTTTGTTCTGTGAGTGTAGGGATGGAGTTCACTAACAACAAGCACGTACAGGCCGGCAGACACGACATGCAGGGTCTCTCAGCGTCCCGGCTTCCATGGTAATGTCCAAGGTGTCATGTTTGGATATCTGTCAGGCCCTGCCTCGTTAGCGTAGCTCTCGTTAGCATGCTCCTCGTGCACACGTCCCACTGCAGTGCTACACACCACAGACAACCAGCACGGGAGCCGGGCGAGAGACAGAGTCACAGGCATGAACAACAGGAGAATAAGGAGGGATAGGGAGAGAGGGTAAACAAGAAAACAAGTTGCAAAGGAGGAGAGAAGGAGGGAGGATAATTGGGAAGAGAAATGAGATAAAGTAACGGATTGTATGGAGAGAGAGGGAGGGAGGAGGAGCGCGCCTGTCTGGAATGTGAGGATATAAATAGACCCTCTGCTCTAAATTTAGACCGGAGGAGGTTTTAAAAAACGTTTTCAGACAGACGACTGCTGGCTCCACCAGAGAGAGAGAGAGAGAGAGAGAGAGAGAGAGAGAGAGAGAGAGAGAGAGAGAGAGAGAGAGAGAGAGAGAGAGAGAGAGAGAGAGAGAGAGAGAGAGAGAGAGAGAGAGAGAGAGAGAGAGAGAGAGAGAGAGAGAGAGAGAGAGAGAGAGAGAGAGAGAGAGAGAGAGAGAGAGAGAGAGAGAGAATGAGAGAGAGAGAGAGAGAGAGAGAGAGAGAGAGAGAGAGAGAGAGAGAGAGAGAGAGAGATTTTGTGAGAAGGAACACTACAGATATTCTGTGAGTTTTATTTTGCACAATATCAAACGGCTGGACATTGCCTGTTCATAATCTCCCAAAAGCAGGGAAGGTGTCACTGCCTTCCACCATGGTAGAAGAATCGAAGGAAACTAAACTAAAATGTTTTTTCAATATCAAAACATATTCACCTGCGACAATTTTGATGAATCTTGTTTTTCAAGAGCCGTGACCATTTTACAATAACAATGTAAGATATGATAAGATTGACCAATATTGATTTGTTATTATCATTGCCAGCACTTGTAGCTCTGCTTGAAAACACTACACGGCTGCAGGGGAAGAAACTCTGACACAACAGGCCAATATCACACTTCGGAAGGAAAACTGCTGTCTGTGAATGTAAACCTGTCGAGAGGTTTCCGGTTGATGGCACGCATCACTCCAAACCATGATGTAATGTTAAAGGACATTATCGATTCCACAAAGGAGTTGTAGAAAGCCTGCAGGGTTGATGGTCGGACCTGAAGCTTCCTCATCTTCCTGAGGAAGAACAGTCGATGTTGGCACTTAGAGTGGATCTGTGGATGTTATCTGTGTTGGTCTTGAAGGTGTTGCCAAGATATTTGTACTCCTCAACGCGCTCTATTATCTGGCCATTTATCTCTAGAGACCCGGGGGAGTTGTGGGGTCACGCCTGAAGTCCACCAGCAGTTCCTTTGTTTTGCTGGCGTTTAGGTCCAGGAAGTTGTTATTACACCACTCTGCAAACCTGTTCATTTCTCCAATGATGCGGTCATTGGAGTTGGTGGTGTCAACGATGACCAGACATGAAAAACTGCCACTGACCTCGTTCAGTACATTCTTGAGATCATGTGTACAAAAAAATCGAAGGAAATTAATAAAGGGAAGATGATTAAACAGAAGGTTTTGTAGATACAGTATTGAATTCTCCCATCCGGACCAATGCAATTTGAAATATTATTATAGAATATAGAATAGTAGGCTTATAAATTACCTTATTATTTGTTGTGGTTTATTATCCCGAATAATAAGAGGTATAAAAAATGCATACAGAAGTATGAAGCTTGAAACACCATAGAGGCTTTTGGGAAGTGTCGTTCAGAATAATTCCAATGCTCATCTAAAGCGACTGGTGTCCTCTACAAAATGGCAAAAAAAAATACAATTCCCGACGTTCAAATCTTCCAAAATAGTCGCCTCTCGCGAAGTAAACAAGACCAAAACGAAAATGAAAATCTATCTAATAACACTTTAACCTATTGGTAAACTAACATACACATTGATGATAATATACATTATAAATGCTGTTGTGACATGGTTATGATGTTTATACTACGTTTGAAAAATAAAACTTTACTTTTGTCAAACAGTCTGGAGAGATTGATTTATGACGTGATGATATTTGCGGTCCGCCGATGGACCGCATGGGTGGAAGAGGTTAAGTTTTTCTCTGGTTTTGATCGATTTGATCGATTTTCCCATTCTAAACACTCGCGCGGACCTGCCTGTGTCTGGCAATTGCAATGGCGATCGAATCTCGACAGGTGGCAGTATCACTTACCTTTTGAACCGGGTCTCTAAGGTGTCTCTCAGTTGTCTCTCAGTGCCTCTGGCTCAAAGTGAATCAGCACACAGCCATCTGTCACGGATTTGCTCACCTGAAACCTATTGTTTCCCGTATTATAGGCCAGGCCCAATGCACACCGGTAATGGCGATCGTGATGGAACTACTGGGATTATTGATTTTGGAGTACCTTCTTACAAAGGTAAGGTCTATTTTAGGTCTATTTTACCGAACCTAAAACATGCTTTTGTATTGATTGTATTGACTTTGTGAAGACACATCTATATGGTATATACCTTTGATTTGGAAATAATATAAGTTTCAGGCAAGCAACCCGAACGATTTGCGCATATTATAACACGTCATATCTCGCGATCTAGAAAAAAATTACATGGATTATTTTGAAACAGGGCGATGTTTAGCATGGAATAGCGCACAAGCGGAAGTATGTAGAAATTAACTGGTTTGTCAGTGTTGGACTGTCAAATGAGCCATACTATTGTCTCCATAGCTATAATATAGAATATATGATGGGTCCGCAAACATCGTGAAAATGGTCAACAACGCTGGCGCCAGGGAGTAAAGATGGGAAAACAGCGTGGCAGTCAATGAGTTTAGGGGAAACCCTCCAACACCAGAGTATTGTGTATTATCCCGCTACCTGGAAGATAGTACCCCTCACATGAAGAGAGATCACATTCTTACTCCAAAGACCCACTTGTCTCATCACCCTTCAAATCAGATCAACTTCCCACACTACTCCATTCACCATAATGCCCTCTACAGCACGCTACCCCAGTGACAATGCTGCAACATTCACCATAATGCCCTCTACAGCACGCTACCCCAGTGACAATGCTGCAACATTCACCATAATGCCCTCTACAGCACGCTACCCCAGTGACAATGCTGCAACATTCACCATAATGCCCTCTACAGCACGCTACCCCAGTGACAATGCTGCAACATTCACCATAATGCCCTCTACAGCACGCTACCCCAGTGACAATGCTGCAACATTCACCATAATGCCCTCTACAGCACGCTACCCCAGTGACAATGCTGCAACATTCCATCTACAGCACGCTACCCCAGGGACAATGCTGCAACATTCCATCTTGCCAAATATCTGACACAAAGGGTTCATGATCAACCAGATAGTAACTTAACCTCTTAGCATGCACCCAGAAAAACAGCAATTTTTTTTACTTGGACTTGAGGACTGCATACCTTTTTTGCAAAGCTTATCTTTATACTTTATGTTTATATGACATGCATAATAAGCCTGGTCTCTTTTGAAAGATACCATTCTCAAGTGTCTTACACAATAAAGAAAAATCACTTTTAGTGCTACTGAAATAGAGTAGCATAGGGCTGAACTTGAGGTGTACTTGTGTACTCATGTTTTTCTGTAGTAGTTGCAATATAAAGAAAAAAATATATAAAGAAAAAATAGGTATAAGCTGGAAAACACCGCAAATCCATACCCTGGCCTGAAGTCTTATTTACAGGTCCACATTTAATAGAAATCCGTTCAGAAATGTGTCTTCTTGGAAATCACCGTTCTTCAATAATACCATCAAAGGCTTCAGACCTCACAGCTGGAGAAGAGTTAGATCTGTTAATCAAACGGTTACGGAGCGAGTCAGCAGAGCGTGCTCACCATATGAGGTCAGTGAGTGTGAGAGATCTGTCTGCTGGATTGGACCTCCATATAGCAAAAGTCAGAGGAGATGTATGGGTCACCAGAAGCTATATAGAAAACAACATTTTCACAAAGACAGAAAACTTTCCCAGCATAACATCTAAAGCAGTGTTTCTCAACTGGTGGGTCGCGACCCAAAAGTGGGCCGCGGGACCATTTTGAGTGGGTCGCGAATGTGTGTGTGGAAAGATTGTGGACTTCAGGAGGTCGGGGGTCAGGGACTACAGCCCCCTCAGCATCGATGGGGCACCAGTTGAGAGAGTGAACAGTTTCAAGTACCTCGGAGCCCACATATCCGAGGACTTGACATGGACCACACACATTGACAGTGTTGTGAAGAAGGCACGGCAACGCCTCTACTTCCTCAGGTGCCTAAGGAAGTTCCAAGTCAGTCAGAAGATCCTTAAGAACTTCTACTCATGCACAATAGAGAGCATCCTGACTGGCAATATCACCTCCTGGTTTGGGAATAGCATCGCACAAGACCGCAGCAGACTACAGAGAGTGGCCCATTCAGCCGAACGCACAATTGGAGGGGGGCTTCCCACTCTCCAGAACATTTACAACAAGCGGTGCAGGGGGAAGGCTAAGAGAATCATCAAGGACTCCAGCCACCCAAACAACTGCCTCTTTGAACTGTTGCGGTCAGGCAAGCAATACCGGAGTCTCATGGCAAGCACAGAAAGACTCAGAAGAAGCTTCTTTTGTATTTTATTTTTTTATTATTTTTTAAACACACATATAAACAAACATGACAACACACGATAAGATACACAAGCATTAATACACAGTGTATATCCAACGAAATTACCATTTATACCAATATCTTATACAGGATATACCCCTAATACCTGTTATCTAAAAACCTACACAATTATGCTCCAGCTCGAACCCCCCCCTCCCGGACCCCTCTTTGGATAGTACCTCCATTATCCCTCGCTCCTAACCAGACACTACCATTATAAGCTAGCTTTTATTCTCTCCACTACTTCTAACCACATTGTCATTTTGGATTCATTGAGACCCAGAATTCTTGCTGTAGATATTTCTTGATAAATCACATCGAGATATGTAAGAAACCAAACTTTCCGGCACATTTTTTCCGGTTGAAACCAGCGTGATGCGATCAGCTTTTTAGCTACTGTGATACCCGATAAAACCAATCTCTTTAGCTGTGGATGTACTGCAAACTCAAAAACATCATTCAATAGTAATACAGAGGGGTGTACAGGTATATTCCAAGATACAAGTTTTGATAATTGTTGGGTCACATCTTTCGAGAATATCTTAACTGGTGGGCAGTCCCAGTACATGTGCATAAATGTCCCTTCATCCCCATTTGTACATTGGGAGCATTTGGAGTCTTGTTTAAGACCCATTCTGTTCAGTCTTATAGGAGTCAAGTATGTCCTGTGAATATAGTTAAGATTGATTTGTTGATGGTCCGGGTTCCTTGATGTAAGTCGGACATTTGCCCAGGCTTCTTGCCAATCAAAGTCACTTTCCAGGTCTGGTATATCCCTCCTCCAGACAGAGTCTAGTTGGAGGGTTTCATACGAGGACGTTAGTAATTGATGATAAAAATCTGAAACAAAACCTCTCAATGTATCTCTTTCATAGAAGAATTTGTGGTATCTGTGGTGTTCAATTGGTATGTCTAATGGAACACCATGAGACTTCAAACATAGCCGTAACTGTATGTAAAAAAGCCATGTGGACTTGGTGAGATTACATTTTTTGCATATTTCTCCATAACTACAAAAACCCTGTTTGTTAAAAACATCCCCTAATGCCTTGCTCTTCCCATATAGGGAATCTTATAGGTCGTTTTTCAATTAAGAGTGCATTGTTATTGAATAAGGAGGTATGATTGTGCCATTTATGTGGGTTAGGATATTTTTTTTGTGTTTCACGCCATATCCGGATCGCATGAGTAATTATGGGGCCAAATTTCCGTTCACAATGCTTGATTGGTAGTTTAGTGTATGCTATGTCCTTCAGTCTATGTGGGGCTACTATGTTTTCTTCTAATTTTCTCCAGGATACTAATGCTTGGGGATCAAACCATGTTGTCAATGGTCTTAATGTGTACGCCTTAAAATAGTGGAAAAAATCTGGAAATGCCATGCCACCGTCTGCTTTATTTCTCTGTGCGGTGGATCTTTTTATACGTGGTGGTTTGTTATTCCAAATAAATTTGTATGTGGAGGAGTGTAATCTGTTCCAGTAACCCTCTGGAGGGGGTAACGGTAGCATTGAACTGAAGAAGTTGATTCTAGGTAGTACGTCCATCTTAACTATTGATATCCGTGCCTGTACTGAGTTTTTAAGTTTTGCCCACCTATCAAGGTCGTCTTTGATTTTGTTTTGGATTTTTGTGTAATTGTGCTTCACCGTTTGTCTTATGGTGGGGAATATTTCCACTCCCAAGCATCTAAAATGTTTTACCATAGGTATCTCTCCTGGGAGGGTTATATCTTTTTTTGCAGGGGTGTTAAGTGGAAGGAAAGCTGACTTCGGCCAATTTATCTTGAATCCCGATAAATCACCAAAGTTCTCAATCAACTTGAGAGATGAGGCAGTGTGGTGTTGGGGTTTTGCATGAACAGTATTACGTCGTCCGCATATAAACTAATTTTATGTTGTGTGTCCTTGATTACGATTGGTTGTATGGATTGGGATTGTCTTATATATTGTGCTAAAGGTTCTAATGATAGATCGAATAGTCCGGGACTAAGAGGGCAACCCTGTCTAGCTGAAATATTCCGGAGGTGAGAAGAAGCTTCTATCCCCAGGCCATCAGGTTGCTCAACGAACAATAACACTATGCAACAACCATCAAAAGCACTCACAGCACACACATCCACACGCACACACTTAAACAAACAACTCACTGCAGCACCCACTCTACACACTTTAGAACACCTAAACACACTTTATATTTATGGGCAAAGAATTTGCACTACAACCCATACCTCATTACACCTTACTGTAAATTGTACCTAAATTGTACCTCATCCCATTTCTGCTTTGCACTATATAGTATATTGTAATAAGTATATTGTATAGTATATTGTATGGTAACTCAGTTACTTCTACTCTGCATTGAACATTGTACATATGTACATATTGAACACTTGTGTCTACGTACGTGACTTCTATTTTATACTTGCTATACTTATTTTATTTTATACTTATCCTTTTGTCTAGCACAGTCTCTGGAGCGTAACAGAAAGAAGCATTTTGTATAAAAGTATTCTGTACTTCTGTATGACAACTAATAAAGAAACTTGAAACTTGAAACTTGATTTTTTCTTTTTTTAATATATATATTTTTTTGAACTACCTATCTTTGTGAAAGTGGCTTCTCAGCTCTGGTCCAGCTAAAGACAGAGCAGAGGAACAGATTGGACATTGAGCATGACCTCAGAGTTGCTTTGTCTACCATCACCCCAGACTTTGAGACTCTTGTCAGGAGCAAACAACATCCCCAGTTATCCCATTCGTTCCCGGGATGTTAAGCTATAAGAAGTCTGCTAAGAAGGATATATTATTTTATTATTATTATTATTATTATTATTATTATTATTATTATTATTATTATTATTATTATTATTATTATTATTATTATTATTATTATTATTATTATTATTATTATTATTATTATTATTATTATTATTATTATTATTATTATTATTGTATTTCATTGTGTTTTTAGCCCTAGTTGCACTTTTGTTGCAACCCCAGTTATCCCATTAGTTCCCCCAAACTTACTGTAGAGAAGTCTGCTAAGAAGCATCATTATTTATTATTATTATTATTATTATTTTATTTCATTGGGTTTTTAGCCCTAGCTGCACTTTTGTTGCAACCCGTTATCCCATTAGTTCCCCCAAACTTAGGTTTGTTATATTAAGTTAAGAAATCTGCTAAGAAGCATATTATTATTTATTATTTAATTTCATTGGGTTTTTAGCCCTAGTTGCACTTTTGTTGCAATTTTTTGTGTTTATTTCATGTTTTTAACAATGCATTGTGTAATTTTTTTTTAATAAATCATAGTGGTTAAAAAAATTGGGTCGCGACTTAATGACTAAGGAAAATGTTGGGTCCCGAGCGTAGACCAGTTGAGAACCACTGATCTAAAGAGCAACCAAAAGCTTCGGGAAGTCAGGTGACCTGCTCACTGAGGCTGCAAAAACAAGATGGCTGCACGGGGTGTCAACCTCATTGTGGAGAAGCTGCAATTATGGATGGCAAGAAAAGGGGATGACCCTTTCACTACCACACTACAGAAGGTTAACCTTTCACTACCACACTACAGAAGGTTAACCTTTCACTACCACACTACAAAAGGTTAACCTTTCACTACCACACTACAGATGGTTAACCTTTCACTACCACACTACAGAAGGTTAACCTTTCACTACCACACTACAGAAGGTTAACCTTTCACTACCACACTACAAAAGGTTAACCTTTCACTACCACACTACAGATGGTTAACCTTTCACTACCACACTACAGAAGGTTAACCTTTCACTACCACACTACAGAAGGTTAACCCTTTCACTACCACACTACAGAAGGTTAACCTTTCACTACCACACTACAGAAGGTTAACCCTTTCGCTACCACACTACAGCAGGTTAACCCTTTCACTACCACACTACAGAAGGTTAACCTTTCACTACCACACTACAGAAGGTTAACCTTTCACTACCACACTACATACGGTTACCCTTTCACTACCACACTACAGCAGGTTAAACCTTTCACTATCACACTACAGAAGGTTAACCTTTCACTACCACACTACAGAAGGTTAACCCTTTCGCTACCACACTACAGCAGGTTAACCCTTTCACTACCACACTACAGAAGGTTAACCTTTCACTACCACACTACAGAAGGTTAACCTTTCACTACCACACTACAGAAGGTTAACCCTTTCGCTACCACACTACAGAAGGTTAACCCTTTCACTACCATACTACAGAATGTTAACCCTTTCCCTACCACACTACATACAGTTACCCTTTCACTACCACACTACAGCAGGTTAACCCTTTCACTACCACACTACAGAAGGTTAAACCAAACCTGTAGCTACATTAGGCACAAACAATGGAGCGCCACCCAGTGACCAAACACGGCACTGCAACCAAACAACAGAAATAGAATAGGCACATTTGTGACCGTTACAACATGTAGCAAGGAGCTGTGAGGTGAACATGAAAGGCTCAGAATGTGACCGTGACAGGCATCAAGCTGCTCTCCCTCCAGACTCGGCTCTGTGTTCCTCCCTCCTTCACAGCCTGGTGGGGACTGACTTGAGATGTCACATCAAAATGCAAAGAGGTGTGTGGAGAGGGATACAGAAATCATACTCCAAAATATGCCTTGTGAACGTGTTCCCCCCCGGCAGCTGGGGCAAGAGCAGAAAGATATACGCCATACTAGATGATAGGGTGGAACTGAGCAAAACTCCATCTCTGCTTATCTTTTAAGTAAACTACAAAAGAATGCTCATATCCAAAAGTAGTAGATAGATAAATATAGGTCATACATGTAGGTATGCATTTGGTTATGTGGGTGGGTAGGTTTGTACTGGCAGGTGGGGTTATGTATTATTATGTACGCAGTATACAGTATATGCATGTATGTACTGTGTGTATGTTTGTGTTAACACATATCTTTTGAATGTATTACTGGTATTTTTTTAATAATATGTATATTGTTGTATGTTTTGATTTTACAAAACAGGGGAAGTTCTCGATAAGCCTCTAGGCTTCAAACTTCTCTTTCACAATATGGTTATTATGTATTATTATATATATATATTTTTTTTTTTACTTTTGTTTAACACTGTGTTAATAAATAAATACAAATACAATACAAAGTAATAGAATAGAATCCCAAGGGAAATTTGGCACTACAAATCGCTCACAGTAAACAGTAAACATTTAGGTAGACAAAAACAAAGTCACAAATACGAATACAAATATGCCTAAGAATAAAAAATAAAATAAGCCTAAGAATAAAATATGGCACGGGATATACATTTCCTATGTTATGTATATACATTCTAATATAAAATACACAGAAATCTACAGTAGGTGTAATATTGAACAATGTTGTTTTAAAAGTAAAAGTCCAGGAAGATGGTGACTGTCACCCTGTGCTCAGTGATGCAGTGAGGCACAGTGATGCGTTATAAAGTCTGATGGCTGTCGGAATGAAGGACTTACTGTGCCGTTCAGCGCTACATCTTGGGAGCCTTAGTCTAGCACGTCATTGGCACGGCCTGGGTTTGGCATAGAATGTGACACAGCTCCATACACATGATCTCGAGCAGCTGAAACAACATAGAAGGTAGCCCCGTTCGTGACTGTGATGCACGCCAACAAGGTTTGGCCGAGTGAATCCACAGTCCCTTGCTCCTCAATAGGAAACCACCCTATTTTAACTCTGAAGAACTGGTCCGACGCGAAACGTTCGTTATACAAGTATCGCAGAGAAATTTCAAAGGTACTCATGTAACGGAGGTCTGTGAGTAATATCCACCGTCACGATGAACGTGTGTGTTGTGAAGTGACTGTGGCAGTAAGCGGGCTGCGAATTAAACTCACTTCCCCATAACAGGGTTAATAGACATAGATACGGTACCCAGGAGTTAAACTCACTTCCCCATAACAGGGTTAAAAGACACATAGATACGGTACCCAGGAGTGAATACACCTCTTAGTGCAGCGGTCTATGTTGTCGCCCGCGAAGCGGGAGACCCGGGTTCAACTCTCCCTCGGGGCATCAGCATTTAATACACAACGCAGAGGAGTCACTTACGATATGTCACACTCACAGTTGCACGAGGGTATTGGACAGAGAAACGCAATGGTTTGAAAGCTCGGCGTTGCTAATAAACATTTTAAATATTTTTTATAAACGTGTAAACGTCACGAGACGGCAGTGCGGCTCTGCAGATATACCCTACTCCTCATTGCGGCGTTCGGGGGAGAGCAGCCATACGTTCTTCGCTGTTTACACGTTTAGAAAAATTATTTTAAATGTTTATTAGCAACGCCAAGCTTTCAAACCATTGCGTTTCTCTGTCCAAGACCCTCGTGCAACTGTGAGTACCTTTGAAATTTCTCTGCGATACTTGTATAACGAACGTTTTGCGTCGGACCAGTTCTTCAGAGTTAAAATAGTGTTGTGTCCTATGGGGGAGCAAGGGACTGTGGATTCACTCGGCCAAACCTTGTTGGCGTGCATCACAGTCACGAAAGGGGCTACATAGAAGGTGACACAGCTCCATACACATGCTCTGGAGCAGCTGAAACAACAGGCAGGAGAGCAACTGGTTTCCTTATAGAGCCTGCAGATAGTAAGACAATCATTCCACCAGCAACTCTAATAGTCTAATCAATGGTTCCAAAGCACAAAGATGAGATACATACCCCTGCAGCTGCCCATAACCACCACCATCTTAAGCGCGACAGGGGCCCGGTGCAGGGCCGAGATTCATATCACGCCATAAATCGATCAATACAGAACGTATTTATTAATGTTGCATTTTCTTTTTCAAATGTAGCCAAGAGTAAGTACCCTAACCCTGTCAAAACAGCTGTCAACGTGTATATTTTCAGCAATATGTTTGTTTACCAATAGGTTAAAGTGTTATTAGTGGAATAGGAGTTTTGGAAATCTAGTCGGAAACAGGCGAATTTAGACGCTATAGGAAATGTGCGCCGCCATTTTCTTTGTAGTCATATGAAGAGAGGAGACCCAGGGCTTTCAATGGGCTTTGGAATAAATAAAAAAACTACACTACCCAGCTGTACCCAGGTGGTTTTGATTGATTGATTGGAGATTTTATTAACAGATTGCAGAATGGGTACAATACAGTACATTGGAGGGGGTTGGGTTTGGACATTTACAGGGGCCAGTTTCTAATTGAAGTCTCCCGTAGGTGCTCTTTGAGAGTGGTTTTGAAAGTGGGTAGTGATTCACATTCCTTTACAGCTGTGGGTAGGGCGTTCCACATTGATGTGGCATAATTGCGAAACGTGTTTAGTCCCTTGTTTGAGCCGAATCTGGGTTGAACATGATTTGTTGAGCTCCCTCTGGTGTTGTGGTCGTGGTATTCACTGACCTTTGGGAAGTATTTTGACATGTACATGGGTACCTTAGTGGTGTAGTGTATCTTGTAGACCAGGCCCATTGCAAGTTGCTGTACTCTATCGTCTACTCTAAGCCATCCTAGGTTGTCAAAGTGGGCAGGGGTGACGTGGGTTCTAGGAGTCAGGTCAAGTAGTAGTCTGACTAGCTTGTTTTGAGATGTTTGTAATCTTGTTTTTAGCGCCTTTGAGGTGCTTTGGTACCATGAGGTGCAAGCATAGTCGTAGTACCCTTGAATGAGTGCTCCTGTAAGGGTCTTCAGGGTATTCTTGTTTACCAGAGAGGAGATCCGGTACAAGAATCGAGTTCGTTGGTTGACTTTTTTTATTACATTGGATGCCATTTTGTCACAGGAAAGATTTACCTCTAGGATGGAACCCAGGTAGGTAATTTCATCTTTCCTTGTGACAATATTGTCACCCACTGTAACTGAGAAGCCGTCGGTCTTGCTGAGTTTGTTATTTGAACTGAAGAGAATGGACTCTGTTTTACCCAGGTGTAATGATAATTTGTCATATCAGCAAGCCAGGTGCAGATTCTGCCGAGGTACTAAATCCAGATTGAACTCTGCCATTGGAAAGAGGAGATTTGGCCTGATCCATAGATGTGTGAGTTGGCCATACTAAAGTAATTTATAGGCCTCATATTCTATATTCTATATTCATATTTAAAATTGCATGTGGTTGGATGGCAAAATTCAGTACTGTATCTAAAAAAAAACTGTAAATCATCTGCCCTTTATTCATTTCATTAGATTTTCTCTACACTTGATCTCAAGAAGCTGCTACATTTTTCACGTCTGGTCAATGTTAGCATCGTTTAGCACCGTCAAAGATGGAAAAAAATAATAAACATTACAATTTACTCAAGCCTAGTAACAGTCACAATATTTCTGACACTGGGAATACATTCCCTGAGGTCCACAGATGTCTCTAGATACCAAGAACATGCAAATGGACATTGTAGAAGTGGAGCAATCTTCCATTTACTTACGTATGTATTTTTAGCCATGTTTTCTGAAAATATGGCTAGGGCTTAAAGGGGAACTATTTTACAATTTCTTTCACTATTTGGGCACTTTTACACAATTGCTGTGAGTCTATGGAACACCTCTGTGAGTTAATTTTTTTATTAAATTCATTGTTTTGTATTTCTAATCAAGCACTCAAAAACAGCATTTTTCTACCTCAAGATCTTAAGCCCTTTTGAGGCTGGGCTCCAACCACTGTGTGGCCTGGTGGCAACTGCCACACCAACTGCCACATTATTATGCAGCTGAGAAATCTCTGACATCACAGATATGCAAATTTTTCAGATGACTCAGTTCAGTGAGGGTGAATATTGTGAGAGGAGAATTGGAAGAATGCGCCAATATGAGAATTAGAGACATAGATCCTATTGATATAAGTCCACATATCTAGGAAACAATGCTAAATTCTGAAAAAGGCCATTTATAAGATAGTTCCCCTTTAAGAGGTTAAAGCCATTGCTCATGAAATACCATTTACATTTTGTCATTTAGCGGACGCTTTTATCCAATGCAAGTTCTGTACGACAAGTCAGCAGGAAGGGTACAACTCTATCAGCTGAGTAACAATGTTCATCAAAGTGTTGAAACTTTACAAAGTGCTGCCGTGTTGAATGCATACTAGTAGAGACATGTTAATATTAGGAAGAGTGCATGATAGTAGAGGATAGGGCTGTCCCCGACTAAGGATTTGGATAGTCGACTTTGATTGGCAGAAATGTGCCGATAGTCGACTACCCATTAAAAAAAAAAGAAAAAAAAAGAAACGGTATATATATATATATTTTTTTTTTTTATCATTCCATTTGGGCCGTGGGGGGTGCTTAATGTCTGAAGGGGTCGACTGAAGGCTTCCTGTCCTCTGCGAAAGCATGCAATTGGTCCACTGATGGATACATCTTGATATTTGTCTAGTGTGTTCATTAGACGGGTATCCTCTTTCAGTGCCTCTGTGCCCGTTTTCTTAGGCAGTTAGCCTCGCTGGTATGCGCGCCATTAGTGTTAGCCACGCTTCTAAGCCTCTTTGCTTTTGGAAAGAATAAAAAAAAGAAAATGTATTAATTTTTTTTTGCATTTGACTAAGAGGTTGGCAGTCGACTACGGCTCATTTCGATCGATTAGTCGACTATAGTAGAGGACAGTAAGTAATAATTTTCTTTTTAATCCCCCCCCACCCCATTTCACATATTGATTGAAGAAGTGTGTCTTTAGTCGAAGGTGACGGTTCCACCATTGTGTAGCAAGAACCGAGAATACCACCACTAGACCCTGGTGCTATTGGGGTGAGATATATTAACCTCACCCCAGGGGGACCCTGCTTTTTTGTATCATAAATCGACCAATATAGACCGTATTAGATCCCCAATTATCATATTATGGGGTATCATTGGAAAGCCACACTCAATGGCTACAACCCTGTGCAAAGACTTTCGAGATCACCAAATGATTGATGGAGATAGAGCCCCGGGAGTCGGAGGTGGTAATGTGTACTTTTGCGTACTTTGCTTTTGCGTATGTCATTAATGTCATTATGAATTGAAGATGGGGGACCCTGATGTAAACAAGACAAAAGTCTTTCTCTGGTCTGCAACAATTGTGTGTATTGAGCTGTACTGTATTGTACCCATTCTGCAATCTGTTAATAAAATGTTCAATCAATCAATCAATCAATCAAGACTGCAGGGATTTTTTTACGCATCCTTTGGCCTTGTGACAATGACCTGAGCAAAGAGTTTACATTTATTTTGTATCCACTTTTTCTCCTCTTTTTAAATTTTTTCTCCTATCCCAATTTGCTGTGCCAATTCTCCCCTCCCCTGTCGTGAACGTTGCTTGCATGTGCCCCCCACTGGTTGGTTGTAGGGAGGATAGAAGCCTTGCATCACGTGTCCCCTCCGATACACGAGGAGGCAGCCTGTCACATCTTTTCACCTGCCAGCGCAGACTCTCATTGGCCAGGTGTAACGTGTGGGAGGCTCACACTACCCCCGCCATTTCCTGTCTCTGCTGTGCAGGCGTCCCCCAACCGACCTGTAGGAGTCGCTGTCCACAACGTCCAGATGACCACCCATCGACTTCCACCCGCTAACTCTACCAATTGAGTTAGTATGACGGCCGGCCCAAGCCGGAGGCAACGCAGACAGCCGGATTCGAACCCGGTGTCTCTTGCGTTGGTGGCAATGTCTGCTGCGCCACCCAGCCGCCTAGCAAAGAGGTTGTTGACTACAGAATGAGAGTTCATGGTTTTGGAAATAGCCCATCACCAGATGTTGGCTCAGACGCACTGTACATAAGGAGGAGAGGGAGTACAACAATGATGTCAGAGATTTGTATGTAGACGACGGCTTAAAATCGTCCCCTAAAAAGAGGAGGAAGCGGTCTAAGTTTTCTGGCAAGCACAATCGATGTTAGCATTCTCAAAAGTGTAGCTGTGTATACACACACAAACATGGAAACAACCACATGCACATCTATTAACCTCTTAATCTCTATTTTCAGAACATTTGCCTAAAAATACATACCTATCTATGTAAAAGGAAGATTGCTCCACTTCTACAAGGCCATTTGCATGTTCTTGGTATCTAGGGACATTTATGGATCTCAGGAAATGTATATTTGACAGTGAATAACACCATGCAAAAATTTACCAGACATGAACAATTGCCACTGAGCTCATTCAGCACCTTCTTGAGATCACGTGTACAAAAAATCTAAGCAAATGAATAAAGGGCAGATGATTAAACAGAAGGTTTTGTAGATACAGTACTGAATTCTGCCATCCGGACACATGCTATTTGAAATATGATTATAGAATATATGATGAAAAATGGCGGAGAAATGTACATCATAAAAAAAGGAACTGTACTTACAGTAGGTTTCATTCACGGTTTTTGCTGCACGCCTGGTGATACTAAATCCAGATTGAACTGGAAAGGGGAGATCCATATATGTGCGACTTGG
The DNA here is from genome assembly GCF_963971535.1 of Notolepis coatsorum. Taxonomy (NCBI): domain Eukaryota; kingdom Metazoa; phylum Chordata; class Actinopteri; order Aulopiformes; family Paralepididae; genus Notolepis; species Notolepis coatsorum. Next base: position 174,465,942 of record NC_140165.1, on the reverse strand, counting down.
CCATAATAAGGTAATTTATAGGCCTGATATTCTATAATCATATTTCAAATAGCATGTGTCCGGATGGCAGAATTCAGTACTGTATCTACAAATTAGAGGTGGGCATAGATTAATTTTTTTAATCTAGATTAATCTATCTGCAATCCTGGATTTAATCTAGATTAAAATGGCTAAAAAACAAAAAAACTTACTTTTTCTTTCCTCCTTATGTTTCTCAGGCCAGGTAATCCAAAATGCATTACAGACTGTTTTATTTGAAGTTGTTTTATTCAGAAGTTAACACAAATAAATAATATTACCAGTACAGTACTGTATCTAGCACACTCTCAGGAGCAAAACAGAAAGAATCATTTCAAACTTGAACTATGTGACATGGCTTGAATCAACTGCTCCAGTGGAGTTGCTCAGTGGCCAATGGTGTCAACTGTGGTTGTACTGGGCAGCTCCCAGGTGTGAATGGAACTGTGTGAATGTGAAGCAGGGCGTTCCTGAAAAAGAGCATCTGTGCTCAGCGAACCTACCCTGGGTAAATAAAGGTAAAAAAAAAAATATGTAAAAAAAAAAAAAAAAAAAAAAAAATTTAGATTAATGCGTTAATTATATTATCGCGCGATACTAGTATAGCGTTAACGCAGCACGTTAACGCCGTTAACGGCCCAGCTCTACTACAAATCCTTCTGTTTAATCATCTTCCCTTTATTCATTTGTTCAAGTTCAAGTTCAAGTTCAAGTTCTTTAATAGTTGTCATACAGAAGTACAGAATACTTTCATACAAAATGCTTCTTACTGTTACGCTCCAGAGACTGTGCTAGACAAGATAGTATCAAATAACATAATAACATAATATAGCATGAATTTAGAAGAAGAAAATGAGGTCACAGTGTTCGGTATAGACATATGTACAATGTTCTGAGTTACCATATAATATACAATACACAATACTATGCAGTGTACTAATGTACAGTACTATCTAGTGCAAAGCAGAAATGGGATGAGGTACAATTTTAGGTACAATTTACAGTAAGGTGTACGAGTTGTAGTGCAATCCTTCATCCATAAATATAAAGTGTGGGGAGTGGGTGCTACAGTGTGTTTGTTTAAAGTGGGTGTGTGCTATAAGTGTGTGGAGTGGGTGCTACAGTGTGTTTGTTTAAAGTGAGTGTGTGCGTGTGGATGTGTGTGCTATGTGCGTTTGGTGGTTGTTGTTGTGTAGTGTTCATTCATTGTTCGTTTAGCAGCCTGATGGCCTGGGGATAGAAGCTTCTTCTGAGTCTTTCTGTGCTCGCCTTGAGACTCCTGTATCGCTTGCCTGACGGCAGCAGTTCAAAGAGGCAGTTGTTCGGGTGACTGGAGTCTTTAATGATTCTCTTAGCCTTGCCCTTGCAACGCTTGTAGTAAATGTTCTGGAGGGTGGGGAGCCCCCCTCCAATTGTGCGTTCGGCTGAACGTGTCACTCTTTGTAGTCTGCTTTGGTCTTGTGCAGTGCTATTCCCAAACCAGGAGGTGATGTTGCCGGTCAAGATGCTCTCTATTGTACATGAGTAGAAGTTCTTAAGGATCTTCTGGCTGACTTGGAACTTCCTTAGGCGCCTGAGGAAGTAGAGGCGTTGTCGTGCCTTCTTCACAACACTGTTAATGTGTGTGGTCCATGTCAAGTCCTCGGATATGTAGGCTCCGAGGTACTTAAAGCTGTTGACTCTCTCAACCGGTGCCCCGTCGATGCTGAGGGGGCTGTAGTCCTTGACCCCCGACCTCCTGAAGTCCACAATCATCTCCTTTGTTTTGCTGACGTTCAGGGAGAGGCTGTTTTCCTGGCACCATCCCGCCAGGACCTTGACCTCTTCCAGGTAGGCCCTCTCGTCGTTGGCAGAGATCAGGCCCACCACCACTGTGTCGTCAGCAAATTTGACGATTGTATTGCTACTCCGCTGAGCCACACAGTCGTGTGTGTACAGGGAGTAGAGGAGGGGACTCAGAACACAGCCCTGGGGGGCCCCTATGTTGAGGGTGATGGATGAGGAGGTGCAGTTGCCTGCTCTCACCACCTGGGGTCTGCCAGTCAGGAAGTCCAAGACCCACTGGCAGAGGTCATAGCCCAAGCCCAGGTCCCTGAGCTTGGCTATGAGTATGGAGGGGACTATGGTATTGAATGCCGAGCTGTAGTCGATGAATAGCATTCTCACATAGTTCCCCTGCCTCTTGTCCAGGTGTGATGCTGCTGTGTGCAGCACATGGGATATGGCGTCCTCCGTGGACCTGTTGGGGCGGTATGCAAATTGCAGGGGGTCCATGTTGATGGGGAGGGAGGAGCAGATGTAGCCCTTTACTAGCTTCTCGAAGCACATCATGGCTATGGAGGTGAGAGCTACAGGGCGGTAGTCGTTGAGGCAAGCAGGCTTGGATTTTTTGGGTACAGGGATAATAGTGGACTTCTTCAGGCAGGTGGGGATGACAGCCTGTTCTAAGGACAGGTTAAATATGTCAGTGAATACTGGGGCCAGTTGGTCGGCACAGACTTTTAGGACGCGGCCGGGGATGCCGTCTGGACCTGCTGCCTTCCTGATATTCACTTTTTTAAAGGTCCGCCTCACCTCATGCTCTGTTACCCTGAACACTGCGCCTCCATCAGCAGCCGACCCCCCCCCCCCCCATTGCCGAGGCTTGTGAGCTGGTGTTGTTATTACCAGCATCAAACCTCGCATAGAAGGTATTGAGGTCATTTGCTAAGGAGATGTCACTGTTCAGTTTGAGGGAGGCGCCTTTGTAGTCTGTCATCGTTTTGAGCCCCTGCCACATAGCTCTAGAGTCAGCTTGTTCAAACTGGAGTTCAATTTTATCCCTGTAGCGTCGTTTGGCCTCTGTCACAGTCCTCCTTACGTTGTATCGCGCCACCTTGTGGTCATTCATGTTGCCTGCCTCTAGGCCGTCGTTGTATGCTTTGGTGCGCTCTCTCAGAGCTTCACGGACGGATTTGTCTACCCAGGGTTTTTGATTTGGGTAAACTTTCATTTTGGTAGTGGGGATTGTTTCTTTCACCCTAGTACAGACATAGTCCAGCACTGTCTCCGTGTAGGCATTAATGTTATCTGTGTCGCGGAACACATTCCAGTCTGTGTTGTGAAACACTGACCGGATCGTATCCTATTTGCTTAGATTTCTTGAACACGTGATCTCAAGAAGGTGCTGAATGAGATTTGTCATGTCTGGTACATTTTAGCATGGTGTTATTCACCATCAAAGGTGAAAAAAGAACAGAAAAAAATAAAAAATTTATATTCTCCTTTGGTTCATTATAATCAGAGAAATGTCAGGCAGCAACAAAGGTTTTCCACAGACTTTAAGATTTAATTAAGTTGGACTCCATGCGTAACGCGACGGTGCTTTTAGTTTTCTAACGGGACACCCAAGGGAACCACCTTACCTGCTTGTTAAGATTCAGCCTGGACTTCCAACACAGTTACTGTGGTTTACCTTTGCAAGGCAGCGACAGTCTCATAATGTTGAGAAATCAATGTCTGGTAATAAGTCTGTCCAGAGGGAAGTACGCCACACAAAGTGCATTTATTATTCCACGCCTGAAGTGTGGAATTATTCTGGGGTGTCTGGAACGGTGACTCGAGGCAAGATGCCAATATGAGATATAATACAAAGCAGATATACACAGATTTGCTATTTATCTCCAGGCCTAGTTTCTTCTCCAAATGTGTAGCGCTTTGAAAGGTAATTTTGCAGTTAGATTGAGGAGGTAGGTGATAATATAACTCAGTCAAATGACAGGAGCTGATCTAGTCTCTGCTGATACAGAGCTCCAACGTACAACATCATTATCAGGGTCAATGGCTTTGTTTCCCATCCTTCGCACGCACAAGATACAACAAGATACAACAAGATACAACAAGATACAAGATTCCTTTATTGCCACACAACCAGGTTGGTGGTGTTCTTGATTGTGAGAGTGTAATAAGCTCTACAGTACATACAACTGGAACATAGATACACTTACCCCCCCCCCTTCCCAGAAATGGATACATAATACAGCACAACATGACACAATAAATACATAGATACAGCACAGCATGACACAGCACATCATAAACACACAGAAGAGTCTAGTCCGTCTGGTCAGGAGCTTGGTTAGTGTAGGGGGGGAGGGGGGGAGGGGGAGAGGGGGGCCAAGGGAGTTCAGGGTCCGAATGGCGGTTGGGAAGAAGCTGTCCTTGAAGCACACACACACACACACACACACACACACACACACACACACACACACACACACACACACACACACACACACACACACGCACGCACGCACGCACGCACGCACGCACGCACGCACGCACGCATAAACGCATGAACGCACGCACGAACGCACGCACGCACGCATTTTGTGTGCATACTGATGACCTATTTCACCAATTTGACGATTTACAGAAAAGGAGAGTAAGCTAGGCTAATGATTTGGCAAAAATATTTAGTTTTTACGATATTGAAATTGACATTCCTGATTATTTAGGCACTTGATTGCTATTCTGCAAATGTCCTTTTTTGCTATTGGCCTCCCATTCCGCCTGTCTTCCTCTCTTCCTGTATCCAGCCTGGTTAGTAATACTCCTCTCTTCCTGTATCCAGCCTGGTTAGTAATACTCCTGTCTTCCTCTCTTCCTGTATCCAGCCTGGTTAGTAATACTCCTCTCTTCCTGTATCCAGCCTGGTTAGTAATACTCCTGTACTATGGCGCGACCCCGGTCAGTCGCCTTTGGTTTAGCTCCGCGACGATTGTGCACATTTTTAGCTATTATGTTTGTTTTTTCGACTTTTTTTATTAAAACATCACTGGCGGGTATGTCATACGACCGCCAGACACTTATGGACCTAAACTCCGGACTCAAATTGGAGTTGGGAGACACTTTATGCCCAGAAGGGCTAACAGAAATCAAGCGGGAGAACGACAACAACAAAGGAAACGGCAGAAAGAAACATAGAGGTAGACGAGGCGGTATCAGACTTAGATTAAAAAGATCTGCTTACCGTCCAGCAATTCCATCCATCTTTCTGGCGAATGCACGTTCGTTGGAGGGAAGGATGGACGACTTGAGAGCGAGGGTCCGATTCCAACGGGAGATGAGAGACGTTAATATCATGTGTTTCACTGAGACATGGCTCAAGCCAGCGACGCCGGACAACAGCGTCTCTCCATCGGACAATTTCACCGTCCTGAGAGCAGATCGCACGGCATCCTCTGGGAAGAGCGTCGGAGGTGGGGTCTGCATCCTCACGAACAATCTCTGGGTTAATCCCAAGGAAGTACATGTCCTCTCAAGTTCATGCTCCCCAGATATGGAACATCTCCAAATCCTGTGCAGGCCGTACCACCTACCCCGTGAATTTACCGCGGTCATTATATCCGTTGTGTATATTCATCCACAGGCAAATACCGGCAAAGCGCTGGGGGAATTACACGACCACATCAACAAACAGCAGATCAAGCACCCGGAAGCCGCGACGATATTGACTGGTGATTTCAACCAGGCAAACCTGAAAAAAGTGATGCCGACCTTTTTTCAGCACATCGCCTGCTCCACAAGAGGGGGGAACACACTCGACCACTGCTACACCCCGTTCAGAGCTGCCTACAAGGCTGTAGCGGCTCCGCCACTGATGGGCTCTGTAAGCGCGAGCGATCACGACTCCATCTTTTTAATCCCAGCATACAAACAGAGATCACGCGAAGTCGTCGTGTCACGTGAGACAAAAAAGTGGTCTGACGAATCAGAGGCCGAGCTCTGTGACGCGTTCAAGGATACAGACTGGGACATGTTTGAAGGAAGCGCCAGTGACGTCAGCGAGTATGCTGATACCGTTGTAAGCTACATAACTACAGTGGCAGACGGCATTGTCCTCACAAAGACGGCGCGGGTTTTCCCAAACCAGAAACCTTGGGTGGACAGCACTATAAGAATAGCCCTAAACTCACGCACCACGGCTTATAACCTGGGCAGAGAGTCAGGAAATATGGAAGAATACAAGGCTTCAGTCTACACTCTGCGCAAGGCTGTTAAACTTGCTAAGAGGACATATGCTGAGAAACTGGAGACACAAATGGCACAAAACGACACAAGAGGCTTGTGGAGGGGACTGAAGACAATAACTGACTACAAAGTCAGCGCCCCCTCAATGGGGAGCGACGACGCCTCTCTAGCGGACAAACTCAACTCCTTCTACGCTCGGTTCGGTGTAGACAGTGTCGCCGCTAGCCCTCTGGCTAGTGACGTCACTGGCGCACCGGCTGTTGTGGAGGGGGGGGGGCAACCGCGGGGGGGCGGGGGCGCTCTCTCGTTGTCGGAACACAGTGTGAGAAGAGCATTTATGCAGGTGAACACCAGGAAGGCTGCAGGCCCAGATGGTATAACAGGACGCATACTTAAGTCCTGTGCAAACCAGCTTGCCCCGGTGTTCACCGCCATATTTAATCAATCCCTGGCGGAGTCAGTAGTCCCTGCCTGCTTCAAGATGTCTACCATCATCCCTGTACCGAAGAAACCCTCCCCAACATGTCCAAATGATTACAGACCGGTGGCACTCACCTCTGTGGTCATGAAATGTTTCGAGAGGCTGGTCAAGGACCACATTTGTGCCTCTCTCCCCAGTGATATGGACCCTATGCAATTTGCATACAGGACAAACAGGTTCACTGATGACGCGGTCTCCCAGGTACTGCACAGCACTCTCTCCCACCTTGACCGTCAGAAGGGGGGCTATGTGAGACTGTTGTTCATTGACTACAGCTCAGCGTTCAACACCATAGTCCCCACCAGACTGGTGGACAAGCTGATCGAGCTAGGCCTGAGCTCCGCCCTGAGCGCCTGGGTACTGGACTTTCTGAGTGAAAGACCCCAGGCGGTCAGGGTGGGGGGTCAGACCTCCAACACCATCACCCTGAGCATCGGGTCCCCCCAGGGCTGTGTTCTAAGCCCCCTGCTGTACTCACTCTACACACACGACTGTGTGGCCAAGTTCAGCTCCAACTCCATTGTGAAGTTCGCCGACGACACGGTGGTGGTGGGGCTGATCTCGGACAACGACGAGAAGGCCTACCGGGAGGAGGTTGAGGTACTGGAACGTTGGTGCCAGGACAACAGCCTGCTCCTGAACATTGGTAAAACCAAGGAGCTGATCGTGGATTATAGGAGAGGACAGCGGGAGACACACACACCACTGAGGATTAACGGGGCTACCGTGGACAGGGTGAGCAGCTTCAAGTACCTGGGGGTCCACATCTCAGAGGACCTGACATGGTCAACACACATAGCCACAGTAGTAAAGAAAGCGAAGCAGCGCCTCTACCACCTGAGACAGTTAAGGAAGTTCAGAGTATCGGGGAAGATACTCCAGTCCTTCTACTCAGGAGCTGTAGAGAGCATCTTGACCGGAAACATCACTGCCTGGTATGGGAACAGCACGGCACAGGACAAGAAGGCCCTACAGAGAGTGGTGCGCTCAGCCGAGCGTACCACGGGTATTGCGCTACCTCCCCTGCAGGCTCTATACGACAAGAGGTGCAGATCCAGAGCCTGCAGGATAATGAAAGACCCCCACCACCCCAATAACAGCCTGTTCCAGCTGCTGAGGTCAGGCAGACACCTGCGAATTCTAGAGACTAAGACGGAGAGGCTTAGGCTAAGCTTCTTCCCCCAGGCCATCAGAGCCTTGAACAATGAACATTGAGAGACACAGAAACTGAACTATCCACACACAAGTACATACACGACACGCACGCTGAGCACGCTCACACACTAGCAGCCACTTTAACACTCATGCCGCACACACGCACACTTATGGCCAGAGGAAAGGCCACTTAAAGTAGTATAACATCAGGAACAGTGTATTGCACTACTAAAGCTAACTAGCATGTCCTATATGCTCTGTAAATACTAATGTACAGATACCGAGATGGCACACCATGTGCCTGTTTATTGCACTGTTTTATTGGATTCTATTAATATGTTGTACCACTGTATTTTTATTGGATTCTATTATATGTTGTACCACTGTATTGCACATCGTCGCGGGCAAGACCAGCCGCATTTCATTGTATACCTGTATGCCGTGACAATTAAAACTCTTGAATCTTGAATCTTGAATCTTGAATCTTGTCTTCCTCTCTTCCTGTATCCAGCCTGGTTAGTAATACTCCTCTCTTCCTGTATCCAGCCTGGTTAGTAATACTCCTGTCTTCCTCTCTTCCTGTATCCAGCCTGGTTAGTAATACTCCTTACGGTAGCCATTTGTAATTCATGCAGGATGTCAGGGCACATTCCCTTTTACACTGACATGTGATTTATGAGAGTTCCAAGCCGGACGTCTTATCTATCCAGGTTTATACTTCCATTAGGGGCCTGTGGGTGTTATTGATGGCTCTGCTGCAGACATATATAATTTATGTCACCACTCCTGACACGAATGAACAAAATCTGTGCATTGCATCTCCCCTTCCTGACCCCCTCCCCCTGTTCATTATCTCTCTGTCTACCTCTCTGTATCTCTCTCTGTCTATCTCCCTGTATCTCTCTGTCTATCTCCATGTATCTATCTCTGAATCTCCCTGTATATCTCTCTGTATCTCTCTGTCTATCTCCATGTATCTATCTCTGAATCTCCCTGTATATCTCTCTGTATCTCTCTGTCTAGCTCCTTGTATCTCTCTGTATATCTCTCTGTATATCTCTGTCTATCTCCCTGTATATCTCTCTGTATCTCCATGTTTCTATCTCCCTGTATCTCTCTGTCTATCTCCCTGTATCTCTCTGTCTATCTCCCTGTATCTATCTCTGAATCTCCCTGTATATCTCTCTGTATCTCTCTGTCTAGCTCCTTGTATCTCTCTCTGTCTATCTCCCTGTATCTCTCTCTGTATCTCCCTGTATCTCTCTCTGTATCTCTCTGTATCTCTCTCTGTATCTCCCTGTATATCTCTCTGTATCTCTCTGTATCTCTCTGTCTATCTCCCTGTATCTCTCTGTCTATCTCCCTGTATCTCTCTCTGTATCTCCCTGTATCTCTCTCTGTATCTCCCTGTATCTCTCTCTGTATCTCCCTGTATCTCTCTGTCTACCTCCCTGTATCTCTCTCTGTATCTCTCTCTGTATCTCCCTGTATCTCTCTCTGTATCTCCCTGTATCTCTCTCTGTATATCCCTGTATCTCTCTCTGTATCTCCCTGTATCTCTCTCTGTATCTCCCTGTATCTCTCTCTGTATCTCCCTGTATCTCTCTCTGTATCTCTCTGTCTATCTCCCTGTATCTCTCTGTCTATCTCCCTGTATCTCTCTCTGTATCTCCCTGTATCTCTCTCTGTATCTCCCTGTATCTCTCTGTCTACCTCCCTGTATCTCTCTCTGTATCTCTCTCTGTATCTCCCTGTATCTCTCTCTGTATCTCCCTGTATCTCTCTCTGTATATCCCTGTATCTCTCTCTGTATCTCCCTGTATCTCTCTCTGTATATCCCTGTATCTCTCTCTGTATCTCCCTGTATCTCTCTGTCTACCTCCCTGTATCTCTCTCTGTATCTCTCTCTGTATCTCCCTGTATCTCTCTCTGTATCTCCCTGTATCTCTCTCTGTATCTCCCTGTATCTCTCTCTGTATCTCCCTGTATCTCTCTCTGTATCTCCCTGTATCTCTCTCTGTATCTCCCTGTATCTCTCTCTGTATCTCCCTGTATCTCTCTCTGTATCTCCCTGTATCTCTCTCTGTATCTCCCTGTATCTCTCTGTCTACCTCCCTGTATATCTAAATCAAATGTATTTGTAAAGGCCAAAATCACAAGGTAATGTCCCCATGGGCTGGACAAGTCTTCTTTAAACAAGTCAAGAAGAAACATCACAATACAGCAAGAACAAAATCCACCATAAAATCCAAATATGCAACACTCCCAGACATTCTCCAGCGAAGGTAAGGAAAAACTCACAAAAAACCTAGCAATAAGAAACCACCACAGGAGATGTGGAGGAGAGAAACCTTAGAAGGGCCATTCAAAGGGGGATCCCCCAACTTGGATGTTGGTGATAATATAGTGTTGCTATGGATGATCGATGGGTGGAGAATAAAACTGGTGAATAGTTGGTATGTATATATATATACATACGTGTAATAAAACTAGAGCTGGGCCGTTAACGGCGTTAACGTGCTGCGTTAACGCGATACTATTATCGCGCGATAATATAATTAACGCATTAATATTTTTTTTTTTTTTTTTTTTACATTTTTTTTTTATCTTTATTTACCCAGGGTAGGTTCGCTGAGCACAGATGCTCTTTTTCAGGAACGCCCTGCTTCACATTCACACAGTTCCATTCACACCTGGGAGCTGCCCAGTACAACCACAGTTGACACCATTGGCCACTGAGCAACTCCACTGGAGCAGTTGATTTGCATTGGCACCCAACGGGAAAAATATTATAGGCATAAGTAGACATCCCTACATAAAACAAGCTGGTCTGCCTGAGTGACTGGTGGAAGAAGGAGACATAGAGATTGGACTGATTGAGTCAAGCCATGTCACATAGTTCAAGTTTGAAATGCTTCTTTCTGTTTTGCTCCTGAGAGTGTGCTAGATACTGTACTGGTAATATTATTTATTTGTGTACTTGTGTATTTTGTACTTCTGAATAAAACAACTTATTGAACATTATTTTGATATTTCATTACCAATTATCATAGCAAAACTGCTTTTTCAAACAGTCTGTAATGCATTTTGGAAACGGGAGATGGGCTCATGGTGTAATGGGCCACCTGGCCTGAGAAACATAAGGAGGAAAGAAAAAGTAAGGACTTACTTCTGGTCATTATTTGTGTAGAACACACATATTTTGAATGCCTTCTGCAGTTTTTTATTTATTTTTTTTAGCCATTTTAATCTAGATTAATCTAGATTAAATCCAGGATTGCAGATAGATTAATCTAGATTAAAAAAAATTATCTATGCCCACCTCTAAATAAAACACATATATGTACAGTAGCAACTGGGGTACATAAGAAAATGTTTGAAAGATTTAAATATAATAGAGCTAAGAACAACAACAACAGAAACAAAACAAAAAGCATAGGGAAACGAGTGCTAGTATGTCTAAATGTCAAGGCTCGGAGCTCAAAATATCAGAGTCATATTCCATTTGGATGAATGTTGTGTGTGTTACGAGTGCGCTTTGGTGGCACGATGAATGGAACCCAGTTGCAAATGAAGCACGATCACGAGAGCTTGAACTGAGCAGGCAGGAGACGGCGTTGTGATGATAAACAAGGTTTACTCAAAGACAGAAAACAAAGGAACACGACTGACACACGTACACACAGGTAACATGAAACAATGACCCAGCAAGTGTATGCTGGGCCCACAACACCTAAATACAAACACTAATTAGAGACAGAGGGTGATTGCTGACAGGACACAGGTGTGGTAGACAGAATTAACAGAAGACTGAACACACAGCGGAATAACTATAGTGAATGTACAAACTGAGACATACAAGACTAAAACACATTTACAAGACACAGACAGTAGGGACACAAGTCTAACACAGTGGAAATAATACAGACAACAAAGACAACGAATATACAAAACATAAGTGGAGGCAAATAATGTTCAACAGGTGAGTGAGCTGATGCCAGATCTGCCACATCTGGATCAGTCCACCAGGTGGCAGTGTTGTAGTGTGCAGTGGTGTATTGTTATTGAAGGGGAGTCAAGTTCTGAAGGGGAGTTGTGAAGGTCCGAATCCTGGACCAGCCAAACCGGGAGGAGGGTTGCAGTCTGGTCCAGGAGGACCGGGGGAAGCGTTACAGTGTGTATGTATTCTGCTCGGATCCATTTGAAGTATGGGGGCGACGTAGAGAACATCGCACCACCTTGGCCATCACCACGAGACATCCACCACCTCGGCCATCACCACGAGACATCCACCACCTTGGCCATCACCATGAGACATCCACCACCTTGGTCATCACCATGAGACATCCACCACCTTGATCATCACCACGAGACATCCACCACCTTGGTCATCACCAAGAGACATCCACCACCTTGGCCATAACCACGAGACATCCACCACCTTGGTCATCACCACGAGACATCCACCACCTTGGTCATCACCACGAGACATCCACCACCTTGGTCATAACCACGAGACATCCACCACCTTGATCATCACCACGAGACATCCACCACCTTGGTCATCACCAAGAGACATCCACCACCTTGGCCATAACCACGAGACATCCACCACCTTGATCATCACCACGAGACATCCACCACCTTGGCCATAACCACGAGACATCCACCACCTTGACCATCACCACGAGACATCCACCACCTTGGCCATCACCATGAGACATCCACCACCTTGATCATCACCATGAGACATCCACCACCTTGATCATCACCATGAGACATCCACCACCTTGACCATCACCATGAGACATCCACCACCTTGATCATCACCACGAGACATCCACCACCTTGATCATCACCATGAGACATCCACCACCTTGACCATCACCACAAGACATCCACCACCTTGATCATCACCATGAGACATCCACCACCTTGACCATCACCATGAGACATCCACCACCTTGGCCATCACCACGAGACATCCACCACCTTGATCATCACCATGAGACATCCACCACCTTGATCATCACCACGAGACATCCACCACCTTGATCATCACCACGAGACATCCACCACCTTGGTCATCACCCTGAGACATCCACCACCTTGGTCATCACCACGGGACATCCACCACCTTGGTCATCACCCTGAGACATCCACCACCTTGGTCATCACCATGAGACATCCACCACCTTGGTCATCACCATGAGACATCCACCACCTTGGTCATCACCATGAGACATCCACCACCTTGGTCATCACCCTGAGACATCCACCACCTTGGTCATCACCATGAGACATCCACCACCTTGGTCATCACCCTGAGACATCCACCACCTTGGTCATCACCCTGAGACATCCACCACCTTGGTCATCACCACGAGACATCCACCACCTTGGTCATCACCATGAGACATCCACCACCTTGGTCATCACCATGAGACATCCACCACCTTGGTCATCACCCTGAGACATCCACCACCTTGATCATCACCACGAGACATCCACCACCTTGGTCATCACCACGAGACATCCATCACCTTGATCATCACCACGAGACATCCACCACCTTGGTCATCACCATGAGACATCCACCACCTTGACCATCACCATGAGACATCCACCACCTTGGTCATCACCATGAGACATCCACCACCTTGGTCATCACCCTGAGACATCCACCACCTTGGTCATCACCCTGAGACATCCACCACCTTGGTCATCACCATGAGACATCCACCACCTTGGTCATCACCCTGAGACATCCACCACCTTGGTCATCACCAAGAGACATCCACCACCTTGGCCATAACCACGAGACATCCACCACCTTGATCATCACCACGAGACATCCACCACCTTGGCCATAACCACGAGACATCCACCACCTTGACCATCACCATGAGACATCCACCACCTTGATCATCACCATGAGACATCCACCACCTTGATCATCACCATGAGACATCCACCACCTTGATCATCACCATGAGACATCCACCACCTTGACCATCACCATGAGACATCCACCACCTTGATCATCACCACGAGACATCCACCACCTTGATCATCACCATGAGACATCCACCACCTTGACCATCACCATGAGACATCCACCACCTTGGTCATCACCATGAGACATCCACCACCTTGATCATCACCACGAGACATCCACCACCTTGGTCATCACCCTGAGACATCCACCACCTTGGTCATCACCATGAGACATCCACCACCTTGGTCATCACCCTGAGACATCCACCACCTTGGTCATCACCCTGAGACATCCACCACCTTGGTCATCACCACGAGACATCCACCACCTTGGTCATCACCCTGAGACATCCACCACCTTGGTCATCACCATGAGACATCCACCACCTTGGTCATCACCATGAGACATCCACCACCTTGGTCATCACCATGAGACATCCACCACCTTGGTCATCACCCTGAGACATCCACCACCTTGGTCATCACCACGAGACATCCACCACCTTGGTCATCACCCTGAGACATCCACCACCTTGGTCATCACCACAAGACATCCACCACCTTGACCATCACCACAAGACATCCACCACCTTGACCATCACCAAGAGACATCCACTTACAGAGAGACAGGGAGACGGGGACAGGGGTTAGAGAGTTCCCGTGTTTGTAGGGGGCAGACATAGGAGCAATAAATACATGTAATAAGCATATATATGAATAGAATAGAAATACTTAGCCCAGCAATGAAGTAGAGCAGTCATGGTTTAGACGTTGTAGGTCGGACAGAAGACGGTATGAAGCTGATCGGTATGAAGACTACACTCACAGCACACACATCCACACGTACACACTCACTTTAAATAAACACTCACCGTAACACCCACTCTACTCACTTTAGACACTTTAACACACTTTATATTTATTGGTAAAGAGATTTGCACTACAATTCATACCTCATTGCACCTTACCCTAAGTCGTACCTCATCCCATTTATTTTTGTTTACGTACTTTTGACTTTCTATTTCATACTTTTTATCTATTTTATCTAGCACACTCTCAGGAGCTCATACAGAAAAAAGCATTTCATGGAAAAGTATTCTGTATTTTTACTATGACAACTAATGAAGAAACTTGAACTTGATCCAAGACCTCAGTGGTGCTCAATCATAACCAATGTGGGGTAGAACAGTCACTGCAGTCTGTGTAATGACACACTAACACTCCAGTCAATGACTCAGCGAGACAGGGGTTAGAGAGTTCCCCTGTTTGCAGTGGGCAGACATAGGAGCAATAGATACATGTATAGTAAGCATATATACATGCATACATAGTAGCAATATAATCAAATTATATAAGACAAGTATGAAATTAAAGTAGTAAATAGAACTAAGAACTACTACAAGCGCTAGTATACAGGATGAGATACAAGACGATGGCTCAGGGCCAGACAGGAGAACTACTCAAGGCAGAGCAGGTATGGTTTGACATTGTAGGTCGGACAGAAGGCGATATGAAGCTGATCCATGGGACCGGTGGTGCTCATGTCCAGTGTAGCCAAGAGTAAAGACCCTAACCTTGTCAAAACAGCAGTCAAAGTGTCTATTTTCAGCACTACGTTTGCTTACAAATGGTTTTAACCTGTTAACCTCTTTAGCCCGAGCGGTCCATCGGCGGACCGCAAATTACATCACGTCATAAAACAATCTCTCCAGACTGTATGACATAATGTTGCATTTTTTCAATCAAATGTATCCAAGAGTAAAGACCATAATCCTGTCAAAACAGCAGTCATAGTGTATATTTTCAACAACACGTTTGTTTACCAATAGGGTAAAGTGTTATTAGTGAGATTTTAGTTTATGGAATGTGTTTATAATTTAGCAAATATCCACCATTTTGAATTCGCTAAACGTCGCCAGTTGTATTCATATGAGGAGAGGGCATACAGAGCTCTCAATGAGCATTGACATTTCGAAAAACTACAGTACCCAGCAAATTACTTGGGTATGATTTTTTCTGTTTGGGATTCTCTACCACAAAACTGAACGTTATTGGCATAGATTGGAGCGCAGTTAGTGTGTCTACCTTCTGTGGACATTTAGCAACAATCCGCGTTGCAAACGGATTCAAAATGGCGGAGCCATATCCATTATAAGAATGGAACTGTTGAAATGTTGAGAAACCTGCCCGCCGTTCCCCACCCAGTCCATGGCTGACAGATCCAGTGAGAGAACAAGAACAGGTCCTGAGAGCGGCTGAGAGGAAGTATAGAAAGTCACGCCTCACTGCTGACAGCGACACATATCACAGCCTCTTGTCAACATTCTCCAAAACCATTACTAATGCCAAAGCTTTTTTCTTTCACCATAGGATCGAGGCCTCTGCCAAGAATCTTCGCAAACTGCATGCTACCATGTCCTCCCTCCTCACTCCCCCGCCACCCCCTCCTCCCTCATCTTTCTCTGCCGAAGACTTCGCGATCTTCTTTGAGGAAAAAGTGGACATCCGCAGCTCCTTCTCCCAACCCCCACCCATTCCAAATACTGAATCAAGAACCTCATCCTTCACTCTGTCATCTTTCTCTCCCATTACAGAAGCCGAGACCCTGACACTGGTAACGTCGAACCGTCCGACTACATGCCAGCTGGACCAGCTACCCTCCCCACTCCTCCAGACCATAGCACCGGACATCCTCCCATTCCTAACGGCAACCATCAACTCCTCACTCAACTCAGGGGTGGTCCCCACCTCCCTAAAACAAGCCAGAGTCACGCCGCTCATAAAAAACCAACCCTGAACCCCACCATCATAGGCAACTATCGTCCTGTCTCTCTTCTCTCCTTCCTTTCTAAAACACTTGAACGTGCTGTATCCAACCAACTTACTGCTTATCTCTTACAGAATGACCTCCTAGACCCTAATCAGTCTGGCTTCCGGACTGGCCACTCCACAGAAATGGCCCTCATTGCGGTCACAGAGGCACTTCACTTAGCAAAAGGCCTCTCCTATGTCCTGATTCTCCTAGATCTATCTGCAGCCTTCGATACAGTCAACCATCAGATCCTCCTCGTGGCCCTCGCAGGAATGGGAGTGGCTGGTTCTGCGCTGACATGGCTGACATCATACCTCAATGACCGCTCCTACCAAGTGTCATGGAGAGGGACCCTCTCGGCCACCTGCCCCCTGCGGACGGGTGTCCCCCAGGGCTCGGTCCTAGGACCCCTTCTCTTCTCCCTCTACACTAAATCTCTGGGTAACATTATCACGTTTTATGGCTTCTCGTATCATTGTTATGCCGATGATACTCAATTCTTCCTCTCCTTCCCTCCCTCAGATATCCACGTCTCTGAGCGGATCTCGGCCTGTCTGTCCGACATCTCCGCCTGGATGACGACCAACCACCTCAAACTGAACCTAAGCAAAACAGAATTGCTCCACCTGCCGGCCAAATCCTCCCCCCTGACCGACCTTTCCATCACAGTCGAGAATGCAGCTGTGACCGCGTCCCGACCTTGGTGTTGTCCTCGACGACCAGTTGAACTTCTCTGCTCACATCGCAGCAACAACCAGAACCTGCAGATTCCTCCTGAGCAACGTCAGAAGGATTCGCCCCCTTTTTTTTTTTTTTTTATCTTTTCCCCCCTCCTTTTTCCTCCATTTTTCTCCCATCCCAATGTTAGTCGTTATAATACATCTATTTTATATAGCGCTTTTCCAGGTGCTCAAAGACGCTTCACATGGGCAGGAGAGACAAACTATGGCAAAACAAAAAAACAGAACAAAACAGAACAAAAATAATACATGACAAAATAAAATAAAACCGACAGAATTAGAGGTCAAAAGCAAGATTGAAAAGGTGGGTTTTGAGGGCTGATTTAAAAGATGTCAGGGTGTTTGCATCACGGATATGGCTGGGGAGGGCATTCCAGAGGGGGGGGGGGGGGCAGCAGCAGCAAAGGCCCTGTCGCCCCAGGTCCGGAGCTTGGTCATGGGAGGTGTTAGGAGGTTGGCATCTGCAGACCTAAGGCGACGGGTGGGCGTGTGACGGTGGAGGAGGTCGGACAGGTAGGGAGGGGCAAGGTTGTTGAGCGCTTTAAATGTGATGAGTAGTATTTTAAAATGTATCCTGTATTTGATTGGAAGCCAGTGGAGGTCGTGGAGGACAGGGGTGATGTGATCAGAGCGACGGGTGGAGGTGAGCATGCGGGCAGCAGACTTTTGGACATATTGGAGTTTATTGAGAATAGTGTTTGGTGAGCCGTAGAGGATGCTGTTGCAGTAATCTAGTCTTGATGATATGAATGCATGAACCAGTGTTTCAGCAGCGGAGAGTGATAGGGAGGGGTGAAGACGAGCAATGTTCCGGAGGTGATAGAAGGCAGATTTGGTTATGTGGTTCACATGCGGGAGGAAAGAAAGGGTGGAGTCCAGGATGATGCCAAGGTTACGGACGTGAGTGGAGGGGGTGACAATGGTACCATCAATATTTTGGGTGAAATCCTGGGTGTGGCTGGTGAGGGATTTTGGACCGATAATGATGATTTCTGATTTATTGCAGTTTAATTTGAGAAAGTTATTTTGCATCCATGTTTTGATGTCTGTGAGGCAGGTGCTGAGGGTGGAGAGAGTGGCTGGAGTGATAGTCTTGGTGGAGAGGTAGAGCTGAGTGTCGTCTGCATAACAGTGAAAACGCAGGCCATGTTGGCGGAGAATCAGACCAAGTGGAAGGATGTAGAGGATGAAGAGCAGGGGACCAAGTACTGAGCCTTGGGGGACACCATGAGTGATGGGGGCAGTGGGGGATTTGCAGTTGTTGATAGAGATGAATTGGTGCCTGTGTGAGAGATATGATTGGAGCAAGGTGAGGGGGATTCCGGAGATGCCAACGGAGGACTGGAGACGAGTGATGAGGATGGGGTGACTGATGGTGTCAAAAGCAGCGCTGAGGTCTAGGAGAATGAGGATGGAGAGGGAACCAGAGTCGGCAGAGAGGAGTATGTCGTTGGTGACCTTTAGAAGAGCAGTTTCAGTGCTATGTTTGGTGCGGAATCCGGATTGAAATGTATCATAAAGGTTATTGTTGTCGAGGTAGGATTTTAATTGGGAGGCAATGGCTCGCTCAATTATTTTTGAGAGGAAGGGGAGGTTGGAAATGGGGCGGAAATAATCAAGGGTTTCAGGGTTGAGACCGGGTTTTTTTAGTAGGGGGGTGACAGAAGCAATTTTGAGGGCGGGGGGAAATAGGCCAGTGGTCAGAGAGGTGTTTACAATGGAGGTGATTAGGGGAGAAAGGGCAGGGAGACAAGCCTTGACTAGGATGGAGGGGATAGGGTCCAGGATGCAGGTAGAAGTTTTCATTGTAGAGAGAATGGAGGATAAGTCCGAAGCGGTGATTTCAGTGAAGGATGTAAAAGGTGGGTTGGGCGGTGGAGAGGGGGTTGAATCCGGAGGGGAGATAGTGTTGGCGGAGGCAATTGTTAGTTGGGTGTGGATTTTGTCAATTTTTGTTTGGAGATGTGACAGATAGGAGACACATTTACTGACAGTGAAGGAACAGGAGATTGTGTCAGAGGGTTTAAGAAGTGTGTTGATGGTGGAAAACAGAGTCCTGGGCCCTCATGCATCAACGTGTTCTACGCACAGATCTGTGCTTACCCTGTGCGTACGATCATTTCTAAGCAAAGAGTGGGATTCATCAACTTCAACTTGAACTTGACTTCGTGCTTACATCTACGCACAGGTCAGACCTGGCGTACCTAGCTCCCAGTGGTAGAATATATTATTACAACAAGGAAATGAGCTTCTGTGCATAATAACACCGGCATGTTCTGTACGAACCGTAGTTCATTATAGTTCATTGTAGAATAGCAACAGTAGTGTAATTATGGTCAAAACCCTATAAATAGCATTTGGAATAATAGATCTTTCTCTCAGAATGAATGCAGCATGGTTTATATAGCGTTATCGGAATATACGGGGTGTAGGCTACTGACTGACTGCGCTCCGCGTAGCTTGATTGATTGATTGATTGAAAAGTTTATTAACAGATTGCAGAATGGGTACAGTACAGTACAGCTCAGTACATACAATTGTTAATTGGGGATGCAGACCAACTTTCGTCTTGTTTACATCAGGGTCCCCCATTTTCAATTCATCATAAATCATAAAGCTCAACTCGTTATTATTCTGCGCAGACCGCAGAAACACGGGAACGTTTTGATTATATTTAAAAGGCTTTACGTTAAACGAAACAAGTGGAACTTCGAAGCTGTAAGCAGAATACAAGTCATATTAATATAGTGTTCTTCCCCCTTTTTACTGTATAAGAAAGAATAGAAAACGCATTGCAATGACACTATAGTGGACAGACTATGTACATGATGGGATTCAAGTTCATGTATTGAAAGGCAGGCTATCATACATGCAGTGAGATTCATTGTTCTTGTATATGCTCTCGTATTATATTGTTTATATAGGCTACCCAATACTGACATCAAAATAGATTGTAGTATGCCTCTAGAAATCATATGCAGCAGGTAGAAAATTGACGGGAGATCCATCGCGATTTGGAATAAAATTGAGGAGAACTTTAATCCCTGGGGTATTAATCAAACAACACGGGAAAAGGCAGTCATATTCCAGCGCGGTCTTTATTAGCCGACAACAAAATAGATGCATCTAAAAATCATATAGCCAATCGAACACAACTAATAAAGGCATTCATATTACAAGCACGGTTATAATGACACACAACCAACGCCAAACAGTGGTCAACGAACGGTCTTTATTAGTATTTTGAGCTGTCCAGGCAGAATTGCAGCAATGGTCTTAGGGAGCCGTTGATATCTGACATCACCGTTTACAAATCCGCCTTTTATTTATCCCACAATACGCGATAGTGTCTTCTTGGTTCGACAGCAGTGAATTCTCCGTGGAGTTTCTCAGGGTTCCGCTCGGGTCCGTCCATTATTTCACATCCCATGGGGGGTGTTTCCTCATTTTCATGACCATATATGGATAATCATGCACGAGCATTGACGGTAGAACAAAGTGGTATTCATCAACACGGAGGACCATAGAGCCTGCGTACGCACGTGTGATGAATGCCGACTTCCCTGTGCGTGCGCTAGTTCTACATTCCGTGCTTACGTGTGGAAGTAGGTCAAGTTCTACGTCCACATTGATGCTTGAGGGCCCTGGGGTTGTTATGCCAATTCCCAATCCCCTTCCTGGTCGCTGCGCACCTACCCCCTACGGTCGGTCTGGGAGAGTGGAGACTATCACATGCTTCCTCCAACACATGTGTAGCCAATCAACCGCTTCTTTTCACCTGGCAGCGCGGACTCTCACTGAGAGGGTGAAGGATCACACTACCCCCCTTAGATCCTTTCCTCGCTGAGCAGGCACCCCGACCGAACTGTAGTAGTCGCTGTTTACAATGACCAGGACCCACCCACCAGCTTTCCCACCCCCTAACACTGCCAATTGTGTTAGTATGAACGACCAGCCAAGCTGGTAGCAATGCCGAGAGCTGGGCTCGAACCCAGCATCTCCTGCACTAGTGGCGAGCGCCTTGCCCACTGCGCCACTTAGCCGCCCTAGGATCCGCCCCTTCCTGACAAAAGAAGCCACCCAACTCCTCGTCCAATCAACAGTCATCTCCCGCCTCGACTACTGCAACGCACTGCTATCTGGCCTCCCGGCCACTGCCACCAAGCCTCTTCAACTCATTCAGAACGCAGTGGCCCGCCTGATCTCAAACCTACCAAAGTCGGCCCATGTCACCCCACTTCTTAGGGACCTGCGCTTGCACAGAAGTCGCCTATTCTCAGTCCTTGCACCACAATGGTGTAATGAACTACACTACCCACCCCAGTTAGGACAGCCGAAAACCGTCAAATATTTCGCCGTCGACTAAAGACGCACTTCTTCAACCATTATCTAAAAAAAAAAAGAAAAAAAATACCTAACCCTAACTAACCCTACTGTCATGCACATGTCCTAATAAACTAACCTACACTGTAACACGCAACACTTTGATGAACATTGTTACTCAGCTGATAGAGTTGTACCCTTCCTGATGACTTGTCGTACAGAACTTGCAAGTCGCTTTGGATAAAAGCGTCAGCTAAATGACTAAATGTAAATGTAAATGTAAACTGTACATACAGTAGATTTCATTCTCGGTTCTTCCTGCATGTCTGGAGAACCGTGAATGAAATCTACTTTATGTACAGGAAAGGTCTGCCATGTTGTCTGTGGGCTCCCATTATACAGCCCAGGTGGGTCTCTATGATCTCATCACACACCGATGGAAGACTAGCAGAGAGCTCAGGAAGGCACCTTGGGGGCAGCTATCAGCCAATCTGCAGGTCCCCTCCCGACACAATCGTTTGTCCATAGCTGGGCCCAATCACATATCAATTGGTCAATAATGTCCAAAAAATTTCTGGGCACAGTTGTGGAAGAGACATCCTGCAACACAAGCGGTTCATAGTAGCATCTCAGTTATGCAATACAAGATACAAGATACTTTAATGCCACACAACGATGGTTGGTGGTAATTGTTTGCGGTACCGTTTGTTAAGCACATCAACATGAAACATCAGACATCAAACGCCCCCCTCCCACCTCCCAATCCCCACAATAAATACATATATACATAAATACATACAGGACAGTCACATGTAACAGTGTCAGTCAGTGACGGATGCTTGCCCGTCTGTGCAAAGGGGGGCGGGCCAGGGTGTTCAGTGTTCGGACTGCTGTGGGGAAAAAGCTGTTTGTGAAGCGTGTGTGTCTGGTTGAAATGGACCTGTAGCGACCTGAGGGCATGCGCTGGAATAAGTGGTGTGCTGGGTGGGAGGGATCGTTGACTATTTCACCAGAGCGGGTGACTGCGTGGAGGATGCAGTCCAGAGGGGTAAGGGGGCAGCCAATTATTTTGGAGGCTGTCTTGGTGATGCGTAAGCCACAGCATTATGTAACGTTACTCCAACGGTACTGGTAATCCAATAGGACATATTCCACAGCCTCAGATATACTGGTGCATTCCACAGGGGGAGCCCTGTCCTGTCACCCTGTGGCATTGTATTACCCTGGTGGCCATGATTGATGTTTTTCAGAAATCACAATTTCCTCTTTTTTTTAATACATTTTTTAAGCATTACCTTCTCACACAAAATCCTGACATTTTGCACCAAATAAGAAGCTGCCAGACATGTCCACCTCCACCATAGACTAATATGATCTAGTCAAACATTTGGCAGTAATATGTTGCGTCGATATGGTCTGCCAATATGGACACCATACCAAGCTAGTGGACAGACTTAACAAATAGGTTTACACGTCATACTATATTTGGAAATGGTACTTTGACAAACTACTTTGCTGATTAAGAGAGAAAGTTTGAGCTGAAAATAATTTCAGCTAAATGCCAACTAAGACTAGACTATGAATCAATCAAGCCCAGCTGTCTGGCTGTAGAATTAATAATGTCCCTTAGAAAGCATTGCCTTTCCCCCTGAAGTCTGTGGCAGAATATCCTTAAAATATTACCCATAGTACAACACTGTTATGACAAAAACAACAACAACATTTCCTACTGTATTGATCATGCTCACAGAGACATTGGTCCTCATTCTGTTAGGGTTTGACACCGACCCCAAACGCAACGACACAAGAGAGTAAGATTCAGAGTTGCCAAAAACAAGGGCTTGTTTATTAAGACTAAATAAACAGCACAGACTTGGAAGAGTTCAAACAAAGAATGGAATACAAGCAAGGATGCATGTTGCTGCTCTGCAGCTTCTCCCGGGATGGTAGTCAGGGGAAGCAGACGCTGACGTCAGAGCCGCTCTGCAGACTTCTCTCGGCAGAATCTCCGAGGTGGTTGCGGGACCGAGAGAGAGAGAGGGAGCGAGTTAACTCAGAGTGCAGGTGGAACAGAGCAGGTGAACAGGAGAGGTGACTTGTACCCGAAAACAGAGTTATCCAAGTGACTGAATCTTCGGTGTAAATACACACTGTGAGTAACGTTCCAAACACAATCCCAAGTGATAGATATCTTCGGTGCAAAATAAACACTGTGAGCGAAGTCCCAAAATACAATTCCAATGTGATAATATCTTCGGTGTGTAAACACACAGTGGGAGATGTTAGGCCAAAATATTATCCCAATGAAACAATCCAAAAAAGGCTAAATGCTGGGTGAGTGACTGTCTGATAAAAAGCTGGAAATCTTCAGTGTTATATAAACACACGAAAAACGGAATTGGATCAAAGACAGTCATAAAAAACTCACCCAGGCGTTGTGCGTAAAGAGCGTTGGAACAGAACGGAGCGAGCGCGTCGCCACGGGGAAAGGATGTCCAAGAGGAATGCTTCTTGAATATCCTGGAGGCAAAGCACAGGGAAACAACAGCAGGCAGCAGGAACGGCGAATGCAACTGAAATATCAAAACGATCCAACAAAACTTGAATGGGGAAACGGGGTATAAATAATACGGGAAAGCTTAATTGACAAGCAGTGACAGCTGAGGGAAGTGATTGATAAGCGTGTGGACGGGGGAGAACCAATCAACGACGTCTCTGGGAAGAAGCGTGTGAATAGGGGAATGAAATGATTAACAGAAAACAAATGGAACCAGAGCGAGTAGGCTTAAAGGAACAGAGCGAGTAAGTGAGCAAAGGACAAAACCTCACAGTACCCCCCCCTCCACGGGAGCCACCCGGCGACCAGGCCGACCCGGCTCGTCAGGATGGGCACGATGGAAGTCAGTGATCAAGCCGGGATCCACGATGAGCTGCCGGGAGACCCAGCTACGCTCCTCAGGGCCGTAACCCTCCCAGTCCACCAGGTATTGGAACCCCCGGCCCCGCCGACGAACGCCCATCAACCGGCGGACCTGCCACTGGGGGTGACCATCCACCAACACGGGAGGCGGAGGATCAGGAGCTGGAGGCATAAGGGGACTGAAGGAGACGGGCTTAACCCGGGAGACATGGAACACAGGGTGAATGTGCATGGACGCAGGAAGTTTCAGGCGTAGGGCCGCCGGACTGAGTACCTTCAGGACCTCGAAAGGTCCGACGAAACGGGGGTTGAGTTTCTTGGCCGAGGACCGAAGCGGGAGGTCCTTTGCGGAGAGCCACACCCTCTGCCCAGGGAGGTAAGTCGGCGCAGGAACCCGGCGCCGGTCGGCACCACGACAGGCGCGCTCAGATGTCCGGAGCAGCGCGGTCCTGGTGATCTCCCAAACTCGTCGGCAGCGGTCGAGGTGGTCCTGCACGGAGGGAACTGCCACTTCCGCCTCTTGTGCGGGGAAAAGAGGGGGTTGGTAGCCCAGGGAAACCTCAAATGGTGAGAGGCCGGTGGCGGAACTGACCATTGAATTGATGGAGTATTCAACCCAGGGAAGGAAACGGCTCCAGGATGCCGGTCTCTCGGCTGCCACACACTGAAGAGCAGACTCCACGCTCTGGTTCATCCTCTCCGTCTGTCCGTTAGTCTGGGGATGATAACCAGAGGAAAGACTGACCGTCGCCCCCAATCCCTTGCAAAAGGCCCGCCATACCTGGGAGGTGAACTGGGGCCCCCGGTCAGAGACGATGTCCTGGGGAAACCCATGAAGGCGGAACACGTGGTGAGTCAGGAGGTCCGCCGTCTCGGCCGCCGAGGGAAGCTTGGAAAGGGCCACGAGGTGAACCCCCTTGCTGAATCGATCCACCACGGTCAGAAGGCAAGTGTTCCCCTGGGAGGAGGGAAGACCTGTGACGAAGTCTAGCGCCACATGTGACCAAGGACGGCTTGGAACGGGAAGTGGCTGTAAGAGCCCGGAGGGTGCCTGGTGTGAGGCCTTGCTGCGGGCACAGACCGCGCAGGCCAATACGAACTCCTTGACGTCGTTCCGCATGGTGGGCCACCAGAAACGACGAGCCAGGAAGGAGAACGTGCGATGGACGCCAGGGTGGCAGGCGAACCGGCTGGTATGGCCCCAAAGCAGTACCCGGGACCGGACAGAGTCGGGGACGAAGAGACGATGAATAGGAACGTTGCTTGGCGCACGCTGGAAGCGTAGGGCACGTCTAACCACACCCTCGATGCCCAAGGTGATGGCTCCAACCACTCGGGCCTCCGGGAGGATGGGAGTAGGGTCCTCAGAGGGTGGAGCCCCCTTGGAGTGTAACCGGGACAGGGAGTCGGCCTTCGTGTTACGGGAACCGGGGCGGAAGGTCAGCGAGAAGTCGAACCGACTGAGGAAACTGGCCCATCTCGCCTGCCGACCGTTGAGGCGCCTGGAAGCGCGGATGAACGTCAGGTTCTTGTGGTCCGTCCAGATGGTAAAAGGCTCCTCGGCTCCCTCTAGCCAATGACGCCACTCCTCCAACGCAGCCACGACCGCCAGCAGCTCCCGATTGCCGGTGTCGTAGTTCCTCTCGGCAGGGAGGAAACGACGCGAGTAGAAGGCGCAAGGATGTACCTTCTGGTCCGAAAGAGAACGTTGGGATAGGACAGCGCCCAGTCCAGTATCCGAGGCGTCCACCTCCACAATGAACTGTCTCTTGGGGTCAGGGTGGAGCAGGATAGGGGCGGAAGTGAACCTCTTCTTGAGGGAGCGGAACGCAGCACATGCCGCTGGGGACCAGTCGAATGGCAGAGCGGGGGAGGTCAGCTTGGTAAGTGGCTCCGCCACTTGACTGTAGTTCCGGATGAACCTTCGGTAGAAGTTGGCGAACCCGAGGAAACTCTGTAACTCCTTCCGAGTGGTGGGTTCAGGCCAATCCTCCACAGCTTGGATCTTGCGAGGATCCGCTCGGGTCAAGCCCTTCTCAACGATGAAGCCCAGGTAGTCGACGGAGTCGGAGTGGAAACGGCACTTCTCAGCCTTGACGAAGAGCCGATTGTGGAGGAGGCGCTCCAGCACACGGCGGACATGCTGGATGTGTTCCTCGAGGGTCCTGGAGAAGATGAGGATGTCGTCCAGGTACACCACCACGAACACCTCCAGCATGTCACGAAGGACGTCGTTCATGAGTGCCTGGAATACCGCCGGGGCGTTGGTGAGGCCGAACGGCATCACTAGGTACTCGTAGTGGCCCCTGGGGGTCTTGAAGGCGGTCTTCCACTCATCGCCCTCACGGATACGGACAAGATGGTAGGCACTCCGGAGGTCCAGCTTGGTGAAGACGGAGGCCTGGGTCAGTGGCTCGAAGGTGGAGTTCATGAGAGGTAGCGGGTACTTGTTCTTGATGGTGATCTCGTTGAGCTGGCGATAGTCGATGCAGGGTCGCAGGTCCCCATCCTTCTTACCAACAAAGAAGAAACCGGCCGCCACCGGGGAGGAGGAAGGCCGAATGAGTCCTGCTTCCAATGACTCAGAGATGTAGAGATCCATCGCCTTCTTCTCCGGAACGGTCAGACTGTAGAGGCGGCTGCCGGGAAGGGGAGCCCCTTGGCGGAGGTCGATGGCGCAGTCATAGGGGCGGTGAGGTGGAAGGGCCTGAGCCCTGGATTTACTGAAAACCTCCAAGAGGTCGTGGTACTCGGGAGGTATGGACGAGAGGTCCGGAGGCGACTCACCAGCGGGCCTCCGGGGCGGGGGACAGGACGCCGCCTGCAGACACAGGGCGTGACAGGAGGAGCTCCAGCCCTTGATGGTACCGGAGGACCAGGCGATGTGGGGCTTGTGCAGCGCGAGCCAGGGTCTACCCAGGACCACCGGGACAAGGGGGGATTGGGTGATGAGGAACTGGATTCTCTCGACGTGGTTCCCAGCGATGGTCAGCACGACTGGGCCGGTGCGTTGAGAGATGTCGGCCAGGCGGTGTTGGTCCAACGAAAAGATCTCCAAGGGCCTCACAAGGTCCTCAAGTGGGATGTTGGCTCGGGTAGCAAACTCGAAGTCGAGGAAATTCTCGTCTGCCCCAGAGTCGATGAGGGCCTCCACCGTGGCTCGTTGGTCCCCCCAGGCCAGGGTGACGCTCATCAGATGGTCAGGTGGTGCGCGGCTCTGGGAATGGGAAAAACGGCTCACCAGGATTTCCGGGGGTCTCGGCGAGCCTGATCTTTTGGCCGGGTGGGGCAGTCGGCGATTCGGTGTCCCTCCCTTCCGCAGTAGAGGCAGAGACCGGACCTGAGCCTTGCCTCACGCTCCGCCTGGCTCAGATGAGAGCGTCCCAGCTGCATGGGTTCCTCCTCGCGAACCGAACGGGAGGACCCGCTACCACCAGTTGTGTTGAGGACAGGGCGTCCAGGAGTGACGTCATGCGTCCGGGGAATCCGGGGTACCTCAGGAGGTAACAGTCGGGTCCTCTCGCGCCTTCTCTCCTGGAGGCGTCCGTCGATGCGGATGACGAGGCTAAACAGGTCCTCGAGGGAGTCGGGCACCTCCCGGGTAGCGAGCTGGTCCCGGACTGCGTCACTGAGCCCCCTCAAGAAGGTTAGGCGAAGTGCAGGGTCGTTCCATCCACTCTCCACCGCCGCCAGTCGAAACTCCAGGACGTAGTCAGTTACCCTGCCGCTCCCCTGTCGGAAGGTCCCCAACCGGGCTCCAGGGTCCAGACCTCAGGCTGGATGGTGGAACACTCTGCGGAGCTCCGCCACGAAGTCTGGATAGGAGAAAACAAAATCTGCATCCATTGCCCAGGAGGAAGTGACCCACTGGGCAGCATGGCCTGAAAGCAAGTTCGTCATATAGGCCACTTGGGACCCTCTAGCAGTAAAACGGCTTGGTTGATGACGGAAAACCAACTCACATTGCATGATGAATGTGGCACACTCCTCGGGATTGCCGTCGAACAGCCGTGGGACGGAGAGACGGGGTTCCCGAGGTGCGGGATCAGCTGGGGCTGCGGGGAATGCTCCTGAAGGATGTGAGGGAAGTAAAGAATTAACGGTGTCGCTCAGCGAGTGAAGCTGAACGAGAATACCAGATTGTTGTCCCGCCAGAGCGGCCAGTGACCCTTGAATAGGCAGGACCTGTTCCCTGAGATCCTGCACCGCAGCCGCAGCCCTCTCTAGTTGGTGGCTGTGATCCTTGGTCAACTCGATTTGATTAGCAAGTGCGGTTCTGACCCTCTCTGTGTCGGCTGGGGTCGTCATTTTGGTTGGATCGTAATGTTAGGGTTTGACACCGACCCCAAACGCAACGACACAAGAGAGTAGGATTCAGAGTTGCGAGTTAAGACTAAATAAACAGCACAGACTTGGAAGAGTTCAAACAAAGAATGGAATACAAGCAAGGATGAATGTTGCTGCTCTGCAGCTTCTCCCGGGATGGTAGTCAGGGGAAGCAGACGCTGACGTCAGAGCCGCTCTGCAGACTTCTCTCGGCAGAATCTCCGAGGTGGTTGCGGGACCGAGAGAGAGAGAGGGAGCGAGTTAACTCAGAGTGCAGGTGGAACAGAGCAGGTGAACAGGAGAGGTGACTTGTACCCGAAAACAGAGTTATCCAAGTGACTGAATCTTCGGTGTAAATACACACTGTGAGTAACGTTCCAAACACAATCCCAAGTGATAGATATCTTCGGTGCAAAATAAACACTGTGAGCGAAGTCCCAAAATACAATTCCAATGTGATAATATCTTCGGTGTGTAAACACACAGTGGGAGATGTTAGGCCAAAATATTATCCCAATGAAACAATCCAAAAAAGGCTAAACGCTGGGTGAGTGACTGTCTGATAAAAAGCTGGAAATCTTCAGTGTTATATAAACACACGAAAAACGGAATTGGATCAAAGACAGTCATAAAAAACTCACCCAGGCGTTGTGCGTAAAGAGCGTTGGAACAGAACGGAGCGAGCGCGTCGCCACGGGGAAAGGATGTCCAAGAGGAATGCTTCTTGAATATCCTGGAGGCAAAGCACAGGGAAACAACAGCAGGCAGCAGGAACGGCGAATGCAACTGAAATATCAAAACGATCCAACAAAACTTGAATGGGGAAACGGGGTATAAATAATACGGGAAAGCTTAATTGACAAGCAGTGACAGCTGAGGGAAGTGATTGATAAGCGTGTGGACGGGGGAGAACCAATCAACGACGTCTCTGGGAAGAAGCGTGTGAATAGGGGAATGAAATGATTAACAGAAAACAAATGGAACCAGAGCGAGTAGGCTTAAAGGAACAGAGCGAGTAAGTGAGCAAAGGACAAAACCTCACACATTCTTGAACGGACATACGTAAAACGCATTCCTTCGTAACTCGATTTACGTACTTATTCGGCATTCTCGAATGGCTTTGTATAATATAGCATTGTATAGCAGTGTACATAAAGACCCAGTGCCTCATCCGTAGCTAACAGTGTATTGCACTACCACAGGACCTAGCATGTCCTACCATGCTCTGTAAAAACTCATGTACATATACCGATATGCCCTACTTTGATTACTTGTATTATTGCACAATGTCGTTCTATTGGATGCTTATTATATTATTATTATTGTATTATGCACAATCGTTGCGGGCAAGAACCCCCGCATTTCATTGTATACTTGTATGCCGTGACAAATAAAACTCTTGACTTGACTTGACTTGTATTGTAAATTCTTCGTAGGATTTAAGGACTTACATAGTCGTAAATTGGACAGACTGGTGTGCGCCCTTGTTCTCAACATCTTTCTCTGGGACAAGTCATTGGGGATTGCCAATACTACAGACATCCGTGGAATTAAATAATTATAATGATAATTAATACGACAATATTTGTATCATTAATAACTATGTTTTGCATTCATAGTCCTGACTCAATGAGGCATTGTGAGCATTACACACACACACTGCACATGAAATAAATAAGAACTAAACCGATCGCCGTGGATATAGCTACTGTATAGTGGAATATACTGTATTAATATGCCATATACTGTCTTCTTCTCTATGATATAATTGATTGTTGGTTTGATGTATTTCTATTGCTAAACGAAATAACGGCTTAGTGAGGCAGCCTCAGCGCACAGCACACACACACGTACTGTATACGTGCAAAATGAATAGTTCCAGCAAAGTAAGCTTCTATTATTCTAATGCCTTGTTTTATTAGGTATTATAGTAGTAAGTCCTACTATAGAACATGACATATTATGGGCGGCCGGGTAGCGCAGCGGACTAAGCGTCTGTCTACCAACGCAGAGACAGTGGGATCGAATCCAGCTGCCGCGGTACCTCCAGCTTGGTCGGCCGTCCATACTAACACAATTGGCAGTGTCAGCGGGTGGGAAAGCCGGTGGGGTGTGTGTCCTGGTCGTTGTAAACAGCGACTCCTACAGTTCGGTCGGGGCGCCTGCACAGCGAGGGAAAGACCTGGGGGAGGTAGTGTGATCCTTCCACACGTTACACTTTCCCAGTGAGAGTCCGCGCTGCCAGGTGAAAAGAAGCGGTGGGCTGGCTACACATGTGTTGGAGGAAGCATGTGATAAAAAGTTATTCTGCCTTCCGCATCACCATCACGTTTAGCTACAATAATTACACCTCTTGATTTTTTTGCTAAATGAGGAGGAAGCCAGCAGGATTAAGCCGGTTTATGACTTTTTGCAAAAGATGGGATTCTTGACAAAATGCCAAGTCTACCTTCTTCCTCCCCAGAAAATCGAACCAGCTCACTCGTTTGTGAGGAATATTCAGCCCCCGCACATTAAAGGAAAGAAAAGTTAAATGATTCATGTAGGACAGGGGTAGGCAACCCTAGGCACGCGTGCCTGCATAGGCACGCGGGGGCATTTTCATAGGCACAGGGGGCAACATAAAAAAAAAAAAAAGTATAATTCTTTTTAATTTTTTTTTTTGCTTTGAAATATTATAGTGAAATATTTTGCACTGTTGTCGCATTTATCTTGTTGAAATCCTCCCACAGGTTCTTTTTACTACCACATATTTAATTGAGACCCTTTATTTGTTTATTATTTCAATTTAGCTGGAAATACATTGCTACATCATTCAGTAACATTTGCAGAGCCTTATAACAAAAACATTATTACAATCACCATTGTGACCAGTGGGATTAATCAACACATTTTATTATTTATTTTTCTATTTCATTGAACATTGCACATTTTTACTCAAAATGTGAGTATTACCAAGTCAACTTGTGTTCTTAAAACAATGACAATAAACATAGTTTTATTAGGTTGAAATAATGTGGTTGTGTACTTTTTTTTCTGTTAACTTATTATGGTTTGAAAACTGAAAACTCAATAACTGAACTCAATATTTTTAACTTATTATTATTATTTTTTTTACAGTGTAGTCTTGCGATCAATCAAAACTTATTTACACGATATACCTCACATTCACCCTCCATTCACATCCTGGTGTTCTCCTGGTGTTCTCCATTAGGCCTGTAGGTGGAGCTATGACAGCACACGTACAGTACACACACCGATGGTGTGTGATGTGTCCAAAAATTTATGGGCAAATGTGAGTGAAATGGTCGCACTGTATCCAGCTGTTTGTCTGCATTGCATTCCCCCCCCCCCAACTCAGATTTAGGGTTGATACAACCATCATAATAATATTGTTAATAATAACAATAACAATAATGATGTAATAATGTAAAAATTATCATTAAAAAGACCTGATTATGAGAGAAAAAAAATTACGATGCATGGAATATTGTTGAGGCACACTAGTTACAACTATATTTCAAACAGGCACTCCATGTCAAAAAGGTTGCTGACCCCTGATGTAGGAAATTGTAACATAAGACACAATACCACAAAATAAATAAATAACGTGCTACTGTTAGAGTATAGAGAAGTCCCGTCCCACCCCCCGCCCCAACATAAGCCCCACATATAACAAGTACACACAAACAACCGTGACGTCGCCCCCTATATGCAAATTAAATACAAAATTGAATGACCCTCACTTAACCACCCATCACCCCAAAAAGGTTGGCAAAATAAATCCGGACCTGTCCCACCCTCCAAAAACATTGATAGAGAAAGTAACTACTGTGCTCCCCTCCCTCCTATGCGTAGTTGCGTACACCTATGGTCAATCAGCCCCCCCCCCAATTACTCTACTAAAGGAGGAAAAAGAAAACAATTTAATGAGCGGGGTGGAAGTCATAGAAAAATATTATGAATACACAAATAAAAAGTCACCATCCCAAAATAAGTCTTACCCCCCTCAAGATCTTTAGGAATCAAACGCGCTCCTCTGGGCCAAGGAAGCATTCTGCCTTGGCAACATCTCCGAAAAAGTGATGATTATGATGACCCTGCATGAGTTTAATAGTCGCTGGGTAGATAAGGAAAGCCATAAATCCGGCTTTGCACGCCCGGTCCATCACCGCATAGCAGGGCTTGAGTCTCTCCCGGGTATACGCACTGAAGTCGGGAGTGATCCGGATCTGTTGGCCAGTGATCTCCAGCGCGGTGCTTTCCTTGATGCCTCCAGGATTAGGTCTCAATCCGTAGATCTCAGGAGCTTTAACAACAGGATTCTCGGCTTGGAGTCATTGCGGGGTCGGCCTATCATTATTTCCAGGTTGGGGATCTGAATGGTGAGAAAGGTCCGAGGATTCTCCCCTTCGGTCTTCTCTTTTAAATCTTTCAACTGTATACATTTCTTCTCCCCTGTCCTCTAGAATAGACAATCTTATCTCCAATTGATCAACTTTCTCTTTGGAATTGACGGCAGTTTGTTCCATTATTGAAACTCTAGCATCCAAAGCGATAACATCCGTCTTGATCTTTTTCGAGTCCTTGTTTATTTTATGTAATTGCGACTCTAAGCGGTCGAAGCTCTCATGAGAATTTTGTTCAGCAATAGCGAAATGTTTGGTCCATGTAATCGGCCCACGCAGGTTTCTAAATGTTTGGTCCATGTAATCGGCCCACGCAGGTTTCTAAATGTTTGGTCCATGTAATCGGCCCACGCAGGTTTCTAAATGTTTGGTCCATGTAATCGGCCCACACAGGTTTCTAAATGTTTGGTCCATGTAATCGGCCCACACAGGTTTCTAAATGTTTGGTCCATGTAATCGGCCCACGCAGGTTTCTAATGTTTGGTCCATGTAATCGGCCCACACAGGTTTCTAAATGTTTGGTCCATGTAATCGGCCCACGCAGGTTTCTAAATGTTTGGTCCATGTAATCGGCCCACGCAGGTTTCTAAATGTTTGGTCCATGTAATCGGCCCACGCAGGTTTCTAAATGTTTGGTCCATGTAATCGGCCCACGCAGGTTTTTAAATGTTTGGTCCATGTAATCGGCCCACGCAGGTTTCTAATGTTTGGTCCATGTAATCGGCCCACGCAGGTTTCTAATGTTTGTTCCATGTAATCGGCCCACGCAGGTTTCTAAATGTTTGGTCCATGTAATCGGCCCACGCAGGTTTCTAATGTATAATAATAATTAATAATAATTTAGGACCTGCTCCGAGGTCATCAATTGGCACACATGCGATGCATGCATGCAATTCGTATCTGCGATTAACCCATCCCGTCGTCCTTCCCCCCCAAGGGCAGCCGGGAGCAGACAGGCGTCAACGTGAGCCGCGCCAGGGGACCAATCCAAGTGCTCCTGTCCGTCTTCGTCAAGGACGCCACAGCGTTAGCGATCTTGTTGTTGTGCATGTTTTTCCATTGGGTTTATCTTATCGGGGGGGAAACCCTTGCGAGCACGGGGAGAACATGCAAACTCCACACAGAAAGGCCTGGGAGATACCCCACCTGGGTAACTGGCATCATGGAAACCTGGTCCCCAAGCGGGAATCGAACCCTGGACCTTCTTGCTGTGAGGCGACAGTGTTAACCACTACACCACCGTGCAGGTTTCTAAATGTTTGGTCCATGTAATCGGCCCACGCAGGTTTCTAATGTTTGGTCCATGTAATCGGCCCACGCAGGTTTCTAATGTTTGTTCCATGTAATCGGCCCATGCAGGTTTCTAAATGTTTGGTCCATGTAATCGGCCCACGCAGGTTTCTAATGTTTGGTCCATGTAATCGGCCCACGCAGGTTTCTAATGTTTGGTCCATGTAATCGGCCCACGCAGGTTTCTAAATGTTTGGTCCATGTAATCGGCCCACGCAGGTTTCTAAATGTTTGGTCCATGTAATCGGCCCACGCAGGTTTCTAAATGTTTGGTCCATGTAATCGGCCCACGCAGGTTTCTAAATGTTTGGTCCATGTAATCGGCCCACGCAGGTTTCTAAATGTTTGGTCCATGTAATCGGCCCACGCAGGTTTCTAATGTTTGGTCCATGTAATCGGCCCACGCAGGTTTCTAATGTTTGGTCCATGTAATCGGCCCACGCAGGTTTCTAATGTTTGTTCCATGTAATCGGCCCATGCAGGTTTCTAAATGTTTGGTCCATGTAATCGGCCCACGCAGGTTTCTAATGTTTGGTCCATGTAATCGGCCCACACAGGTTTCTAATGTTTGGTCCATGTAATCGGCCCACGCAGGTTTCTAATGTTTGGTCCATGTAATCGGCCCACGCAGGTTTCTAAATGTTTGGTCCATGTAATCGGCCCACGCAGGTTTCTAATGTTTGGTCCATGTAATCGGCCGACGCAGGTTTCTAATGTTTGGTCCATGTAATCGGCCCACGCAGGTTTCTAAATGTTTGGTCCATGTAATCGGCCCACGCAGGTTTCTAATGTTTGGTCCATGTAATCGGCCCATGCAGGTTTCTAAATGTTTGGTCCATGTAATCGGCCCACGCAGGTTTCTAAATGTTTGGTCCATGTAATCGGCCCACGCAGGTTTCTAATGTTTGGTCCATGTAATCGGCCCACGCAGGTTTCTAAATGTTTGGTCCATGTAATCGGCCCACGCAGGTTTCTAATGTTTGGTCCATGTAATCGGCCCACGCAGGTTTCTAATGTTTGTTCCATGTAATCGGCCCACGCAGGTTTCTAAATGTTTGGTCCATGTAATCGGCCCACGCAGGTTTCTAAATGTTTGGTCCATGTAATCGGCCCACGCAGGTTTCTAAATGTTTGGTCCATGTAATCGGCCCACGCAGGTTTCTAATGTTTGGTCCATGTAATTGGCCCACGCAGGTTTCTAATGTTTGGTCCATGTAATCGGCCCACGCAGGTTTCTAAATGTTTGGTCCATGTAATCGGCCCACGCAGGTTTCTAATGTTTGGTCCATGTAATCGGCCCACGCAGGTTTCTAATGTTTGGTCCATGTAATCGGCCCACGCAGGTTTCTAATGTTTGGTCCATGTAATCGGCCCACGCAGGTTTCTAATGTTTGGTCCATGTAATCGGCCCACGCAGGTTTCTAAATGTTTGGTCCATGTAATCGGCCCACGCAGGTTTCTAATGTTTGGTCCATGTAATCGGCCCACGCAGGTTTCTAATGTCTGGTCCATGTAATCGGCCCACGCAGGTTTCTAAATGTTTGGTCCATGTAATCGGCCCACGCAGGTTTCTAATGTTTGGTCCATGTAATCGGCCCACGCAGGTTTCTAATGTTTGGTCCATGTAATCGGCCCACGCAGGTTTCTAATGTTTGGTCCATGTAATCGGTCCACGCAGGTTTCTAAATGTTTGGTCCATGTAATCGGTCCACGCAGGTTTCTAAATGTTTGGTCCATGTAATCGGCCCACGCAGGTTTCTAATGTTTGGTCCATGTAATCGGCCCACGCAGGTTTCTAAATGTTTGGTCCATGTAATCGGTCCACGCAGGTTTCTAAATGTTTGGTCCATGTAATCGGCCCACGCAGGTTTCTAATGTTTGGTCCATGTAATCGGCCCACGCAGGTTTCTAAATGTTTGGTCCATGTAATCGGCCCACGCAGGTTTCTAAATGTTTGGTCCATGTAATCGGCCCACGCAGGTTTCTAATTCATAAATTTTTGCTCATGCCTCTTGTCTGCTTTTCAAGATTCAAGATTCAATCGTATTATTTCAAACCACAGTGTTAGTTTGGCTACATTTACCATTGTCCGGCAAAACAACATTTGAAAATAAATGAAATGGGAAAAGAGGAACCCAGCCAGAAACTATACACTGTTTGAAAAGGAGATGGAAGAAGCAAAGCTTATGTTTCCATCCCCCATCAATAACTATATTATATATAATATTATATATACTTCAGCAAGTATATGACACGATTACCAATACATATAATACAATACAATTTGCAAATACTTCAACTACACACAACACAATCACACATGCACACACACACACACGCTAGACTATACTCTCATGTCACCCTTCAAATCATTCTCATACAATACGTTGGTCTTCCTCCCTGGTATATTTTGTGAACACCAGCTTTTGACTTGCCTTTAAACTCTTAAGCCATACTTTTGTTTACAAGGTCAATTTGCATGTTCTTGGTATCTAGGGACATCTAT
The DNA here is from genome assembly GCF_963971535.1 of Notolepis coatsorum. Taxonomy (NCBI): domain Eukaryota; kingdom Metazoa; phylum Chordata; class Actinopteri; order Aulopiformes; family Paralepididae; genus Notolepis; species Notolepis coatsorum. The sequence goes on along the minus strand of NC_140165.1, from coordinate 174,428,953 downwards.
GGATCTCAGGGAATGTATTCACAGCGTCAGAAATATTGTGTCTGTTACTAGGCTTGAGTAAATTGTAATGAACCAACGGATAATATCAATAATATTTTTTGACTGTGAATAACACCATGCTAAAAATGACCAGACATGAGCCACTGAGCTCGTTCAGCACCTTCTTGAGATCAGGTGTACAAAAAATCAAAGCAAATGAATAAAGGGAAGATGATTAAACAGAAGGTTTAAGGTCTGCGCTAGTCTGTGTTTATTATGAAATTACAATTGCGCCAGCTCTCGGCGTTGCTACCAGCTTGGCTGGTCGTTCATACTAACACAATTGGCAGTATTAGGGGTGGGAAGCTGGTGGGTGAGGATCGGACGTTGTGGACAGCGACTCCTACAGGTCGGTTGGTGCGCCTGCACAGCAGAATCAGGAAGTGACGGGGCAGCGCGAGCCTCCCACGTGTTACTCCTCGCCACTGATAGATCGCGCTGTGCAGGTGAAAAGATGCGACGGCTGCCTCCTCGAGTACCGGAGGGGACACGTGATGCAAGGCTTCGTCCACATTGCAGCCGGCCAGTGGGAGGCATGGCCTAACAGCGTTCGAGACAGGGGAGGGGAGAATTGGACAATACGAAATTGGGATGGGAGAAACATAGAAAAATGGGAGAAAAAGTAGATAAAAAAAAGAAATTACAATTGCGCGTCATCGAACGTCCGCGCTCATCTGTGTGTATTATGAAATTACAATTGCGGGTCATTGGAATTTGGATTATTTTAGGTACCCAACCCTAACTACATGGATTCAATACTAAAAACTTGAGGATAGGTTAACACATTATTACATATTCATGATTCTTAGAATTGATTAACATTATTTTCCAAGGCTCTTTTACAAAAGCTGTTCGGTCTGTCTGTGATTAAGTCTGGTAAGAGAAACACTATTATTGAGCATTTACGGGGCCATGAGCATAACACTAAACTTCAACAGAACAAAGACGGAACTGCTTTGAAGTGGGTGCAGAAACCAAAGTGAGTGCTTGGCTTAATATTATCATGGAAAAGAGTTGATGAGTGCAAGAAGGACAGATAGATGGGACTGTATACAGGAGGTAGGGGGGAGAGAGGAGGTAGAGGGGAGATAGAGAGGAGGTAGAGGAGAGAGTGGAGGTAGGAGGGGGAGAGGGGGGTAGAGGGGTGAGAGAAGGTAGAGAGGAGAGAGAAGGTAGAGGAGGTAGAGGGGAGAGAGGAGGTAGAGAATAGAGGAGGTAGAGGGGAGAGAGAAGGTAGAGGAGAGAGAGGAGGTAGAGGAGGTAGAGGGGAGAGAGGAGGTAGAGAATAAAGGAGGTAGAGGGGAGAGAGAAGGTAGAGGAGAGAGAGGAGGTAGAGAGTGGGGAGGTAGAGGGGAGAGAGGAGGTAGAGAGGAGAGAAAGGAGGTAGAGAGAGAGAGGAGGTAGAGGGGAGAGAGGAGGTAGAGGGGAGATAGGAGGTAGAGGAGAGATAGAAGGTAGAGGAGAGAGGAGGTAGAGAGTGGGGAGGTAGAGGGGAGAGAGGAGGTAGAGAGGAGAGAAAGGAGGTAGAGGGGAGAGAGGAGGTAGAGGGGAGAGAGGAAGTAGAGGGGAGAGAGGAGGTAGAGGAGAGAGAGAAGGTAGAGGAGAGAGAGGAGGTAGAGAGTGGGGAGGTAGAGGGGAGAGAGGAGGTAGAGGAGAGAGAGGAGGTAGAGGGGAGAGAGGAAGTAGAGGTGAGAGGAGGTAGAGGAGAGAGAGGAGGTAGAGGGGAGAGAGGAAGTAGAGGTGAGAGGAGGTAGAGGAGAGAGAGGAGGTAGAGGAGAGAGAGGAGGTAGAGGAGAGAGAGAAGGTAGAGGAGAGATAGGAGGTAGAGGGGAGAGAGGAGGTAGAGGAGAGAGAGGAGGTAGAGGAGAGAGAGGAGGTAGAGGAGAGAGAGAAGGTAGAGGAGAGAGACAAGGTGTGTGTGTACCCTACATATAACTCCTGATATGAGGTAATTAGAAAAATATTCAAAGAATTCCAATTTTTTTCATTGACTCAAACGTTTCATATACCGACCACTAGCCTATAGCTTAAAACTCCGGGAGAGGTGTTTTTGGCTAGCTGGTCTTTATCTGCTTCCATCCATTCATGCTAAGCCAGGCTAGCTTGAAGCCGGATAGCTTTCTACTGAACCCACAGAGAGGACATTGGTATCTGTCTTCTTGTCCGACTCTGGCTCTGTTGCCAAGCTTCTTTTTTATGCCCATGCATACCTGGTTACACTATTGCACTCTACTGTCTCTCTGTGGGAACGACTCCAGGGACATTATATATGTGGAGATCACGTGTTGCAGGACTGTCACACTCCCAGCATGCTGTCCACTATCCAGCTTCAAGTGTCACTTTCCATATACACAGGGGTGACAGAGCTCAGAACACCCAAGAGCAACTATCATATACACAGGGGTGACAGAGCTCAGAACACCCAAGAGCAACTATCATAGCGGATTAACACGGATCAAATAGAGCTGAGGGAAATTGGTAAGGAGTGCACACACACACACACACACACACACACACACACACTCTCCCTCTTTCTGTCTCTCTGTCCCCTGCCACCTCCTATCCTGCGACTCCTTCCCCTTTCCCCTTGCAGAAGAAGAGGTGACAGGAAAACCACCACAAGAGAGACAGCAAAGTTGGACTGGTTCTTCTATCAAATCATTGGTTGGTGTGTTCTCCTATCATGTCATTGGCTGGTGGGTTCCCCTATCGTGCCATTGGCTGGTGGGTTCTCCTTATTAGATGACTAGGAATTGCATTAGTTGAGGACAGCCCTAAATACTGGACCATGGTGTTCTGAGCATGTTGACACTAACTTGCCATTTTTCGGACCTGAAGATCCAGCGTAAAAAAACAAGTTTGTTTGAGACGTGTCCAGTGACATCACAGTGTTAACAATACTGCCTATGCAAATGTCCCATGGGGGGGGGGCAGCTTTTTCAGCTAATGAAGTCTGTCAGAGTGAATCACCTCAGATGTAAAGGAGCAACCACTGCTGACTCTGGGTGGAGAGGATCAAATGACGCATGCAAAACGACTGACTGACTACCAGCAGCGTGCGGTGGGGGCTGCCAAGACACATTAATTTGGCTGCCAAGACACATTAATTTGGCTGCCAAAACACATTAATTTGGCTCCAGTAGACTGTGTGGAGGAGGGGAACCAGTTTCAGTTTCAGTTTCAACTTTATCGGAACAGGGACAGCACACATTAATGAACATAAAGTAAATGTGCCAAAGCTAATACCATCATCTTCCAAATACATTTGCGTTGGGCTTTTCTTTCAGGTGATCTACTCAGCATATAGTGGTTCTAGCATGATATATATATATATATATATATATATATATATATATATATATATATATATATATATATATATATATATATATATATATATATATATATATATATATATATATATATATATATATATATATATATATATATATATATATATATATATATATATATATATATATATATATATATATATGTCTGTATATACTCTAGTGAATGCATGGAAGCATGGATGCCTATATTTATCGTAATATATAATATAGGGCATACAGACCCTTATCTGCACCTTTGTTTACACTATTAACTTTTCTCATCTTTGTATGATCTAAAGATCAAATTTGTGTCAGAATCAAGGAGAGGCCGTCAGAGAGTAGCCTAGTTCCACGTTTCTGCCAGCATCATCTTACGCTCGCTGTCTTCCTGAATGATTGTTTTCCGGATAGCTGAGCTCTATGCCATCATTCAAAAAATGATATTAGATGGATCTGTAACTTGTTTAAGCATATTATTTGCTAATCGCTGTTTAGTATTGCCAATCATTGCTAACTAGGTGATGATTAGTCAAGTGTCTTTGGTTTTATATAACTAAATCTGTCGCGGATTTAGCTAGATTCACCATTTGAAAAGGGTTTTGCAATGTTTCAGTTTTTTTTATATTTCATTATGCATTTTGTCAATAATGTCTATTTTGATGAAAGAGGTCAAGTGTGTGTTCATGTGGCTGTCTAGACTCGGTGTGTATCACAGTTCTCCTGGCTAAGAGTCCAGAGTCTGGAGAATAAGCTGGATGACATCAGAGGTAGGATTTAACGGGACATTAAAAACTGACATCTTCACAGAGACATGGCTGAGGACTCTGCTATTGTTCCAGAGGGATTTGCTGTTTACTGAATCTGCCCTTTATTCATTTGCTTACATATTTAGTACACTTGATCTCAAGAAGGTGCTGAATGAGCTCAGCGTCTGGTCAATGTTAGCATGGTGTTATTAACCGTCAAAGATGGGAAAAAAAGAAATAATAATAATAATTTATATTCTCCTTTGGTTCATTACAATTTACTCAGCATAGTAACAGACACAATATTTCGGACACTGGGAATACATTCCCTGAGGTCCATAGATGTCCCTAGATACCAAGAACATGCAAATGGACCTTTGTAGAAGTGGAGCAATCTTCCATTTACTAGGGTATGTACTTTTAGGCAAATCTTCTGAAAATATGCCTAGGGCTTAAGAGGTTAAGTTGGACTGGTTCTCCCTGCTATATATATATATCAGTGTTTCCCCTATATGCGCTGCGTTGCTGCTGAATTAGGACTGCCGCTGCTATAAACTAGACCAGGGGTGGCCAACCAGTCAGAGACTAAGAGCCACAAAAATTACTGTGGTACCACAAAGAGCCACACCATATACCAGCGTTTCTCAACCTTTTTTTTCAGTCACGGCACCCTTCATGTGTTTATAGGTCTCACCCTCTGGCCTCTGAAGTTGCTAATGTCTTTTTTATTTGGGCCTCACAGGGTTAAAAGTACCCTGTGAGACCCACGGTTGCAAAATTACAAAATAACTTTTAGCCATTTAAAAAAAAGAATGTTTATTTAAAAAATGTTAAGCACATGTATAGTCAATTGGTCCTGTTGTTCAGCCTCACAATGCTATTTGATAGTAAATGTGTTTATATGTCCCACCCTCTGGCCTCTGAAGTTGCTAATGTCTTTTTAATTTGGGCCTCACAGGGTTAACCTCTTAAGCCCGAGATATACAGTAAAAGTGTATATTTTCAGCATTACGTTTGTTTACCAATTATTTTAACTGTTATTAGTGAAATATAAGATTATAGAAATCTCAGGGCATTGAGTCGGAAACCGGCGCATATTGACAGGAGGAAGTGGCACAGCCAAAAGTGAGTGTAGTCTTTTGAAGGAAGAGACTCGGGGCTTTCGAATTTCGAAAAACTACCCTACCCAGCTCACACCAGCACCTGTCAATCATCTGACTTCTGGATTAACTTTTTTATTTCTCTTATATTTTGGGATTATCTCCCACAAACCTGAACGGTATTGCCATAAAACAGAACGCAGTTAGTTTCTCTACCTTTCTGTGAACGTCTTGCAAAAAATGGTGTTGCAATACGATGAAAAATGGTAGAGAAATTTACATTATAAAAAAGATGGCAGAATTATACTGTATCTACAAAATCATCTTCCCTTTATTCATTTGCTTAGATTTTTCAGGTCTGGTAAATTTGAGCATGGTGTTATTCACAGTCAAAGATTTTTTATTTTTTTTAAATAGAATTGATATTCTCCTTTGGTTCATTACAATTTACTCAAGCCTAGTAACAGACACACTATTTATGACACTGATCCATATATGTCCCTAGATTCAGATACCAAGAACTTGCAAATGGACCATTTAATTTGTTTTAATGTTTATTCCACGTCCTTATGGAATGAGTGACATAAAAAAATTTAACGAAAAAAAGTAAAAAAGAAAAAAAAAATACAAACAAATTATAATAATTATTTTTTTCGATGGAAGAGCCGCACATTGACGGGCAAAGAGCGGTAGTGTAACGGTAGTCATATTGTCACCTTAAACTACAATGCCCGAGGGAGTTTCGAACCCGGGTCTCCCACACTGTGGGCGACAGCACAGACTGCTATACCAAGAACTGAACTCACTTTGCAATGTGTCTATGTGTCTTTTAAGGGTGAGAGTGAGTTTAACCCATAGTACCGCTACTCGCCCCACAGTCACTTCACAACATCTGAAGTCCATCGTGACTGTGCTTCACGGTACCATCCGTTACATACATATATATATATATATATATATATTAGTGGTGGAACTCGATTAAAACATTTAATTGAATTAATTCAAGACTTAATTAATTCAAGTTAATAATCGCATTTTAAACGGATATCAATATTTGGTGCAAAAAGCTAAATGTTTCATTTCAAATGGATTTTGGTATACGAGTGAATCAATGAATATACATTATACATACGTTTAATCAGCAAAATCTTGTTTATTAGCTACTACACACAGACCAAAATTTTTTATATTCATTTATAGCACTAAAAGTGATTATCCTTTTTTGCATTAGTAAAAACAGACCAGGCTCATGCATGTGCTATAAGTATAACTGTTGTATGTGAATCACAACGGTGTTCACCGGGCCTTTAAGATGGCACGGTAATGTTGCGACACTGCTGTAATATACCGTAAAGCGTTGTGGTAACGGGAGATGGTGTGTGTGTGTTGTGCACTGGTGGAGCGGATCAAATAAACCGTCAAACGTTAAGCCGCAGTCCGGTGCGTTATTTGAAGACATAATATTGGCGACGAGGATGGGATTATGGATTCCCTACTTGCACCTCTCTCTCCGTTCCTCGCCCTGCCTGGCCAGCCACCGGTTCCATGGATTCACTGGCTGGAAGCATTTAATACGTTCATAATAGCCGTCGGGCTCGCCGACGCTGACGCTGCTCGGAAGAGAGCTCTGCTCATTCACAACCTAGGAACCGAGGGACAACGGATATTTAGGACTCTAGGAGCTGCACCGAGTTATGCAAACTGTGTCACACTGCTGTCGGGATATTTCGCTGCTCCACAAAACGTCATGCTCCGGAGGATCGTCTTCCGTCAGCGACGTCAACAAGTGGGTGAGTCGATCCACCACTATGTAGCTGACCTACGGGGCCTGGCTAGCCTCTGTACATTTGGAGTGATGGAAGATGAACTGATACAGGATCAGCTAGCTGAACATACTAACAACCCTAAGCTCAGGGCTAAGCTATTAATGATGCCAGATGAATTGACATTGACAAAGGCTGTTAATATTGCTTTCCATCTCGAGTCAGCAGCAGGTTTGGCAGCACAGCTAGCATCCTCCAGTAATGTTTTCCCCAAACCTCTGATGTTGACTCAAACAGTGGCGCCGTCCGGGGAGTTTCCCGAACCGGTTTTCCCGGAGGACAGCCTGGAGGTAAATTTCGCTGCACGCCGGGGTACGACCGCTGGACGCCACCTCTCATGCATTTAAATGGTGCACGGTGGAACTGGACGGGGTGGTTCTCCCACTCCTGTTGGATACGGGGGCCTCCAAGTCACTTTTGAACATTTCCACGGTTCGACGACTTTTCCCGCGCCGGACACTCACCGCCAACGCAGAGGACCTGTATGGGTATGGACACTCTAAGATAGGAATGGCAGGCACAATCACCTTCACCGTGTGCTACGGGACCAAGGCCCTTCCCTCATTCACTTTCCAAGTGTCTCATCAGGGAGCCAACCTCATGGGCTACGATTTGTTTTGTGGGCTCGGGTTCTCCCTGGTGGACAATACAGGGGCTGACATTCTGTCTGTGGGTTCGCCCTGGCACCAGCGCTGGCCTGCTCTGTTTAGTGGGTTGGGCTGCCTCACTGCGTTTCACCACCAGCCTCTCCTCATCCCGGAGGTGTGTTCGGTGATCCAGCCGCTGCGCCGCCTGCCCCTCGCCCTACACGACGATGTCACCGCCGAGCTGCAGAAGCTTTTGGATGCGGGCATCATCGAGCGCGTCGACGCTTCACCATGGGTTTCCAACCTGGTGATAGTCAAAAGGAAATTAGGGGGACTGCGTCCATGCGTCGACCTCAGGCAGGTGAACAAAGCAATGATTCCGGATAAGTACCCATTGCCCACAGTGGAGGAACTGGCGGCACAGTTTTACGGCTCCTCAGTTTTCACCAAACTGGACCTTCGCCAGGGCTACCTGCAGGTTCCACTGCATCCTGACAGTCGCTACCTTACGGCTTTCGTGACGCATGTCAGAGTGTTTAGGTATACCCGCATGCCTTTTGGTCTCAGCTCGGCCCCCAGCTGTTTTCAAAAAAGAATGGCCACCATCTTCGCCGGCATCCCGGGCGTGGTCGTTTTTTTGGATGACATAGTGGTCCATGGTGCAACATCAGCCATCCACGACGAGCGCCTGGCGAGGGTGCTGGACGTCCTTTCCGGTCACAACCTCACGCTGAATGGGGACAAGTGCACCTTCTCTGTCCCAGTCATCGAATTTGTGGGGTTCCGCCTGTCTGCTGATGGCCTCAGCCCGCTCCAGTCTAATGTGGAGGCCGTGCTGCGCCTGCCTGAGCCGTCCTGCCCAGCGCAGCTCTCGTCGTTTCTAGGGATGACAGCCTACTACCTTCGCTTCCTTCCCCAATACTCCACAACCACCACCCCGCTTCGGAGGCTCCTGAAACAGGACGCGGTCTGGGAGTGGACCCCAGCCTGCTCTAGCGCTGTTCGCCATCTTAAAACGCAGCTCACCTCACCACCAGTGCTCGCGTTCTTCGATCTGGCGAGCCCGACGTTTGTCACCTGTGATGCGTCCAATACGCCGATCGGGGCTGCGCTGTCTCAGGTCCAGCGGGGCGTGGAGCGCCCAGTGGCGTTTGCCTCCCGCGCTCTCTCCCCAGCAGAACAGAAGTACTCGGTGGGGGAGCGCGAGGCTCTGGCCTGTGTCTGGGCGTGTGAGCGGTGGCACATGTACGTGTACGGACGTCATTTTACGCTGCGGACGGACCACCAGGCTCTTACCGCCCTGCTCGCTACATCCGGGTCGGGCCACAAGCCATTGAGGATTCACCGCTGGTCTGAGAGGCTCCAGCCATATAACTTCACCACAGTGTTTACTCCCGGCAGGGACAATGTAGTGGCTGACCTGCTCTCCCGTGCCACCCCTGAGCCGGCACCCAAAACGTGCCCGGATCCGATGGAACCGGAGCTTGTCCTTCAGCTTCACGGCCCGCTCCAGGCCACGGTCTCCCTGGAGGACCTTCAGCTTGCATCGGAGGGGGACTCCACGCTCGCCCCGCTCCGCACCTACATCAGGGGGGGGTGGCCCGTGAAGGTCCCGGAGGTGCTGGCGCCTTTTCATCGGGTCAAGGATGAGCTGTCCTGCTGGAGCAGTGTTTGTGTGGCTCGGGGGCTTTGCACAGTAATCCCCAGTGACCGCAGAGCACGCATATTGACCATGGCGCACAAGGGGCAACTGGGCATCGTGAGGGTGAAGCAGCGCTGCAGGGATCTGGTGTGGTGGCCGGGCATTGACCGTGATATAGAGACAATGGTGAGGGACTGCTCAGCCTGCCTTCTCAGCGGTAAGACGGGGCCACCGAACCCAGCGCCTCTGCAGCCTTTGCCATGGCCACCCGCACCTTGGAAGCACATCCAGCTGGACATCTGTGGGGAGCTCCATGGTGTCCCACACCACCAGCGTTTCCTCCTGGTGGCCTATGACCTCCATTCCAAGTGGCCGGAGGTGGCCGCCTCGGGGTCTGTGACTACCCGTGTGGTCACGGATTTCCTCTCCGCCCTGTTCGCCCGGTGGGGCATTCCTGACACCCTCACTACGGACAATGGGCCGCAGTTTGTCTCTGCTGACTTTGCCACTTTCATGGAGGCCAGGGGGATTAACCACGTCCGTACAGCCTTCTACCACCCGGAGGCAAACGGGGGGGTGGAGAGGTTTAATCAGACATTGAAGAACGGCATCAGAGCGCACCTGACGGAGGGTCTGCCGTTCTCAGCCGCTTTACTCCGCACTCTGCTTCACTACAGGGCGACGCCGCACACAACTACGGGCAGTTCCCCAGCCCTCCTGATGATGGGACGCGAGTTGCAGCTTCCCCTGGATCGGCTGAGGGTCCCGGCAAGTATCGCGCCGGCAGTGATACCCTGCCAGGGCACCAGGGTCGCTGATGCTCAGCGTCGAATGAAGCAGAGGTTCGATAGGAGGCGGAGGGTGAAAGCGCCTTCCTTCACAGAAGGAGACTGGGTCCGGATTCGTCGTCCCCACCGGGACCACAAGCTGCTCTCCTTCTGGTCGGCACCGATACGGGTCACGGCCCGGCTGGGCCCGGCCACCTTTCGTCTGGCAGATGGATCACGGTGGCACGCAAACCGGCTTAAGAAGGTGGCAAACGACCCCATCTCGGACCCAGAGTCTAGGGAGGGTTCAGAGCTGGACATTGAGGACTGGGTTTTGCCAGATGAGCCGCAGCGGGGCTCGCCATTGCCAGCCGAGCCCCAGGTTCACCTGGAGGCCTCTCCAGACCGCGCCCAGCAGGGCTCACCATTGCCATTGCCAGTCGAGCCCCAGGTTCGCCGGGACGCACGGCCAGTCCGCGTCCGGAATAGACCGTCCTACTTGAGAGACTATGTTACTTGAGAGATTATGAGAATCTGTATTTATGTTACAGATTATTTATATTTATTCATTGACCATTTTAGTCAGAGCATAGTCTGTTGCGTGGCAGAATAATCCACAAGACTATGTCGGTGACTGGCAGTCTACCCGGTTCACCTAGGTAGGCTGCAGGGACTGTTAGTATGAATTACATATGAATTAAACTGTATGGGGATGTTCTTCGGGGTTCCCTGTGGGGGGGGGGAATATGTTGTGCATGTGAATCACAACGGTGTTCACCGGGCCTTTAAGATGGCACGGTAATGTTGTGACACTGCTGTAATATACCGTAAAGCGTTGTGGTAACAGGAGATGGTGTGTGTGTATTGTGCACTGGTGGAGCGGATCAAATAAACCGTCAAACGTTAAGCCGCAGTCCGGTGCGTTATTTGAAGACATAATAATAACGTATAAAGATAAGCTTTGCAAAAGAAGTATGCAGTCCTCAAGTTCAAGTAAAAAAATATTGCCACTTTTCTGCCCACCTGTTAACACTAGCACAGCCATGGAGAAAATGCTACTAATTCCCGCCGGGAACGGGTCAGATGACCCGACCGCTTATATGAGAAATATGAGAAAAATAAACAGTGTAAACTATATAATTACCTCTGAATATAAAAATATGAGGTTTACCACAATGGAATGTAGGTTTGAGTGACATAAAAAAATGTAAAAAAAATTTATTGAAATAATTTTTTTTTATATTATAATAAAAATAAAAAAATGTGATGGAAGAGCCACACATTGACGGGCAAAGAGCCACATGTGGCTCGCGAGCCATGGGTTGGCCACCCCTGCGCTAGACGCTCACAAAGTGCTGTGACTTTCGTCTGTTCCAACGGCCCATATGTGGAATAACGTTCTAATAACATTTTCCTGAAGTCATTTTGAAATTTCAGAAACCGTGCCAGATAAAACGGGTACTTTTAGGAAAAGTCATTGAGTGACAGAGCTGGAGCTCGACCGAGTGATGAGGATACATTTATTGAAAAAGCCTAGGGGTCATTTGACCCCTTGTCAGCTGTGCTAATGTTAAGAATCAAATCAAATAGAATAAAATGTATTTGTAAGGCCCGACAACACACGTTCATGTCCCCATGGGCCGGACACGTCTTCTTTAAGGCCCCACAACACGCGCTCATGTCCCCATGGGCCGGACACGTCTTCTTTAAGGCCCCACAACACACGTTCATGTCCCCATGGGCCGGACACGTCTTCTTTAAGGCCCCACAACACGCGCTCATGTCCCCATGGGCCGGACACGTCTTCTTTAAGGCCCCACAACACGCGCTAATGTCCCCATGGGCCGGACACGTCTTCTTTAAGGCCCGACAACACACGTTCATGTCCCCATGGGCCGGACACGTCTTCTTTAAGGCCCGACAACACGCGCTAATGTCCCCATGGGCCGGACACGTCTTCTTTAAGGCCCGACAACACGCGTTAATGTCCCCATGGGCCGGACACGTCTTCTTTAAGGCCCGACAACACACGTTAGTGTCCCCATGGGCCAGACACATCGTCTTTAAGGCCCGACAACACACGTTAATGTCCCCATGGGCCAGACACGTTTTTTTAATTTTTTTTATTATTATTATTATCTTTTTCCCCCTTCTTTTTCCGTTTGTCTCCCATCCCAATGTTAGTCGTTATGCCAATTCCCACTACCCTTCCTGGTCTTTGCGCACTCTACCCCCTACCGTCGGTCTGGGAGGGCGGAGACTATCACATGCTTCCTCCGACACATGTGTAGCCAGCCCACCGCTTCTTTTCACCTGGCAGCGCGGGTGGGAGAGTGTAATGTGTGGAAGGTCACACTACCTCCCCCAGATCCTTCCCTTGCTGTGCAGGCGCCCCGACCGAACTGTAGGAGTCGCTGTTTACAACGACCAGGACCCACCCACGCCGGCTTCCCACCCGCTAACACTGCCAATTGTGTTAGTATGGACGGTCGGCCAAGCCGGAGGCACCACAGCCGGATTCGATCTCACTGGCTCTGTGGTGGTAGACAGACGCTTAGTCCGCTGCGCTACCCGGCCGCGCTAGACACGTCTTCTTTAACACATTCGGGGCCATTGGGATCCGTCTAATCTCACTCTATAAGGCCAGCTTATCATAACAACCTTTCATTGTGCGTGAGGCTGTTTGTAGAGCTAAATCTATACTTTATATTATTGCTATCTGTCCATTGTCATTGTCAATTGACACTATAAACCGTCCCTTCAATATGCCTTAAATAAAAGAAAATGTCATCAATACGTTCCCATTTTATAGCGTTGTGAATATGAACGTTATAGCAGAATGTTCTGGGGTATTTCCTGGAAGGCGAATTACAAGGCGCTAAGCTAATAACGTTAAATCGAATGGCGTTTCGGCTATAGACAAGCTAGAGCTAAAACTCAAATTGCTCTTACCTGGGGCCGGTTGGACTGCAAAAATGATTTCCCAGTTATCGATCGCCATCTGGTAGATGCATATGTCCATTGGCTGATGCTATATTCCTTTACTGCATACTGAATTCAGCGTCCCAAAAACTATTTCAGGCGATCGGCTACACGCATAGCTTTAGGCTAACAAAAAAGTCCATTAATAATAAAAAAAAAAAAAACACCGGTCTGTAACAGGGAACACTGCATTATCGAGACAGCGCCCCTACGAGGATCTGGCCGGTAATGCACTTTTCCGAATTCCAAGAGTAGGGTAAATCTGCAGTGCCGCTCGTGACATTGAGTAGGATATTACAATGGAATAAAAGCCAAAACAACCTTACCACGTATATATACGTGGTTGGCCCTCAAGCGTTGGATCCAAAACATGTATATATACGTGGTTGGCCCCGAATGTGTTAAACAAGTCAAGAAGAAACATCACAATAAATCAAGAACAACACAAAAACACCAGGAAATCCAAAAGTAAAATAAATAAATAAAATTAATGCAACACTCCCAGACATACCCCACGTGAAGGTAAGGAAAAACTCACTAAAAACCTAGCAATAGGAAAAAAGCACCACAGGCAATGTGGAGGGGAGAAACCTTAGAAGGGCCGTTCAAGGGGGGATCTCCCTTCTTAGATGTTGAAGATAGTAGTGTTGGTATAAAACAGGAGAAACAGTGGTAAGCATGTGTAATGAAACACAAATATGTACATGCAATAGCAACTGGGGTACATAAGAACATGTTGAAAGATTGGAAATAGATTAGAGCTGATAACGGATCCATTTGAGGTATGGGGGGGCGACGTAGAGAGGATCGCATCCTCCCGGCCATCATCACAGGACGTCCACCACTCTGGTCATCACCACGAGACAACCACTCACAGGGAGACGGGGAGACGGGGACAGGCGTGTTTGTGATGGGCGGACATAGCAATAGATACATGTAGTAAGCATATATGTGAATGGAATAGATACATGTAGTAACTAGGGATGCACGATATTGATTTTTTGACACCGATATCGATACCGATAACTTTATGCTCCTCAAGCCGATAACCGATACCGATAACCGATATTTATTGTATTATAATATATTTTTTTAAATGTATATATATATATATATATTTTTTTTTTATCAATTTTTTTTTTGAGTATTTATAAGCTCCGACGTCATCGGTACTGCTATCGGTACTCGAGAAATTATGGAGTTTTTTTTTAGGAATTTAAACGTCGCAAACTAATCTTGTTGGCCGTTGTCTATATCTCTCCTGCCTCTGTGTCTCTGTCTGCGCGGGGAGCGGGCTGTGCTGTGCTCTCTCCTCTCTTCCCCTCCCACACACACACACACACACACACACACACACACACACACACACACACACACACACACACACACACACACACACACACACACACACACACACACACACACACACACACACACACACACACACACACACACACACACACACACACACACACACACACACACACACACACACACACACACACGGGTGCTGCGCTGCCGAGTACAGACAGCTCTGCTCTCATAATGGCGGACAGAACGAAACGTTCAAAAGTCTGGGTCTATTTTACTAAAGTCGATGCTGACAACGCTCGTTGCCACAAGTGCAACAAGACATTTGCCAGTAATGTATAAGCGCTGGTACTTGTCAATGTGGCTGGCGGGGAGATAACGTTAGCTCCGAGTAGAGTAATGGCTGACAATCCGGAGGTAAATAAACGAACGAGAGCTTCTGATTGGTGGTAAGAAGAAGAGGTGGGTGCAAGCGGTGGGACGTAATTGGCAGATCGACTGTCTGTCTCCGAATGTAACGTGACTACGTCACAGCCAAGAAAGGGAGCGCTGGATTTGAGAAACACTCCCTGTTCCTAAACCACACGCTATCAGTTTTACCACAGTACTGGCAAAACGGGAGGAGGCTATAATAAAAACAAGCGCCCTTCATCCAAATCCACCCACACCGGATTTCTTTTAACCAAAAAATGTATTATATGTTATCGGAGCTATCAATAACGTCATCCCTAGTAGTAACCATATATGTGAATAGAATGGAAGTACTTAACCCAGCAATGAACTCAACGTCTAAACCACCGGCAGGTCGGACAGAAGACGGTATGAAGATGATCCATGACCTCAATGGTGCACATGTAACGGGAAAGCCTGTGAGTATATCCACAGTCACAGAAACAGGGGTGTTGACAAGTGACTGTGGCATTACGGGCTGGTAAGTTAAACTCACTTCCTCATAACAGGGTTAATAGACGCATAGGTACGGTACATAGGAGTGGATTCACTTCTTAGTGCAGCGGCCTATGTCGTCGCCCGCGGCGCGGGAGCTCCCCTGTTCGACTCCCCCTCGGGACATCAGCATTTAACATCAATGTAGAGTGAACCAATACGATCCGTCACACACATAACCAATGTGGGGGTAGAACAGTCACTGCAATCTTGGCCAACACCAAGATAAGAAGTTAAAGGAGTTGGTCGACCGGTTTACCGATGTATTCTCATTGACCCCTGGCAGAACCACCATTGCCCAACATGACATCCACACCCCGTCTGGGGTTGTCATCAGGCAGCGTCCCTACCGGGTGCCAGAGGCCCGACGACAAGCCATCGAGGATGAGGTGGAGCAGATGAAGCAGTTGGGTGTTATAGAGGAGCCGCACAGCCCCTGGTCCAGTCCGGTCATCATGGTACCCAAGTCTGATGGTACGCCCAGGTTCTGCAACGACTTCCGCAAACTAAACAAGGTGTCTGCATTCGATACCTATCCCATACCCAGTGTGGATGACCTCATTGAACGCCTAGGCAGGTCATGCTTCATCTCTACCCTCGTCCTCACCCAGGACCCAAGAGAAGACAGCCTTTCATTACTCCAGGTGGCCTCTGGCAGTACCGGGTCCTTCCCTCTGGTTTACATGGGGCCCCTGCAACCTTTCAGCGTCTAATGGACATCATCCTGCGGCCCCATGTTAAGTATGCTGCAGCTTACCTTGACGATGTGGTCATACACTTGGAGGACTGGGCGGACCACCTTGAGAAAGTCCTGGCCAACCCCTGTAGCCTGGGCCTTTCAGAAGCACAGTACCTGGGCTACCGGATTGGCAGAGGGCTTATCAAACCCCAGGAGAAGAAGGTTGAGGCTGTATGCAACTTCCCCGTTCCCCCAACAAAGACCAAGGTTTGTGCTTTTCTTGGGGTTGGCTGGGTATTACCTGAGGTTCGTGCCTAACTTCTCTTTGGTAGCTGCTCCCCTTTCAGACCTGACCAGGAAGGGTAAAGTGTGTGCAGTGGACAGACGAGGCCGGCCAAGCATTCCAGAGCTTGAAGCTGGCCCTGACATCAGAACCAGTCCTGCACAACCCAGACTTCAGCCAGCCCTTCATCCTACAGACAGATGCATCGGACAGGGGAGTTGGAGCAGTTCTCTCTCAGGTATTCGACAAGGAGGAGCAACCAATCGTCTTCATCAGCAAGAAGCTGGCCCTGGCAGAGACTTGGTATGCCGTGGTGGAGAAGGAAGCCCTGGCCATCAAGTGGGCCATCCATGAGCTAAGGTACTATCTGTATGGGAGAAGATTCACGCTTGTCACTGACCATGCTCCCTTACAGTGGATGGCCAAGGTGAAGGATACCAATGCCAGGGTGACTAGGTGGTTCCTCTCTGTCCAGGACTGCCAGATCCAGCTCCAGCATCGGGCAGGGGTGAACCATGGAAACACGGATGGCCTGTCGAGGATGCATGCTCTCTGGTCGGGCCTACCGCATACTTCTCCTCCTCTTTGTTCTGCTACCTGCCCTGCCTTGTCCTCTCGACTCTCTTCCCCAGATACATCTCTTGGGGGGGAGGGGAGGGGGTTGATGAGGGAGGGATTCACCAGGCCATAGAGCCCCACAGCAGAGAGCTGGGAGAAACAGGCAGCATGGCAATCAGCACCCACAGCTGGTGAATCACCCACACCAGGAACTGATCAGGCCTCGTCAGCACATGGGCAGGTTAGTCTGACTAACCTCAAACGAGAGCTCACACATTTGTCCTTTTGCCCTAGACAGAGAAGACTGATGACCGCTGGGACACCACGCCTGGACCGGCTGCCCCCCCTCCCCCTCATGGAATTCCTTGGGGTTCACCACGGGCCAGGCCACCCCATCTAACACTGTTCTCTCTCCCTTGGGGCAATACACATGGTGTTTGTGTTGAAGTCAGAGGTTCTATGTAGGATTGTTAGTAACTGTCTAACTGCATATATAACTGTTTCCACTAGAGGGTGCTCTAGGCGGAGCCACTCAAGACACCACCAGGTGGCGAGTATAAATAGAGATGTCTCCTCCTACTCTACCTCTTTCCCCCCAGCCTCTCAGTGAGAGGAGACCTCATGTGCTGCTGCTCATACCATGTGAATGAATAAACCACGCCGCTTAAAGGCTAAAGATAGAAACCATGCCTCTTGACCACATTATTGTCGCCCTATAGCCGGATTCTGTCAACAGTTTGAACCATAAATACAGTGTCTGTGTTGTGTTGCACCAAACGGCGTTTCCCTGAAGCCACAATACCTACCAACTGCTTTCACTGTCTACCCATGATAGCATGTACAACAGTGCTGAATATACCACATATTTACACTTATATACTTACTTACTAGTTACACTGCTGGCCAGTAGTAGTCATACTGTCTCTATTTACATAATACACTCTGTACATACATCTAATTTGCACTACACTCAGTAGTACTAACGACAGGTTATGTATATAACCTAGTTATATGTGTACTGGCTAAGCGCCCCGCTCTTAAGCCATACCGAGATATACCTCATCTCATGTACCTAGTGTACTCCATCAACGAATAAAACCAAATACACAGAGCACCTGCCAGGCCCCGCCCCTACTGCCGTACTATCCAAAGAAAAGTTTCCCCAAGGGAACTCAGGGCACGCTAAGAGCGGGACGCTTAGCCAGTACTCATATAACTAGGTTATATACATAACCTGTCGTTATATATTCGTACTGGCATCGCGTCCCGCTCTTAAGCCATACCGAGATATGGGGTAGAGCGGACGCGAGGCCCGACAAATACACCCCCCGAGGACCCGTAAACCCACATCAGGGGGGAGGGGAGTCCCGTCACCCCATCCTTCCTAATGAAGAGGGGGCGCAGTCAACTCCACCCGAGTGCGAGCAAGAGGGAACTAGAACCTCTTGAACACACAGCACAGGCGGAACCACGTGTGACACAACACATTGTGGCCCACACCCACACACCCCTGCTACCCCACCAAAGGACGGGAAGCAGGAGAGGCCACAGACCTCAGAACCGCCTGGGAGACAGAACCCCCGGTCATGTCCATGAGGTAAAACCTTACGAAGGGACCCGGGGAGGACCATGAAGCTGCAGCACAGATGTCCTCCACGAGGCCCCACCCAGCAGAGCGGCAGAGGCCGCCACCCCACGAGTGGAGTGCGCCCTGACGCCCCCAGGGGGAGCCAACCCGGCCAACGTGAAGCAAGGGCAATGCCCTCGCACAACCAATGGGACAGGCGCTGTTTCGACAGTGCCTTACCAGCACGAGAGCCACCGTAACAGACAACTGAACGGTAGCCCTGAGGCCCTGAGTACGGCTGAGGTAAACCCCCAAGCCCGGACCGGACATGACAGGTGAATGCCCGCCTCCAACTCACTAGCGTGAGGAGGCGGATGAAACGCCTGAACCATAATATCCCTGGAGCGGAAGAACTCCGGATATTTTTAGGCACGATGGTTGGATTAGGCCGCAGAGTGGCACCGCTATCGGAACGAAAGACACCTGCGGGGAGCCAGAGAAAAGCCGAACGGCAGCCCCTGGTACTCATACGCTAACCCTGCAAGGAAGCGTAGGTAAGCCCTAGGACGGAAGATCCTACAGGATCCGAACACGCATCCTACAGGTCTATGGAGGAGAACCAGACCCCCACCTGACAGTGTTCAACAGGTAGGAGACGATCCAAAAAATGCCGAAACCTTCTCATGGGACAGGTCCAACATGGGTCTGACGCCCCCCCCCCCTCCCGATTTCTCAGGCACCAGAGAACACCGGGAGGAAAACGCCACGACGATGGCTTGCTTCGTCCACAGAGATCGGATCTCGTCGACCAGAGCTGTCACTGCTGGTGACCCTGACAATAGGGTCTGTACCAAACCCGAAAACGGGTGGGTTTGTGTAATACAAGTCCCCGCCTCAGCGTTCTCTCCATCCACCTCGACATATGGTACTGCTGTAGCCATATGTGATGATACTCCCAATGCACCCGCCGCCATGTGGCGCAGGTCCGCTAGGAACTGTAGATAGGCGGCCCGGTCCCACCCGCTGTGCGTAGCCAACCCTGGACCCGTGCGAGCAGAGCATTCCGTGTCGGGACATCTGACCCTGACACTACCCACGAGGCAATCGCACCCAAGGGGGGACCCCGACAGAAAGGGCCGGTTTGATACGGGAGAAGCTGCCATCAAACTGGTTGACACACGCTCCCCCCCTGAACACCCCTCTAGCGAATGCTGAGGAGTTGTTCTACAGCTAGACATGCAAGGCGTGAGGACCCCATGGGTTCCTACACGCCGTAGCCCTGCAGTGATATTGCTATCACCCAAATCACGCGCGCCTCTTCTTTGCAGACCACTGCCGCTCTCACGGGAATGGGAAGCATCAGCGTGATACCCCGCCTGGCGAAGGTGAGGCCGGGGTAACCCGTGTTGAGCATTCAACCGAAGAGTCCCCCTGCTGTAAATAGTGGCAGCCGTAACACCAGGCTCACCCATCACACGTGACAGACAACTGAACGGTAGCCCAGGCGGGGCACTGTTTCAACATGTCAAAAGCAAAGGACTGATGCTAACACGGAGCACCAGTGGTGGTTGCAACCAGCAACCTCCACTGTGGTGTGCACCATGAAGGGGTTAATGAATAAATGAACTAACACCACGAACATACTGTAGAATGGGCAAGCCCATGCACACAACGTTAAGGGGAGGCGGACCAGAGAGAACCAGTCCCGCATTCATTCATAATATTCACAACAGCACACCAGCCCTAGACCTCAGCCCATTTACCCATGAAGGTAAACAAATCCCCCACCGCACTACTCCCCCAGTAGACACCGATTGACCGTCAGCATGAATGGTTGAGAGGAGGGAAGACTGTAGTATAGACAAACATTCCCGTAGCAGAGAGACAGAACAGAAACAGTAGCCCAATATAGCATAGTGTTCGACGCTAATGTGGACAGAAAAACAGTCAGCTGAGCCACAACACTGGCCGCCGCTAAAATCCCATCCTGCAGCAGTATAGCTCTCAACAGTCCATACTGCCACCCGCCGGGCCGACTCGCTCTCAAGCATCGGCTTCCCGGTGGGACACCGTCCAACCCCGCAGAGGCACAGGATCAATGCTATCTGGCTACCTAGCCACGGCACACCCGCCCTGTACCCTGTTGTCAACCCATTTACCCGTAAAAAGGGTAAAATAGGACTCAGCAAAACCTCCCACATTAGCTACCAACTGACCTTCATCAATGAACCGGTTAAGAGGAGGGAAAAGCGGCAACATCCCACGGCGGGGAACATTAGAACAGTGCCCAGCATTTCAGCATTAGCGTTAGCATTAGTGTTTAGCAGCACGCTCCAGGATCGCTTGGAAAACGTCCACTTCAGGGGAACGTTCACCAACCCATCCCGCCCCTGGCGCCGACACAAAACTCGGTTGTGTAACAAAACAAACCAGCATTACTAACACTAGCATCAATGCCTGATGACACAGGGCCTACCTGTGTGCGAGCCGGCTCGATAACCAAACCTTGCACGCTGTCCCTCGATCTGCTGCCACAAGACGAGGGAACATCAGAATAGACCCGACGTGTCGTTGGAACATACCCCGAAGATTCCAGGGGTAAGCAAATCTCCGTAAGCACTCAATATTATCTAAACTTTTCATAACAACTAGTTGCATAGGGTGTCATGCATCCGCTATGATGGAAACGAAAATAGAGGAAGAGTGAGTGGTGGCCACGCCCAGTACTATATAGTACGGCAGTAGGGGCGGGGCCTGGCAGGTGCTGGGTGTATTTGGTTTTATTCGTTGATGGAGTACACTAAGTACATGAGATGAGGTATATCTCGGTATGGCTTAAGAGCGGGACGCGATGCCAGTACGAATATATAACTTGTATATGTTGTACCCAGTTTGACCGGCTGTACATTATACTGATGTTGCACTGCTACATTTACACTCTGGTTGGATGCCAAACTTATTTTCGTCATACTGTACTTGTGCTGTATAATGACAATACATTTGAATTAGGGCTGGGACTTTATCGCATTAATTGCGATTAATTAACTACAGAAAGAATAAAAAATTATGCATTTAATCGCATCATGATTTTTCTTTATTGTGTAAGAATAATGTTACCAGACTCATGCATGTGCTATAAGTATAAAGTATAATAAATCGCAAATTCAAACTTTTTTTCTTCGTCTGGTTTGTTCATACAGAATACTGAAAAAATAAGAGAAATTGAGATCAATCAAGAAATGTTTTCCCCCAATGGTCAACTGTTCTGGAATATACTTTTACAAAGTTTACAAAAGGTCCTTTGCGCTATATATATATATATATATATATATATATATATATATATATATATATATATATATATATATATATATATATATATATATATATATATATATATATAATTCCTAAAATTGCTGCACTTTGTTAAAAATTGCATCTATCTGTTGGTCTGTGTAGTAGCTAATACAGGATTTAGCTGCTTAAACGTATGTATAATGTATATTCATTGATTCACTCGTATACCAAAACTTGAATTGAAAAATGTAGCTTTTCGCATCAAATATTGATATGCGATTAATATGTGATTAATTTAGATTAATTAACTATAGAGTCTCGAATTAATTCGATTAAAATGTTTAATCGAGTCCCACCACACATGTGTATCTAATCTAATCTCTGTGTAGGTCTGTGTGTCTGGAGGCTCTGGATCTGTGCCAAGCAGACTGCTTGCTAAGCCATGTCTTTTGCGTGTGAGTTGTAACAGTAGGAGTGGAATTCCAGAAGTGCTGAGCTCTCTCCCTGTCATGCCAGGGTCCACTGGTTCCAGGAGTAAATCCATATTGGGGCATATCTACTCGCTCACGGCCACTGCTCCTGTCAGCACTCGTTTGATTCCTGGGCCGAGATGATGGCAACTCTGGAACTTCAGCCATGTTTGGGCCGATGGAGGCAATTTGTATGCATTAACCTCCCATCATCCCTCGAGCATTGCTCACAGAGGGGGATCCACATTCTACGGAGCTTGTACAAAAGCATGGGTGAGCACAGAGAGATGGCTGGAAGCAGACAGGGAATAATGAGAGGGGGGGTGGGGGGCGGGTGGCAGATGGGAAAGATGAAAAAAACTGTGTTAAAGGACCATGCCAGTCAAATTCTTCGGATTTCTTTCCATTAACAGAGATTGCTTGTTTTTAACACATTTCGTGCTCATAGGTGTATAAAGTGTCTGGTTTGGTAGCCTACCTTTCACACTGACGTTCATCTTGAAAAGGATTGAAAATCTGCTCCATGAGACTTGAAAGACTGAAGCTAGGCGTCATTTACCCTAAATTATACAATGGCATGCAAATATCTTGATTCTGATTGGCTGAAAGAGTCAAGTTGGCCATTGTTATTTCGTATAACACACTCCACGTGACCCCAGATCCCTCCCACAACTGAATAACTTTTTCTGAATGAGTCCGCCATAGATATGTAACCCGTGTGTTACGGCTGCGTTGTGTTCTGGTGTGCGTGTGGCGACATTCACCAGCAGGAGGCAGTACTGGGTCTCAGGTCTACTGGCATCTGTGTGACATAGATCCAATGTACAAAAGTGTTAGGTTTGGTGTGCAGTGGCTTCTTTTCACCTTCTCATTTGCATCCAGAGTAACTGTCAAATTACACAATTATTATATATATATTATATTATATTATATTGTGTTTAGCCAAACAAAGTTAAATTCCAAAAACAAGCTTAACAATCTTAACAATCTTAAAAAAAATATCAAATAAGACCTATATATCTCTATATAACAAATATGAAAATAAACACATTAGAGTAACATGTAACTTTGCTGTGTTATAATCACACCAGCCAGACTCAACTTATATAGCTGAACTGGTGTGGATTAGCTATACTGTATAAGTCTATTAAACATACAGCCTTTCATTTCACAGTAAGATCATATAAAACGTTTAAAAAAGAAACAGACACATTTACATTTACATTTACATTTAGTCATTTAGCTGACGCTTTTATCCAAAGCAACTTACAAGTTCTGTACGACAAGCCATCAGGAAGGGCACAACTCTATCAGCTGAGCAACAATGTTCATCAAAGTGTTGAGTGCTACAGTGTAGGTTAGTTTATTAGGACAAGTGCATGACAGTAAGGTTAGTTAGGGTTAGATTTTTTTTTTCATACCTGTGTGACATAGATCCAATGTAAAAAAGTGTTAGGTTTGGTGTGCAGTAGCTTCTTTTCACCTTCTGACAAAACACAACGGTGGCGATTCTAGGAATTTTTAAACAAGGGGGCTAGTATGGGGGGGGGGGGGGGGGGGGGCACAAAAAAAAACAGAAGTAAAAAAATTTTTTTTACATGAAATACTTTTTTATTTTATTTTATATATATAGCTAAGTATGACCGGTAAGTATAAAGGAAGTTGGGTTTATCTAGACAGGTACCTAAGTGTAGCAGGTAAGGTCATAGCTGTCAACATTGGGATTTTCAAATAAGGGAGATTTCCCAAATCAGTTGTGCAAAAGTAACCTTTGGTCAGTTGTTTCTATACAATTCACTTATATGACATTTAGGTATGACACAGGACTACACAAGCATTTAGTATAGAAATGTTTCAACAGACTAAAGCAGGGAACCACACTATTTTGCATACAAATTATGCTGATCAGAATGTAATATCATAATTTTTCAGCATTGCATTGCACGTGTCCAGAGTTAATTATATTGATTTGTTAAATTGTTTACACAGCTTTTTTATTCTATAACATTTTTACTTCTCCACTGTACTATAATTATGTCACCTGTACCATGTCTTATACTACCTGTACCCCCCCCCCTCCCCCATGCTGCTATGATGCCTGCATTTCCCCAAGGGGATCAATAAAGGAATAGCTTAAAATGACAAGCAGCTACAGTAGCTAAGTTAATAATATGCTCAAGTCACCAACAGTGTTTATGAGCTTTTGAAAAGCAAAGTGCATATTTTTCACAAAATGAAGCAATGAGACACTAGGTTATTGCATGTTAGCTGCATTGCCAGCAGCCTGGGTAACCTGTCTCCCCTAGTCAATAGGCAGGTAAACTCGGTGGTGAAGGGGTGTTTTTTCCAGCTCCGGTCCATGGCCAGAATCAAGGCCATTCTCTCCCCCTCAGACCTGGAAAGAGTAATTCACGCCTTCATATCCTCACGCTTAGACTACTGTAACTCCCTGTACCTGGGGCTTAATAAATCCACCATAGCCCGTCTACAACTGCCCCAAAACGCTGCCACTAGACTGCTCATAGGTACCCAGAAGAGAGCTCACATCACCCCTGTACTTGCCTCCCTCCACTGGCTCCCGGTGCGCTTTAGAATAGACTTCAAGGTCCTCTTATTGGTGGCGCAGTGGGCAAGGCGCTCGCCACCAACACAGGATATGCTGGGTTCGATCCCAGCTCTCGGCGTTGCTACCAGCTTGGCTGGTCGTTCATACTAATACAATTGGCAGTATTAGGGGGTGGGAATCTGGTGGGTGGGGATCGGACGTTGTGGACAGCGACTCCTACAGGTCGGTTGGTGCGCCTGCGCAGTAGAATTAGGAAACGACGAGGGCGGCGTGTCCCTCCCACGCAGACCCCCGCCGCTGAGAGATCGCGCTGTGCAGGTGAAAAGATGCGACGGCTGCCTCCTCGAGTACCGGAGGGGACACGTGATGTAAGGCTTCGTCCACATTGCAGCCGGTTTTTGGGAGGCAGGGCCTAACAGCGTTCGAGACAGGGGAGGGAAGAATTGGACAAAATACGAAAATTGGGGACGGGAGAAAAATAGAAAAATGGGGAGAAAAAGTAGATAAAAAAAAGGTTCTCTTATTGGTCTACAAAGCCCTTAATGGTAAGGCCCCTGCTTATCTAGCAGACCTCCTCACCCCCTATACCAACGTGAGGGCCCTCATATCGTCTGACAAGGGTCTCTTAACCACCCGTAGGTCTAATTTAAAGTCTAGGGGGGGACGTGCTTTTGCGGTCGCAGCCCCTGACCTCTGGACCAGCATCCCCATGTCCATTAAATCTGCCCCCTCCATTGAGTCATTTAAATCGAAACTCAAAACCCACCTATATCGCCTGGCCTTCCCAGACTCACTTTGACTCTTGCCTTGCTATGTTGACCTGTTTTTCTGTTTTCCTTTTGTAGAAAAGACGAGAGGTAGGCAGGTGAGCATACTGTAGATGGTGATTTAATATAGGTAGCTTACAGGGGATGACACGATACAGCCTAGTCGTATTGCTGCTAACCCGACCGGTGTTTACTTCCTGAGTGATGTCAGAGTAGTACGGAGGCCGTCACGTATCAAGCTTGTGTATCGGACTAACACAATGCTCTACATCCTTCCTCTTAAGTTGTGCTCCAATGCAAATACTAACAATACTCTACAGCAGACCTGGGCATTGTACGGCTGATTCTGACCAACCCGCGAAAGATTACATGATAATAAAAAAAATAAAAATAAAAAATAAGATTTTTTTTTTTTTTTTTTTTTATAATTTTTTTTTCATGTCAACGTTCACACGCACAATATACGCTTACCTGACTTGATTCAACAACAAAGCAGTCGGGGCAAGCCGAAAACGGTCGAAAGTGTGGTTATTTGAAGTTTGGATTTCTTTTTTCACAACTGAGGTAGGTAGATTACATTTTTAGAGACTAAAGTACAGAAAAAAGGTACCGTTGGGTACCGGTATCGATTCACAGGTACCGGTACCGTATCGGTTCAAATGTGAACGGTACCCATCCCTACTGAACACACAACTGCAGGGCAAGGGCATTTTTGCTCATGAAATGCATAGCCATGTGAAAGCCTTCATGACAAAGTTGCAATTAATTTCAAGGCAACTAGGCAGCAACAATCTCAAACACATGAAAACCATGAAAGAAGTCAAACCATCAGCTGATCACCGGCACAGGTACTCATCCATGTTGGGAGCACTGCATGATGAATTTTCAAGGCGTTTTCAAGATTTCAAAAAGGTTGAGGATGAAATGCAGCTGGTTTCCTCTCCCTTTACCTGCAGTGTTGATAGTTGTTCAGCTTGAACTCATTGACCTGCAGTCTGATTCACTACTGAAAGAGCACTTTAAGTCAGCATCACTGCTAGAGTTCTACTCTGCTCTCAAGGAGGAGAACTTTCCAAACATGAGGAGACATGCTCAGAAGATGTTGGTTCTCTTTGGATCCACCTATATGTGAACAGACATTCTCAGTCATGACGTTTACCAAGTCCAGGTACAGATCCTCTCTCACTGATGAACATCTGGCAGCTGTGCTTCGCATCTCCACCTCAGACATGCAACCTGACTTTGATGGACTTGTTAAAGCTCAACAGAGACTGGATTTATCACACTGAATGAAAAAAAAAGAGCTGAAGAACACTAAAATGTGGAAATATAACAAGTGAAATGGGACACTTGATATATATATATATATATATTTTTTTTTGCACAGTTCTGAAAACATTAAATGTTTAATATAGGCATGTAAAGTAAAAAAGGCTACTGGGACACTTTGCTTTACACAGTTCAGTGACATGTCTTGTTTCTTTTGGCTATAAGATGATGTGATGTCTTTAGAAAGCTAAGAAAATCCTTGTTTCAATAGTATATGAAACTCAAAATAATAACTTTATTTGTATAGCACTTTTTCATACATGCCCTTTGTTATTAATGTTTCACATTTTGTTTATCATTTTGGAAATAAATTCTATTTGAATAAATGATACTTTTGAAAGCTAACCTCACCTTTTAATTGCCAAATAATAACATACACTCTTACTAGGGGTCAAAACAATGCCATTTACTGCTTTTTATATAGAAATAAAATGTATATTATGCATAATTGAGTTTGGAATTTTGGCCCGGCCCTCCAACATATTTTCAGTTGCTCATTCGGCCGCCCGGGAAAAATAATTGCCCACCCCTGCTCTACAGGCTAGAAGGCTATAACTAATTAAGCAATGAAAGTGATTACTACTAATATCTAGTATGTGGCTATTTGAACAAACCACAGGTTAACAGTACTTCAAGTGGTAATACACAACAGGTGTATAGTATGAACATCATTACTCTTTCTTTTTTTTCTTTTTTTTAACAGTCCTTGTGACAACCACTACACATATCTACTGTTTGGCCTGCAGATGCGGCCTGCCCGTGAGATGTGTGGAGACTGAGTGTGCGGGTGAGTCTTTTGAACAGTCTCTTGTATTCGGGCGTGTTGTTGAGTGTCTGCCTCCTCGGTGACGGGGTGACTGTTGCCTTCGGGTTCATAGATATATCTATGTTCGGGTTGGCCAGTCGGAGGTTGGAGAGTGATGTTGGGGTCGCAGGGGTCGCTGAGGTCACCCTGTGGCGGTTCCGAGACGGGAAGAAGGTGTCTCCAGTTCCTTCTGTACTCTCCTCCTTCTGACTCCACGACGTAGGACCTTGGTTCCTTACAAGACGGCTGTTCCGTCCCGTCTGGACCTCTCCATGAGTTGCTTCGCGCTGCGCACAGCTCTCTCCGCTAGTCCATTCGCCTGCGGGAACTCCGGGCTACTGGTCACATGGTCGAAGTCCCAGGCCGAGGCGAACTCCTTGAAGCGCTGGCTTGTGAACTGGGACCCGTTGTCCGATATCACTTTGTGTGGGGCTCCATGCACAGCGAAGTGTCTTTTCAGTTTTGTTATCACTGTGTTGGATGTGATGTCACGCAGCAGGTCCACCTCGTACCAACCTGAGTATGAGTCGACCAGCACTAGGTGGTGACGTCCATTCCACTCGAAGATGTCGGTCGCCACGGTTGACCACGGTAAGTCTGGAATGGGATGCAGCTTGAGTGGCTCCCTTTGTTGGTGTTGTTTTGTGCTGTTGCAGACGTGGCATGATGCCGTTTTCTCCTCGATATCCTTTGCCATGGCAGGCCAAAACACAATGTCCCTCGCCCTGCGCTTGGTCGACTCTGTGCCAGGGTGGCCTCTGTGCAGGATCGTGATGTAGTCCATTTGCAGCGATTTGGGAATGACGGCTCTTGAGCCCTTCATGATGACGCCATCTCTATATTGGCAAAGTATTGGCGAGCCTCTGCTGGCAGCGTTGACTCCCTCGCAGGCCATCCGTGGTTGATGATGTTGCATATTTTCTGCAGGGTTGGGTCCCTTTCTGTGTGTTCCTTGAGCTCGTTCAGGCGTGATGAGGAAATGTGTCTCACTGCCATGACCTCAAAGTCTGTCTTTTCACCACTAAGCCGGTCTGTGGTTTGTCTGGGAGCACGTGACAACGTGTCCGCGAGACACATGTCCTTCCCCTTCTTGTACCTCAGCTCAAAATCGTACCTTTGGAGTCTAAGCATCATACGCTGCAGTCTGGCTGGAGCCGTGTGTAGGGGCTTTGACAGGATGGTGACCAGCGGTTGATGATCCGTTTTGATTAGGATGTGCTTTCCTTATATGTAGTCGTTGAACTTGGAGCACGCGAACACTACTGCGAGGAGCTCTTTCTCAATCTGCGCGTATCGCCTCTCTGTCTCCGTCAAGGTGCGGGATGCATAAGCGACTGGGACACCGTCCTGTAACCATGCCGCGCCTAGGCCATACTGGGAAGCGTCGCACGTGAGTGTGACAGGCTTGCGGACGTCGTAGTACATCAGCGTGGGTGGGTTCGAGAGACACTGTTTCAGCGCATCGAATGCATCTTGGTGCTGCGTGTACCAACACCATTCCGTGTCATGGTGCATTAGGTGTCGCAAGGGGTCTGAGATTTCACTGAAGTTTGGTACGAACCTGGCCAAGTAATTTACCATGCCGAGGAACCGCTGCAGAGCCGTTACGTCTTCTGGTGCAGGCAGCTCGCTGATCGCTTGCGTCTTTGATGGGTCTGGCTTTAGACCCTGACTTGTGAACAGGTGTCCAACATAGCCGACTTCCTTCAGTCTGAACCTGCATTTCTTGGAGTTGAGCCGTAGGTTGACTTCACATGCTCTGTCTCGGACTTTCTTGAGATTTTCGTCATGCTTCTTCTTCAGACTTTCTCGCTGCTTCCTCCAACGATGATGTCATCGACTAGACTAATATAGAATGGGTTCATGATCTTGGATCCGAACAGGATGTACACAGCGGAACATGTAGCCATAAGTAGATAATGTTTAAAGCACAAATTATGACTTTTATAAATGTTTATCAGGCGGAGATTAACGGACGCAGCTCACCTCATTCGCATCCAGAATAACTGTGCTTGAGCCGTGTGAAATCGCGCGTAATGACGTTGTCACGCAATGTCACAGTGGGTGCGTTCAGTATCCACACCAAACCCCAGAACAACACAGGTAACAACACAGGTAGGAGATTCCAACAAAACAATGAAACGGGGGTGTTTTGGCGAAATTCACAAGGGGAACATATGAACCTGTTACAGATAGACAAATGGAAGTATGAATATATTTTGACCGAATCCTCCAAAAAAGATACAGTCAACTGGAATATATTAGTTCGTTACACATATGTTGGATTATGTAATTGGTTTGTCATGACCCATTGTGAAACAAAAGAAAAATTGCGGACTTGAAATAAAAAATTGTCAGACTTGGATCTTACTATTGGATCTACTTTTTCTGTGGATGGTTTTGTGAATAAATCTCCATTATGCTTCAATTACTGTGTGTTTATTGTATAGCAATAAGGTTGGGTGAATTCGGCCATTGTATAAAAGCATTAAATCACTTGAAGTCGTGTGTTATACTCATTAGATCACGCCTCCGCTGCGCGTCGGGCCTAACAACCACCCCTAGGCGTGATCTAATGAGTATAACACACTCCATCGCGTGATGCAATGCTTAATCACTGCACCTTTATGTTCCCTAACATTGCTGTATTTACTACAAGCTAGGGCTGACCCCTATTAGTCTATTAGTCGACTAATCGGTCGAAATGAGCCGTAGTCGACTGCCAACCTCTTAGTGGAATACAAAATAAAATGTTTATAATTCTTTTTTTTTATCATTCTTTCCAAAAGAAAATAGGCAGAGAAGCGTGGCTAGCGCTAATGGCACTCATACCAGAGGCTAACTGCCTAAGAAAACAGGCACAGAGGCACTGAAAGAGGATTTCACCCATCTAATGAACACACTAGACTAGAACACACAGCCCAAATGGAATGTAAAAAATAAATATATATATAATATATATATATATATATATATATATATATATATATATATATATATATATATATATATATATATATATATATATATATATATATATATATATATATATATATATATATATATATAAAATATATATATATATAAAATATATATATATATATATATATATATATATATATATATATATATATATATAAAATATATATATATATATATATATATATATATATATATATATATATATATATATATATATATATATATATATATATATATATATATATATATATATATATATATATATATATATATATATATATATAATATCGACTAATAGTCGACTAACGGGACACATTTTGGCCAATCATAGTCGACTATCCAAATTCTTAGTCTGGGACAGCCCTACTACAAGCTATTCAAATTCACCCAGCAACCGGGAGCACCTGGGTGTGAATAACAAGTAGGGATGTCCCGATCCGATCACGTGATCGAAATCGGCGTCGATCACGTGCTTTTCAGAGGATCGGGGATCGGGAAAAAATTATAATAAAAATCGGCAGTCAAAAAAAGAAAAATTTTATTCAACAAACATGACCATGTCCACGTCTTAAACTCATACGGAGGCCTTAGTTTTGGTTTTAAATTACATATAATATATCATCATTAATGTATTTATTGTCACACAGAGCAGAATAATTGTCCACAACAAACACATTCCCCTTTAATTTTCACCGTTGCAACAAACATTCCCTTTAATTTAGACGCTACACGCTACACGCTCGACCACATCACAACAACAGTACAACACGTCGCTCCCGAAACACGGTTAATATCCACTGACTTGAGCAGCTAGACTTAATGTCAGAGGTTTGGAACTAAGCATTTTAAAATAGAAAGTCAAGCCAGTTGCAATGTTTGCAAGGAGGACAGGCTGGAGGCGAAGTTTTCAGACTAACTTTTCACCTGGAGGATAACGTGACTGAGGATTATCGTCGGCGTTTCAGACCAGAATGGACCATTACGTAAGTCGAACACTGAATGTATACTAATGTGCAAACATATATTGAAACTTTTAATATTTCTCATATGAAGCAGAAGCACATTTCTCAGGGTGAATGTAATAACAAAAGCCTCCGCTCTCGCACCCCGGACTATAGGCAACAGATGGGCTTGTCTCGCTCTGCCAGTTTCTGACAAAAATGCGTCAAAATTGATTACTAATGTGAAAGATCGGATCGGAAACGATCGGATCGATAGATATTTAAAATCACATGATCGGGATCGGATCGGAAGCAAAAAAAGGCGATCGGGACATCCCTAATAACAAGCTTACCCGATTGAACACAGAAGTTTGACGTGCAGAGGGTTTTACACTACAGTATATTGATACAGTGGTTTTCAGAAAATGTGAATCCCTACCCCACCTTCAAGAGCACCTACGGGAGGCTGCAATTCGAAACTGGCCCCCGTAAATGTCCGAACACCCTCCCACCCACCCAGGGGCGTAGCTGGGGGGGGGTCGCCTAGGATGATTCCAAGGGCCCAGCACTGGGGGGGGGGGGGCCCAGAGAACACTATTATTATCTTTTTATTAAAATGGTTTTATTATTATCCTAAAGTAAGTTAATGTAATTGACTCAAACGTATAATTGCCTGTATTAAAGAAAAACGTCACAAAAGAAACAAACAGGTGCTTGTTACTTTGTTTGACGATATGAGCACCCCTCCCTTCTTTCATTGCATGGTTCAGTCCACATACACAGCAGCGCACAGCGCAGAGCTTGAACAGAGTCAGACTGACAGGAAAATGTCCTCAGCTCATGTTTCAGCATTGCAAGAGGAAAATAATAAAATGTTGACAGCTAGTCACCAAGTATTTTCACAAGAAAGGTATTTATTCACAGAACTTGTTTTGAAGCTCATAACAGCTTGGCCAACATTTTGTGGCTGACGTTAGCTGATTGATTGATTGATTGATTGAAAACTTTATTAACAGATTGCAGAATGGGTACAATACAGTACAGCTCAATACACACAATTGTTAAGGGGATGCAGACCAGAGAAAGACTTGTCTTGTTTACATCAGGGTCCCCCATTTTTTATTCATCAGCTACCTGTTGCTATAAAAAAATTAGATGAGTGTAGATGAGCCCAGTGAATTTGTATCCAGCAACTATGCCCTTTTGCTATGGCTAGCTAACCTAACCTGTATAATGTTACATGCTAACATTGCACTGCTCTAATGCACAGATGCGGCTTCAGGATCAGTACCCCTTGTCCCCTTCCCTCAGGCCAGCTCCCAGTCGAGGGAGAGGGAGGTAAGCAGCAGGGCTTGGGGTTAACAAACAGATTTTAAAATATGCTTACCATCAACTTTAGGTAATATTCACATTTAGTTACTCTAGTTCTTCCAGTAATTGCAATACCATTGACCACTGGCACATTAAATTGAGGTTGTTACAGTAGCTATAGCTAGATTTGAGCAATTTGAAAATATCTATACAAATTATTATTATTATTATTATTATTATTATTATTATTATTATTATTATTATTATTATTATTATTATTATTATTATTATTATTATTATTATTATTATTATTATTGTTATTATTATTATTATTGTTATTGTTATTATTATTATTATTATTATTATTATTATTATTATTATTATTATTATTATTATTATTATTATTATTATTATTATTATTATTATTATTATTATTATTATTATTATTATTATTATTATTATTATTATTATTATTATTATTATTATTATTATTATTATTATTATTATTATTATTATTATTATTATTATTATTATTATTATTATTATTATTATTATTATTATTATTATTATTATTATTATTATTATTATTATTATTATTATTATTATTATTATTATTATTATTATTATTATTATTATTATTATTATTATTATTATTATTATTATTATTATTATTATAACAATTAAGAGATAGCTCGAGCTGTACTGTGTTATTACTATTATAGGACATTTTATAAATCATGTACACTATGGATACTCGAGCAAGGCAGCCAACGAGGAGAGCAGAGGTGAAGAGGCAGAAGTAGTACAAGAAGAAGTTGAGGACCATGAAAGCAGCACAGATGAGGAGGAAGCAGCTATGGACAGTCAATGTCAGGGACAACGTGAGGCTCCGACACAGGATTCCACAGATACTGAGCCACCTGTAGTGGTGTCTGAGGTAGAAGATCTGCTATTGAATTGAATTGAAAACCTTTATTTATCCCCAAGGGGAGATTCAGATGTCCATTACAGCATAACAGTTAAAAACAGTTAGTGGAAACAGTTAATACATAACATACACTTATTAGTATGTGTTAAAAACACGATGGACAAATACATAGGGATAAAAAGAGCTCAAATAGGGCTAAAATAGAGCTAAAGGTGGTGAAAAGAAAAAGAAACAAGTCCAATCATGATGTTAAATAATAAAATTAATTGGTTACAGTCCACAACCCAGCTCGTCCAGTTCACAGCAGTTGGCCCATCCTGGCCCTGCTTGGTTGTGGAGCCTGATTGCCA
The DNA here is from genome assembly GCF_963971535.1 of Notolepis coatsorum. Taxonomy (NCBI): domain Eukaryota; kingdom Metazoa; phylum Chordata; class Actinopteri; order Aulopiformes; family Paralepididae; genus Notolepis; species Notolepis coatsorum. The sequence goes on along the minus strand of NC_140165.1, from coordinate 174,394,846 downwards.
CCGGCACAAAGGACTGCCCGAAGCCCTTTGTGGTATGTCGGGGGGGGATAAGTCTGTGGCTAAACGTGGACCGCATTGCGGTCAGCTCATCATAGAGGGGGTGGCAGGGGTTCTCAAGGATAGCATACAGCTTCCTCCTCGTCCTCCCCCACCACCTCCAGACTGTCCAGGTCCGCTCCCACCACAGAGCTTGCTTTTTTGACCAGTTTGTTTATTTTGTCTGTGTTGGTGTTGCCCCCCCAGCATACCACAGCGAAGAAGAGGGCACCAGCAACCACAGACTGGTAGAACATCTGCAGCAATTTGCTGCAGACATTAAAAGACCTGAGCCTTCTCAGGAAGAACAGTCTGCTCTGTCCCTTCCTGTAGGGCCTCGATGTTGTTCGTCCGGTCCAGTTTACTATCACTTGACCCAGGGTTGTTCCCAGCCTAGTGCGACTCAAGGTTCTTTGGTAGACTATTGCATTGGTCCATTCATTGAAGATGAACGCAATGCGACATCCTTTACTAGGCTCACCCACCAACAGTGCAGGTGCTGAACTGCTGATCCGAATGTATATAGGTAAAAACTATATTATGCGTTTTCATCAATAAACAAATGGCCAAAAAATATTCTGCTCGCGCGCTGAACCGCGCTCGCATTAATTGGGGGCCTACAAATACATTCTTTCATGGGGCCCAGAATATACAGCTACGCCCCTGCACCCACCGACCCCCTCCTATGTATATATATATGTATGTACATTTCCCTCCCCCTCGTATGTATATATTTACCTTCAGGCTCTCTGTTTAACAGTACTGTATATTTGCATATCTTGTATGTCACAAATGTAACAGTAGGCTACTGCATACCTGTATGTCATGTATGTCATAAATCTCATGATTAGATTAGATTCTAATCATTAGATTAGATTTGTATATCTGTATGTTGTGTATGTCATAAATGTCATTATGAATTGAAAATGGGGGACCCTGATGTAAACAAGACGAAAGTCTTTCTCTGGTCTGCATCCCCTTAACAATTGTGTGTATTGAGCTGTACTGTACTGTACCCATTCTGCAATCTGTTCATTAAAGTTTTCAATCAATCAATCACATATGCCTGGCAACTTTAAAACAACTCTCAAGTATTATGGAGAGGTAAGCTGACATCAGCCACACACCCTACGAACACAAAATGTGTTAATTAGCTATTTATTATATTTTATACTTATAGCATATGCATGAGTCTGGTCTCTTTTTAAAGGAAACATTCTAAACTTTCTTCCACAACAAAGAGGAATCACTCTGAGTGCTAATGAAATAGAGTTACAGAGGTTTGAACGCACAGAAGTAAATGTTTTGTGTACTCACATTTCTTCCAGAATGTCCTCATGGTTTAGAGCAGGACCAGAACATGTGGGCTAAATCCCCTGGTGAATGAGCACACCTGTTACAGACAGTTGTCTGCCACATTGGGATATATTTTACACAATCTGGCTTTACTCTAATGGACTCTGTGAAGGACCTTGAACTGGATGAGGCCAAGTCTAGCACATCCGAAAAGGCGACCCCCAGTTCAGTCTCCCAACTCGTCCTAATCCTGCTAATGGCCATGTCTTTTTGAGGAATGGTCTCATAGAGCAGGGGTTCCCAAACATTTCAGGCCGCGACCCAAAAACAACGTGGTCAGAGAGCCGCGACCCCCACTATTATAGGAGGTACAAAAATATATATATATTCTTTTTTAATAAATGGAAATGTATGGTTGAAACATGCACACGTTCAAACGCACACACACTAATAAACATTGGAGGCTTTTAACCAGGGCCGGACTGGGGAAATCATTCAGGCCAGGAAATATAGTGCAAAATATAGCCCCAGTCAGGCCACTTTTTATGCAGGGGGTCTGGGGGTCCCCCACCAGGACATTTCTTGTTACAAAGACTTCATTTCCTGCATTCTGGTGCAGGCATTTTTTTTTATTTGTACCCTTTAAATGCCAGTGTTTGTGATGGCATCACAAATTATTGTTAAAAAACAGGCTAGCATATGTATGATTAGCAACAACACTGATTTTTATGGATTTTCAGTTTTTTTGTCAGATTGAAAATAATACAATATTTTATTCAACTTCAGCCCTGATCATAACACCACATATTAATTTATAATTCTAACCCTTTAAATGCCAGTGTGTGTGATGGCATATATTTGCAATATATCAAATGCAAAGTAGATTTTTCTGGGGGGGATTATTACAGGCTAGCATGTGTCAATGATTAGCAAAAACAGTTTTTTGTAAGGGTCCCGCCTCCACCAATCACATGCGGCTCCTTTTGTGTGTGAGAGCAAGAGAGAGAGAGAGAGAGATAGTTCTCCAACTTGTGTGAGTTGCAGTGATCTCCTGGTTGTTCCCCACCTATCTAACTATTGCGCTGCTGCAACTAGAAACACTGTCCTGGCCTGCTTCTAAGTTCAGTGGCCTGACTTTTTTTTTTAAATCATCTGGCGACCCCCCCGCGACAGCTCGCGACCCTCCTGGTACCAAAGCACCTCAAAGGCGCTTAAAACAAAATTACAAACATCACAAAACAAACTGGTCAGACTACTACTTGACCTGAACCCCAGAACCCACCTCACCCCTGCCCACTTTGACAACCTAGGATGGCTTAGAGTAGACGACAGAGTACAGCAACTTGCAATGGGCCTGGTCTACAAGATACACTATACGACTAAGGTACCCATGTACATGTCAAAATACTTCCCAAAGGTCAGTGAATACCACAACCACTACACCAGAGGAAGCTCAACAAATCATGTTAAACCCAGATTCGGCTCAAACAAGGGACTAAACACATTTCGCAATTATGCCACAACAATGTGGAACGCCCTACCCAAAGCTGTAAAGGAATGTGAATCCCTACCCACATTCAAAACCGCTCTTAAAGAGCACCTACGGGAGGCTGCAATTCGAAACTGGCCACCGTAAATGCCCAAAACCCCCACCACCTCCTAATAGACAGACTCCTCCCCACCGCATGCATATATTCCCTCCCTGCCGTATGTATATTTCTCTCCCACCCACCCACCCCCTCCTAATGTACAGTCCCCTCCCCATCATATGTATATACTCTGTCAGGATCTAGGGGTAACAGTACTGTATATTTGAATACCGTTTATGTCACAAATGTATCAGTACTAAATACCTATTGTCCCTATGCCATAAATGTCATGTATGTTGTGTATGTCATAAATGTCTATATGAATTGAAAATGGGGGACCCTGATGGAAACAAGACAAACGTCTTTCTCAGGTCTGCATCCCCTTAACAATTGTGTGTATTGAGCTGTACTGTATTGTACCCATTCTGCAATCTGTTAAATAAAGTTTTCATTCATTCATTCATTCATTCCTGTGGGTCGCGACCCCGACTTTGGGAACCCCTGTCATAGAGATATGAAACATGGTCCCTATCCATACTAGCTGAGGGTAGGAAACACTATTATTATATTATATAAACACTCCACGCCTGATGGAGGGGGCAGCTGTGGAAAGGTAGGGGAATGGGTCCTCACAAAATGCAGAATCTGGACGTATCTAAACCGGTCAGAGTGGGGTATATTATAGTGTCACATAGGTCACCAAATTCTGCAAATAGACCGTCTAAGTCACTTAGAGTGATTAGACCCTCTCTATTCCATGTAGCAAAACCAGAATCCAGTGTAGCAGGTAAGAAAAGATGGTTATTACTATCTTTTAATAATTACTATTATTATTATTATATTATTACGGCAACAAAATCCGTTCAGCGGTTCTCGCGTTACATGGCGATATGTCAGGCGTGCGCCAAAGTCTTTAGCAGACTTTTTATTATTTCGAATACCACTCCCGACTCCTGACGCTCTAGCTCCGTCAATCATTTGGCGATCTCAAACATTATTGGACAGGATTGTAAACAAAGAGTGAGGCTTTCCAATGGTACCCCTCGTGAAAACTCAGGAGGGAAAACAGGACGAGAATCTTCCGCTGAATGCATTGGAGTCTATGGGAAAATGGAAACCTGCAGACCTTTTTTTTCTCACATTTGACAAAAATCGCTCTATATCACTCATTTCTGCAATTTCTCATTTAGCAATTTTTGGGGAAATATACTTTTGGATATTGCAACTACTACAGAAAAACGTGAGTACACAAGTTCAAGTTCAGCTCAAGTTCAGACCTATGTTACTCTATTTCATTAGCACTAAAAGTGAAGTTTCTTTATTATCAGAAACTTCAGAATGTTATTTATCAAAAGAGACCAGGCTCATGCATGTGCTATAAGTATAAAGTATAGTATTTTGGTTTGCAAAAGAAGTATGCAGTCCTCAAAAACGAAAACTAAAATGGCCACTTTTGGGGGCACCTGTTATTAGAGCACTATGGGTCCATTTCAAACAGCTATAGGCTCCTTAAACATCATTCTAGTTTGTCTACAGTCTACATCAGCTGTAGGCTCCTGAACATCAGTCAACTTTGTCTACATCAGCCAATCATATCCACTTGATGATGCAGAAATTGTACCGTTTAGCCCAGTCCACTGCAATTTTTTTTTTTTCAGCAAATCATGTCTACGCAACAAGACGTGAAGAAGTTCAAGTTTCAAGTTCAAGTTTCAAGTTTCTTCATTAGTTGTCATACAGAAGTACAGTATACTTTTATACAAAATGCTTCTTTCTGTTTCGCTCCAGAGACTGTGCTAGACAAAGATAGATAAGTATAAAATAAGTATAGCAAGTATAAAATAGAAGTCAAGTACGTAGACAAAAATGTTCAGTATATACATATATACAATGCTCAATGCAGAGTAGAAGTAACTGAGTTACCATACAATATACTATACAGTGCAAAACAGAAGTGGGATGAGGTACAATTTAGGTACAATTTACAGTAAGGTGTAATGAGGTATGGGTTGTAGTGCAAATTCTTTACCAATAAATATAAAGTGTGCTTAGGTGTTCTAAAGTGGTTAAAGTGGGTGCTGCAATTAGTTGTATGTTTAAAGTGAGTGTGTGCGTGTGGATGTGTGTGCTGTGAGTGCATTTGATGGTTGTTACATAGTGTTATTGTTCGTTGAGCATCCTGATGGCCTGGGGATAGAAGCTTCTTCTGGGTCTCTCTGTGCTTGCCATGAGACTCCGGTATCGCTTGCCTGACCGCAGCAGTTTAAAGAGGCAGTTGTTCGGGTGGCTCGAGTCTTTGATAATTCTCTTAGCCTTGCCCATGCACCGCTTGTTGTAAATGCCCTGGAGAGTGGGAAGCCCCCCTCCAATCGTGCGTTCGGCTGAGCGGGCCACTCTCTGTAGTCTGCTAGTGCATCTACTCCGGATGCCAGGACAGTATGCTGGATCCAACAGTCATAGTCTAGCAGCAGACACTGCTACTACTACACACTGTCTAAACAGTCATAGTCCAGCAGTCACTGCTACAAACTGTTTAAACATTCAAACTGTGATCATATGAAAAGAAATAAAAGAAAACCTGATTTGCGATTTGACTGCGGCCGATATATACTTTACTATGAACTTTACTGAAAAGGGACATTGCACAACAAGGATTAGGACTAGACAGTCAGCTGAGATCGAATTGAAGTTCCCTTTACTGTGTGTTGATGAAATGTAGTAGCCTAGGATTCTGTATTAATTTCAAAGTGAATTTTATTGTTTGTTTTGAGTTGACCTTTAAATTCATCTCAAACAACTAACCTGATAGCTTTGCATACAGAATACTATTTTATGTTAGGCTATAGTGCAAAATAATTGTTGGTTCATTATGAAAATGTGATGGGATGGACTGCACACCATATTCTCAGTAGCGTATTTAATGGAAAACCGCAAATCAGCAACTGTTGTTTACACACAAACATTGACTTTATTGACCTCAGAGATTACTTCTGTGTACTTATACTGTATATTATTCAACTCATCATGAGCAGAGCTTTCATTAGATCCTAATATGAAGGCTCTGTGACGATTTTGATCTCTTTTGGAGCTCAAAACTTGCAGCCATCTTGCATTTTCTGCTTTGCACTATATAGTATATTGTATATTAGTATATTGCATAGTATATTGTATATTGTATGGTAACTCAGTTACTTCTATTCTGCATTGAACATTGTACATATGTATATACTGAACACTGTGTCTACGTACGTGACTTCTATTTTTTACTTCTATTTTTACATGCTATACTATTTTATTTCATACTTATCTTTTGTCTAGCACAGTCTCTGGAGCGTAACAGAAAGAAGCATTTTGTATAAAAGTATTCTGTACTTCTGTATGACAACTATTAAAGAAACTTGAAACTTGAACTTGAACATTTGAAGGTCAGTACAATATACAATACAGAGTAAAATGAGTAACAGTGAGGTACAATGCAGAAATTAGATAAGGTACAAAACTTAGGGTAAGGTGCAAATGAGTGTAGCAGGGTGGATTATCCCTGCTTTATGGGAGTGGTTGTACACGGCCACCTGGTAGCGGGACGCAGCAGAACTGGGTCTAGCTGGATCCCCGACTTTAGGCCAGGAATGTCAAAGTGGGGGTCGAACAGCAGGAGCGGATGGGGCCTAGGATTCACTCACCTAGGGATGGTACTCTGGTCCTCCTGGCCCTCCAGGGCGATCAGCAGTAGCTCCCCACACACCCCCACTTCCCCCAATACTTCCTGCGCCCTCCCACACCTGATGGCAGTAAGATGGATAATGTTTTCGCTCCCCAAAGCAGTACCCTTCCTTAATGACCTGTAGAGACCTTTAACAATGAACTATAGGCATAGGTGGAGAAAGGGTTAAATAACAATGAGCATTACCCGGGCAGAAAAGGGTTAATACAACAGACTCAGTAACGGACACACACACAGTGCTCCCATTTACATCTCCTTTTATATAACCTGGTTCAAGGTACATGGGTATTACTCAATTGTACACACTATGTTCTCACTGGCACCTAGTGCTCTCGCTCTACAATACACATGGAGGAAAGTTATTCCCAAAACGAAAGCTCTTCCCACAATGTAAGCTCTTCCCACAATGTAAGCTCTTCCCACAATGTAAGCTCTTCCCACAATGTAAGCTCTTCCCACAATGTAAGCTCTTCCCACACTGTAAGCTATTCCCACACTGTAAGCTATTCCCACCCTGGGCACCTGGTGCCCTCTCTCTATTACAGACACAGTAAGAACCTCTTCCCTCTAAGGGTTTATCTACTGCTCCACTTCGCGGTAGCGGAGAACCAGGTAAAGAGTAAAGGAGTTCAATGGGAATTTTATACACAACCACACATTATTAATACACTCAAAAGAAATTAACAGTGGGCCCACATTTAGCACATAAACTCCTATATAAAGCCGGCTGTAATGGTTGGGGCGCCCCTTTTACACTGCTCTCCAGTGTGCATTCAAAGCACTGTTTATCTTCACCCTTATAGAGCTTGCGCCACACAGTGTACTGTCTACCGAACACGTTTCAACACTCCGAGCACTGCTACTTATCCAAGATGGTGGGCCCAAACTCAGCACCGCTAGTCCGGGTGCTAAGATGGCCAACGGAGATCCCGCGATAACAGCCAGCGGGGCGGAGTGAATGCTGGGGCAGGTGCTGTGGGCCACGGCTTGAAGAGGCTGGAGCATCGTGCAGTGTAGTGTAGTGGCGTCCTCTGCTGGGCTGAAGAGGGGAGCCGTTGCGCGTGCTAAACTGTGGGGCTCGCCTAAACACCGCTAAACTGTGGGTCTTATTGTACCCTCCTACTATGCCGCCTATATACACAGTTAACGCAAGGTGGCCAATACCTATGGCGATATAGCTCGCCGGGTGAAGCCTTCACCGTGTCTCTGGCACACGAACCAAACGCTAAGCTACCGCAGATATTTCTGGAATAACCCGTTTTGTAGCAAAGCCTATTCCTTTATCCGGCGCATTAATCAACCGTTCAACTACCGCATGTATTTCTGGAATAACCCGTTTGGTAGCAGAGTATATTCCTCGCACGCTCGCTTCTCTGGTGCTCTTCGGTGTTGACGTCCGTCCTCGTCTGTGTCCAACGACGAAGAGAGAGTCTTCCTCTGTGCTGCGCTCCACGTTGAACTCCCTTCTTCCTCGTCTGATCTCCTTTCTGCCCAGCCTTCCACCACCGCCCCCTGCCGGCACCTGTAATCCTGTCCCGCTATGAAACGCCCAAGTTTAGAAGAGGAGGATCAAAGGGCAGCAAGTTAATAGTCCATATTCAGGGAGGGGTGATCAAAGACGTTATTTGTCCATGTCCGGGCAGGTATGATCAAGAGCGGACAACTGGTTACAACGTCCTTGTGAACACAGGGAATGCAAAAGATTACGTTAGCCAATCTGAATAAGAGCCAGACATATTCAGGTTGCTACATGAGGTATGAATGTAGTGCAAATCTCTTTAATAATAGATAACTATAAAGTGTGTTAAAGTGTCTAAAGTGAGTAAAGTGAGTGGTAAGGATGAGTGTTTGTAAAGTGAGTGGGGGACCCTGATGTAAACAAGACGAAAGTCTTTCTCTGGTCTGCATCCCCTTAACAATTGTGTGTATTGAGCTGTACTGTATTGTACCCATTCTGCAATCTGTTAATACAATTTTCAATCAATCAATCAATCAACATGTGGATGTGTGTGCAGTGAGTGTAGATGATGGGTTGTTACATAGTGTCATTGTCATTGAGCATCCTGATGGCCTGGGGATAGAAGCCCCTTCTGAGTCTCTCTGTGCTTGCCATGAGACTCCGGTATCGCTTGCCTGACCGCAGCAGTTCAAAGAGGCAGTTGTTTGGGTGACTAGAGTCTTTGATTATTCTCTTAGCCTTAGCCCTGCAACGTTTGTTATAAACGTCCTGGAGAGTGGGAAGCCCCCCTCCAATTGTGCGTTCGGCTGAACGGGCCACTCTCTGTAGTCTGCTGCGGTCGTGTGCGGTGCTCAGGGGCGTCCATTTGGTATGGCAAGGTATGGCACTCGCCATACCTTGGCAAATAAAAATGTTAAAACAAAATAAAAAAAAATTACAATTTTGTATGTTGATGTAGAATTCGAATGTCAACATTATGAACGAAGCTTCGAACTATTCGGTACAGCCCTAGCATGTTTTGATATTGTAAATTATCTCACTTTTACTAGATGACTTTTGCTGTGACTAACTGAAATATGCCCCAAAAAAAAAGAAAATGGACGGGACGTTTTTTTATCAAAGGGCAGCAGATACAAGTGATACAGGGACACAGGTAAGGTCTTACAATGGCTTAGTGATTATAACAGTGCAGTTCAGCATTCAGTAACCCATACTTTTTGTGAATGTGTTTTTGATACTGCATTCTGTTGAACACACACCTCAAAACCGTACCTAAGGAAAATTGGCTCAATTGCAAGAAAAGTAATAGACAGTTATAATTCGTATGCAAAATATTGTGGTTCCCTGCTTTAGTCTGTTGACACATTTCTATACTAAAAATGCTTGTGTAGTCCTGTGTCATACCTAAATGTCATATAACTGAATTGTATAGAAACAACTCACCAAAAGTGACTATTGCACAGCTGATTTGACAAAAAAAATCCACCAAGTTCACCCACCCCCCCTTCACCCCCCCCCCCTTCCTCGCCATACCTTGCCTTTTAGTGAAAGGACGCCACTGCGCCGGTGCTATTCCCAAACCAGGAGGTGATATTGCCAGTCAGGATGCTCTCTATTGTGCACGAGTAGACATTCTTAAGGATATTCTGACTCACTTTGAACTTCCTTAGGCGCCTGAGGAAGTAGAGGCGTTGCCGTGCCTTCTTCACAACACTGTCAATGTGTGTGGTCCATGTCAAGTCGGCAGCTTGGTGTCTCTTGTTTATTTTTCACTTCGAAAGTCAATATGAAATAGGAGTCACATTTTTAAGACCCCGCTGTTTTTAAGCAGTACAAGGAGCCTTGTTCAGTCAGCCACCTTTTCAGCTTGAACTGATGTGATTCATTTTTGGTGGGAGATACCCTTTCTGGGCTTTGCTTCACTGCACTGGTTACCAATAGTGCTTTGAGACAAAGTGCTGCAAATATACCTCTGTATGATAGCATGTACAATAATGCTGTATATATTTATTCTTACAGTATACTATATATCCACATCTATCTGTACATACCTGCATATAATCCTTTTTACATATCTGTAGATATTATATCTATATCTACAGGTACATATCCCGACGACTCTTACTACAGATGGAGCAGACAGATCTGTCTATCATTCTACTGTATGCATATGTGGCGCAGACACGGTTGATTTCGCGGTTGATTGCTGTTCTGTTATCTGCCACCAGGAGGTGCAAAGCCTGACAGAATGCCGTGATGTCTGATCCCGATTTGTAGCGCTGACGGGACGGGGTTGCACGCAGTGCAGCCAAAGTTTTGTGAGCAGAAGCGCGTGCACGCACACAGGAATGCGCTGCACTCGCCAACTCTTCTGAAAAGCCCCAAATCTACTTTAAAAAAAAAGAATTATATATATATATATATTTTTGACAATTAATCATTGTTACATGAAAATATGTTTGCACCAGATTTAGCAGGAGCTCATTTCCGTCTGTAGTCTATCCAGCTGCTAACTGTATTTGAGTGAGTTAAGTCTTGGTGTTATGGTAGACTCAGACCTAAGCTTTAAATCACAATCAACAAGTTGACAAAAACATAATTCTTCCACCTTAGAAACATAGCAAAAGTACGGCCATTTATAAATCAAAAGGACGCTGAAAACCAGATCCATGCCTTTATCTCAAGCCGACTCGACTACTGTAATGCACTCCTTACCGGCCTCCCGAAAAGATACGATGATAACTATTTTATTGCAATGCACTATTGCATTATTACTAGTGCTGTCAAACGATTAAAATATTTAACTCGATTAATCGCATGATTGTCCATAGTTAACTCGCGATTAATCGCAAATTAATCGCATTTTTATTTTAATTATTTTTTTTACCTTAAACAGATCTTTTTCAAGTTCCAAGTTTTAATACTCTTATCAACATGCGAGTCAACAAATGCTTGCTTTGTGCAGCCATTTAACACAAAAGGATGACCCTCATGCATTGCAAATTTGCATCAAATTCAAAACAGAGTGATGCACAAAATAACTTAAAAGAAAATAATAATTTAAAACAATGAATAAAGTGTGCATGAAATAATAGGGGAAAGAAAATGTTAGGAACTTGTTCACACACACAAGGGCTGATTAATCACACACCCCCCTCTCTCCCTCACACACACACTCCTCTAGCTCTTTTTCTCTTTTGCCCCTTCCTCATCTCTCTCACCCCCCTCTCTCTCTATATCTCTCTCACACACACACACACACACACACACACACACACACACACACACACACACACACACACACACACACACACACACACACACACACACACACACACACACACACACACACACACACACACACACACTTCAGAAACAAACATAGTATCAATGAGAGCATCAATAATACACCTGAGTGAAGTCTAGTAAAAAAAATCTTGAGTTAAAAAAATTAGTGGCATTAATAGAATCGGGAGTTAACGCGATATTAACGCGATATATTTGACAGCCTTAATTATTACATTTTATTCTATTTGACTAACTATTTTATTGCACTGCACTATTTTACTTTGTATCAGTGATAATCAAACCGTAAACAAAGATGCCTATTAACACTTTCAGCACCAGATGGCGCTGTTTACTGTTACTGTTGAAAGGCCAGCGCCTTTTAACATGGGGATACGTGGCTGTGTTTTCAGGCCTAAAGCTATATTATATATTATAGCTATGGATCTAGTAATATAGTCGATTGTCATTGAGTTTCTTCCGGTCAAGATGCAAAAAACAAGTCTGGACGACGCGAGATGACGCACGAATGAATGTGGACTGTTCCATCAGAGGGCGGAGCTTCGGTGGTAGTGTGAGTGGCTACAGACCACTGCACTTAAATATAAACATTAGTCTACCTGGAGACTCAATGAGGTTATTGTAGATGTCGCCATAAGACGCGTCTGGCCATTTAGTGGGATCATTTTTTCATTATCCTGTTCGGCTGAAAGGACACTGGTGGCCACCGAAGCTCCCCCCCTCTGATGGGACAGTCCACATTCATTCGTGCGTCATCTCGCGTCGTCCAGACTCCGTTGACAATCTGCACATGTGTATGGGGAGTAGGTGCTGGAAAAGGGACTTGATCTCGGCCGATTTAGTTCTGATCGATTAGGAATGGGTCGCGCCGTGTTCAGGAGACTCAGGCGCATAAAAGTCTATTGGATCATGTCTCTAGCACCCCCACAGCCGTAGCTGCAACCACTTACATCACGGCTCTCATCCACATTCATTCATTTGCTCCCCCCGCTATCTCCTCCCCGAACTTATAACACATATTACATCATAAGAGCCCAATCCTAATGCATTATAATTAACCTCTTACCCCTCCATGAAGTGGATGGGTGCGTCTCAGTGCATGTGTGTGTGTGTGTGTGTTCCTGTGGGTCGCCCACCGCATGTGTGTGTGTATGTGTGTTCCTGTGGGTCGCCCACCGCATGTGTGTGTGTGTGTGTGTTCCTGTGGGTCGCCCACCGCATGTGTGTGTGTGTGTGTGTGTGTGTGTGTGTGTGTGTGTGTTCCTGTGGGTCGCCCATCACATGTGTGTGTGTGTGTGTGTGTGTGTGTGTGTGTGTTCCTGTGGGTCGCCCACCGCATGTGTGTGTGTGTGTGTGTGTGTGTGTGTTCCTGTGGGTCGCCCACCGCATGTGTGTGTGTGTGTGTGTGTGTGTGTGTGTTCCTGTGGGTCGCCCACCGCATGTGTGTGTGTGTGTGTGTGTGTGTGTGTGTGTGTGTGTGTGTTCCTGTGGGTCGCCCACCGCATGTGTGTGTGTGTGTGTGTGTGTGTGTGTGTGTGTGTGTGTGTGTGTGTTCCTGTGGGTCGCCCATCACATGTGTGTGTGTGTGTGTGTGTGTGTGTGTGTGTGTGTGTGTGTGTGTGTGTTCCTGTGGGTCGCCCATCACATGTGTGTGTGTGTGTGTGTGTGTGTGTGTGTTCCTGTGGGTCGCCCATCACATGTGTGTGTGTGTGTGTGTGTGTGTGTGTTCCTGTGGGTCGCCCATCACATGTGTGTGTGTTCATCTGATGACAAATAAAGACTTATACTTATAAAAGTGCACATAAGAACAGGAATGGAGGTGGATTCCATGAGCAGTATGGCAACATGCACCAAACAGCAACTCACTCAAATGAGAATTTAAAAAATATGTTTTTTTTTATTAACATTGAAACAATCGACAACCTTTCAAAATCATGTTCTCATAAATCTTTAAAATAAGTCACACCAATAAATACAACATATCTTATTTTGCTCTGTTTTCTTCTTTATTTTTTTACCTCAGCTAAAACAAAAAAAGACAAACTTGCAGGTAGAAGACATTTCAGCGCAAGAAGCGTTTTGTTCGGGCGTTGTGTCCACTGGCAAGAGCGGTGAACTTTGAACTATTTCACATAGTTTGATTATTGGATATTGGATTATTGGATATTGGAGCTTGTCTTGTGTGTGTGTACTAATGTTTACTTGTAATGTTATATGTTATGCTGTAAGTATTATGTGTGTGTGTGTGTGTGTGTGTGTGTGTGTGTGTGTGTGTGTGTGTGTGTGTGTGTGTGTGTGTGTGTGTGTGTGTGTGTGTGTGTGTGTGTGTGTGTGTGTGTGTGTGTGTGTGTGTGTGTGTGTGTAGGTGTAGGTGTGTGTGTGTGTGTGTGTGTGTGTGTGTGTGTGTGTGTGTGTGTGTGTGTGTGTGTGTGTGTGTGTGTGTGTGTGTGTGTGTGTGTGTGTACTAGTCCTTTGTCATGTTTACTTGTAATGTTATATGTTATGATGTAAGTATTTTGATGCATGGTCACAATATATGTTTTTTTGTGGACCCCAGGAAGAATAGCTATACAATGCAATGCTGTAACTAATTGGGGATCCTAATAAACTAAACTAAACATGCTATATTAGCCTACATCAATCTACTCGTAGAGGGGGGTGGTTCTGAGCTATAGTCTGGCCTCTGGAACGGAAGCACATTCACGTGGTGCTGGAGTGCTACTACTTGCACAAGGTCCTTGAAAGTGCTTGATTTTTTACCAAAAAAAGTCAAGGCCTGGAATTCCTTGAAAACAGCCAATTTTGTAACAAGGTGCTTAAAAAAGCCTTGAAATTCAAATCAACCATTCGCATTGAAAGTTTTGTTCATCCATGATCAGATTAATCAAGATTTTCTTTTAATTTAAAGTGTAACTGATTGTCGGAAATTGGTTTTAAGCCGTTAATATTGGATCAGATAATTTTTTCCTATAAAAAAAAAAACAGCATTTAAAAGTGAATTGTATCCCTTTAAATGCCCCTTTGAAAGGAAAAATAGTGCTCGGAAAAGTACTTGAAAGTCCTTGAATTTCATTTTGCAATGTCTGTGGCAACCCTGACACCGAGTGGCGAGCGAAAGTGCTCTTGCGCTGAAAGGTGAGCGCCAGGTCGACTCGAGCCGTCCCTCAGTGCAGAAGCAGTCACATGACCTTTAACCCTTTCACTGCCACACTACAGAAGGTTAACCCTTTACAATCACACTAACCTCCTGTAGTGTGGCAGTGAAAGGGTTAAGCGTCATCGATTGCTGCCCACGATCATCTCCAGTCTCCACATCATTTTCTTATCATACCACCTCTCAGCCGCAACTTTCATCTCATTTTTCAGAGACCAAGGCAGCCTCTCGTCCAAAACCAAAGCAACGAATAAATAAACAAGAGTCATAGAAAATAAGTGAAACATAACAAAGCAGCCATGAAAAGGCTCGTGCACACTCTCTCCTCCCCCCGCCTGGGACACAGTCAGCCGGTGTGAACTGATCGGATCCTTACTAAGATAAACACAGTTTAAAAACAGTGGCGTTATTCACGTAGCGATTATTGAGTATGCGTGTTCGTGATATAAAGTGTAAAATGCATAGAGAGAAAGTGGTGTCTTTTCTCAACATTACTAAGATAATTACTGTAAACCCGTAGACTGCGTAAGTACTCTGTCATCCCAGTTTAAACAGCTGCATTGTGCTTTATATATGACCAGGTGTTTCGTGGCGTTATATATAAGTATATTCATGTTACCACCTAACTTGGTTTAACATGCTTGTTGTTTGCCACCTGAAACGTCCCACTCTGATGTTTCCGACTAATGTAGATTAAAGAGCTTAATGATCCGTAGACTCTGGACAAAAGACAAAATCTTTTACATAGAGTTTCTTATTTTTTTTCTTTTTGGCAAATCTTCATTTTGAGGCGATAAGCAAAAATCAGGCACCTTTTGACAAACCATGGAAATGGCCGTTAATAAATTTGAGACATCTACCGTTAATAAAGTGAAATGGATATTTGTTACAGATTTATGAAATTATTACATTTACCTATGTATTTGTCATAAAAATTATAATTTAGTCACTTTTATTTTTAATCATAATAATAATAATAAAAAAATATATAATCTATATAATTGGTCTATATACTGTACCTTCATGAGCATTTGGTGTGACAAATACTTTCTAGTACAGCAACAAAAAAAACGGTGAAGATAATGAAAGCGACTTGAAGCACTTTCAGACACAAAACATCACGGTGTAAAAATATGAATACATTTACTTTTGGTGCCTCTACTTTGAAATACATATTGCTCGAGCAGCAGAGGCCAGGCACCCTGAGGTGGACGTAAGAATATATAATAATAATTATTAATAATTATTATTATAAGAATAATGATGAATTAGAATATATGCTTTGTGAATGGCTCTCTTCAAGAGTGTTGACAACACACTCAGTTAGTATCAGCTACACTCCCCCCCCCTCCCATTTCTATCTCACTCACTCCCACCCCTCTCTCTCTTTGATCCCTGTACTATTCCAAGAGTTCTTTGAGGCTGTGTGATTCATTGCGTTAGATACAGTATAGTATACAGGCACCTCCATGACTGTAAAAGTAGAGGGGCTAAGAGATGAGGAAGAGAGAGAGAGAGAGAGAGAGAGAGAGAGAGAGAGAGAGAGAGAGAGAGAGAGAGAGAGAGAGAGAGAGAGAGAGAGAGAGAGAGAGAGAGAGCAGATAGATAGAGAGAGAGAAAGAGAGAGAGAGAGAGAGAGCGAGAGAGAGAGAGAGAGAGAGAGAGAGAGAGAGAGAGGTAGAGAGAGAGAGGTAGAGAGAGAGGGAGAGAGAGAGAGAGCAGATAGATAGAGAGAGAGAAAGAGAGAGAGAGAGAGAGAGCGAGAGAGAGAGAGAGAGAGAGAGAGAGGTAGAGAGAGAGAGGTAGAGAGAGAGAGAGGGGAGGTGGTGGTGGTGGTGGTGAACATCACATGGTCTCTCCTTTCATCTGCTCGTTGTTGTTGAGTCCCCCCGGAGACGGTTTGCTCTTCATGGCCTCGGTCCCGCCCCTCGACGTCTCCTGCAGGAAGAGGCGGGGCCTCCACACGGACGTGACGATCCGCTTGTACTCCTTGCGGAAGTTCTGGTTCAGCAGGCCGTAGATGATGGCGTTAAGGCAGCTGTTGAAGTAGGCCATGAAGTAGCTGACCACGAAGAGCCACTCGGGGATCCGCGGCGCCACCCTCTCCGGGTCGATGGCCACCGCCAGGCCGATGAAGTTCAGCGGCGCCCAGCAGAGGGCGAACAACACGAACACCACGAACATGGTGATGAAGTGCCTCAGGTCGCTGGGCTTGAGGCGGGGACGCACCTCGGACTTCACCCTGCGCCGCACCTGGATCACCAGGATCCAGATGCGCAGGTAGCAGAAGGTGACCACGGCGATGGGCACGAAGAAGTGGATGACCACCACGGTGATGGTGTAGGACGCGCTGACCGCCTGGGCGAACGTGCAGGAGTAGACGCGCGCGTCGTACTGCAGCGAGCCCACGAAGAAGTTGGGCAGGATGGCGAGCAGGGTCAGCGCCCAGATGAGCGCCACCAGGAGCAGGGTGTTGCGGTAGCTGTACAGCTTGTCGTAGGCGAAGCTGTGGCAGATGTAGCAGTAGCGGTTGACAGCGATGCCGGTGATGTTGAAGATGGAGCCGATGACGCTGAGGCCCATCAGGAAGCCGCTCACCTGGGGGAGAGAGAGAGGGAGAGCGGGGAGATGACGTCTACAGATGCAGTATGTGTATGTCACCGGATTTCCCCACGGGGATTAATAAAGTATCCTATCTATCTAAGATTCAAGATTCAAGAGTTTTATTCATCACATACATACCAGGGCATACAGTGAGAATAAATGCGGTTGGCCATGCCCGCTTCGATTGTGCAATAAAAACAATAGTAATAGTAGTAATAATAAAAAACGATAACTAGTTTAGACATGGTAAAATAGACATGTTAATAAATTGCTTAAAGGCACTGGATCCTATGTTTTGTTTGCTTTTTTTCTTTTTTCTTTTAGAATACTGTTTTGGAATCTACATTTTTGTATTTTTTATTTTATTTTTTTTAATGCTAAATTTTGAAAAACTATAAGGGTGAAAAAAGAAAAAGAAATTTGGTAAGAATATAGGACAGGCACATATAAGCACTATGCTTCAGTCTGTACCTTTTTCAGTCACTGTAAAAAATCAAATATTGATATTTTTTTGATGACTGAAAAAAATAAACTACTACTACTTGTTACGTTCTGGACACCGACTGTGGTCGGTGACCACCCACATTCCTGGCATATGTCACTGGGCTTGTCACCTGTCATTTCCCTGTCAATTAGTGCTGTCACTTAGGGGTGGTTCCTGATTGGCTGTCACGGGGGTGTGTGTGGAATGTTGGTATTTGGTGTCTATGTAACATACTGTACCTCTCTTCTGCTTGTTCATTGTCAGGTCTTCACTAATTGCGTTCGGGGATAACGCGGACGGTTCTACTCTGGACCTCCAATAAGCTCCCATTTACCTTATTTTCCACTTGTGCTATTAGCACTTGTCTCTCTTAGAACTTACTCTGTGTTCTTACTATTAAAGTCGAACCTGTTCAAGAGTAAACACTCTCTGTCTCTGTGATTGCCTTCACCCATTGGAATTCACCTACCTCCATTCTGACAGAAGACCTGACCATCAGAATTCCATGGAGGCCATCATGGAGATGCTCCAGGCGCAGGGAGCAGCCCAGACACGGATGGAGGAACATCAACTGCTGGTCAGCGCCGAGTTAATCCGACTCAACAGGGTCGTCGGATCATCCCAAGCGGTGGCGCAGTCGGCGTTGGCCACAGCCCGACAAGCCCAAGAAGGAGTGGCTGGTGTTCAGTCGGCGACGGGAGAAGCAGCGCTCCACGCAGAGGAGAGTCGGGGGGTGTTCGGGGTCCAGGAACGGTCCCACGAGCCACATCTGCAGGCGCCCGCTCGCTATGACGGATCACCGGATGGTTGTCGGGAATTCATCACCCAGTGTCTACTCGTTTTCCGGCTGCAACCACGATCATTTCCATCGGAGACAGCGCAGGTAGCGTATATTATCACACTGCTCACCGGTCAAGCTCTCTCCTGGGCTACGGCGGAATTAGAGGCGGGGGCGATAATCTGCGACAGTCTGGACGCCTTTACCCGGGAATTGAGAAGAGTATTCGATACTTCCCGGGTACTCTCGATCTTCGAGGCTGGTGGTCGTCTTCTCGACTGCCGGCAGGGCCTCCGCACGGTCGCAGCTTACGCTATCAATTTTCGGATCTTGGCTCGGGAGACAGCTTGGGCGGAGAACGTCTGCGTGGTTCTGTTCGTCAGGGGACTCTCAGCGCGGATGCGAGATGCGCTCTCCGCGCGTGAGATCCCCGAGCAGCTGGAGGTGCTGATCAACACCACCATCAAGATGGACAATCGGCACCGGGAGAGGGAGAAGGAGCATGTCAACAACACCCAGGTATGTTTTCCTTCTTCTCCTGGTGTTGATAATTCCATGCATTACACGAGTGGGCCACTGGGTGATGAATCCATGCAGCTTGGAGCGCTGTCGCTCTCGGACGACGAGAGGCAGCGCTTCATCAAAGAGCGACGCTGCTTCCGGTGCGGCCGCACCGGTCACCGCTTCGGCAGCTGTCGGGTCCAGGCTGTATCGGCTCGGCGCCAATCGGGAATGGAAGGTGCGCCGTCGGGCTTCGAGAAAGCGCCAGCAGGTGGGCTCATTCCTGCCAAAACCACGGATTCTCGTACATTTTTTGAGGTGGCGATCAACTGTGGGGGTGACATTAGGGGAACTAAGGCTCTCATTGACTCAGGGGCGGCGGGCAATTTTATTCACGTGGGATTGGTGAAGGAGTGGGGAACCCCAGTGGAGGATTTAGGGGTTCCCTTACCAGTTTATGCCCTGGACGGTCGGCCTCTGGGCAGTGGGAGCGTCACCTAGCGCACAGTTCCTTTACACATCCGGGTGGCGGGTGGGGAGTGGGAATGGGTTACATTTTTTGTCATCTTTTCCCCCTATTCTGTCATGGTGTTGGGTCATCCCTGGTTGTCGTCATGTGTTCGTGTCATTAATTGGAGCACGGGCGAACTCTCAGCGGCGGCCGACGTCAAGTCAATCGTCAGCGGGAGTTTGCCCAAACCCTTGTCTCCCCACCCCTCTTCTCTTTTGTCTCCTCCCTCTTTCTCCAGGATGGTGGGGAGCGTGGCAGATTCTGATCTACCCTCTAATCCCGATTTGATAGGGGTGCCTGAGATCTATTGGGACCTGGCGGACGATTTTAGCAAGACGCGTGCTAAAGCACTTCCGCCTCATAGATCATACGACTGTCCCATTAATCTTCTACCCGGTACCTCCCCGCCTCGCGGGCGAATGTTCTCTCTCTCACGCCCCGAAACCTTGGCCATGAACACCTACATAGAGGAGGCATTGCTTGCGGGGCACATACGCCCTTCCACTTCCCCTGCCGGCGCTGGCTTCTTCTTTGTTGATAAAAAAGATGGGGATCAGCGCCCATGCATTGATTATAGGGGATTGAATGACGTTTCCATCAAGAACCGATATCCTTTACCCCTCATGGACACGGCCTTTGCGTGCTTACAGGGGGCACAGGTATTTTCTAAACTTGACTTACGTAATGCATACAACCTGGTCAGGATTAGAGAGGGAGACGAGTGGAAGACTGCATTTAACACACCCAATGGGCACTATGAGTATTTGGTCATGCCCTTTGGTTTGGCTAATGCTCCGGCAGTCTTCCAAGCCCTGGTTAGCGACGTGCTGCGAGACTTGATTGGGGTGTCGGTGTTTGTCTACTTAGATGATATCCTGATTTTTTCTCGCGATATGGTGCAACACCAAATGCACGTTCGGGAGGTGCTAGACCGTCTCCTCAAGCATCAACTATTCGTTAAGGCTGAGAAGTGTGTGTTTCACATGGACACCGTGTCCTTCCTGGGCTTTGTGTTGACGAAGGGCGATCTGCGCATGGATCCAGCCAAGGTGAGTGCAGTTTTGGACTGGCCACGACCTTCGTCGCTCAAGGGGTTACAACGGTTTTTGGGCTTTGCAAATTTTTACAGGCGCTTTATTCGCAACTTTAGCGCCTTAGCCAATCCTTTAACAGCTCTCACTAAGGCCTCTCTCCCTGGCTTTGAATGGTCGCCTAGGGCTGAGTCGGCCTTCTGCGATCTTAAACGTCGTTTTACATCCGCTCCTGTATTGATCCGCCATGACGCGGAGGTTCCGTTCATTGTGGAGGTGGATGCCTCTGACGTCGCGGTGGGGGGGGTGCTCTCTCAGAAATGCTTAAAGGATGGGAAAGTGCACCCGTGTGCTTTTTTTTCTCGCCGTCTGTCACCAGCCGAGCGTAATAACGACGTGGGTAATCGGGAGTTATTGGCGATCAAATTGGCACTGGAGGAGTGGAGACATTGGTTAGAGGGGGCGGCACATCCTTTCATTATTTGGACTGATCATAAGAACTTGGCTTACATCCAAGGGGCTAAACGCCTTAACGCTCGCCAGGCCAGGTGGACGTTGTTCTTCACACGATTTCGATATACCATCTCCTATAGACCCGGCTCCAAGAATATCAAACCTGACGCGTTGTCGCGCCAGTTTGATCTTCCTGGTCGGGAGGAGCAGCCCCATCCCATTATTCCACCGGCCTTGATTTTGGCACCCGTGTCTTGGGGCATAGAGAAGGTGGTAAGGTCGGCGCTAACGCGGGAGCCCGATCCTGGTGGGGGTCCTCCGGGACGGTCGTATGTTCCCAAGGTGGCGCGCTCACGCTTGCTACAGTGGGCACATGCGTCATCCCTCACCAGCCACCCAGGGGCAACCAGGACTCTGGAATTTATCCGTAGGAGGTTCTGGTGGCCGACAGTGGAGGGGGATACGCGTTCCTTTGTGGCGGCCTGTCCGGTGTGCGCACGTAGTAAGACCTCTCGACGGGCACCGGCGGGTCTCCTCCGACCACTTCCTATTCCTAAACGACCCTGGTCACACATATCTCTGGACTTTATTTCTGGTCTTCCCCTTTCGGACGGGTTCACCACCATCTTGGTGGTGGTGGATCGGTTCTCTAAGGCGGCTCACTTTGTCCCTCTCCCCAAGCTTCCTTCGGCCCGGGAGACTGCTGATTTAGTTATACAGCATGTCTTTCGGGTCCACGGGCTGCCAGTAGATATCGTGTCAGACCGGGGTCCTCAGTTCGCCTCCAGGTTCTGGAAGGCGTTTGCCGCCGGCCTCTGCGCCTCTGTCAGTCTGTCGTCTGGGTTCCATCCGCAGTAGTCCGGCAACGTGGAGTAGGAGGTTGGCTTGGGCTGAGTACGCGCATAATACCCTTCTCTCCTCTTCTACCGGTATGTCTCCCTTTCAGTGCCAGTATGGTTTTCAACCTCCTCTGTTTCCCAAGCAGGAGCAGGAGGCGGAGGTGCCCTCGGCCCAGGCACATGTGGCTCGCTGTCGCAGGACGTGGAAACAGGTTCGGAAGGCGCTACAGAAGGTTTCGGTTAGTACCCAACGGCAGGCTAACCGTAAGCGTCGTCCGGCTCCAGTTTACCGTCCAGGGCAGCAGGTTTGGCTTTCCACCCGGGATCTCCCTCTCCGGGTGGAATCCAAGAAGCTGGCTCCTCGCTTTATAGGACCATTTAAAGTGATTCATCGGGTTAATCCAGTGGCTTACAAGCTACGACTTCCGAGCTCAATGAGGGTTCATCCGACGTTTCATGTGTCCCTGTTGAAGCCATTCCTCTCATCGCCCTTGGCCCCGCCACTGCCTGTGGTTCCTCCGCCCCGGTTTATTGGCGGTCAACCCATTTACACGGTGCGGAGGATACTGGGTTGTAGGCAGAGGGGTAGGGGGTTTCAGTTCTTGGTGGATTGGGAGGGGTACGGGATAGAAGAGCGTTCTTGGGTGCCTCAAAGGGATATTTTAGATCCCAGCCTGATCGTTGATTTCCGGCGGCTGAATCCCGAGGCTCCTAGGTGAACGTCTGGTGCCGTTCGTCGGGGGAGGGTACTGTTACGTTCTGGACACCGACTGTGGTCGGTGACCACCCACATTCCTGGCATATGTCACTGGGCTTGTCACCTGTCATTTCCCTGTCAATTAGTGCTGTCACTTAGGGGTGGTTCCTGATTGGCTGTCACGGGGGTGTGTGTGGAATGTTGGTATTTGGTGTCTATGTAACATACCTCTCTTCTGCTTGTTCATTGTCAGGTCTTCACTAATTGCGTTCGGGGATAACGCGGACGGTTCTACTCTGGACCTCCAATAAGCTCCCATTTACCTTATTTTCCACTTGTGCTATTAGCACTTGTCTCTCTTAGAACTTACTCTGTGTTCTTACTATTAAAGTCGAACCTGTTCAAGAGTAAACACTCTCTGTCTCTGTGATTGCCTTCACCCATTGGAATTCACCTACCTCCATTCTGACAACTACTACTACTACTACTACTACTACTACTACTACTACTACTACTACTACTACTACTACTACTACTACTAGTATGTACACTCCTATACAATGTGCAGTTTTTCTTCTATGTCCCTATGGCTATGCTATACTATGCTGTTACTAATTATACTATACAACAATCACAACAAGTAATTTTCTTTTTTTCTATCTACTTTTTCTCCCATTTTCTATTTTTCTCCCATCCCAATTTTGTATCGTCCAATTCTTCCCTCCCCTGTCTCGAACGCTGTTTGGCCATGCCTCCCACAAGCCGGCTGCAATGTGGACGAAGCCTTACATCACGTGTCCCCTCCGGTACTCGAGGAGGCAGCCTGTCGCATCTTTTCACCTGCACAGCGCGATCTCTCAGCGTCGGGGGTCTGCGTGGGAGGGACACGCCGCCCCCGTCGCTTCCTGATTCTGCTGCGCAGGCGCACCAACCGACCTGTAGGAGTCGCTGTCCACAACGTCCGATCCCCACCCATCAGCTTCCCATCCCCTAATACTGCCAATTGTATTAGTATGAACGACCAGCCATGCATTGCTATCAGCAGCAGAATCAGGAAGCGACGAGGGCGGCGTGCCCCTCCCATGCAGACCCCCGACGCTGAGAGATGGCGCTGTGCAGGTGAAAAGATGTGACTGCTGCTTCCTCGAGTACCGGAGGGGACACGTGATGTAAGGCTTCGTCCACATTGCAGCCGGCTTGTGGGAGGCATGGCCAAACAACGTTCGATACGAAATTGGGATGGGAGAAAAATTGAAAATTGGAGAAAAAATAGATAAAAAGAAAAGAAAATAATTGCATTGGTGGCGAGCACCTTGCCCACTACACCACCTAGCCGCAACAAGTTATTTTCTGGTCGATCTTTGAGACTTTCCCTGTTTTTTTTTTTTTTTTTTTTTTTAAGAATTATTATTATAATTATTTTTATCTTTCATTACAGTTCTACGTTTGTTTTGATGTGAAAAGTGATGCTGCATAAGATGACTGCACTTAGCACTGACTGAGAAAGTACATATTACAGTTCTACTTTGACAAACATCTTTACAATTAGCATTTTATAATGTTAATAATATGAGAGTCCACATTACAGTTATTTTGTTTTGATGTGAAAAGTGATGCTGCATAAGATGACTGCACTTAGCACTGACTGAGAAAGTACATATTACAGTTCTACTTTATAAAATGCTAATTGTAAATATGTTTGTCAATGTTAATAATATGAGAAAGTCCACATTACAGTTCTACTTTTGTTTTGATGTGAAAAGTGATGCTGCATAAGATGACTGCACTTAGCACTGACTGAGAAAGTACATATTACAGTTCTACTTTATAAAATGCTAATTGTAAATATGTTTGTCAATGTTAATAATATGAGAAAGTCCACATTACAGTTCTACTTTTGTTTTGATGTGAAAAGTGATGCTGCATAAGATGACTGCACTTAGCACTGACTGAGAAAGTACATATTACAGTTCTACTTTATAAAATGCTAATTGTAAATATGTTTGTCAATGTTAATAATATGAGAAAGTCCACATTACAGTTCTACTTTTGTTTTGATGTGAAAAGTGATGCTGCATAAGATGACTGCACTTAGCACTGACTGAGAAAGTACATATTACAGTTCTACTTTATAAAATGCTAATTGTAAATATGTTTGTCAATGTTAATAATATGAGAAAGTCCACATTACAGTTCTACTTTTGTTTTGATGTGAAAAGTGATGCTGCATAAGATGACTGCACTTAGAACTGACTGAGAAAGTACATATTACAGTTCTACTTTGACGTTTTAATGTTGGACCAAAGCATTGCATGCAATTAGAATACAGGCAAATAAAAGTCATTTAGTTTAAAGTACAATTGGCTGTCTTTTTCTCTCAACGCTTCAATAGGCAGATCTTGCCTTCACAAAAAAAAGAAAAAATGATCTTGGGCTTAAAAAGGTTGGTGACCCCTGCTTTAAAGTGACCTTTTCGTGTGTGTTTAAAGTGACCTGTGGTGCGTTTGTGTGCGTGCGAGTGCAGAGTGTTGTGTTGTGTGTGTGTATGTGTGTGTTCATGTGTGCGTGTGTGTGGAGAGATCAGTGTTCATTGTTCTGATGGCCTGAGGGAAGAAACTGAGCTGAAAGAGGGCGAGAGAGTGAGTAGATCTACATCTACACGGGATAGACCGGATGAATGTAATGTAATGTCTCTGTAGAGAACAGGCAGACGGTCAGACCCATCAGCTACAGCTCACCTTGCATTGCGTGTCGCCCAGTGACCATCCGTCGTGGAAGATGGCGTACAGCACCAGTGGATATGGGTAGAAGGCCACCAGCAGATCCGCAAAGGCCAGGCTCACGACAAAGACATTCCCTGCAGAGGACAGGGAGAGAGTCTCATTATGATGACGCGTCAATCAGTGATCCAGACTCAATCAAATGGGTATCCCCACCACTAAGAATATGACATAAGAATGAAGACATGTTTTCTCTAATTGACTGAGCTCTTGATAACAAGGAGGAACAGACAACTGCAGGTAAATATGACTGAGTTATTGATAACAAGGAGGAACACTAGACAACAGGTCAATATGACTGAGTTATTGATACGAGGAGGAACACTAGACAACAGGTCAATATGACTGAGCTCTTGATAACAAGGAGGAACACTAGACAACAGGTACATATGACTGAGTTATTGATAACAAGGAGGAACACTAGACAACAGGTCGATATGACTGAGTTATTGATACAAGGAGGAACACTAGACAACAGGTCAATATGACTGAGTTATTGATACAAGGAGGAACACTAGACAACAGGTCAATATGACTGAGTTATTGATACAAGGAGGAACACTAGACAACAGATCAATATGACTGAGTTATTGATACAAGGAGGAACACTAGACAACAGGTACATATGACTGAGTTATTGATACGAAGAGGAACACTAGACAACAGATCAATATGACTGAGTTATTGATACGAGGAGGAACACTAGACAACAGGTACATATGACTGAGTTATTGATACGAGGAGGAACACTAGACAACAGGTACATATGACTGAGTTATTGATAACAAGGAGGAACACTAGACAACAGATCAATATGACTGAGTTATTGATAACAAGGAGGAACACTAGACAACAGGTAATTTGTAGTATTTTCTGTATTTTGTAGCTGTAAAAGGTTTGTTATGTTGGGTATCTTTGTAAACCTTGGAGTAAACAAATCTATAAATGTACAGTGGCTTAAGAAGGTTCCAAATACAGTAGCATAGTTCCATCTCCAGATCAAACTGTGATGTGATGTGAATATACCCCACATAGAGATGATCAAACACATGCAAATATGGAATAACTGTGGACCGTGCACACACACACACACACACACACACACACACACACACACACACACACACACACACACACACACACACACACACACACACACACACACACACACACACACACACACACACACACACACACACACACACACACACACACACACACACACACACACACACACACACACACACAAAGGCTGCATCCCATTCCTCCCCTTGGCCCTACCCCTTGGCCCTACCCCTCGTTTTGGAGTGCCCTCGATGGGGAGTCACGAAATGGGACAGCACTAGCACAGTTTGGTATCCAAACTCTTGACATTTTGTGTTGTTATTTTGTAGCACAAGTGTTAATCAAATGTTAGTCAGGTTCTTTATATTCATACAGTATGTCAGTCAAATAGAAAATGAATGGGTGAGACTATAATAAAACATATATACAGTATTACTGCAGTGTATTACATGGTACTGGTAGTGGTATTGTACTACAGGATACAAGGTACTTCATGTTACTAAAGGATGCTACATGTTACTAAAGGATAATACATGTTACAACTAGGGCTGTCAGTTTATCGCGTTAATTAGATTAATTAATTACACAAGCAAATTATCACATTTAACTAAAAATTAACTCAAAATGTATACATTTTTTTTTATATTTTTGTATCTCATTCATTCCATAAGAACGTAGAATACACATTTACAGACTTTTTTTTTAATATGGCCATTTGCATGTTCTTGGTATCTGATTCTAGGGACATCTATGGATCTCAGGGAATGTATTCCCAGTGTCAGAAATACTGTGTCTGTTACTAGGCTTGAGTAAATTGTAATGAACCAAATGACAATATCAATACATTTTTTTTCTTAACTGTGAATAACACCATGCTAAAATTTATCAGACCTGAAAAATCTAAGCAAATTAATAAAATAAATGGAAGATGATTAGACAGAAGGTTTTGTAGATACAGTACTGAATTCTGCCATCCGGACACATGCCATTTGAAATATGATTATAGAATATAGAATATCAGGCCTAAAATGGTTATGCGATTAAAATGCGATTAATTACATTAATTAATTACAAATCCTGTAATTAATTAGATAACATTTTTTAATCGCCTGACAGCACTAGTTACAACCGAGTACTACATTTGACTAAAGGACACTACTGTACATGTTACTAACATTTTGTATTATATATATTATTTATGCTTAGCATACACAAAAACATAACACAGCATTTACCAAAGACAAGAAACATTGTTATGCCAGCCATATTGGATTTCATCTGCCGTCTTGGATATGAAGTGTTATTAATCTTTCCATGTATTATTAATATTGGTCTTGAAATTCTGAAAATAATAGAAAATTAAAATGTATAGGTTTATGTAATAAACATTTTTATAGTTTAAAAGATAAACTTGAATTTCATAACTTTTGTGTTCCATCTCTGCATAGTAGTGAGAGATGGAGAGAGAAACCATATGGATGTAGTGGTTAAATTAGCGATTTTTATTGGTTTGTTATGACAAACCAATTACATGATCCAACATATGTGTAAACAACTAACATATTCCAGTTGACTGTATATTTGTTTAATGATTCGTTACGAAGTAATCAATACTGTCATTTGTATAAATTACTGGTAAAGCTCCGCCATTTTCTTTAGATTTGCGAAAGGTTTGCAGTGCATTCTGGGAAATACCCTCTCGCCCTCGTTATTGAGCCTGCATCTTGGCTTGACTCCGTTTGTAGGGCCGTATGGAGGGCTGAAACGTCACTACCCCTTGATCCAAAGTGAAATGGGACACCAGTACACTTTGCGGGAACGCGCAAAACAGAGCCATAGGGCCGAGTGGTAGAGGGGCCAAGGGGAGGAATGGGACGCAGCAAAACACTTGACCTCCATGCCAGATTTCAGCCTCCTCTGAAACAGTTTGGGACACTTTTGTGGTTCAAGCAACAGGGAGCTAGAAAGCTGCTGGTTGCAGCTACGTGTAATAACTAATCAAATAGTATGTGTGTTGACGTGTGGCCTAGCTAGCCCCCCCCCCACGTGTGGCCTAGCCAGCCCCCCCCAACACATGTACACGTGTGGCCTAGCCAGCCCCCCCCCAACACATGTACACGTGTGTCCTATAGCCAGCCCCCCCCCAACACATGTACACGTGTGTCCTAGCCAGCCCCCGTACATGTGTGGCCTAGCCATCCCCCCCAACACATGTACACGTGTGGCCTAGCCAGCCCCCCCCCCAACACATGTACACATGTGGCCTAGCCAGCCCCCCCAACACATGTACACGTGTGGCCTAGCCAGCCCCCCCCCCCCCCAACACATGTACACGTGTGGCCTAGCCAGCCCCCCCCCCAACACATGTACACGTGTGGCCTAGCCCCCCCCCCCCCCAACACATGTACACATGTGGTCTATAGCCAGCCCCCCCCAACACATGTACACATGTGGTCTATAGCCAGCCCCCCCAACACATGTACACATGTGGTCTATAGCCAGCCCCCCCCAACACATGTACACATGTGGTCTATAGCCAGCCCCCCCCCCCAACACATGTACACATGTGGTCTATAGCCAGCCCCCCCCCCCCCCAACACATGTACACATGTGGTCTAAAGCCAGCCCCCCCCAACACATGTACACATGTGGTCTATAGCCAGCCCCCCCCCCCCCCCCAACACATGTACACATGTGGTCTATAGCCAGCCCCCCCCCCCCAACACATGTACACATGTGGTCTATAGCCAGCCCCCCCCCCCCTCCCAACACATGTACACATGTGGTCTATAGCCAGCCCCCCCCCCCCCCCCCAACACATGTACACATGTGGTCTATAGCCAGCCCCCCCCCCCCAACACATGTACACATGTGGTCTATAGCCAGCCCCCCCCCCCCAACACATGTACACATGTGGTCTATAGCCAGCCCCCCCCCCCCAACACATGTACACATGTGGTCTATAGCCAGCCCCCCCCCCCCCCAACACATGTACACATGGGGTCTATAGCCAGCCCCCCCCAACACATGTACACATGTGGTCTATAGCCAGCCCCCCCCCCCCCCCCAACACATGTACACATGTGGTCTATAGCCAGCCCCCCCCCCCCAACACATCTACACATGTGGTCTATAGCCAGCCCCCCCCCCCCCCCAACACATGTACACATGGGGTCTATAGCCAGCCCCCCCCAACACATGTACACATGTGGTCTATAGCCAGCCCCCCCCCCCCCAACACATGTACACGTGTGGCCTAGCCAGCCCCCCCCCCCCCCCAACACATGTACACGTGTGGCCTAGCCCCCCCCCCCCAACACATGTACACATGTGGTCTATAGCCAGCCCCCCCCAACACATGTACACATGTGGTCTATAGCCAGCCCCCCCAACACATGTACACATGTGGTCTATAGCCAGCCCCCCCCCCCCCAACACATGTACACATGTGGTCTATAGCCAGCCCCCCCCCCCCCCCCCCCAACACATGTACACATGTGGTCTATAGCCAGCCCCCCCCAACACATGTACACATGTGGTCTATAGCCAGCCCCCCCCCCCCCCAACACATGTACACATGTGGTCTATAGCCAGCCCCCCCCCCCCAACACATGTACACATGTGGTCTATAGCCAGCCCCCCCCCCCCAACACATGTACACATGTGGTCTATAGCCAGCCCCCCCCCCCAACACATGTACACATGTGGTCTATAGCCAGCCCCCCCCCCCCAACACATGTACACATGTGGTCTATAGCCAGCCCCCCCCCACCAACACATGTACACATGTGGTCTATAGCCAGCCCCCCCCCCCCCCCAACACATGTACACATGTGGTCTATAGCCAGCCCCCCCCCCCCCCAACACATGTACACATGTGGTCTATAGCCAGCCCCCCCAACACATGTACACATGTGGTCTATAGCCAGCCCCCCCCCCCCCCCAACACATGTACACATGTGGTCTATAGCCAGCCCCCCCCAACACATGTACACATGTGGTCTATAGCCAGCCCCCCCCCCCCCAACACATGTACACATGTGGTCTATAGCCAGCCCCCCCCCCCCCAACACATGTACACATGTGGTCTATAGCCAGCCCCCCCCCCCCCCCCCAACACATGTACACATGTGGTCTATAGCCAGCCCCCCCCCCCCCCCCAACACATGTACACATGTGGTCTATAGCCAGCCCCCCCAACACATGTACACGTGTGGTCTATAGCCAGCCCCCCCCAACACATGTACACATGTGGTCTATAGCCAGCCCCCCCCAACACATGTACACGTGTGGCCTAGCCAGCCCCCCCCAACACATGTACACATGTGGTCTATAGCCAGCCCCCCCCAACACATGTACACGTGTGGCCTAGCCAGCCCCCCCCAACACATGTACACATGTGGTCTATAGCCAGCCCCCCCCAACACATGTACACGTGTGGCCTAGCCAGCCGCCCCCCCCCCCCAACACATGTACACGTGTGTCCTAGCCAGCCCCCCCTCCCCCCAACACATGTACACGTGTGTCCTAGCCAGCCCCCCCCCCCCCCCCCCCCCATGTGTGGCCTAGCCACCCCCCCAACACATTCCCCCGCGCTCCGTTCCCACCCCTCCAGAGTACATTGAATGGAGTACAAGGTGAACCATTGAGCACAGGGTGAACCTGATATTTAAATGGGGTCTGGCGGCTGCGGCCCCACCACCTCGCTCACAGTTGTTCACAGAAAGCAGCAGGTTCACCAGAACAGTAATAGAGGGGAAACTCTATCCTCCCAGGGAGGGTACAATGATGGGTACAATGCCCGGCACATAATGGGTTAAAAGGCATACAGACAAGTGAATTCACCTCCTGGTATAGTGGTCTGCGATGTCGCCCGCGGCGCGGGAGACCGCGGTCCGAGACTCACTCGGGGCGATCCCTTAACAGGGGTCGAACTGTAACACAACGCAGAGATGGCAATAGGAGACCGGGTACATAAGTAATACATCAGAATTGATATATTTCTGGGGTGGTTTTCTGAAGGAATAGTTGATTTCCTGGAGCTATAGCGAGTCGTCTCCCATCGTCCTGCCGAGGGCCCAGAGGCCCGGGCAGCGGGCAGGTCTCCAGAGCAAGTCCAACACAAATGCTAAGCGCCATGCAAACGGTAAATGGCTGCTTTTTTTATATAGCGCTTTTATCCAAATCGCTTTACAATTTGTTACTCACATTTTTACCCATTCACTTACACATTCACTCACACATTCACTCACACATTCACACACCGACGGCGGAGGCGACCATGCAAGGTGCCAACCTGCTCATCGGGAGCAATTAGGAGTTAAGTGTCTCGCTCAAGGACACATCGACACACGCTGCCCGGGAGGAGCGGGAATCGAACCGGGAAACTCCGGATTGCCAGACGACTACTCTACCTCCCGAGCCACTGTCGCCCCCAACGACGACGTGCTTATAGCCAGGCGGCACTCGGCCCCGTGCAGATCACCCGGCTCACGCGAGGCTAGCGTGTCGGAGGCTGACGGTGCTCCACGTCCCGCTGTGTCACCAGGCTGTGCAGGAATAATTAAGCGTAGTAGTGTATTAATGAAGACAATTAGTCTCCATCTAATCTGGCAACACAAATCTCCCCCGTAGAAAGCCTGCATTTTCTTCTCCAGAGCGATTATGATTAGTGGTAATGTGATTTGCGTCGTGCATTCTCTCGCTCGTTCCCCATTTTAGAATATGAAACGCCTAATGGCTCGGTGGTACTAGATGGATGGACAGATGGCCAGCAGGTTAGCCAACCTGAACTCTTAACCCTTTCACTGCCGCACTACCAAACGGTTAACCCTTTCACTGCCACGCGACAGCAGGTTAACCCTTTACTATCACACTACAGACGGTTAACATGTCAGCGCAGAGCAGGGGGACGCACCTGACTCGTTTACCAGGCGAGCTGCTGAGGGGAGGAAGCTGAGTCTGGGCAGCCGTAGCTACAAACAGGCTCGGCCTACCTTAGCCTAGACGTAGACTAAAACTATAATAATGACTTTAATAATGATAACTTTATTTGTATGGCACTTTTCATACAGAAGTTGAAGTTCAAAGTGCTTCACAACAGTAAAAAATACAGGCATAAGCGAGCATAAAAAATTAAACACAAAAAGATAGAGAGGTAGCAAGGTAAGGTAAATCACAGTTTTTCAGCAATACAAATAATAAAATAGAATAGATTAGCTAGAGTAAAAAAGTGCGGTTTGATTCAGTTTAAAATAGGCAAAAAATTATAAAATAGAACGGACAGTAAAATGTGTTTCAAAGATTGTTCAATAAAAAATATATAACAACAGAGCAGTGTATCGCTCTTAGTACTTGGAGTTTCTTTACAAAGTTCTAACATACAACAGAGCATCACTCTAACATACAACAGAGCAGTCCATCACTCTAACATACAACAGAGCATCACTCTAACATACAACAGAGCATCACTCTAACATACAACAGAGCATCGCTCTAACATACAACAGAGCATCACTCTAACATACAACAGAGCATCGCTCTAACATACAACAGAGCATCACTCTAACATACAACAGAGCATCACTCTAACATACAACAGAGCATCACTCTAACATACAACAGAGCAGTCCATCACTCTAACATACAACAGAGCAGTCCATCGCTCTAACATACAACAGAGCATCACTCTAACATACAACAGAGCATCACTCTAACATACAACAGAGCATCACTCTAACATACAACAGAGCATCACTCTAACATACAACAGAGCAGTCCATCGCTCTATCATACAACAGAGCATCACTCTAACATACAACAGAGCAGTCCATCACTCTAACATACAACAGAGCAGTCCATCACTCTAACATACAACAGAGCATCACTCTAACATACAACAGAGCAGTCCATCACTCTAACATACAACAGAGCATCACTCTAACATACAACAGAGCAGTCCATCACTCTAACATACAACAGAGCATCACTCTAACATACAACAGAGCAGTCCATCACTCTAACATACAACAGAGCAGTCCATCACTCTAACATACAACAGAGCATCACTCTAACATACAACAGAGCATCACTCTAACATACAACAGAGCATCGCTCTAACATACAACAGAGCAGTCCATCACTCTAACATACAACAGAGCAGTCCATCACTCTAACATACAACAGAGCAGTCCATCACTCTAACATACAACAGAGCATCACTCTAACATACAACAGAGCAGTCCATCACTCTAACATACAACAGAGCAGTCCATCGCTCTAACATACAACAGAGCAGTCCATCGCTCTAACATACAACAGAGCATCACTCTAACATACAACAGAGCAGTCCATCACTCTAACATACAACAGCGCAGTCCATCACTCTAACATACAACAGAGCAGTCCATCACTCTAACATACAACAGAGCATCGCTCTAACATACAACAGAGCAGTCCATCGCTCTAACATACAACAGAGCATCGCTCTAACATACAACAGAGCATCACTCTAACATACAACAGAGCAGTCCATCACTCTAACATACAACAGAGCAGTCCATCACTCTAACATACAACAGAGCAGTCCATCACTCTAACATACAACAGAGCATCACTCTAACATACAACAGAGCATCACTCTAACATACAACAGAGCATCACTCTAACATACAACAGAGCAGTCCGTCACTCTAACATACAACAGAGCAGTCCATCACTCTAACATACAACAGAGCAGTCCATCACTCTAACATACAACAGAGCAGTCCATCGCTCTAACATACAACAGAGCAGTCCATCACTCTAACATACAACAGAGCAGTCCATCACTCTAACATACAACAGAGCAGTCCATCACTCTAACATACAACAGAGCAGTCCATCACTCTAACATACAACAGAGCAGTCCATCACTCTAACATACAACAGAGCATCACTCTAACATACAACAGAGCATCACTCTAACATACAACAGAGCATCACTCTAACATACAACAGAGCATCACTCTAACATACAACAGAGCATCGCTCTAACATACAACAGAGCAGTCCATCACTCTAACATACAACAGAGCATCACTCTAACATACAACAGAGCAGTCCATCACTCTAACATAGAACAGAGCAGTCCATTGCTCTAACATACAACAGAGTAGTCCGTCGCTCTAACATACAACAGAGCATCACTCTAACATACAACAGAGCATCACTCTAACATACAACAGAGCAGTCCATCACTCTAACATACAACAGAGCAGTCCATCGCTCTAACATACAACAGAGCAGTCCATCGCTCTAACATACAACAGAGTAGTCCGTCTTTCTAACATACAACAGAGCATCACTCTAACATACAACAGTCCATCGCTCTAACATACAACAGAGCAGTCCATCGCTCTAACATACAACAGAGCACTCCGTCGCTCTAACATACAACAGAGCATTACTCTAACATACAACAGAGCAGTCCATCACTCTAACATACAACAGAGCATCACTCTAACATACAACAGAGCATCACTCTA
Organism: Notolepis coatsorum; assembly: GCF_963971535.1. Lineage (NCBI taxonomy): Eukaryota > Metazoa > Chordata > Actinopteri > Aulopiformes > Paralepididae > Notolepis > Notolepis coatsorum. The sequence continues at coordinate 174,360,014 of NC_140165.1, read as the reverse complement.
ACATACAACAGAGCATCGCTCTAACATACAACAGAGCATCACTCTAACATACAACAGAGCATCGCTCTAACATACAACAGAGCATCGCTCTAACATACAACAGAGCAGTCCATCGCTCTAACATACAACAGAGCAGTCCATCACTCTAACATACAACAGAGCAGTCCATCACTCTAACATACAACAGAGCATCGCTCTAACATACAACAGAGCATCACTCTAACATACAACAGAGCATCGCTCTAACATACAACAGAGCATCGCTCTAACATACAACAGAGCAGTCCATCACTCTAACATACAACAGAGCAGTCCATCGCTCTAACATACAACAGAGCATCACTCTAACATACAACAGAGCATCACTCTAACATACAACAGAGCATCACTCTAACATACAACAGAGCATCACTCTAACATACAACAGAGCAGTCCATCGCTCTATCATACAACAGAGCATCACTCTAACATACAACAGAGCAGTCCATCACTCTAACATACAACAGAGCAGTCCATCACTCTAACATACAACAGAGCATCACTCTAACATACAACAGAGCAGTCCATCACTCTAACATACAACAGAGCATCACTCTAACATACAACAGAGCAGTCCATCACTCTAACATACAACAGAGCATCACTCTAACATACAACAGAGCAGTCCATCACTCTAACATACAACAGAGCAGTCCATCACTCTAACATACAACAGAGCATCACTCTAACATACAACAGAGCATCACTCTAACATACAACAGAGCATCGCTCTAACATACAACAGAGCAGTCCATCACTCTAACATACAACAGAGCAGTCCATCACTCTAACATACAACAGAGCAGTCCATCACTCTAACATACAACAGAGCATCACTCTAACATACAACAGAGCAGTCCATCACTCTAACATACAACAGAGCAGTCCATCGCTCTAACATACAACAGAGCAGTCCATCGCTCTAACATACAACAGAGCATCACTCTAACATACAACAGAGCAGTCCATCACTCTAACATACAACAGCGCAGTCCATCACTCTAACATACAACAGAGCAGTCCATCACTCTAACATACAACAGAGCATCGCTCTAACATACAACAGAGCAGTCCATCGCTCTAACATACAACAGAGCATCGCTCTAACATACAACAGAGCATCACTCTAACATACAACAGAGCAGTCCATCACTCTAACATACAACAGAGCAGTCCATCACTCTAACATACAACAGAGCAGTCCATCACTCTAACATACAACAGAGCATCACTCTAACATACAACAGAGCATCACTCTAACATACAACAGAGCATCACTCTAACATACAACAGAGCAGTCCGTCACTCTAACATACAACAGAGCAGTCCATCACTCTAACATACAACAGAGCAGTCCATCACTCTAACATACAACAGAGCAGTCCATCGCTCTAACATACAACAGAGCAGTCCATCACTCTAACATACAACAGAGCAGTCCATCACTCTAACATACAACAGAGCAGTCCATCACTCTAACATACAACAGAGCAGTCCATCACTCTAACATACAACAGAGCAGTCCATCACTCTAACATACAACAGAGCATCACTCTAACATACAACAGAGCATCACTCTAACATACAACAGAGCATCACTCTAACATACAACAGAGCATCACTCTAACATACAACAGAGCATCGCTCTAACATACAACAGAGCAGTCCATCACTCTAACATACAACAGAGCATCACTCTAACATACAACAGAGCAGTCCATCACTCTAACATAGAACAGAGCAGTCCATTGCTCTAACATACAACAGAGTAGTCCGTCGCTCTAACATACAACAGAGCATCACTCTAACATACAACAGAGCATCACTCTAACATACAACAGAGCAGTCCATCACTCTAACATACAACAGAGCAGTCCATCGCTCTAACATACAACAGAGCAGTCCATCGCTCTAACATACAACAGAGTAGTCCGTCTTTCTAACATACAACAGAGCATCACTCTAACATACAACAGTCCATCGCTCTAACATACAACAGAGCAGTCCATCGCTCTAACATACAACAGAGCACTCCGTCGCTCTAACATACAACAGAGCATTACTCTAACATACAACAGAGCAGTCCATCACTCTAACATACAACAGAGCATCACTCTAACATACAACAGAGCATCACTCTAACATACAACAGAGCATCGCTCTAACATACAACAGAGCATCACTCTAACATACAACAGAGCATCGCTCTAACATACAACAGAGCATCGCTCTAACATACAACAGAGCAGTCCATCGCTCTAACATACAACAGAGCAGTCCATCACTCTAACATACAACAGAGCAGTCCATCACTCTAACATACAACAGAGCATCGCTCTAACATACAACAGAGCATCACTCTAACATACAACAGAGCATCGCTCTAACATACAACAGAGCATCGCTCTAACATACAACAGAGCAGTCCATCACTCTAACATACAACAGAGCATCACTCTAACATACAACAGAGCAGTCCATCACTCTAACATACAACAGAGCATCACTCTAACATACAACAGAGCATCACTCTAACATACAACAGAGCAGTCCCTCACTCTAACATACAACAGAACAGTCCATCACTCTAACATACAACAGAGCATCACTCTAACATACAACAGAGCAGTCCATCACTCTAACATACAACAGAGTAGTCCATCACTCTAACATACAACAGAGCAGTCCATCACTCTAACATACAACAGAGCATCGCTCTAACATACAACAGAGCATCACTCTAACATACAACAGAGCATCACTAACATACAACAGCGCATCACTAACATACAACAGAGCAGTCCATCACTCTAACATACAACAGAGCATCACTCTAACATACAACAGAGCATCACTCTAACATACAACAGAGCAGTCCATCACTCTAACATACAACAGAGCAGTCCATCACTCTAACATACAACAGAGCATCACTCTAACATACAACAGAGCAGTCCATCACTCTAACATACAACAGAGCATCACTCTAACATACAACAGAGCATCACTCTAACATACAACAGAGCAGTCCATCGCTCTAACATACAACAGATCAGTCCATCACTCTAACATACAACAGAGCATCACTCTAACATACAACAGAGCATCACTCTAACATACAACAGAGCATCACTCTAACATACAACAGAGCAGTCCATCGCTCTAACATACAACAGAGCAGTCCATCACTCTAACATACAACAGAGCATCACTCTAACATACAACAGAGCATCGCTCTAACATACAACAGAGCATCACTCTAACATACAACAGAGCATCACTCTAACATACAACAGAGCATCACTCTAACATACAACAGAGCATCACTCTAACATACAACAGAGCATCACTCTAAAATACAACAGAGCATCACTCTAACATACAACAGAGCATCACTCTAACATACAACAGATCATCACTCTAACATACAACAGAGCATCACTCTAACATACAACAGAGCAGTCCATCACTCTAACATACAACAGAGCAGTCCATCACTCTAACATACAACAGAGCAGTCCATCACTCTAACATACAACAGAGCATCACTCTAACATACAACAGAGCATCGCTCTAACATACAACAGAGCATCGCTCTAACATACAACAGTCCATCACTCTAACATACAACAGAGCATCACTCTAACATACAACAGAGCATCACTCTAACATACAACAGAGCATCACTCTAACATACAACAGAGCAGTCCATCGCTCTAACATACAACAGAGCATCACTCTAACATACAACAGAGCAGTTCATCGCTCTAACATACAACAGAGCAGTCCATCACTCTAACATACAACAGAGCATCACACTAACATACAACAGAGCATAACTCTAACATACAACAGAGCAGTCCATCGCTCTAACATACAACAGAGCAGTCCATCGCTCTAACATACAACAGAGCAGTCCATCACTCTAACATACAACAGAGCAGTCCATCACTCTAACATACAACAGAGCAGTCCATCACTCTAACATACAACAGAGCATCACTCTAACATACAACAGAGCATCACTCTAACATACAACAGAGCAGTCCATCACTCTAACATACAACAGAGCATCACTCTAACATACAACAGAGCATCGCTCTAACATACAACAGAGCATCACTCTAACATACAACAGAGCATCGCTCTAACATACAACAGAGCATCGCTCTAACATACAACAGAGCAGTCCATCGCTCTAACATACAACAGAGCAGTCCATCACTCTAACATACAACAGAGCATCGCTCTAACATACAACATAGCATCACTCTAACATACAACAGAGCATTGCTCTAACATACAACAGAGCATCGCTCTAACATACAACAGAGCAGTCCATCACTCTAACATACAACAGAGCATCACTCTAACATACAACAGAGCAGTCCATCACTCTAACATACAACAGAGCATCACTCTAACATACAACAGAGCATCACTCTAACATACAACAGAGCAGTCCCTCACTCTAACATACAACAGAGCAGTCCATCACTCTAACATACAACAGAGCATCACTCTAACATACAACAGAGCTGTCCATCACTCTAACATACAACAGAGTAGTCCATCACTCTAACATACAACAGAGCAGTCCATCACTCTAACATACAACAGAGCATCGCTCTAACATACAACAGAGCATCACTCTAACATACAACAGAGCATCACTAACATACAACAGCGCATCACTAACATACAACAGAGCAGTCCATCACTCTAACATACAACAGAGCATCACTCTAACATACAACAGAGCATCACTCTAACATACAACAGAGCATCACTCTAACATACAACAGAGCAGTCCATCACTCTAACATACAACAGAGCAGTCCATCACTCTAACATACAACAGAGCATCACTCTAACATACAACAGAGCATCACTCTAACATACAACAGAGCAGTCCATCACTCTAACATACAACAGAGCATCACTCTAACATACAACAGAGCATCACTCTAACATACAACAGAGCAGTCCATCACTCTAACATACAACAGAGCAGTCCATCGCTCTAACATACAACAGAGCATCACTCTAACATACAACAGAGCATCACTCTAACATACAACAGAGCATCACTCTAACATACAACAGAGCATCACTCTAACATACAACAGAGCAGTCCATCGCTCTATCATACAACAGAGCATCACTCTAACATACAACAGAGCAGTCCATCACTCTAACATACAACAGAGCAGTCCATCACTCTAACATACAACAGAGCATCACTCTAACATACAACAGATCAGTCCATCACTCTAACATACAACAGAGCATCACTCTAACATACAACAGAGCAGTCCATCACTCTAACATACAACAGAGCATCACTCTAACATACAACAGAGCAGTCCATCACTCTAACATACAACAGAGCAGTCCATCACTCTAACATACAACAGAGCATCACTCTAACATACAACAGAGCATCACTCTAACATACAACAGAGCATCGCTCTAACATACAACAGAGCAGTCCATCACTCTAACATACAACAGAGCAGTCCATCACTCTAACATACAACAGAGCAGTCCATCACTCTAACATACAACAGAGCATCACTCTAACATACAACAGAGCAGTCCATCACTCTAACATACAACAGAGCAGTCCATCGCTCTAACATACAACAGAGCAGTCCATCGCTCTAACATACAACAGAGCATCACTCTAACATACAACAGAGCAGTCCATCACTCTAACATACAACAGCGCAGTCCATCACTCTAACATACAACAGAGCAGTCCATCACTCTAACATACAACAGAGCATCGCTCTAACATACAACAGAGCAGTCCATCGCTCTAACATACAACAGAGCATCGCTCTAACATACAACAGAGCATCACTCTAACATACAACAGAGCAGTCCATCACTCTAACATACAACAGAGCAGTCCATCACTCTAACATACAACAGAGCAGTCCATCACTCTAACATACAACAGAGCATCACTCTAACATACAACAGAGCATCACTCTAACATACAACAGAGCATCACTCTAACATACAACAGAGCAGTCCGTCACTCTAACATACAACAGAGCAGTCCATCACTCTAACATACAACAGAGCAGTCCATCACTCTAACATACAACAGAGCAGTCCATCGCTCTAACATACAACAGAGCAGTCCATCACTCTAACATACAACAGAGCAGTCCATCACTCTAACATACAACAGAGCAGTCCATCACTCTAACATACAACAGAGCAGTCCATCACTCTAACATACAACAGAGCAGTCCATCACTCTAACATACAACAGAGCATCACTCTAACATACAACAGAGCATCACTCTAACATACAACAGAGCATCACTCTAACATACAACAGAGCATCACTCTAACATACAACAGAGCATCGCTCTAACATACAACAGAGCAGTCCATCACTCTAACATACAACAGAGCATCACTCTAACATACAACAGAGCAGTCCATCACTCTAACATAGAACAGAGCAGTCCATTGCTCTAACATACAACAGAGTAGTCCGTCGCTCTAACATACAACAGAGCATCACTCTAACATACAACAGAGCATCACTCTAACATACAACAGAGCAGTCCATCACTCTAACATACAACAGAGCAGTCCATCGCTCTAACATACAACAGAGCAGTCCATCGCTCTAACATACAACAGAGTAGTCCGTCTTTCTAACATACAACAGAGCATCACTCTAACATACAACAGTCCATCGCTCTAACATACAACAGAGCAGTCCATCGCTCTAACATACAACAGAGCACTCCGTCGCTCTAACATACAACAGAGCATTACTCTAACATACAACAGAGCAGTCCATCACTCTAACATACAACAGAGCATCACTCTAACATACAACAGAGCATCACTCTAACATACAACAGAGCATCGCTCTAACATACAACAGAGCATCACTCTAACATACAACAGAGCATCGCTCTAACATACAACAGAGCATCGCTCTAACATACAACAGAGCAGTCCATCGCTCTAACATACAACAGAGCAGTCCATCACTCTAACATACAACAGAGCAGTCCATCACTCTAACATACAACAGCGCAGTCCATCACTCTAACATACAACAGAGCAGTCCATCACTCTAACATACAACAGAGCATCGCTCTAACATACAACAGAGCAGTCCATCGCTCTAACATACAACAGAGCATCGCTCTAACATACAACAGAGCATCACTCTAACATACAACAGAGCAGTCCATCACTCTAACATACAACAGAGCAGTCCATCACTCTAACATACAACAGAGCAGTCCATCACTCTAACATACAACAGAGCATCACTCTAACATACAACAGAGCATCACTCTAACATACAACAGAGCATCACTATAACATACAACAGAGCAGTCCGTCACTCTAACATACAACAGAGCAGTCCATCACTCTAACATACAACAGAGCAGTCCATCACTCTAACATACAACAGAGCAGTCCATCGCTCTAACATACAACAGAGCAGTCCATCACTCTAACATACAACAGAGCAGTCCATCACTCTAACATACAACAGAGCAGTCCATCACTCTAACATACAACAGAGCAGTCCATCACTCTAACATACAACAGAGCAGTCCATCACTCTAACATACAACAGAGCATCACTCTAACATACAACAGAGCATCACTCTAACATACAACAGAGCATCACTCTAACATACAACAGAGCATCACTCTAACATACAACAGAGCATCGCTCTAACATACAACAGAGCAGTCCATCACTCTAACATACAACAGAGCATCACTCTAACATACAACAGAGCAGTCCATCACTCTAACATAGAACAGAGCAGTCCATTGCTCTAACATACAACAGAGTAGTCCGTCGCTCTAACATACAACAGAGCATCACTCTAACATACAACAGAGCATCACTCTAACATACAACAGAGCAGTCCATCACTCTAACATACAACAGAGCAGTCCATCGCTCTAACATACAACAGAGCAGTCCATCGCTCTAACATACAACAGAGTAGTCCGTCTTTCTAACATACAACAGAGCATCACTCTAACATACAACAGTCCATCGCTCTAACATACAACAGAGCAGTCCATCGCTCTAACATACAACAGAGCACTCCGTCGCTCTAACATACAACAGAGCATTACTCTAACATACAACAGAGCAGTCCATCACTCTAACATACAACAGAGCATCACTCTAACATACAACAGAGCATCACTCTAACATACAACAGAGCATCGCTCTAACATACAACAGAGCATCACTCTAACATACAACAGAGCATCGCTCTAACATACAACAGAGCATCGCTCTAACATACAACAGAGCAGTCCATCGCTCTAACATACAACAGAGCAGTCCATCACTCTAACATACAACAGAGCAGTCCATCACTCTAACATACAACAGAGCATCGCTCTAACATACAACAGAGCATCACTCTAACATACAACAGAGCATCGCTCTAACATACAACAGAGCATCGCTCTAACATACAACAGAGCAGTACATCACTCTAACATACAACAGAGCATCACTCTAACATACAACAGAGCAGTCCATCACTCTAACATACAACAGAGCATCACTCTAACATACAACAGAGCATCACTCTAACATACAACAGAGCAGTCCCTCACTCGAACATACAACAGAACAGTCCATCACTCTAACATACAACAGAGCATCACTCTAACATACAACAGAGCAGTCCATCACTCTAACATACAACAGAGTAGTCCATCACTCTAACATACAACAGAGCAGTCCATCACTCTAACATACAACAGAGCATCGCTCTAACATACAACAGAGCATCACTCTAACATACAACAGAGCATCACTAACATACAACAGCGCATCACTAACATACAACAGAGCAGTCCATCACTCTAACATACAACAGAGCATCACTCTAACATACAACAGAGCATCACTCTAACATACAACAGAGCAGTCCATCACTCTAACATACAACAGAGCAGTCCATCACTCTAACATACAACAGAGCATCACTCTAACATACAACAGAGCAGTCCATCACTCTAACATACAACAGAGCATCACTCTAACATACAACAGAGCATCACTCTAACATACAACAGAGCAGTCCATCGCTCTAACATACAACAGATCAGTCCATCACTCTAACATACAACAGAGCATCACTCTAACATACAACAGAGCATCACTCTAACATACAACAGAGCATCACTCTAACATACAACAGAGCAGTCCATCGCTCTAACATACAACAGAGCAGTCCATCACTCTAACATACAACAGAGCATCACTCTAACATACAACAGAGCATCGCTCTAACATACAACAGAGCATCACTCTAACATACAACAGAGCATCACTCTAACATACAACAGAGCATCACTCTAACATACAACAGAGCATCACTCTAACATACAACAGAGCATCACTCTAAAATACAACAGAGCATCACTCTAACATACAACAGAGCATCACTCTAACATACAACAGATCATCACTCTAACATACAACAGAGCATCACTCTAACATACAACAGAGCAGTCCATCACTCTAACATACAACAGAGCAGTCCATCACTCTAACATACAACAGAGCAGTCCATCACTCTAACATACAACAGAGCATCACTCTAACATACAACAGAGCATCGCTCTAACATACAACAGAGCATCGCTCTAACATACAACAGTCCATCACTCTAACATACAACAGAGCATCACTCTAACATACAACAGAGCATCACTCTAACATACAACAGAGCATCACTCTAACATACAACAGAGCAGTCCATCGCTCTAACATACAACAGAGCATCACTCTAACATACAACAGAGCAGTTCATCGCTCTAACATACAACAGAGCAGTCCATCACTCTAACATACAACAGAGCATCACACTAACATACAACAGAGCATAACTCTAACATACAACAGAGCAGTCCATCGCTCTAACATACAACAGAGCAGTCCATCGCTCTAACATACAACAGAGCAGTCCATCACTCTAACATACAACAGAGCAGTCGATCACTCTAACATACAACAGAGCAGTCCATCACTCTAACATACAACAGAGCATCACTCTAACATACAACAGAGCATCACTCTAACATACAACAGAGCAGTCCATCACTCTAACATACAACAGAGCATCACTCTAACATACAACAGAGCATCGCTCTAACATACAACAGAGCATCACTCTAACATACAACAGAGCATCGCTCTAACATACAACAGAGCATCGCTCTAACATACAACAGAGCAGTCCATCGCTCTAACATACAACAGAGCAGTCCATCACTCTAACATACAACAGAGCATCGCTCTAACATACAACATAGCATCACTCTAACATACAACAGAGCATTGCTCTAACATACAACAGAGCATCGCTCTAACATACAACAGAGCAGTCCATCACTCTAACATACAACAGAGCATCACTCTAACATACAACAGAGCAGTCCATCACTCTAACATACAACAGAGCATCACTCTAACATACAACAGAGCATCACTCTAACATACAACAGAGCAGTCCCTCACTCTAACATACAACAGAGCAGTCCATCACTCTAACATACAACAGAGCATCACTCTAACATACAACAGAGCTGTCCATCACTCTAACATACAACAGAGTAGTCCATCACTCTAACATACAACAGAGCAGTCCATCACTCTAACATACAACAGAGCATCGCTCTAACATACAACAGAGCATCACTCTAACATACAACAGAGCATCACTAACATACAACAGCGCATCACTAACATACAACAGAGCAGTCCATCACTCTAACATACAACAGAGCATCACTCTAACATACAACAGAGCATCACTCTAACATACAACAGAGCATCACTCTAACATACAACAGAGCAGTCCATCACTCTAACATACAACAGAGCAGTCCATCACTCTAACATACAACAGAGCATCACTCTAACATACAACAGAGCATCACTCTAACATACAACAGAGCAGTCCATCACTCTAACATACAACAGAGCATCACTCTAACATACAACAGAGCATCACTCTAACATACAACAGAGCAGTCCATCGCTCTAACATACAACAGATCAGTCCATCACTCTAACATACAACAGAGCATCACTCTAACATACAACAGAGCATCACTCTAACATACAACAGAGCATCACTCTAACATACAACAGAGCAGTCCATCGCTCTAACATACAACAGAGCAGTCCATCACTCTAACATACAACAGAGCATCACTCTAACATACAACAGAGCATCGCTCTAACATACAACAGAGCATCACTCTAACATACAACAGAGCATCACTCTAACATACAACAGAGCATCACTCTAACATACAACAGAGCATCACTCTAACATACAACAGAGCATCACTCTAACATACAACAGAGCATCACTCTAACATACAACAGATCATCACTCTAACATACAACAGAGCATCACTCTAACATACAACAGAGCAGTCCATCACTCTAACATACAACAGAGCAGTCCATCACTCTAACATACAACAGAGCAGTCCATCACTCTAACATACAACATAGCATCACTCTAACATACAACAGAGCATCGCTCTAACATACAACAGAGCATCGCTCTAACATACAACAGAGCATCACTCTAACATACAACAGAGCATCACTCTAACATACAACAGAGCAGCGCTCTAACATACAACAGAGCAGTCCATCACTCTAACATACAACAGAGCATCACTCTAACATACAACAGAGCATCACTCTAACATACAACAGAGCATCACTCTAACATACAACAGAGCAGTCCATCGCTCTAACATACAACAGAGCATCACTCTAACATACAACAGAGCAGTTCATCGCTCTAACATACAACAGAGCAGTCCATCACTCTAACATACAACAGAGCATCACTCTAACATACAACAGAGCATAACTCTAACATACAACAGAGCAGTCCATCGCTCTAACATACAACAGAGCAGTCCATCGCTCTAACATACAACAGAGCAGTCCATCACTCTAACATACAACAGAGCAGTCCATCACTCTAACATACAACAGAGCAGTCCATCACTCTAACATACAACAGAGCATCACTCTAACATACAACATAGCATCACTCTAACATACAACAGAGCAGTCCATCACTCTAACATACAACAGAGCATCACTCTAACATACAACAGAGCATCACTCTAACATACAACAGAGCAGTCCATCACTCTAACATACAACAGAGCAGTCCATAACTCTAACATACAACAGAGCATCACTCTAACATACAACAGAGCAGTTCATCGCTCTAACATACAACAGAGCAGTCCATCACTCTAACATACAACAGAGCATCACTCTAACATACAACAGAGCATCACTCTAACATACAACAGAGCATCACTCTAACATACAACAGAGCATCACTCTAACATACAACAGAGCAGTCCATCACTCTAACATACAACAGAGCATCACTCTAACATACAACAGAGCATCACTCTAACATATAACAGAGCATCGCTCTAACATACAACAGAGCATCACTCTAACATACAACAGAGCATCACTCTAACATAGAACAGAGCATCGCTCTAACATACAACAGAGCAGTCCATCACTCTAACATACAACAGAGCATCACTCTAACATACAACAGAGCATCACTCTAACATACAACAGAGCATCACTCTAACATACAACAGAGCAGTCCATCGCTCTAACATACAACAGAGCATCACTCTAACATACAACAGAGCAGTTCATCGCTCTAACATACAACAGAGCAGTCCATCACTCTAACATACAACAGAGCAGTCCATCACTCTAACATACAACAGAGCAGTCCATCACTCTAACATACAACAGAGCATCGCTCTAACATACAACAGAGCAGTCCATCACTCTAACATACAACAGAGCATCACTCTAACATACAACAGAGCATCACTCTAACATACAACAGAGCATCACTCTAACATACAACAGAACAGTCCATCACTCTAACATACAACAGAGCAGTCCATCGCTCTAACATACAACAGAGCAGTCCATCACTCTAACATAAAACAGAGCAGTCCATCACTCTAACATACACCAGAGCAGTCCATCACTCTAACATACAACAGAGCAGTCCATCACTCTAACATACAACAGAGCAGTCCATCACTCTAACATACAACAGAGCATCACTCTAACATACAACAGAGCATCACTCTAACATACAACAGAGCATCGCTCTAACATACAACAGAGCATCACTCTAACATACAACAGAGCATCGCTCTAACATACAACAGAGCATCGCTCTAACATACAACAGAGCATCACTCTAACATACAACAGAGCATCACTCTAACATACAACAGAGCATCACTCTAACATACAACAGAGCATCACTCTAACATACAACAGAGCATCACTCTAACATACAACAGAGCATCACTCTAACATACAACAGAGCATCACTCTAACATACAACAGAGCAGTCCATCACTCTAACATACAACAGAGCATCACTCTAACATACAACAGAGCAGTCCATCACTCTAACATACAACAGAGCATCACTCTAACATACAACAGAGCAGTCCATCGCTCTAACATACAACAGAGCATCACTCTAACATACAACAGAGCAGTCCATCACTCTAACATACAACAGAGCAGTCCATCACTCTAACATACAACAGAGCATCGCTCTAACATACAACAGAGCATCACTCTAACATACAACAGAGCAGTCCATCACTCTAACATACAACAGAGCATCACTCTAACATACAACAGAGCAGTCCATCGCTCTAACATACAACAGAGCAGTCCATCACTCTAACATACAACAGAGCATCACTCTAACATACAACAGAGCATCACTCTAACATACAACAGAGCATCGCTCTAACATACAACAGAGCATCACTCTAACATACAACAGAGCAGTCCATCACTCTAACATACAACAGAGCAGTCCATCACTCTAACATACAACAGAGCAGTCCATCACTCTAACATACAACAGAGCATCGCTCTAACATACAACAGAGCATCACTCTAACATACAACAGAGCAGTCAATCACTCTAACATACAACAGAGCATCGCTCTAACATACAACAGAGCAGTCCATCGCTCTAACATACAACAGAGCATCACTCTAACATACAACAGAGCAGTCTGTCGCTTTAACATACAACATAGCATCACTCTAACATACAACAGAGCATCACTCTAACATACAACAGAGCAGTCCATCACTCTAACATACAACAGAGCATCACTCTAACATACAACAGAGCAGTCCATCACTCTAACATACAACAGTCCATCACTCTAACATACAACAGAGCAGTCCATCACTCTAACATACAACAGAGCAGTCCATCACTCTAACATACAACAGAGCATCGCTCTAACATACAACAGAGCAGTCCATCACTCTAACATACAACAGAGCATCACTCTAACATACACCAGAGCAGTCCATCACTCTAACATACAACAGAGCAGTCCATTGCTCTAACATACAACAGAGCATCACTCTAACATACAACAGAGCATCACTCTAACATACAACAGAGCATCACTCTAACATACAACAGAGCATCACTCTAACATACAACAGAGCATCACTCTAACATACAACAGAGCAGTCCATCACTCTAACATACAACAGAGCAGTCCATCGCTCTAACATACAACAGAGCATCACTCTAACATACAACAGAGCATAACTCTAACATACAACAGAGCAGTCCATCGCTCTAACATACAACAGAGCAGTCCATCGCTCTAACATACAACAGAGCAGTTCATCACTCTAACATACAACAGAGCAGTCCATCACTCTAACATACAACAGAGCAGTCCATCACTCTAACATACAACAGAGCAGTCCATCACTCTAACATACAACAGAGCATCACTCTAACATACAACAGAGCATCACTCTAACATACAACAGAGCAGTCCATCACTCTAACATACAACAGAGCATCACTCTAACATACAACAGAGCATCACTCTAACATACAACAGAGCATCACTCTAACATACAACAGAGCATCACTCTAAGATACAACAGAGCATCACTCTAACATACAACAGAGCAGTCCATCACTCTAACATACAACAGAGCAGTCCATCGCTCTAACATACAACAGAGCATCACTCTAACATACAACAGAGCATAACTCTAACATACAACAGAGCAGTCCATCGCTCTAACATACAACAGAGCAGTCCATCGCTCTAACATACAACAGAGCAGTTCATCACTCTAACATACAACAGAGCAGTCCATCACTCTAACATACAACAGAGCAGTCCATCACTCTAACATACAACAGAGCAGTCCATCACTCTAACATACAACAGAGCATCACTCTAACATACAACAGAGCATCACTCTAACATACAACAGAGCAGTCCATCACTCTAACATACAACAGAGCATCACTCTAACATACAACAGAGCATCACTCTAACATACAACAGAGCAGTCCATCACTCTAACATACAACAGAGCAGCCCATCACTCTAACATACAACAGAGCATCACTCTAACATACAACAGAGCAGTTCATCGCTCTAACATACAACAGAGCAGTCCATCACTCTAACATACAACAGAGCATCACTCTAACATACAACAGAGCATCACTCTAACATACAACAGAGCATCACTCTAACATACAACAGAGCAGTCCATCACTCTAACATACAACAGAGCATCACTCTAACATACAACAGAGCATCACTCTAACATATAACAGAGCATCGCTCTAACATACAACAGAGCATCACTCTAACATACAACAGAGCATCACTCTAACATACAACAGAGCATCGCTCTAACATACAACAGAGCATCACTCTAACATACAACAGAGCAGTCCATCACTCTAACATACAACAGAGCATCACTCTAACATACAACAGAGCAGTTCATCGCTCTAACATACAACAGAGCAGTCCATCACTCTAACATACAACAGAGCATCACTCTAACATACAACAGAGCATAACTCTAACATACAACAGAGCAGTCCATCGCTCTAACATACAACATAGCAGTCCATCGCTCTAACATACAACAGAGCAGTCCATCACTCTAACATACAACAGAGCAGTCCATCACTCTAACATACAACAGAGCAGTCCATCACTCTAACATACAACAGAGCAGTCCATCACTCTAACATACAACAGAGCATCACTCTAACATACAACAGAGCATCACTCTAACATACAACAGAGCAGTCCATCACTCTAACATACAACAGAGCATCACTCTAACATACAACAGAGCAGTCCATCACTCTAACATACAACAGAGCAGTCCATCACTCTAACATACAACAGAGCATCACTCTAACATACAACAGAGCAGTTCATCGCTCTAACATACAACAGAGCAGTCCATCACTCTAACATACAACAGAGCATCACTCTAACATACAACAGAGCATCACTCTAACATACAACAGAGCATCACTCTAACATACAACAGAGCATCACTCTAACATACAACAGAGCCGTCCATCACTCTAACATACAACAGAGCATCACTCTAACATACAACAGAGCATCACTCTAACATATAACAGAGCATCGCTCTAACATACAACAGAGCATCACTCTAACATACAACAGAGCATCACTCTAACATACAACAGAGCATCGCTCTAACATACAACAGAGCAGTCCATCACTCTAACATACAACAGAGCATCACTCTAACATACAACAGAGCATCACTCTAACATACTACAGAGCATCACTCTAACATACAACAGAGCAGTCCATCGCTCTAACATACAACAGAGCATCACTCTAACATACAACAGAGCAGTTCATCGCTCTAACATACAACAGAGCAGTCCATCACTCTAACATACAACAGAGCAGTCCATCACTCTAACATACAACAGAGCATTGCTCTAACATACAACAGAGCAGTCCATCACTCTAACATACAACAGAGCATCACTCTAACATACAACAGAGCATCACTCTAACATACAACAGAGCATCACTCTAACATACAACAGAGCAGTCCATCGCTCTAACATACAACAGAGCAGTCCATCGCTCTAACATACAACAGAGCAGTCCATCACTCTAACATACAACAGAGCAGTCCATCACTCTAACATACAACAGAGCAGTCCATCACTCTAACATACAACAGAGCAGTCCATCACTCTAACATACAACATAGCATCACTCTAACATACAACAGAGCATCACTCTAACATACAACAGAGCATCGCTCTAACATACAACAGAGCATCGCTCTAACATACAACAGAGCATCGCTCTAACATACAACAGAGCATCACTCTAACATACAACAGAGCATCACTCTAACATACAACAGAGCATCACTCTAACATACAACAGAGCATCACTCTAACATACAACAGAGCATCACTCTAACATACAACAGAGCATCACTCTAACATACAACAGAGCATCACTCTAACATACAACAGAGCATCACTCTAACATACAACAGAGCAGTCCATCACTCTAACATACAACAGAGCATCACTCTAACATACAACAGAGCAGTCCATCACTCTAACATACAACAGAGCATCACTCTAACATACAACAGAGCAGTCCATCGCTCTAACATACAACAGAGCATCACTCTAACATACAACAGAGCAGTCCATCACTCTAACATACAACAGAGCAGTCCATCACTCTAACATACAACAGAGCATCGCTCTAACATACAACAGAGCATCACTCTAACATACAACAGAGCAGTCCATCACTCTAACATACAACAGAGCATCACTCTAACATACAACAGAGCAGTCCATCGCTCTAACATACAACAGAGCAGTCCATCACTCTAACATACAACAGAGCATCACTCTAACATACAACATAGCATCACTCTAACATACAACAGAGCATCGCTCTAACATACAACAGAGCATCACTCTAACATACAACAGAGCAGTCCATCACTCTAACATACAACAGAGCAGTCCATCACTCTAACATACAACAGAGCAGTCCATCACTCTAACATACAACAGAGCATCGCTCTAACATACAACAGAGCAGTCCATCGCTCTAACATACAACAGAGCATCACTCTAACATACAACAGAGCAGTCTGTCGCTCTAACATACAACAGAGCATCACTGTAACATACAACAGAGCATCACTCTAACATACAACAGAGCAGTCCATCACTCTAACATACAACAGAGCAGTCCATCACTCTAACATACAACAGAGCATCACTCTAACATACAACAGAGCAGTCCATCACTCTAACATACAACAGTCCATCACTCTAACATACAACAGAGCAGTCCATCACTCTAACATACAACAGAGCAGTCCATCACTCTAACATACAACAGAGCATCGCTCTAACATACAACAGAGCAGTCCATCACTCTAACATACAACAGTCCATCACTCTAACATACAACAGAGCAGTCCATCACTCTAACATACAACAGAGCAGTCCATCACTCTAACATACAACAGAGTATCGCTCTAACATACAACAGAGCAGTCCATCACTCTAACATACAACAGAGCATCACTCTAACATACACCAGAGCAGTCCATCACTCTAACATACAACAGAGCAGTCCATCGCTCTAACATACAACAGAGCATCACTCTAACATACAACAGAGCATCACTCTAACATACAACAGAGCATTACTCTAACATACAACAGAGCATCACTCTAACATACAACAGAGCATCACTCTAACATACAACAGAGCAGTCCATCACTCTAACATACAACAGAGCAGTGCATCACTCTAACATACAACATAGCATCACTCTAACATACAACAGAGCAGTCCATCACTCTAACATACAACAGAGCAGTCCATCACTCTAACATACAACAGAGCATCACTCTAACATACAACATAGCATCACTCTAACATACAACAGAGCAGTCCATCACTCTAACATACAACAGAGCATCACTCTAACATACAGCAGACATCACTCTAACATACAACATAGCATCACTCTAACATACAACAGAGCATCACTCTAACATACAACAGATCATCACTCTAACATACAACAGAGCATCACTCTAACATACAACAGAGCAGTCCATCACTCTAACATACAACAGAGCATCACTCTAACATACAACAGAGCAGTCCATCACTCTAACATACAACAGAGCAGTCCATCACTCTAACATACAACAGAGCATCGCTCTAACATACAACAGAGCATCACTCTAACATACAACAGAGCAGTCCATCACTCTAACATACAACAGAGCATCGCTCTAACATACAACAGAGCATCGCTCTAACATACAACAGAGCATCACTCTAACATACAACAGAGCAGTCCATCACTCTAACATACAACAGAGCAGTCCATCACTCTAACATACAACAGAGCATCACTCTAACATACAACAGAGCAGTCCATCACTCTAACATACAACAGAGCAGTCCATCACTCTAACATACAACAGAGCATCACTCTAACATACAACAGAGCAGTTCATCGCTCTAACATACAACAGAGCAGTCCATCACTCTAACATACAACAGAGCATCACTCTAACATACAACAGAGCATCACTCTAACATACAACAGAGCATCACTCTAACATACAACAGAGCATCACTCTAACATACAACAGAGCCGTCCATCACTCTAACATACAACAGAGCATCACTCTAACATACAACAGAGCATCACTCTAACATATACCAGAGCATCGCTCTAACATACAACAGAGCATCACTCTAACATACAACAGAGCATCACTCTAACATACAACAGAGCATCGCTCTAACATACAACAGAGCAGTCCATCACTCTAACATACAACAGAGCATCACTCTAACATACAACAGAGCATCACTCTAACATACTACAGAGCATCACTCTAACATACAACAGAGCAGTCCATCGCTCTAACATACAACAGAGCATCACTCTAACATACAACAGAGCAGTTCATCGCTCTAACATACAACAGAGCAGTCCATCACTCTAACATACAACAGAGCAGTCCATCACTCTAACATACAACAGAGCAGTCCATCACTCTAACATACAACAGAGCATCGCTCTAACATACAACAGAGCAGTCCATCACTCTAACATACAACAGAGCATCACTCTAACATACAACAGAGCATCACTCTAACATACAACAGAGCAGTCCATCGCTCTAACATACAACAGAGCAGTCCATCGCTCTAACATACAACAGAGCAGTCCATCACTCTAACATACAACAGAGCAGTCCATCACTCTAACATACAACAGAGCAGTCCATCACTCTAACATACAACAGAGCAGTCCATCACTCTAACATACAACAGAGCAGTCCATCACTCTAACATACAACAGAGCATCACTAACATACAACAGAGCATCACTCTAACATACAACAGAGCATCACTCTAACATACAACAGAGCATCACTCTAACATACAACAGAGCATCGCTCTAACATACAACAGAGCATCGCTCTAACATACAACAGAGCATCGCTCTAACATACAACAGAGCATCGCTCTAACATACAACAGAGCATCACTCTAACATACAACAGAGCATCACTCTAACATACAACAGAGCATCACTCTAACATACAACAGAGCATCACTCTAACATACAACAGAGCATCACTCTAACATACAACAGAGCATCACTCTAACATACAACAGAGCAGTCCATCACTCTAACATACAACAGAGCATCTCTCTAACATACAACAGAGCAGTCCATCACTCTAACATACAACAGAGCATCACTCTAACATACAACAGAGCAGTCCATCGCTCTAACATACAACAGAGCATCACTCTAACATACAACAGAGCAGTCCATCACTCTAACATACAACAGAGCAGTCCATCACTCTAACATACAACAGAGCATCGCTCTAACATACAACAGAGCATCACTCTAACATACAACAGAGCAGTCCATCACTCTAACATACAACAGAGCATCACTCTAACATACAACAGAGCAGTCCATCGCTCTAACATACAACAGAGCAGTCCATCACTCTAACATACAACAGAGCATCACGCTAACATACAACAGAGCATCACTCTAACATACAACAGAGCATCGCTCTAACATACAACAGAGCATCACTCTAACATACAACAGAGCAGTCCATCACTCTAGCATACAACAGAGCAGTCCATCACTCTAACATACAACAGAGCAGTCCATCACTCTAACATACAACAGAGCATCGCTCTAACATACAACAGAGCATCACTCTAACATACAACAGAGCAGTCAATCACTCTAACATACAACAGAGCATCGCTCTAACATACAACAGAGCAGTCCATCGCTCTAACATACAACAGAACATCACTCTAACATACAACAGAGCAGTCTGTCGCTCTAACATACAACAGAGCATCACTCTAACATACAACAGGGCATCACTCTAACATACAACAGAGCAGTCCATCACTCTAACATACAACAGAGCAGTCCATCACTCTAACATACAACAGAGCATCACTCTAACATACAACAGAGCAGTCCATCACTCTAACATACAACAGTCCATCACTCTAACATACAACAGAGCAGTCCATCACTCTAACATACAACAGAGCAGTCCATCACTCTAACATACAACAGAGCATCGCTCTAACATACAACAGAGCAGTCCATCACTCTAACATACAACAGTCCATCACTCTAACATACAACAGAGCAGTCCATCACTCTAACATACAACAGAGCAGTCCATCACTCTAACATACAACAGAGCATCGCTCTAACATACAACAGAGCAGTCCATCACTCTAACATACAACAGAGCATCACTCTAACATACACCAGAGCAGTCCATCACTCTAACATACAACAGAGCAGTCCATCGCTCTAACATACAACAGAGCATCACTCTAACATACAACATAGCATCACTCTAACATACAACAGAGCATCACTCTAACATACAACAGAGCATCACTCTAACATACAACAGAGCAGTCCATCACTCTAACATACAACAGAGCAGTGCATCACTCTAACATACAACAGAGCATCACTCTAACATACAACAGAGCAGTCCATCACTCTAACATACAACAGAGCAGTCCATCACTCTAACATACAACAGAGCATCACTCTAACATACAACATAGCATCACTCTAACATACAACAGAGCAGTCCATCACTCTAACATACAACAGAGCATCACTCTAACATACAGCAGAGCATCACTCTAACATACAACATAGCATCACTCTAACATACAACAGAGCATCACTCTAACATACAACAGATCATCACTCTAACATACAACAGAGCATCACTCTAACATACAACAGAGCAGTCCATCACTCTAACATACAACAGAGCATCACTCTAACATACAACAGAGCAGTCCATCACTCTAACATACAACAGAGCAGTCCATCACTCTAACATACAACAGAGCATCGCTCTAACATACAACAGAGCATCACTCTAACATACAACAGAGCAGTCCATCACTCTAACATACAACAGAGCATCGCTCTAACATACAACAGAGCATCGCTCTAACATACAACAGAGCATCACTCTAACATACAACAGAGCAGTCCATCACTCTAACATACAACAGAGCAGTCCATCACTCTAACATACAACAGAGCATCACTCTAACATACAACAGAGCATCGCTCTAACATACAACAGAGCATCGCTCTAACATACAACAGAGCATCACTCTAACATACAACAGAGCATCGCTCTAACATACAACAGAGCATCACTCTAACATACAACAGAGCATCACTCTAACATACAACAGAGCATCACTCTAACATACAACAGAGCATCACTCTAACATACAACAGAGCATCACTCTAACATACAAGAGAGCAGTCCATCACTCTAACATACAACAGAGCATCACTCTAACATACAACAGAGCAGTCATCACTCTAACATACAACAGAGCATCGCTCTAACATACAACAGAGCATCACTCTAACATACAACAGAGCAGTCCATCACTCTAACATACAACAGAGCATCGCTCTAACATACAACAGAGCATCGCTCTAACATACAACAGAGCATCACTCTAACATACAACAGAGCAGTCATCACTCTAACATACAACAGAGCAGTCCATCACTCTAACATACAACAGAGCATCACTCTAACATACAACAGAGCATCGCTCTAACATACAACAGAGCATCACTCTAACATACAACAGAGCATCACTCTAACATACAACAGAGCATCGCTCTAACATACAACAGAGCATCACTCTAACATACAACAGAGCATCACTCTAACATACAACAGAGCATCACTCTAACATACAACAGAGCATCACTCTAACATACAACAGAGCATCACTCTAACATACAACAGAGCATCACTCTAACATACAACAGAGCATCACTCTAACATACAACAGAGCATCACTCTAACATACAACAGAGCAGTCCATCACTCTAACATACAACAGAGCATCACTCTAACATACAACAGAGCAGTCCATCCTCTAACATACAACAGAGCATCACTCTAACATACAACAGAGCAGTCCATCGCTCTAACATACAACAGAGCATCACTCTAACATACAACAGAGCAGTCCATCACTCTAACATACAACAGAGCAGTCCATCACTCTAACATACAACAGAGCATCGCTCTAACATACAACAGAGCATCACTCTAACATACAACAGAGCAGTCCATCACTCTAACATACAACAGAGCATCACTCTAACATACAACAGAGCAGTCCATCGCTCTAACATACAACAGAGCAGTCCATCACTCTAACATACAACAGAGCATCACTCTAACATACAACAGAGCATCACTCTAACATACAACAGAGCATCGCTCTAACATACAACAGAGCATCACTCTAACATACAACAGAGCAGTCCATCACTCTAACATACAACAGAGCAGTCCATCACTCTAACATACAACTGAGCAGTCCATCACTCTAACATACAACAGAGCATCGCTCTAACATACAACAGAGCATCACTCTAACATACAACAGAGCAGTCAATCACTCTAACATACAACAGAGCATCGCTCTAACATACAACAGAGCAGTCCATCGCTCTAACATACAACAGAGCATCACTCTAACATACAACAGAGCAGTCTGTCGCTCTAACATACAACAGAGCATCACTCTAACATACAACAGAGCATCACTCTAACATACAACAGAGCAGTCCATCACTCTAACATACAACAGAGCAGTCCATCACTCTAACATACAACAGAGCATCACTCTAACATACAACAGAGCAGTCCATCACTCTAACATACAACAGTCCATCACTCTAACATACAACAGAGCAGTCCATCACTCTAACATACAACAGAGCAGTCCATCACTCTAACATACAACAGAGCATCGCTCTAACATACAACAGAGCAGTCCATCACTCTAACATACAACAGTCCATCACTCTAACATACAACAGAGCAGTCCATCACTCTAATATACAACAGAGCAGTCCATCACTCTAACATACAACAGAGCATCGCTCTAACATACAACAGAGCAGTCCATCACTCTAACATACAACAGAGCATCACTCTAACATACACCAGAGCAGTCCATCACTCTAACATACAACAGAGCAGTCCATTGCTCTAACATACAACAGAGCATCACTCTAACATACAACAGAGCATCACTCTAACATACAACAGAGCATCACTCTCACATACAACAGAGCATCACTCTAACATACAACAGAGCATCACTCTAACATACAACAGAGCAGTCCATCACTCTAACATACAACAGAGCAGTCCATCGCTCTAACATACAACATAGCATCACTCTAACATACAACAGAGCATAACTCTAACATACAACAGAGCAGTCCATCGCTCTAACATACAACAGAGCAGTCCATCGCTCTAACATACAACAGAGCAGTCCATCACTCTAACATACAACAGAGCAGTCCATCACTCTAACATACAACAGAGCATCACTCTAACATACAACAGAGCAGTCCATCACTCTAACATACAACAGAGCATCACTCTAACATACAACAGAGCATCACTCTAACATACAACAGAGCATCACTATAACATACAACAGAGCATCACTCTAACATACAACAGAGCAGTCCATCACTCTAACATACAACAGAGCATCACTCTAACATACAACAGAGCATCACTCTAACATATAACAGAGCATCGCTCTAACATACAACAGAGCATCACGCTAACATACAACAGAGCATCACTCTAACATACAACAGAGCATCGCTCTAACATACAACAGAGCATCACTCTAACATACAACAGAGCAGTCCATCGCTCTAACATACAACAGAGCATCACTCTAACATACAACAGAGCATCACTCTAACATACAACAGAGCAGTTCATCGCTCTAACATACAACAGAGCAGTCCATCACTCTAACATACAACAGAGCATCACTCTAACATACAACAGAGCATAACTCTAACATACAACAGAGCAGTCCATCGCTCTAACATACAACAGAGCAGTCCATCGCTCTAACATACAACAGAGCAGTCCTTCACTCTAACATACAACAGAGCAGTCCATCACTCTAACATACAACAGAGCAGTCCATCACTCTAACATACAACAGAGCAGTCCATCACTCTAACATACAACAGAGCATCACTCTAACATACAACAGAGCATCACTCTAACATACAACAGAGCAGTCCATCACTCTAACATACAACAGAGCATCACTCTAACATACAACAGAGCATCACTCTAACATACAACAGAGCAGTCCATCACTCTAACATACAACAGAGCAGTCCATCACTCTAACATACAACAGAGCATCACTCTAACATACAACAGAGCAGTTCATCGCTCTAACATACAACAGAGCAGTCCATCACTCTAACATACAACAGAGCATCACTCTAACATACAACAGAGCATCACTCTAACATACAACAGAGCATCACTCTAACATACAACCGAGCATCACTCCAACATACAACAGAGCAGTCCATCACTCTAACATACAACAGAGCATCACTCTAACATACAACAGAGCATCACTCTAACATATAACAGAGCATCGCTGTAACATACAACAGAGCATCACTCTAACATACAACAGAGCATCACTCTAACATACAACAGAGCATCGCTCTAACATACAACAGAGCAGTCCATCACTCTAACATACAACATAGCATCACTCTAACATACAACAGATCATCACTCTAACATACAACAGAGCATCACTCTAACATACAACAGAGCAGTCCATCGCTCTAACATACAACAGAGCATCACTCTAACATACAACAGAGCAGTTCATCGCTCTAACATACAACAGAGCAGTCCATCACTCTAACATACAACAGAGCAGTCCATCGCTCTAACATACAACAGAGCATCACTCTAACATACAACAGAGCAGTTCATCGCTCTAACATACAACAGAGCAGTCCATCACTCTAACATACAACAGAGCAGTCCATCACTCTAACATACAACAGAGCAGTCCATCACTCTAACATACAACAGAGCATCGCTCTAACATACAACAGAGCAGTCCATCACTCTAACATACAACAGAGCATCACTCTAACATACAACAGAGCATCACTCTAACATACAACAGAGCATCACTCTAAAATACAACAGAGCAGTCCATCGCTCTAACATACAACAGAGCAGTCCATCGCTCTAACATACAACAGAGCAGTCCATCACTCTAACATACAACAGAGCAGTCCATCACTCTAACATACAACAGAGCAGTCCATCACTCTAACATACAACAGAGCAGTCCATCACTCTAACATACAACAGAGCAGTCCATCACTCTAACATACAACAGAGCATCACTCTAACATACAACAGAGCATCACTCTAACATACAACAGAGCATCGCTCTAACATACAACAGAGCATCACTCTAACATACAACAGAGCATCGCTCTAACATACAACAGAGCATCGCTCTAACATACAACAGAGCATCACTCTAACATACAACAGAGCATCACTCTAACATACAACAGAGCATCACTCTAACATACAACAGAGCATCACTCTAACATACAACAGAGCATCACTCTAACATACAACAGAGCATCACTCTAACATACAACAGAGCATCACTCTAACATACAACAGAGCATCACTCTAACATACAACAGAGCAGTCCATCACTCTAACATACAACAGAGCATCACTCTAACATACAACAGAGCAGTCCATCACTCTAACATACAACAGAGCATCACTCTAACATACAACAGAGCAGTCCATCGCTCTAACATACAACAGAGCATCACTCTAACATACAACAGAGCAGTCCATCACTCTAACATACAACAGAGCAGTCCATCACTCTAACATACAACAGAGCATCGCTCTAACATACAACAGAGCATCACTCTAACATACAACAGAGCAGTCCATCACTCTAACATACAACAGAGCATCACTCTAACATACAACAGAGCAGTCCATCGCTCTAACATACAACAGAGCAGTCCATCACTCTAACATACAACAGAGCATCACTCTAACATACAACAGAGCATCACTCTAACATACAACAGAGCATCGCTCTAACATACAACAGAGCATCACTCTAACATACAACAGAGCAGTCCATCACTCTAACATACAACAGAGCAGTCCATCACTCTAACATACAACAGAGCATCGCTCTAACATACAACAGAGCATCACTCTAACATACAACAGAGCAGTCAATCACTCTAACATACAACAGAGCATCGCTCTAACATACAACAGAGCAGTCCATCGCTCTAACATACAACATAGCATCACTCTAACATACAACAGAGCAGTCTGTCGCTCTAACATACAACAGAGCATCACTCTAACATACAACAGAGCATCACTCTAACATACAACAGAGCAGTCCATCACTCTAACATACAACAGAGCAGTCCATCACTCTAACATACAACAGAGCATCACTCTAACATACAACAGAGCAGTCCATCACTCTAACATACAACAGTCCATCACTCTAACATACAACAGAGCAGTCCATCACTCTAACATACAACAGAGCAGTCCATCACTCTAACATACAACAGAGCATCGCTCTAACATACAACAGAGCAGTCCATCACTCTAACATACAACAGAGCATCACTCTAACATACAACAGATCATCACTCTAAAATACAACAGAGCAGTCCATCGCTCTAACATACAACAGAGCAGTCCATCGCTCTAACATACAACATAGCATCACTCTAACATACAACAGAGCAGTCTGTCGCTCTAACATACAACAGAGCATCACTCTAACATACAACAGAGCATCACTCTAACATACAACAGAGCAGTCCATCACTCTAACATACAACAGAGCAGTCCATCACTCTAACATACAACAGAGCATCGCTCTAACATACAACAGAGCAGTCCATCACTCTAACATACAACAGAGCATCACTCTAACATACACCAGAGCAGTCCATCACTCTAACATACAACAGAGCAGTCCATCGCTCTAACATACAACAGAGCATCACTCTAACATACAACAGAGCATCACTCTAACATACAACAGAGCATCACTCTAACATACAACAGAGCAGTCCATCACTCTAACATACAACAGAGCAGTCCATCGCTCTAACATACAACAGAGCATCACTCTAACATACAACAGAGCATCACTCTAACATACAACAGAGCAGTCCATCACTCTAACATACAACAGAGCAGTCCATCACTCTAACATACAACAGAGCATCACTCTAACATACAACAGAGCATCACTCTAACATACAACAGAGCAGTCCATCACTCTAACATACAACAGAGCATCACTCTAACATACAGCAGAGCATCACTCTAACATACAACATAGCATCACTCTAACATACAACAGAGCATCACTCTAACATACAACAGATCATCACTCTAACATACAACAGAGCATCACTCTAACATACAACAGAGCAGTCCATCACTCTAACATACAACAGAGCATCACTCTAACATACAACAGAGCAGTCCATCACTCTAACATACAACAGAGCAGTCCATCACTCTAACATACAACAGAGCAGTCCATCACTCTAACATACAACAGAGCATCACTCTAACATACAACAGAGCATCACTCTAACATACAAGAGAGCAGTCCATCACTCTAACATACAACAGAGCATCACTCTAATATACAACAGAGCAGTCCATCACTCTAACATACAACAGAGCATCGCTCTAACATACAACAGAGCATCACTCTAATATACAACAGAGCAGTCCATCACTCTAACATACAACAGAGCATCGCTCTAACATACAACAGAGCATCGCTCTAACATACAACAGAGCATCACTCTAACATACAACAGAGCAGTCCATCACTCTAACATACAACAGAGCAGTCCATCACTCTAACATACAACAGAGCATCACTCTAACATACAACAGAGCATCGCTCTAACATACAACAGAGCATCGCTCTAACATACAACAGAGCATCACTCTAACATACAACAGAGCATCGCTCTAACATACAACAGAGCATCACTCTAACATACAACAGAGCATCGCTCTAACATACAACAGAGCATCGCTCTAACATACAACAGAGCATCACTCTAACATACAACAGAGCAGTCCATCACTCTAACATACAACAGAGCATCACTCTAACATACAACAGAGCATCGCTCTAACATACAACAGAGCATCACTCTAACATACAACAGAGCATCGCTCTTAACACTGAGTTTCTTTACAAAGTACAGTTCTAAGTTACCTTATAGAACAACAGAGCAGTGCGTCGCTCATAACAACAGAGCATCGCTCTAACTAGTGGTTTAAAAAAATAATAATTTAGTGCTGTCAGGCGATTCAAAAAATGAATCTAATTAATTACAGAATTTGTAATTAATTAATCTAATTAATCGCATTTTAATCGCATTACCATTTTATGCCTGATATTCTATATTCTATAATCATATTTCAAATTGCATGTGTCCGGATGGCAGAATTCAGTACTGTATCTACAAAACCTTCTGTTTAATCATCTTC
This sequence comes from Notolepis coatsorum, assembly GCF_963971535.1. Lineage (NCBI taxonomy): Eukaryota > Metazoa > Chordata > Actinopteri > Aulopiformes > Paralepididae > Notolepis > Notolepis coatsorum. The sequence continues at coordinate 174,329,913 of NC_140165.1, read as the reverse complement.
CATCTATTAATTTGCTTAGATTTTCAGGTCTAGTCAATTTTAGCATGGTGTTATTCACAGTCAAAGATAAATTTTGTTTTATTGATATTCTCATTTGGTTCATTACAATTTACTCAAGCCTATGTAACACACACAGTATTTCTGACACTGGGAATACATTCCCTGGGATCCATAGATGTCCCTAGAATCAGATACCAAGAACATGCAAATGGACCATTTAAAAAAAAGTCTGTAAATGTGTATTCTACGTTCTTATGGAATGAATGAGATAAAAAAAACAGTATACAATTTTCTTTTACATTTTTTATAAATGTTTGAGTTCATTTTCATAACGCGATAATTTGCTGTCTAATTAATTAACCTAATTAACGCGATAAACTGACAGCCCTAGTATTTTTATAAAAAAAATATATATATTATTTGGTACTGCTGGAGACAGCGTATAGCATCAGTAACAACTCCAGTTTGAAAAGAAGTAAAACGACGTGGCCATTGTTGACAATGACATGTAGTAACACTGATCCTTTCATATTAAACTGTTGATTTGTATCATTATAATCAGCATTATATTGGCCATCCTTGCTCTCTAGCCTAACCTTCCTCCCCCACGACGTTTTATTCTGTAAAGTATTTCTCAACCTTACAGCCCAGGCTCCACTTAGTCCTTACTAAAGATTTTACAAGCTAGTAGAAGTCAGTCAGGTGGTCCTTCCCTTAAAAACAGAGTACACGATGAAGACATGTCATTTCAAGTTTCAAGTTTCTTTAATATTTGTCATACAGAAGTACAGAATACTTTTATACAAAATGCTTCTTACTGTTACGCTCCAGAGACTGTGCAAGACAAGATAAGTATGAAATAAAATAACATAGTAAAATTAGAAGTAAAAAAATGAGGTCACAGTGTTCAGTTTAGACATATGTACAATGTTCGATGCAGAATAGACGTAGTTACCATACAATATACAATACTGTGCAGTGTACTAATATACAATACTATATAGTGCAAGGCAGAAATGGGACGAGGTGCAATTTAGGTACAATTCACAGTAGGTGTACGAGTTGTAGTGCAAATCCTTTATCAATAAATATAAAGTGTAAAGTGTGTTTGTGTGATCTAAAGTGTGGAGAGTGGGTGCTGCAGTGTGTTGTTTGTTTGAGTGAGTGTGTGCGTGTGGGTGTGTGTGCTGTGTGCATTTGATGGTTGTTGCATAGTGTTTATTGTTCGTTTAGCAGCCTGATGGCCTGGGGATAGAAGCTTCTTCTGAGTCTTTCTGTGCTCGCCTTAAGACTCCGGTATCGCTTGCCTGACCGCAGCAGTTCAAAGAGGCAGTTGTTCGGGTGGCTCGAGTCCTTAATAATTCTCTTAGCCTTCCCCTTGCACCGCTTGTTGTAAATGTTCTGGAGGGTGGGAAGCCCCCCTCCAATTGTGCGTTCGGCTGAACGTGTCACTCTTTGTAGTCTGCTACGGTCTTGTGCAGTGCTATTCCCAAACCAGGAGGTGATGTTGCCGGTCAGGATGCTCTCTATTGTACATGAGTAGAAGTTCCTAAGGATCTTCTGACTGACTTGGAACTTCCTTAGGCGCCTGAGGAAGTAGAGGCGTTGTCGTGCCTTCTTCACAACACTGTCAATGTGTGTGGTCCATGTCAAGTCCTCGGATATGTGGGCTCCGAGGTACTTGAAACTGTTCACTCTCTCAACCGGTGCCCCGTCGATGCTGAGGGGGCTGTAGTCCTTGACCCCCGACCTCCTGAAGTCCACAATCATCTATTTTGTTTTGCTGACGTTCAGGGAGAGGCAGTTCTCCTGACACCACTGTGACAGGTTCTCTACCTCTTCCAGGTAGGCCCTCTCGTCGTTGGCAGAGATCAGGCCCACCACTACTGTGTCATCAGCAAATTTGATGATGGTGTTGTTGTTCCGCTGTGCTACGCAGTCATGTGTGTACAGGGAGTAGAGGAGGGGGCTCAGAACACAGCCCTGGGGGGCCCCTATGTTGAGCGTGATGGATGAGGAGGTGCAGTTGCCGGCTCTTACCACCTGGGGTCTGCCCGTCAGGAAGTCCAAGACCCACTGGCAGAGGTCATAGTTCAAGCCCAGGTCCCTGAGCTTGGCTATGAGTTTGGAGGGGACTATGGTATTGAATGCTGAGCTGTAGTCGATGAACAGCATTCTCACATAGTTCCCCTGCCTCTTGTCCAGGTGTGATGCTGCTGTGTGCAGCACATGGGCTATGGCGTCCTCCGTGGACCTGTTGGGGCGATATGCAAATTGCAGAGGGTCCAGGTTGATGGGGAGGGAGGAACAGATGTAGCCCTTCACTAGCTTCTCAAAGCACTTCATGGCTATGGAGGTGAGGGCTACAGGGCGGTAGTCGTTGAGGCAAGCGGGCGTAGATTTTTTGGGTACAGGGATGATGGTGGACTTCTTCAGACAGGTGGGGATGACAGCCTGTTCCAAGGACAGGTTGAAGATGTCAGTGAATACCGGGGCCAGTTGGTCGGCACAGACTTTTAGGACGCGGCCGGGGATGCCGTCCGGTCCTGCTGCCTTCCTGATATTCACTTTTTTAAAGATCCGTCTCACCTCATGCTCTGTTACCCTGAACACTGAGTCTCCATCAGCAGACCCCCCCCCCCCCCCCCCCATTGCCGTGGTTTGTAGGCTGGTGTTGTTATTCACAGCCTCAAACCTCGCATAGAAGGAATTGAGATCATTTGCTAAGGAGATGTCACTGTTCAGTTTGAGGGGGGTGCCTTTGTAGTCTGTCATTGTTCTGAGGCCCTGCCACATGCCTCTAGAGTCAGCCTGTTCAAACTGAAGTTCAACTTTATCCCTGTAACGCCGTTTTGCCTCTATTACTGCTCTCCTGACGTTGTATCTTGCCATCTTGTGTTCTTCCATGTTGCCTGTCACCAGCCCGGTGTTGTATGCTGATGTGCGCACTTTCAGAGCCTCACGGACGGATTTGTCTACCCAGGGCTTTTGATTTGGGTAGATTTTAATTTTGGTGGAGGGGATTGTTTCTTCTACCAGAGTACAGACATAGTCAATTACCGTTTCGGTGTATTCGTTAATATTGGCTGTGTTATCACGGAATACACTCCAGTCTGTACATTCAAGTGCAGATTGGAGTGACTCCTCTGACGTCACGGCCCAACGCTTAACCTCTCGCGAGACCACCGGCGTTCGCTTGAGACTTTGTTTGTACTTTGGCAAAAGAAAGATGGCGGCGTGATCGCTTTTACCGAATGGACTAAGAGCCTGTGACTTGTACCCATTCTTAAATTGCGAGTATACATGGTCTAATATGTTCTCGCCTCTGGTGGGACAGGTCACATGCTGATAGAAATTCTGCAACACCTTTTTAAGACGCGCGCTGTTGAAATCACCCAGAACCAAAATGGCAGCGTCAACATTAGCTGTCTGGAGTTTGTTTACCTCGTCGTGAAGTTTTGAAAGTGCGACCCCAGTGTTCGCGTGTGGTGGAATGTACACTCCGATGAGGATGATGGACGTTAACTCTCTTGGGAGGAAGAAGGGTCGACATTTTATCGTGATAAACTCCAGGTCTGGGGAGCAGTGGTTAGACAGTTCCTTTGCGTTGCCTACATCGCACCACTCCTTGTTTATCATGAAGGCAATGCCGCCTCCTTTCTTCTTTAGTGACTCTTCTGCCGTCCGGTCCTTGCGGAGGACGAAGAAGTGGTCTGCCGGTTCTATTGCGTGATTCGGGACATCTGGACCAAGTTTCTGTGAAACAGAGGACGTTACAATCCCGAATGTCCCTCTGGAATTGGATCCGTGCTCTGATGTCGTCCAGTTTATTCCCTATCGATTGCACATTGGCCAACAATATGCTGGGCAATGTGGTTCTGTGTCGTTTGGACCTCAGTCTGTTCCGGACTCCGGCTCTCTTCCCTCTTCGTCGTGGCGTCTCCTGGCTTTGGCCATGGCCACAACAAAGGATCTCAGCTGGCCATTGTTGTTGTTCGGCAATCCGATCCAGAGAGCAATCCAATCGGTAATTTACTCACTATGTTGTGTTTCCTTGGTTGGTATGTCTTGCTATGTTTTAATTGTATTATGTTTTAATTGCAATGTGTATGTTGTAATGTTTTAATGTTGTCTCGGACCCCAGGAAGACTAGTAGATGTCTTGGCGTCAGCTAATGGGGATCCTTTGCTAATAAACAAATAAACAAATACTACAATGATACTGATATAGTGGTGTTCCCAGGCGTCATAACGATAATTATAGCAATGGTTGCGCTGTAATCAAAGATTGAAATGTCCAATTAGTCCAACTGGGTTAACACAAATTAGAATTTCCAATTTGATTAGATTAAATCAAAGTTTTAACAAAGTCCACTGAGGCTTCATGTAGCAATGCGGTGCTTAGAATTATATATATATTTATATATATAATTCTAATATACATATATCCAGAAGGTATTGCAGCCACACACATACAGCATTTCTTCCTCTACAAAGGCATCTCCTCTGCCAGATTTCTTGGAGTTATAATAGATGAAACACTCTCTTTGTCAACACAGAGGTAAACAGCAGCACATGTCAGACAGACACAGCCTTGACTCAACACAGAGGTAAACAGCAGCACATGTCAGACAGAGCCTTGACTCAACACAGAGGTAAACAGCAGCACATGTCAGACACAGCCTTGACTCAACACAGAGGTAAACAGCAGCACATGTCAGACACAGCCTTGACTCAACACAGAGGTAAACAGCAGCACATGTCAGACACAGCCTTGACTCAACACAGAGGTAAACAGCAGCACATGTCAGACACAGCCTTGACTCAACACAGAGGTAAACAGCAGCACATGTCAGACACAGCCTTGACTCAACACAGAGGTAAACAGCAGCACATGTCAGCAGTGGCGGCCGGTGGGTGCTTCGCCACTAGGGGCGCTATACCAAACATGTTGCAAACATGTACAGTTGTACCACGCAACAGACTCATGGCAAGATGTGAGCGATTCGACTCACGCTCACGGCTCTTATGAACGAGTCGCTCAGCTGTTACTACAACAACACACAACCAGTCAAATAAAGTATAGTCTAGACTCTAATTCACAACTTGAAACACAATATATAAATAGAAAAGTTAGAAACAAAACTCGCCCCGTCTCCAAACACAGGCAGATCTCTCCCTCTCTCCTTCTCTCTCTCACACACAGCGCGACGTGGAATCGATTCGTTACACAATCAGACCTATTATATACCAAGAATAACTTCAGTATGAGTACAGGGCTGTACACATATTTTGCATATTGTTAAACGAGCCAAGGCTAGCTATTAAACTATCGATATGAATCGAAAATCTGGGACCCTGATGTAAACAAGACAAACGTCTTTCTCTGGTCTGCATCCCCTTAACAATTGTGTGTATTGAGCCGTACTGTATTGTACCCATTCTGCAATCTGTTAATAAAGTTCTCATTCATTCATTCATTCAAACATAGACGATATTGAACAAGCCATAATCCACGTATTTTCAATCCGAGAGAGCTGCAGTAGTTAAATCAATGAGCCATCGACACAGTCAGTGTGGTAACGTTATTATTGCATCCAAGATTGATACACGGCTGGCTAGGCAGTTGGTAGTCATAGTCTTGTGTTATAAAATAAATAAACAATCAGCAATGTCTCGCTTCATGAATGGCCAGCAGTAGCCTAACAGTACTGCTCCTAAAAAAAACTATTTACAAACGTTAACGTTAACCACAGAGAGAGAGAGAGAGAGAGAGAGAGAGAGAGAGAGAGAGAGAGAGAGAGAGAGAGAGAGAGAGAGAGAGAGAGAGAGAGAGAGCGAGAGAGAGAGAGACTCACTGTTTAGTTGACACGTCCAGGGCTTGCCTTGATAAAGTGTATAATCCACTGTTGATGTATATCCAGACCACTGTCCACTGTGTCCAGACTGCATCCGCCATATAGCTTGTTAGCCAAGTGTTAGCTTGTTAGCAGCACCACACAACAGTCACAAGTACTTCATTCCTTTGTCCATTTCCGCTCGAACAGACTGCAAACTACCTGGCGTTCTATCGCCATGCTCTAAGACAAACTCTAACCTTAACCAACTTTGAAAGAGTGCCTAAGCTTAACAGTCTAAAGAACTTGCAGTCACGGCACGCTCTAAGACAAACAACCTAGGACCAACCTAGGAACCAACCTAGCCGGAATAAGCTAGAATTGGAACATTAGAAATTGGATTCGGCCAATCAGAGATCGTCTCTGTGAAATTCTGCTACGGAAAAAAATACTGGCGTCGGCCAATCAGAGAGCGTCTCCGCGAAATGCGGCTACAGAAATTCTTGACGCTACTGGCTAGACCGCTTCAAATCGCGCCCGGATTCCAACATAATAGTCATATTTCAACGCACAACGCGTTATGCACTGATTGGCTGTGACGGATACAGCGATCAAACTGTGACGCGCACTCAGAGCGCTATCGCTTCTAGCCCGGGCCGAGAAATACGAAAAAATTTAAAAAATTTAAAAAACGTGATGTCACTTCCTGCTTAGGAAAACGAGTGTTTTTTTATTTGAGATAATAACGTTATATTGTGCATTGGAAATACAAACATACTTAAAATGAGTAAATATTATTCATTTTAAACATGTTTATATTATTTATAGGGCTATAAAACAAAAAACGAAAAAGTTTTATTTTCTTCTTCTGTGATTTAACAGCAGCTGGCAGCAGGTGGGTCGGCGCCCTTGCGCCCCTAGTGGCAGAGCCACCACTGCATGTCAGACAGAGCCTTGACTCAACACAGAGGTAAACAGCAGCACATGTCAGACACAGCCTTGACTCAACACAGAGGTAAACAGCAGCACATGTCAGACAGACACAGCCTTGACTCAACACAGAGGTAAACAGCAGCACATGTCAGACAGACACAGCCTTGACTCAACACAGAGGTAAACAGCAGCACATGTCAGACAGACACAGCCTTGACTCAACACAGAGGTAAACAGCAGCACATGTCAGACAGACACAGCCTTGACTCAACACAGAGGTAAACAGCAGCACATGTCAGACAGACACAGCCTTAACTCAACACAGAGGTAAACAGTAGCACATGTCAGACAGACACAGCCTTGACTCAACACAGAGGTAAACAGCAGCACATGTCAGACACAGCCTTGACTCAACACAGAGGTAAACAGCAGCACATGTCAGACAGACACAGCCTTAACTCAACACAGAGGTAAACAGCAGCACATGTCAGACAGACACAGCCTTGACTCAACACAGAGGTAAACAGCAGCACATGTCAGACAGACACAGCCTTAACTCAACACAGAGGTAAACAGCAGCACATGTCAGACAGACACAGCCTTGACTCAACACAGAGGTAAACAGCAGCACGTGATTCCCGCTCCTCCCGGGCAGCGTGTCGAAGTGTCCTTGAGCAAGACACTTAACCCCTAATTGCTCCCGATGAGCAGGTCGGCACCTCGCATGGTCGCCTCCTCCGCCATCAGTGTGTGAATGTGTGAGTGAGTTCAAGTTTCTTTAATAGTTGTCATACAGAAGTACAGAATACTTTTATACAAAATGCTTCTTTCTGTTATGCTCCAGAGACTGTGCTAGACAAAAGATAAGTATAAAATAAAATAAAATAGTATAGCATGTAAAAATAGAAGTAAAAATAGAAGTCACGTACGTAGACACAGTGTTCAGTATGTACATATGTACAATGTTCGATGCAGAATAGAGTAACTGAGTTACCGTACAATATACAATATACTATGCAGTGTACTAATGTACAGTACTATATAGTGCAAAGCAGAAATGGGATGAGGTAAAATTTACAGTAAGGTGTACTGAGGTATGGGTTGTAGTGCAAATCCTTTACCAATAAATATAAAGTGTGTCTAGGTGTTCTAAAGTGTGGAGAGTGGGTGCTGCAGTGTGTTGTTTGTTTAAAGTGAGTGTGTGCGTATGGATGTGTGTGTTGTGTGTGTTGTGTTGTGAGTGCATTTGATGGTTGTTGCATAGTGTTATTGTTCGTTGAGCAGCCTGATGGCCTGGGGATAGAAGCTTCTTCTGGGTCTCTCTGTGCTTGCCATGAGACTCCGGTATCGCTTGCCTGACCACAGCAGTTCAAAGAGGCAGTTGTTCGGGTGGCTGGAGTCCTTGATGATTCTCTTAGCCTTCCCCCTGCACCGCTTGTTGTAAATGTTCTGGAGGGTGGGAAGGCCCCCTCCAATTGTGCGTTCGGCTGAACGTGCCATTCTCTGTAGTCTGCTTCGGTCGTGTGCGGTGCTATTCCCAAACCAGGAGGTGATGTTGCCAGTCAGGATGCTCTCTATTGTACATGAGTAGAAGTTCTTAAGGATCTTCTGACTGACTTAGAACTTCCTTAGGCGCCTGAGGAAGTAGAGGTGTTGTTGTGCCTTCTTCACAACACTGTCAATGTGTGTGGTCCATACAAGTCCTCGGATATGTGGACTCCGAGGTACTTAAAACTGTTCACTCACTGAATGGGTCAAATGTGAGGAACAAATTGTAAAGCGCTTTGGATAAATGCAGCCATTTACCATTTATGTCAGACACAGCCTCGGCTCAACACCGAGGTAAACAGTACTGCACTGGGCTCTACGTTATGTACGACTAAAGACGCACTTCTTCAACCATTATCTGAAATGAAAAGAAATATATACTGTATATATATCTCTAACCCTAACTAACCTTACTGTCATCATGCACTTGTCCTAATGTACTAACATACACTATAGCACGCACCACTTTGATGAACATTGTTACTCAGCTGATAGAGTTGTGCCCTTCCTGATGACGTGTCGTACAGAACTTGTAAGTCGCTTTGGAGGAAAGCGTTCAGCTAAATGACTAAATGTAAATGTAAATGTAAATGTATTGAGAGGATGGTACAGACAGCAACAGAGCTCACAGTGTGGGAGGAGACGTGCTGCTACAGCAATCATCTTCTGGGAACAAGGCTACGCTGGCTCCAAGATGAAGGAAGATTAATGTAGGGAATACAAGAGGAAGACATAAAACATGATATCTTCAAATGAGTTTTTGATTACTATTAGTCTGCAGGATCCCCCAAGCACTGGAAGGACTTCTTGAGTCATCGTGTCACCCCCCCCCCCCCCCCACACACACACACAAACACAGACACACACACAAACAATAAAGTGTGTGCAAAGGCAGAAAGGGACATAACAAATTACACCACCCTAGGAAGAGACAGAGGGCCTTGATAATGAGACCAGAAGAAAACAAGACAGAGCCTAATAATGGTGTGGCTTCCCTGTGCAGTCTTTAGCTAGAACACATTCTTTAGTGAGGACACAGTCTTTAGTGAGGACACAGTCTTTAGTGAGGACACAGTCTTTAGTGAGGACACAGTCTTTAGCGAGGACACAGTGTTTAGTGAGGACACAGTATTTAGCTAGAACACAGTCTTTAGTGAGGACACAGTCTTTAGTGAGGACACAGTGTTTAGTGAGGACACAGTCTTTAGTGAGGACACAGTCTTTAGTGAGGACACAGTGTTTAGTGAGGACACAGTCTTTAGCTAGAACACAGTCTTTAGTGATGACACAGTCTTTAGCTAGAACACAGTCTTTAGTGAGGAGACAGTCTTTAGTGAGGACACAGTCTTTAGTGAGGACACAGTATTTAGCTAGAACACAGTCTTTAGTGAGGAGACAGTCTTTAGTGAGGACACAGTCTTTAGTGAGGACACAGTCTTTAGTGAGGACACAGTCTTTAGTGAGGAGACAGTCTTTAGTGAGGACACATTCTTTAGTGATGACACAGTCTTTAGTGAGGACACAGTCTTTAGTGAGGACACATTCTTTAGTGAGGACACAGTCTTTAGTGAGGACACATTATTTAGTGAGGACACAGTCTTTAGTGAGGACACAGTCTTTAGTGATGAGACAGTCTTTAGTGAGGACACAGTCTTTAGTGAGGACACAGTCTTTAGTGAGGACACAGTCTTTAGTGAGGACACAGTCTTTAGTGAGGACACATTCTTTAGTGAGGACACAGTCTTTAGTGAGGACACAGTCTTTAGTGAGGACACAGTCTTTAGTGAGGACACAGTCTTGTGAGGACACAGTCTTTAGTGAGGACACAGTCTTTAGTGAGGACACATTCTTTAGTGAGGACACAGTCTTTAGTGAGGACTCAGTCTTTAGTGAGGACAGTCTTTAGTGAGGACACAGTCTTTAGTGAGGACACAGTCTTTAGTGAGGACACAGTCTTTAGTGAGGACACAGTCTTTAGTGAGGACACAGTCTTTAGTGATGAGACAGTCTTTAGTGAGGACACAGTCTTTAGTGAGGACACAGTCTTTAGTGAGGACACAGTCTTTAGTGAGGACACAGTCTTTAGTGAGGACACAGTCTTTAGTGAGGACACAGTCTTTAGTGAGGACACAGTCTTTAGTGAGGACACAGTCTTTAGCGAGGACACAGTCTTTAGTGTCTTTAGTGAGGACACAGTCTTTAGTGAGGACACAGTCTTTAGTGAGGACACAGTCTTTAGTGATGACACAGTCTTTAGTGAGGACACAGTCTTTAGCTAGAACACAGTCTTTAGTGAGGACACAGTCTTTAGTGAGGACACAGTCTTTAGTGAGGACACAGTCTTTAGTGAGGACACAGTCTTTAGTGAGGACACAGTCTTTAGCTAGAACACAGTCTTTAGTGAGGACACAGTCTTTAGTGAGGACACAGTCTTTAGTGAGGACACAGTCTTTATTGAGGACACAGTCTTTAGTGAGGACACAGTCTTTAGTGAGGACACATTCTTTAGTGAGGACACAGTCTTTAGTGAGGACACAGTCTTTAGTGAGGACACATTCTTTAGCGAGGACACAGTCTTTAGTGAGGACACAGTCTTTAGTGAGGACACAGTCTTTAGTGAGGACACAGTCTTTAGTGAGGACACAATCTTTAGTGAGGACACAGTCTTTAGTGAGGACACAGTCTTTAGCAAGGACAGTCTTTAGTGAGGACACAGTCTTTAGTGAGGACACAGTCTTTAGTGAGGACACAGTCTTTAGTGAGGACACAGTCTTTAGTGAGGACACAGTGTTTAGTGAGGACACAGTCTTTAGTGAGGACAGTCTTTAGTGAGGACACAGTCTTTAGTGAGGACACAGTCTTTAGCGAGGACGCAGTCTTTAGTGAGGACACAGTCTTTAGTGAGGACACAGTCTTTAGTGAGGAGACAGTCTTTAGTGAGGACACATTCTTTAGTGAGGAGACAGTCTTTAGTGAGGACACAGTCTTTAGTGAGGACACAGTCTTTAGTGAGGACACAGTTTTTAGTGAGGACAGTCTTTAGTGAGGATACAGTCTTTAGTGAGGACACAGTCTTTAGCGAGAACACAGTCTTTAGTGAGGACACAGTCTTTAGTGAGGACAGTCTTTAGTGAGGACACAGTCTTTAGTGAGGACACAGTCTTTAGTGAGGACACAGTCTTTAGCTAGAACACAGTCTTTAGTGAGGACACAGTCTTTAGTGAGGACACAGTCTTTAGTGAGGACACAGTCTTTATTGAGGACACAGTCTTTAGTGAGGACACAGTCTTTAGTGAGGACACATTCTTTAGTGAGGACACAGTCTTTAGTGAGGACACAGTCTTTAGTGAGGACACATTCTTTAGCGAGGACACAGTCTTTAGTGAGGACACAGTCTTTAGTGAGGACACAGTCTTTAGTGAGGACACAGTCTTTAGTGAGGACACAATCTTTAGTGAGGACACAGTCTTTAGTGAGGACACAGTCTTTAGCAAGGACAGTCTTTAGTGAGGACACAGTCTTTAGTGAGGACACAGTCTTTAGTGAGGACACAGTCTTTAGTGAGGACACAGTCTTTAGTGAGGACACAGTCTTTAGTGAGGACACAGTCTTTAGTGAGGACACAGTGTTTAGTGAGGACACAGTCTTTAGTGAGGACAGTCTTTAGTGAGGACACAGTCTTTAGTGAGGACACAGTCTTTAGCGAGGACGCAGTCTTTAGTGAGGACACAGTCTTTAGTGAGGACACAGTCTTTAGTGAGGAGACAGTCTTTAGTGAGGACACATTCTTTAGTGAGGAGACAGTCTTTAGTGAGGACACAGTCTTTAGTGAGGACACAGTCTTTAGTGAGGACACAGTTTTTAGTGAGGACAGTCTTTAGTGAGGATACAGTCTTTAGTGAGGACACAGTCTTTAGCGAGAACACAGTCTTTAGTGAGGACACAGTCTTTAGTGAGGACAGTCTTTAGTGAGGACACAGTCTTTAGTGAGGACACAGTCTTTAGTGAGGACACAGTCTTTAGTGAGGACACAGTCTTTAGTGAGGACACAGTCTTTAGTGAGGACACAGTCTTTAGTGAGGACACAGTCTTTAGCGAGGACACAGTCTTTAGTGAGGACACAGTCTTTAGTGAGGACACAGTCTTTAGTGAGGAGACAGTCTTTAGTGAGGACACATTCTTTAGTGAGGACACAGTCTTTAGTGAGGACAGTCTTTAGTGAGGAGACAGTCTTTAGTGAGGACACAGTCTTTAGTGAGGACACAGTCTTTAGTGAGGACACATTCTTTAGTGAGGACAGTCTTTAGTGAGGACACAGTCTTTAGTGAGAACACAGTCTTTAGTGAGGACACAGTCTTTAGTGAGGACACAGTCTTTAGCGAGGACACAGTCTTTAGCGAGGACACAGTCTTTAGTGAGGACAGTCTTTAGTGAGGACACATTCTTTAGCGAGGACACAGTCTTTAGTGAGGACAGTCTTTAGTGAGGACACAGTCTTTAGTGAGGACACAGTCTTTAGTGAGGACACAGTCTTTAGTGATGAGACAGTCTTTAGTGAGGACACAGTCTTTAGTGAGGACACAGTCTTTAGTGAGGACACAGTCTTTAGTGAGGACACAGTCTTTAGTGATGACAGTCTTTAGTGAGGACACAGTCTTTAGTGAGAACACAGTCTTTAGTGAGGACACAGTCTTTAGTGAGGACACAGTCTTTAGTGAGGACACAGTCTTTAGTGAGGACACAGTCTTTAGTGAGGACACAGTCTTTAGTGAGAACACAGTCTTTAGCTAGAACACAGTCTTTAGTGAGGACACAGTCTTTAGTGATGACACAGTCTTTAGTGAGGACACAGTCTTTAGTGATGACACAGTCTTTAGTGAGGACACAGTCTTTAGTGAGGACACAGTCTTTAGTGAGGACACAGTCTTTAGCGAGGACACAGTCTTTAGTGAGGAGACAGTCTTTAGTGAGGAGACAGTCTTTAGTGAGGACACAGTCTTTAGTGAGGACACAGTCTTTAGTGAGGACACAGTCTTTAGTGAGGACACAGTCTTTAGTGAGGACACAGTCTTTAGTGAGGACACAGTCTTTAGTGATGACACAGTCTTTAGTGAGGACACAGTCTTTAGCTAGAACACAGTCTTTAGTGAGGACACAGTCTTTAGTGAGGACACAGTCTTTAGTGAGGACACAGTCTTTAGTGAGGACACAGTCTTTAGTGAGGACACAGTCTTTAGCTAGAACACAGTCTTTAGTGAGGACACAGTCTTTAGTGAGGACACAGTCTTTAGTGAGGACACAGTCTTTATTGAGGACACAGTCTTTAGTGAGGACACAGTCTTTAGTGAGGACACATTCTTTAGTGAGGACACAGTCTTTAGTGAGGACACAGTCTTTAGTGAGGACACATTCTTTAGCGAGGACACAGTCTTTAGTGAGGACACAGTCTTTAGTGAGGACACAGTCTTTAGTGAGGACACAGTCTTTAGTGAGGACACAGTCTTTAGTGAGGACACAGTCTTTAGCAAGGACAGTCTTTAGTGAGGACACAGTCTTTAGTGAGGACACAGTCTTTAGTGAGGACACAGTCTTTAGTGAGGACACAGTGTTTAGTGAGGACACAGTCTTTAGTGAGGACAGTCTTTAGTGAGGACACAGTCTTTAGTGAGGACACAGTCTTTAGCGAGGACGCAGTCTTTAGTGAGGACACAGTCTTTAGTGAGGACACAGTCTTTAGTGAGGAGACAGTCTTTAGTGAGGACACATTCTTTAGTGAGGACACAGTCTTTAGTGAGGACAGTCTTTAGTGAGGACACAGTCTTTAGTGAGGACACAGTCTTTAGCGAGAACACAGTCTTTAGTGAGGACACAGTCTTTAGTGAGGACACAGTCTTTAGTGAGGACACAGTCTTTAGTGAGGACACAGTCTTTAGTGAGGACACAGTCTTTAGTGAGGACACAGTCTTTAGCGAGGACACAGTCTTTAGCGAGGACACAGTCTTTAGTGAGGACACAGTCTTTAGTGAGGACACAGTCTTTAGTGAGGAGACAGTCTTTAGTGAGGACACATTCTTTAGTGAGGACACGGTCTTTAGTGAGGACAGTCTTTAGTGAGGACACAGTCTTTAGTGAGGACACAGTCTTTAGCGAGAACACAGTCTTTAGTGAGGACACAGTCTTTAGTGAGGACACAGTCTTTAGTGAGGACACAGTCTTTAGTGAGGACACAGTCTTTAGCGAGGACACAGTCTTTAGCGAGGACACAGTCTTTAGTGAGGACAGTCTTTAGTGAGGACACATTCTTTAGCGAGGACACAGTCTTTAGTGAGGACAGTCTTTAGTGAGGACACAGTCTTTAGTGAGGACATTCTTTAGTGAGGACACAGTCTTTAGTGAGGACACAGTCTTTAGTGAGGACAGTCTTTAGTGAGGACACATTCTTTAGCGAGGACACAGTCTTTAGTGAGGACAGTCTTTAGCGAGGACACAGTCTTTAGCGAGGACACAGTCTTTAGTGAGGACAGTCTTTAGTGAGGACACAGTCTTTAGTGAGGACATTCTTTAGTGAGGACACATTCTTTAGTGAGGACACAGTCTTTAGTGAGGACACAGTGAGGACACAGTCTTTAGTGAGGACACAGTCTTTAGTGAGGACACATTCTTTAGTGAGGACACAGTCTTTAGCTAGAACACAGTCTTTAGTGAGGACACAGTCTTTAGTGAGGACACAGTCTTTAGTGAGGACACAGTCTTTAGCTAGAACACAGTCTTTAGTGAGGACACAGTCTTTAGTGAGGACACAGTCTTTAGTGAGGACACAGTCTTTAGTGAGGACACAGTCTTTAGTGAGGACACAGTCTTTAGTGAGAACACAGTCTTTAGTGAGGACACAGTCTTTAGTGAGGACACAGTCTTTAGTGAGGACAGTCTTTAGTGAGGACACAGTCTTTAGTGAGGACACAGTCTTTAGTGAGGACACAGTCTTTAGTGAGGACACAGTCTTTAGTGAGGACACAGTCTTTAGTGAGGACACAGTCTTTAGTGAGGACACAGTCTTTAGTGAGGACACATTCTTTAGTGAGGACACAGTCTTTAGCTAGAACACAGTCTTTAGTGAGGACACAGTCTTTAGTGAGGACACAGTCTTTAGTGAGGACACAGTCTTTAGCTAGAACACAGTCTTTAGTGAGGACACAGTCTTTAGTGAGAACACAGTCTTTAGTGAGGACACAGTCTTTAGTGAGGACACAGTCTTTAGTGAGGACACAGTCTTTAGTGAGGACACAGTCTTTAGTGAGGACACATTCTTTAGTGAGGACACAGTCTTTAGCTAGAACACAGTCTTTAGTGAGGACACAGTCTTTAGTGAGGACACAGTCTTTAGTGAGGACACAGTCTTTAGCTAGAACACAGTCTTTAGTGAGGACACAGTCTTTAGTGAGGACACAGTCTTTAGTGAGGACACAGTCTTTAGTGAGGACACAGTCTTTAGTGAGAACACATTCTTTAGTGAGGACACAGTCTTTAGTGAGGACACAGTGTTTAGTGAGGACACAGTCTTTAGTGAGGACACAGTCTTTAGTGAGGACACAGTCTTTAGTGAGGACACAGTCTTTAGTGAGGACACAGTCTTTAGTGAGGAGACAGTCTTTAGTGAGGACACAGTCTTTAGTGAGGACACAGTATTTAGCTAGAACACAGTCTTTAGTGAGGAGACAGTCTTTAGTGAGGACACAGTCTTTAGTGAGGACACAGTCTTTAGTGAGGACACAGTCTTTAGTGAGGAGACAGTCTTTAGTGAGGACACATTCTTTAGTGATGACACAGTCTTTAGTGAGGACACAGTCTTTAGTGAGGACACATTCTTTAGTGAGGACACAGTCTTTAGTGAGGACACATTATTTAGTGAGGACACAGTCTTTAGTGAGGACACAGTCTTTAGTGATGAGACAGTCTTTAGTGAGGACACAGTCTTTAGTGAGGACACAGTCTTTAGTGAGGACACAGTCTTTAGTGAGGACACAGTCTTTAGTGAGGACACATTCTTTAGTGAGGACACAGTCTTTAGTGAGGACACAGTCTTTAGTGAGGACACAGTCTTTAGTGAGGACACAGTCTTGTGAGGACACAGTCTTTAGTGAGGACACAGTCTTTAGTGAGGACACATTCTTTAGTGAGGACACAGTCTTTAGTGAGGACTCAGTCTTTAGTGAGGACAGTCTTTAGTGAGGACACAGTCTTTAGTGAGGACACAGTCTTTAGTGAGGACACAGTCTTTAGTGAGGACACAGTCTTTAGTGAGGACACAGTCTTTAGTGATGAGACAGTCTTTAGTGAGGACACAGTCTTTAGTGAGGACACAGTCTTTAGTGAGGACACAGTCTTTAGTGAGGACACAGTCTTTAGTGAGGACACAGTCTTTAGTGAGGACACAGTCTTTAGTGAGGACACAGTCTTTAGTGAGGACACAGTCTTTAGCGAGGACACAGTCTTTAGTGTCTTTAGTGAGGACACAGTCTTTAGTGAGGACACAGTCTTTAGTGAGGACACAGTCTTTAGTGATGACACAGTCTTTAGTGAGGACACAGTCTTTAGCTAGAACACAGTCTTTAGTGAGGACACAGTCTTTAGTGAGGACACAGTCTTTAGTGAGGACACAGTCTTTAGTGAGGACACAGTCTTTAGTGAGGACACAGTCTTTAGCTAGAACACAGTCTTTAGTGAGGACACAGTCTTTAGTGAGGACACAGTCTTTAGTGAGGACACGGTCTTTATTGAGGACACAGTCTTTAGTGAGGACACAGTCTTTAGTGAGGACACATTCTTTAGTGAGGACACAGTCTTTAGTGAGGACACAGTCTTTAGTGAGGACACATTCTTTAGCGAGGACACAGTCTTTAGTGAGGACACAGTCTTTAGTGAGGACACAGTCTTTAGTGAGGACACAGTCTTTAGTGAGGACACAATCTTTAGTGAGGACACAGTCTTTAGTGAGGACACAGTCTTTAGCAAGGACAGTCTTTAGTGAGGACACAGTCTTTAGTGAGGACACAGTCTTTAGTGAGGACACAGTCTTTAGTGAGGACACAGTCTTTAGTGAGGACACAGTGTTTAGTGAGGACACAGTCTTTAGTGAGGACAGTCTTTAGTGAGGACACAGTCTTTAGTGAGGACACAGTCTTTAGCGAGGACGCAGTCTTTAGTGAGGACACAGTCTTTAGTGAGGACACAGTCTTTAGTGAGGAGACAGTCTTTAGTGAGGACACATTCTTTAGTGAGGAGACAGTCTTTAGTGAGGACACAGTCTTTAGTGAGGACACAGTCTTTAGTGAGGACACAGTTTTTAGTGAGGACAGTCTTTAGTGAGGATACAGTCTTTAGTGAGGACACAGTCTTTAGCGAGAACACAGTCTTTAGTGAGGACACAGTCTTTAGTGAGGACAGTCTTTAGTGAGGACACAGTCTTTAGTGAGGACACAGTCTTTAGTGAGGACACAGTCTTTAGCTAGAACACAGTCTTTAGTGAGGACACAGTCTTTAGTGAGGACACAGTCTTTAGTGAGGACACAGTCTTTATTGAGGACACAGTCTTTAGTGAGGACACAGTCTTTAGTGAGGACACATTCTTTAGTGAGGACACAGTCTTTAGTGAGGACACAGTCTTTAGTGAGGACACATTCTTTAGCGAGGACACAGTCTTTAGTGAGGACACAGTCTTTAGTGAGGACACAGTCTTTAGTGAGGACACAGTCTTTAGTGAGGACACAATCTTTAGTGAGGACACAGTCTTTAGTGAGGACACAGTCTTTAGCAAGGACAGTCTTTAGTGAGGACACAGTCTTTAGTGAGGACACAGTCTTTAGTGAGGACACAGTCTTTAGTGAGGACACAGTCTTTAGTGAGGACACAGTCTTTAGTGAGGACACAGTCTTTAGTGAGGACACAGTGTTTAGTGAGGACACAGTCTTTAGTGAGGACAGTCTTTAGTGAGGACACAGTCTTTAGTGAGGACACAGTCTTTAGCGAGGACGCAGTCTTTAGTGAGGACACAGTCTTTAGTGAGGACACAGTCTTTAGTGAGGAGACAGTCTTTAGTGAGGACACATTCTTTAGTGAGGAGACAGTCTTTAGTGAGGACACAGTCTTTAGTGAGGACACAGTCTTTAGTGAGGACACAGTTTTTAGTGAGGACAGTCTTTAGTGAGGATACAGTCTTTAGTGAGGACACAGTCTTTAGCGAGAACACAGTCTTTAGTGAGGACACAGTCTTTAGTGAGGACAGTCTTTAGTGAGGACACAGTCTTTAGTGAGGACACAGTCTTTAGTGAGGACACAGTCTTTAGTGAGGACACAGTCTTTAGTGAGGACACAGTCTTTAGTGAGGACACAGTCTTTAGTGAGGACACAGTCTTTAGTGAGGACACAGTCTTTAGCGAGGACACAGTCTTTAGTGAGGACACAGTCTTTAGTGAGGACACAGTCTTTAGTGAGGAGACAGTCTTTAGTGAGGACACATTCTTTAGTGAGGACACAGTCTTTAGTGAGGACAGTCTTTAGTGAGGAGACAGTCTTTAGTGAGGACACAGTCTTTAGTGAGGACACAGTCTTTAGTGAGGACACATTCTTTAGTGAGGACAGTCTTTAGTGAGGACACAGTCTTTAGTGAGAACACAGTCTTTAGTGAGGACACAGTCTTTAGTGAGGACACAGTCTTTAGCGAGGACACAGTCTTTAGCGAGGACACAGTCTTTAGTGAGGACAGTCTTTAGTGAGGACACATTCTTTAGCGAGGACACAGTCTTTAGTGAGGACAGTCTTTAGTGAGGACACAGTCTTTAGTGAGGACACAGTCTTTAGTGAGGACACAGTCTTTAGTGATGAGACAGTCTTTAGTGAGGACACAGTCTTTAGTGAGGACACAGTCTTTAGTGAGGACACAGTCTTTAGTGAGGACACAGTCTTTAGTGATGACAGTCTTTAGTGAGGACACAGTCTTTAGTGAGAACACAGTCTTTAGTGAGGACACAGTCTTTAGTGAGGACACAGTCTTTAGTGAGGACACAGTCTTTAGTGAGGACACAGTCTTTAGTGAGGACACAGTCTTTAGTGAGAACACAGTCTTTAGCTAGAACACAGTCTTTAGTGAGGACACAGTCTTTAGTGATGACACAGTCTTTAGTGAGGACACAGTCTTTAGTGATGACACAGTCTTTAGTGAGGACACAGTCTTTAGTGAGGACACAGTCTTTAGTGAGGACACAGTCTTTAGCGAGGACACAGTCTTTAGTGAGGAGACAGTCTTTAGTGAGGAGACAGTCTTTAGTGAGGACACAGTCTTTAGTGAGGACACAGTCTTTAGTGAGGACACAGTCTTTAGTGAGGACACAGTCTTTAGTGAGGACACAGTCTTTAGTGAGGACACAGTCTTTAGTGATGACACAGTCTTTAGTGAGGACACAGTCTTTAGTGAGGACACAGTCTTTAGTGAGGACACAGTGTTTAGTGAGGACACAGTCTTTAGTGAGGACAGTCTTTAGTGAGGACACAGTCTTTAGTGAGGACACAGTCTTTAGCGAGGACGCAGTCTTTAGTGAGGACACAGTCTTTAGTGAGGACACAGTCTTTAGTGAGGAGACAGTCTTTAGTGAGGACACATTCTTTAGTGAGGACACAGTCTTTAGTGAGGACAGTCTTTAGTGAGGACACAGTCTTTAGTGAGGACACAGTCTTTAGCGAGAACACAGTCTTTAGTGAGGACACAGTCTTTAGTGAGGACACAGTCTTTAGTGAGGACACAGTCTTTAGTGAGGACACAGTCTTTAGTGAGGACACAGTCTTTAGTGAGGACACAGTCTTTAGCGAGGACACAGTCTTTAGCGAGGACACAGTCTTTAGTGAGGACACAGTCTTTAGTGAGGACACAGTCTTTAGTGAGGAGACAGTCTTTAGTGAGGACACATTCTTTAGTGAGGACACGGTCTTTAGTGAGGACAGTCTTTAGTGAGGACACAGTCTTTAGTGAGGACACAGTCTTTAGCGAGAACACAGTCTTTAGTGAGGACACAGTCTTTAGTGAGGACACAGTCTTTAGTGAGGACACAGTCTTTAGTGAGGACACAGTCTTTAGCGAGGACACAGTCTTTAGCGAGGACACAGTCTTTAGTGAGGACAGTCTTTAGTGAGGACACATTCTTTAGCGAGGACACAGTCTTTAGTGAGGACAGTCTTTAGTGAGGACACAGTCTTTAGTGAGGACATTCTTTAGTGAGGACACAGTCTTTAGTGAGGACACAGTCTTTAGTGAGGACAGTCTTTAGTGAGGACACATTCTTTAGCGAGGACACAGTCTTTAGTGAGGACAGTCTTTAGCGAGGACACAGTCTTTAGCGAGGACACAGTCTTTAGTGAGGACAGTCTTTAGTGAGGACACAGTCTTTAGTGAGGACATTCTTTAGTGAGGACACATTCTTTAGTGAGGACACAGTCTTTAGTGAGGACACAGTGAGGACACAGTCTTTAGTGAGGACACAGTCTTTAGTGAGGACACATTCTTTAGTGAGGACACAGTCTTTAGCTAGAACACAGTCTTTAGTGAGGACACAGTCTTTAGTGAGGACACAGTCTTTAGTGAGGACACAGTCTTTAGCTAGAACACAGTCTTTAGTGAGGACACAGTCTTTAGTGAGGACACAGTCTTTAGTGAGGACACAGTCTTTAGTGAGGACACAGTCTTTAGTGAGGACACAGTCTTTAGTGAGAACACAGTCTTTAGTGAGGACACAGTCTTTAGTGAGGACACAGTCTTTAGTGAGGACAGTCTTTAGTGAGGACACAGTCTTTAGTGAGGACACAGTCTTTAGTGAGGACACAGTCTTTAGTGAGGACACAGTCTTTAGTGAGGACACAGTCTTTAGTGAGGACACAGTCTTTAGTGAGGACACAGTCTTTAGTGAGGACACATTCTTTAGTGAGGACACAGTCTTTAGCTAGAACACAGTCTTTAGTGAGGACACAGTCTTTAGTGAGGACACAGTCTTTAGTGAGGACACAGTCTTTAGCTAGAACACAGTCTTTAGTGAGGACACAGTCTTTAGTGAGAACACAGTCTTTAGTGAGGACACAGTCTTTAGTGAGGACACAGTCTTTAGTGAGGACACAGTCTTTAGTGAGGACACAGTCTTTAGTGAGGACACATTCTTTAGTGAGGACACAGTCTTTAGCTAGAACACAGTCTTTAGTGAGGACACAGTCTTTAGTGAGGACACAGTCTTTAGTGAGGACACAGTCTTTAGCTAGAACACAGTCTTTAGTGAGGACACAGTCTTTAGTGAGGACACAGTCTTTAGTGAGGACACAGTCTTTAGTGAGGACACAGTCTTTAGTGAGAACACAGTCTTTAGTGAGGACACAGTCTTTAGTGAGGACACAGTGTTTAGTGAGGACACAGTCTTTAGTGAGGACACAGTCTTTAGTGAGGACACAGTCTTTAGTGAGGACACAGTCTTTAGTGAGGACACAGTCTTTAGTGAGGAGACAGTCTTTAGTGAGGACACAGTCTTTAGTGAGGACACAGTATTTAGTGAGGACACAGTCTTTAGTGAGGACACAGTCTTATTGAGGACACAGTCTTTAGTGAGGACACATTCTTTAGTGAGGACACAGTCTTTAGTGAGGACACAGTCTTTAGTGAGGACACAGTCTTTAGTGAGGACACAGTCTTATTGAGGACACAGTCTTTAGTGAGGACACAGTCTTTAGTGAGGACACATTCTTTAGTGAGGACACAGTCTTTAGTGAGGACACAGTCTTTAGTGAGGACACAGTCTTTAGTGAGGACACAGTCTTTAGTGAGGACACAGTCTTTAGCGAGGACACAGTCTTTAGTGAGGACACAGTCTTTAGTGAGGAGACAGTCTTTAGTGAGGACACAGTCTTTAGTGAGGACACAGTCTTTAGTGAGGACACAGTCTTTAGTGAGGACACAGTCTTTAGTGAGGACACAGTCTTTAGTGAGGACACAGTCTTTAGTGAGGAGACATTCTTTAGTGAGGACAGTCTTTAGTGAGGACACATTCTTTAGTGAGGACACAGTCTTTAGTGAGGACAGTCTTTAGTGAGGACACAGTCTTTAGTGAGGACACAGTCTTTAGTGAGGACACAGTCTTTAGCGAGGACACAGTCTTTAGTGAGGACACAGTCTTTAGTGAGGACACAGTCTTTAGTGAGGACACAGTCTTTAGTGAGGACACAGTCTTTAGCGAGGACACAGTCTTTAGTGAGGACACAGTCTTTAGTGAGGACACAGTCTTTAGTGAGGACACAGTCTTTAGTGAGGACACAGTCTTTAGTGAGGACACAGTCTTTAGTGAGGAGATAGTCTTTAATGAGGACACAGTGTTTAGTGAGGACACAGTCTTTAGTGAGGACACAGTTTTTGGGACACAGTCTTTAGTGAGGACACAGTCTTTAGTGAGGACACAGTCTTTAGTGAGGACACAGTCTTTAGTGAGGACACAGTCTTTAGTGATGACAGTCTTTAGTGAGAACACAGTCTTTAGTGAGGACACAGTCTTTAGTGAGGACACAGTCTTTAGTGAGGACACAGTCTTTAGTGAGGACACAGTGTTTAGTGAGGACACAGTCTTTAGCTAGAACACATTCTTTAGTGAGGACACAGTCTTTAGTGAGGACACAGTCTTTAGTGAGGACACAGTCTTTAGTGAGGACACAGTCTTTAGTGAGGACACAGTCTTTAGTGATGACACAGTCTTTAGTGAGGACACAGTCTTTAGCTAGAACACAGTCTTTAGTGAGGAGACAGTCTTTAGTGAGGACACAGTCTTTAGTGAGGACACAGTATTTAGCTAGAACACAGTCTTTAGTGAGGAGACAGTCTTTAGTGAGGACACAGTCTTTAGTGAGGACACAGTCTTTAGTGAGGACACCGTCTTTAGTGAGGACACAGTCTTTAGTGAGGACACAGTCTTTAGTGAGGAGACAGTCTTTAGTGAGGACACATTCTTTAGTGATGACACAGTCTTTAGTGAGGACACAGTCTTTAGTGAGGACACATTCTTTAGTGAGGGCACAGTCTTTAGTGAGGACACATTCTTTAGTGAGGACACAGTCTTTAGTGAGGACACAGTCTTTAGTGATGAGACAGTCTTTAGTGAGGACACAGTCTTTAGTGAGGACACAGTCTTTAGTGAGGACACATTCTTTAGTGAGGACACAGTCTTTAGTGAGGACACAGTCTTTAGTGAGGACACAGTCTTTAGTGAGGACACAGTCTTGTGAGGACACATTCTTTAGTGAGGACACAGTCTTTAGTGAGGACACAGTCTTTAGTGAGGACACAGTCTTTAGTGATGAGGCAGTCTTTAGTGAGGACACAGTCTTTAGTGAGGACACAGTCTTTAGTGAGGACACAGTCTTTAGTGATGACAGTCTTTAGTGAGGACACAGTCTTTAGTGAGAACACAGTCTTTAGTGAGGACACAGTCTTTAGTGAGGACACAGTCTTTAGTGAGGACACAGTCTTTAGTGAGGACACAGTCTTTAGTGAGGACACAGTCTTTAGTGAGGACACAGTCTTTAGTGAGGACACAGTCTTTAGCGAGGACACAGTCTTTAGTGAGGACACAGTCTTTAGTGAGGACACAGTCTTTAGTGAGGACACAGTCTTTAGTGAGGACACAGTCTTTAGTGAGGACACAGTCTTTAGTGAGGACACAGTCTTTAGTGATGACACAGTCTTTAGTGAGGACACAGTCTTTAGCTAGAACACAGTCTTTAGTGAGGACACAGTCTTTAGTGAGGACACAGTCTTTAGCTAGAACACAGTCTTTAGTATAATGTGGTGAGCAGAGAGGAGAGGGATGAGTTTATAATGTGGTGAGCAGAGAGGAGAGGGATGAGTTCATGATGTGGTGAGCAGAGAGGAGAGGGATGAGTTTATAATGTGGTGAGCAGAGAGGAGGGGGATGAGTTTATAATGTGGTGAGCAGAGAGGAGAGGGATGAGTTTATAATGTGGTGAGCAGAGAGGAGAGGGATGAGTTTATAATGTGGTGAGCAGAGAGGAGAGGGATGAGTTTATAATGTGGTGAGCAGAAAGGAGATGGATGAGTTTATAATGTGGTGAGCAGAGAGGAGAGGAGAGGGATGAGTTTATAATGTGGTGAGCAGAGAGGAGAGGGATGAGTTTATAATGTGGTGAGCAGAGAGGAGAGGGATGAGTTTATAATGTGGTGAGCAGAGAGGAGAGAGGGATGAGTTCATAATGTGGTGAGCAGAGAGGAGAGGGATGAGTTTATAATGTGGTGAGCAGAGAGGAGAGGGATGAGTTTATAATGTGGTGAGCAGAGAGGAGAGGGATGAGTTTATAATGTGGTGAGCAGAGAGGAGAGGGATGAGTTTATAATGTGGTGAGCAGAGAGGAGAGGGATGAGTTTATAATGTGGTGAGCAGAGAGGAGAGGGATGAGTTTATAATGTGGTGAGCAGAGAGGAGAGGAGAGGGATGAGTTTATAATGTGGTGAGCAGAGAGGAGAGGAGAGGGATGAGTTTATAATGTGGTGAGCAGAGAGGAGAGGGATGAGTTTATAATGTGGTGAGCAGAGAGGAGAGGAGAGGGATGAGTTTATAATGTGGTGAGCAGAGAGGAGAGGGATGAGTTTATAATGTGGTGAGCAGAGAGGAGAGGGATGAGTTTATAATGTGGTGAGCAGAGAGGAGAGGAGAGGGATGAGTTTATAATGTGGTGAGCAGAGAGGAGGGGAGAGGGATGAGTTTATAATGTGGTGAGCAGAGAGGAGAGGGATGAGTTTATAATGTGGTGAGCAGAGAGGAGAGGGATGAGTTTATAATGTGGTGAGCAGAGAGGAGAGGGATGAGTTTATAATATGGTGAGCAGAGAGGAGAGGAGAGGGATGAGTTTATAATGTGGTGAGCAGAGAGGAGAGGAGAGGGATGAGTTTATAATGTGGTGAGCAGAGAGGAGAGGGATGAGTTTATAATGTGGTGAGCAGAGAGGAGAGGAGAGGGATGAGTTTATAATGTGGTGAGCAGAGAGGAGAGGAGAGGGATGAGTTTATAATGTGGTGAGCAGAGAGGAGAGGGATGAGTTTATAATGTGGTGAGCAGAGAGGAGAGGGATGAGTTTATAATGTGGTGAGCAGAGAGGAGAGGGATGAGTTTATAATGTGGTGAGAAGAGAGGAGAGGGATGAGTTTATAATGTGGTGAGCAGAGAGGAGAGGAGATGAGTTTATAATGTGGTGAGCAGAGAGGAGAGGGATGAGTTTATAATGTGGTGAGCAGAGAGGAGAGGGATGAGTTTATAATGTGGTGAGCAGAGAGGAGAGGGATGCGTTTATAATGTGGTGAGCAGAGAGGAGAGGGATGAGTTTATAATGTGGTGAGCAGAGAGGAGAGGGATGAGTTTATAATGTGGTGAGCAGATTGGAGAGGAGAGGGATGAGTTTATAATGTGGTGAGCAGAGAGGAGAGGGATGAGTTTATAATGTGGTGAGCAGAGAGGAGAGGGATGAGTTTATAATGTGGTGAGCAGAGAGGAGAGGAGAGGGATGAGTTTATAATGTGGTGAGCAGAGATGAGAGGAGAGGGATGAGTTTATAATGTGGTGAGCAGAGAGGAGAGGGATGAGTTTATAATGTGGTGAGCAGAGAGGAGAGGAGAGGGATGAGTTTATAATGTGGTGAGCAGAGATGAGAGGGATGAGTTTATAATGTGGTGAGCAGAGAGGAGAGGGATGCGTTTATAATGTGGTGAGCAGAGAGGAGAGGGATGAGTTTATAATGTGGTGAGCAGAGAGGAGAGGGATGAGTTTATAATGTGGTGAGCAGAGAGGAGAGGGATGAGTTTATAATGTGGTGAGCAGAGAGGAGAGGGATGAGTTTATAATGTGGTGAGCAGAGAGGAGAGGGATGAGTTTATAATGTGGTGAGCAGAGAGGAGAGGGATGAGTTTATAATGTGGTGAGCAGAGAGGAGAGGGATGAGTTTATAATGTGGTGAGCAGAGAGGAGAGGGATGAGTTTATAATGTGGTGAGCAGAGAGGAGAGGAGAGGGATGAGTTTATAATGTGGTGAGCAGAGAGGAGAGGAGAGGGATGAGTTTATAATGTGGTGAGCAGAGAGGAGAGGGATGAGTTTATAATGTGGTGAGCAGAGAGGAGAGGGATGAGTTTATAATGTGGTGAGCAGAGAGGAGAGGGATGAGTTTATAATGTGGTGAGCAGAGAGGAGAGGAGAGGGATGAGTTTATAATGTGGTGAGCAGAGAGGAGAGGGATGAGTTTATAATGTGGTGAGCAGATAGGAGAGGGATGAGTTTATAATGTGGTGAGCAGAGAGGAGAGGGATGAGTTTATAATGTGGTGAGCAGAGAGGAGAGGAGAGGGATGAGTTTATAATGTGGTGAGCAGAGAGGAGAGGGATGAGTTTATAATGTGGTGAGCAGAGAGGAGAGGGATGAGTTTATAATGTGGTGAGCAGA
The DNA here is from genome assembly GCF_963971535.1 of Notolepis coatsorum. Taxonomy (NCBI): domain Eukaryota; kingdom Metazoa; phylum Chordata; class Actinopteri; order Aulopiformes; family Paralepididae; genus Notolepis; species Notolepis coatsorum. Next base: position 174,303,080 of record NC_140165.1, on the reverse strand, counting down.
GAGGAGAGGGATGAGTTTATAATGTGGTGAGCAGAGAGGAGAGGGATGAGTTTATAATGTGGTGAGCAGAGAGGAGAGGGATGAGTTTATAATGTGGTGAGCAGAGAGGAGAGGGATGAGTTTATAATGTGGTGAGCAGAGAGGAGAGGAGAGGGATGAGTTTATAATGTGGTGAGCAGAGAGGAGAGGGATGAGTTTATAATGTGGTGAGCAGAGAGGAGAGGAGAGGGATGAGTTTATAATGTGGTGAGCAGAGAGGAGAGGGATGAGTTTATAATGTGGTGAGCAGAGAGGAGAGGGATGAGTTTATAATGTGGTGAGCAGAGAGGAGAGGGATGAGTTTATAATGTGGTGAGCAGAGAGGAGAGGGATGAGTTTATAATGTGGTGAGCAGAGAGGAGAGGGATGAGTTTATAATGTGGTGAGCAGAGAGGAGAGGGATGAGTTTATAATGTGGTGAGCAGAGAGGAGAGGGATGAGTTTATAATGTGGTGAGCAGAGAGGAGAGGAGAGGGATGAGTTTATAATGTGGTGAGCAGAGAGGAGAGGGATGAGTTTATAATGTGGTGAGCAGAGAGGAGGGGGATGAGTTTATAATGTGGTGAGCAGAGAGGAGAGGGATGAGTTTATAATGTGGTGAGCAGAGAGGAGGGGGATGAGTTTATAATGTGGTGAGCAGAGAGGAGGGGGATGAGTTTATAATGTGGTGAGCAGAGAGGAGGGGGATGAGTTTATAATGTGGTGAGCAGAGAGGAGAGGGATGAGTTTATAATGTGGGTAAGTGAGCAGTGGGGCGAGGCAGGGAGAGAAGCTGTGACCAGAAGGTAGTCTGGTGGTCTTGGCTGAAGTAATCATTTGGTTTCTTCTAGTCTCCTCAGTGACCTATGTGGGTCTGTGAGGGTGGGGGAGGGGGGGGGGGGGCATCCAGGTGGGCAGGACAGTAGGTGGGGGTGACAGACCTTCCCGGTCTTGGCGTTGCCCTACTGTCAGTCTGGGTGTGTAGGGTGTAGAGACTAACACACGCCTCCGCAGAGTGTGGAGTCGCCAGCCGGTTCTTTTCACCCGACAGCGAGGACTTTCCCTGGGAGAACCCGTCCAGAGGGTCACACCGTCTCCCCCTCCCTGCTGAACAAGTGTAGCGGAGGTACCGCGAGTCTATCCACAGTCACGCTGGACTTCAAGTGTCGTGAAGTGACTGTGGCACGTAGCGGTACTGCAAGTAAAACTCACTCCCCCTTAAAAGGCATAGAGACACGTTACCAAGAAGTGAATTCACCTCTTGGTATAGCGGTCTGTAATGTCACCCGCGGTGCGGCCGACCCGGGTTCGACTCCCACTCAGGGCGTGTCAAACAAGACCGGCGACACAGGCACCCCCCCCCCCCCCCCCCCCACACCGGCTTCCCACCCGCGAACACTGTCCATTGTGTTTGTCGGGAAGACCGACCAAGCCGGAGGTATCGCTGACAGCTGGATTGAGAGTGGAGCCACTAAGGGGAGGCCGCTCCATGTGGGAGAACGCAGCTGGTAATAATCCTGCTGCCGCCGGGTCTCAGTCAGACAGAGAACGTCCACGTTATTGTCAGTGACACAGTCGGAAATGAGCGGCCCTTCAGTACCGAGGGAGCCATCGTAAAACATTGCTGTTGCTTAGTTTTAACAGCAGCAGATGTGCGGAGGACCAGATAGAGGGAACAGCGCCAGTCTTGCTGTAAGAAAGTAGTTCCTTCCAGATTCACAGTGGATGGATCTGGGTCGATCACAGAGGGTGGATCTGGGTGGATCACAGTGGATGGATCTGGGTCGATCACAGAGGGTGGATCTGGGTCGATCACAGATGATGGATCTGGGTGGATCACAGAGGATGGATCTGGGTGGATCACAGAGGATGGATCTGGGTGGATCACAGAGGATGGATCTGGGTGGATCACAGAGGATGGATCTGGGTCGATCACAGAGGATGGATCTGGGTCGATCACAGATTATGGATCTGGGTCGATCACAGAGGATGGATCTGGGTCGATCACAGAGGATGTCACCGTGGGTGAGCTGAGTCGGGGGAAGCCGGTAGTTGAGTGATTGCAGGCATAACAGGTCCGACGTGGAGTAAGATCTGAGTGCTAGGTTAACACTGATGGAGCAGTAGGTAATAATCCAGAGGAACAGATGAATCAACATGTTCATGAATCAGCAAACAGGGATGAGTTGGTAAGCCTGCACCAGCCAGCCTTGTGGACAATCCGGGACGGCAAGCAGGTGGGTTGACAGGTTGGTTGGGAATAAAGTTTGTGTAAGCCATACTTGAAGTGGATCTGTCAGATTGTCAGCAGGGAGATACTGTCTGTTTGTTGAAATCAACACAAATTTATCAAACAAATGAAGACAATCAAACAAGGTGCAATGCGGCAGCCCCCTTATGTTGTTCTTATTGAGCCTTGATTGACTTTATTAACAGATTGCAGAATGGCTCAATACATACAATTGTTAAGGGGATGCAGACCAGAGAAAGACGTTTGTCTTGTTTACATCAGGGTCCCCCATGTTCAATTCATCGTAACATATATGACATACATGACATACAGGTAGACAGTACTGCTACATCTATACATTTATGACATACCAGATTTGCAAATACAGTACAATTTGTGATACAAAAATAATCTAGAAAAGAGAGTATATACATTTGACGTGGAAACTGTACATTGGAGGTGGTTGGGTAGGTGGGGTGTGGTTGGGTAGGAGGGGTGGGTGGGGGACACTGTACAAGCAAAACTGTACATTGGAATATTGACAAAACCATACTTGGTAATTTACTGTACATTGGAGGGGTTTGGGTTAGGACATTTACAGGGGCCAGTTTCGAATTGCAGTCTCCCTTAGGTGTTCGTTGAGAGTGGTTTTGAAAGTGGGTAGTGATTCACATTCCTTCACAGCTTTGGGTAGGGCATTCCACACTGATGTGGCATAATTGCGAAACGTGTTTAGTCCCTTGTTTGAGCCGAATCTGGGTTTAACATGATTTGTGGAGCTCCCTCTGGTGTTGTGATCGTGGTATTCACTGACCTTTGGGAAGTATTTTGACATGTACATGGGTACCTTGGTCGTGTAGTGTATCTTGTAGACCAGGCCCATTGCAAGTTGCTGTACTCTGTCATCTACTCTAAGCCATCCTAGGTTGTCAAAGTGGGCAGGGGTGAGGTGGGTTCTAGGAGTAAGGTCAAGCAGTAGTCTGACCAGTTTGTTTTGAGATGTTTGTAATTTAGTTTTTAGCGCCTTTGAGGTGCTTTGGTACCATGAGGTGCAAGCATAGGCGTAGTACCCTTGAATGAGTGCTCCTGTTAGAGTCTTCAAGGTATTCTTGTTTACCAGAGAGGAGATCCGGTACAAGAATCGAGTTTGTTGGTTGACTTTTTGTATTACCTTCGATGCCATTTTGTCACAGGAAAGATTTGCCTCTAGGATGGAACCTAGGTATGTAATTTCATCTTTCCTTCTGACAATATTGTCACCCACTGTAACTGAGAAGCCGTCGGTCTTGCTGAGTTTGTTATTTGATCCGAAGAGAATGGACTCTGTTTTACCCAGGTGTAATGATAGTTTGTCATCAGCGAGCCATATGCAGATTTCTGCCGAGTTCCGAGCTGAGGGCATTTTCAACCTGTAACTTGTTCTTGTCAGAGACCAGCAGGGCTGAGTCGTCTGCGAACAAGAACAAGTTGCAGTCACAAGCTGACGACATGTCATTTGCATAAATTAGGAACAGTAGCGGTCCTAGTATGCTTCCTTGTGGAACACCTGTCAGTCACGTCATGCTGGTGCCGGGCCTGGGCCACACCCACGCCATCATGGGACCGGCATCAGGAGCAGCTGGAGCAGTCACATGGTGCCAAGGTAGTTCATTAACACCAGCACAGCCGACAAGGGGTCACATAACCCCGAGGCATTTTCAATAAATGTATCCTCGTCACTCGGTCGAGCTCCAGCTCTGTCACTCAATGACTTTTCCTAAAAGTACCCGTTTTATCTGGCACGGTTTCTGAAATTTCAAAATGACTTCAGGAAAATGTAATTAGAACGTTATTCCACATCATGGGCCGTTGGAACAGACGAAAGTCACAGCACTTTGTGAGCGTCTAGCACAGGGGTGGCCAACCCGTGGCTCGCGAGCCGCATGTGGCTCTTTGCCCGTCAATGTGTGGCTCTTCCATCAAAACAATTTATAATAATACTTTTTAATTTTTTTTTTTTACTCAAACCTACATTTCATTGTGGTAAACCTCATATTTTTATATTCAGAGGTAATTATATAGTTTACACTGTTTATTCTTCTCATATTTCTCATATAAGCTGTCGGGTCATCTGTTAGTGGCATTTTCTCCATGGCTGTGTCGTGTTAATGGTATCAAGCAATCTAGCTCCACTAGCATGCTGACACTCAACAACAGTGAGATCACAACGTGCCACAACCTTTTTCTATTTAGATGCTTGCAGGAGGGATTAAGAGCTTAACATGTAACTGGCATGTATCATTTTAATTTCCCCTGCATCAAAATGAACCATTCATAAATCCCTCTGGTATTTTCTATTCCATATAGTGCTTCTAGTAAATGGGTGGCTTGTTGAGACAGACACCATGCAGGTCCTGGTTTTTCCGATTCCGTAACTCTTCTCATTTCTCCTTGTATTGGTTTGCCATCTTGTGGACATAACATGCAGTAATACAGGCTGAACGTTGGTCAAATGGTCAAATGTTATTTAACATTAACATTCACAAAATTATAATATTCAAATATTTTCAAACTTGTGTTGTTTTTACGAATAATCATTTTTGGCCAATGTTGATCCTAATCCTGCACATTTGTAAATATAAACATTAGGCTCAACATGGAATCTTAGGTCTAATCTAATTGGAACAATGGTAATGCTAGACATCAGACTGGCATCACATCACCTACACTGGGTTTAGCCAGTGTTCACAAACTACAACTTTAGGACAAAACAAACTGATATAAATCATGTTGAAGACTATCAAGTCCCAGAAATAGTCATTACCTCTTAGTTTTAGGTCATCCAGAGATTCAAAAGTGTACCATTAGATTTGATTACATTATAATATATTCAAATGGCAAATGGCAAATGTATTATCATCATACAGCACAGTACAGTACAACGAAAAGAGATATCCAAATGTAACAGTAAAGTGCAATAGTAGTATACAATGTACTACAGGTGATTAAACTGGGTATAAACTATATATAAACCAGTACTGTGTAGTGTGTGTGTGTGTGTGTGTGTGTGTGTGTGTGTGTGTGTGTGTGTGTGTGTGTGTGTGTGTGTGTGTGTGTGTGTGTGTGTGTGTGTGTGTGTGTGTGTGTGTAGTGTAGTGCTATTCAGATGTGTGTACAGAGTTCTAATATAGCTATGATCAGGGCCGCCTGGGAGAAATGCGAGGCCCTGTGCGAGATTTAACGCGAGCCCCCCCCCCCCCCCCCCCCCCCCCCCCCCCCAAAAGGTTAAAAAAAAAATATATATATATATATATATATATATATTTTTTTTTTTTTTTTTTATACAGTCAACATATTCTTAAATAATAGCGCTGCCCGAGGCGGGGCATGATACAGTCAACATATAGCAAAAGAGAGAGCGAGAGAGAGCTCCCGTTCTACAGTCAATATACAGTGTACAGAGAGAGAGAGAGAGAGACACATTGGAAAGAAATTGAAATGCTATTTGGCCCTAAACAGAGAGTACACAGTGGCAGAATACCTGAGCACTGTGACTGAAGATCCTTGAGCACAGCCTAGCCATCGAGAAAGGCCGCCATAGGCAGACTGTGTGTGTGTGTTAGAAAGAGAGAGAGAGAGAGAGAGAACATGTGTGTTTGTCATGTGTGTGTGTGTTAGAGAGAGACTAGAGCATGTATGAGAGATTCAAAAGGACAAAGATCAACACTTAAATCCAAGAGAGAGAGAGAGAGAGAGAGAGAGAGAGAGAGAGAGAGAGAGAGAGAGAGAGAGAGAGAGAGAGAGAGAGAGAGAGAGAGAGAGAGAGAGACACATTGGAAAGAAATTGAAATGCTATTTGGCCCTAAACAGAGAGTACACAGTGGCAGAATACCTGAGCACTGTGACTGAAGATCCTTGAGCACAGCCTAGCCATCGAGAAAGGCCACCATAGGCAGACTGTGTGTGTTAGAAAGAGAGAGAGAGAGAGAGAGAACATGTGTGTTTGTCATGTGTGTGTGTGTTAGAGAGAGACTAGAGCATGTATGACAGATTCAAAAGGACAAAGATCAACACTTAAATCCAACAAGAAGAGGGTCTATACCAGAGAAACCAAAGCAGCAAGGAGCCAATGGCCGACATCAGCTAAATAGGCTAGCCAGGTACTGTGACACCAGGCCACACACAGCTTTGGCCAACGGCCCAACGCTACCCAAGCTACACAAGCGACCAAGACATTCACACACAGCACATGTCGTATCTCCAAATGTTGTGAAGTAGCATATGTTTTGCCTGGAAAAAAACATCGTTATTAACAAAACATTCGGGAGGGGAAGGAAGGAAGAGTGGGGTAATGTCATGACATTTTCATTAATCTTACCTGCACAAAAGGAACGCAGGGCGAAAGGCCGCAACACAGGTCTCCACGTTGACGAAAGGCCTCTCGCTGGCGGGACAAAATAAGCCAGAACCCCCAGCTATTCTCACGGCTAATGTCAATGGTCGACTCGTAGCACAAGCTAACAGCTAACTCTAGCCTAGGCTAACTGATGGCATCAAAGTAACGTGCGCAGCCGGCAGCTAGCCGGCAGCTAGCTACGACGTTAGCTGCTGGCTGCGCACGTTACTTTGATGCTATCAGTTAGCCAGTTAGCTCAACCCGGCTATCGCTAACCATTTGCTAACGCACTACCACTGAAACTACAACATGAGAAAAGCAATACAGGCGCTGACACCAGGCACACACCGTTAGCTACTAGTAGTACTATATTAGCTAGTCGACCAGTTTGGCTCCAGAGAGAGAGAAAGAGAGCATAGGTCCACGGCGGGAATATAATCATAGGTTGACTCACCATAACGCAGTATCAATCCGGCGCCAATGGTAAAGTTGGAAGGAGACTTTCTTGGCCCACGGTGTAATTTCTTCTGATCCATGCGGCTTTTGAAAAGACATCCACTCGCCTCGCTCCTCTGAATAGCGCTAATTATCTACCTCGTGTGTCTTCTTCTTCTATTTGGTATTACGGCGGACGGGCCGGAAACACTATCCTAAAATCTGTAGAGCAGCAAATCCGCAGAAACCGGAAAACTGCAGTCTGCAGAGCCGCAGAGGCAGGAAGTCAGACACATTCTACAAACGTGTCTAATGTGAAATATATAAGCATATAAGCAAAACTAGATTTTAGGTCTGTGATGAAAAAGGGCCGCGCGAGAAGGGGGGCCTCGCAAAAAAATAAAAAAAAAATAAAAAAAATAATAAAAATAAAAAATAAAAAATATTTTTTTTTTATTTTTTTTTTATTTATTTTTTTGCGAGGCCCCCCTTCCCGCGAGGCCCTGTGCGACCGCACTGCTCGCACACCCCCTGAGGCGGCCCTGGCTATGATACAGCTAGGACAATATGGTAGTAGTCATACTGGCCATCAGTGTAACTAGTATTTTGGCTGCACTATTTTTTATTCTGCCTACTTTTTTATGCACATGTCAAATTCATGTGTCAGTTCTATGCTAATTGTATCTTACTACCTCTTATGCACTTATGTAATTTAGAACTGAACACCATTTCCGCTGCGTTAAGAGCAATGTACTGCTCTGTTGTTCTATAAATCAAATTAGAACTGAACTTTGTAAAGAAACTCAAAGTATTAAGAGTGATGCACTGCTCTGTTGTTCTATAAATCAAATTAGAACTGAACTTTGTAAAGAAACTCAAAGTATTAAGAGTGATGCACTGCTCTGTTGTTCTATAAATCAAATTATACAACGGCATGCAAATTTCTCGATTCTGATTGGCTGAAACAGTCATTTTACACGTCTTTATTGGCAACAATTCCACGCTGCTGGCCCAGGACCCGCCCACAACCGAATCACATCACATCACTCTGCAGGATCACAAGAAGGTGGACAATAATCTTTACAAATGGATATGTTGATAGCGACTAAACGACTAAATATCAAGCGATTCTGTCACAGCGAATGTCTTAGTCGTTTAAACAATGTTGGATGATGTAATTGATGGGTCTTGAATCATTCTGTAACAAAAGAAAAATCGCGGATTGATTGATTGATTAATTTTCAATTTTTTTTTCAATTTCTTTTTCCTTTCGACTGTCAGCGCTCGCTCTAGTCTCCACCCACCGCCACACACCCCCCCCCCCCCACACACACACACACACACACACACACACACAACACACACACACACACACACACACACACACACACACACACACACACACGCACGCACACGCACACGCACACGCACACACACACACTCTGCCTGCAACGCGGGGGATAGTCAGAGAGCTGGGTGCTGCGCTGTTCTAAGTGAGCATGGCCTATTGAGTTGATTGATTGATTGATTGATTGCTAATTTTATTACTGTACGCTTGGTTTCCAACTGGTTAAGTTTAGGCCCTCTACAGTAGGTTTAAAAAAATAAATAAAAGAATAGGGCGAAGAAAACGTTTTTTTCCTATAGGGCAAAGAAAACTTTTAAATTTGTTTTACCTGCTTTATATAGAAGCATCTAAGAATGAATTTCTATGGAAAGTAGGTCTGCATTCCCTTAACAATTGTGTGTATTGAGCCGTACTGTATTGTACCCATTCTGCATCTGGTAATAAAATGTTCAATCAATCATTCCAATAATACACAGTTGGATGTGTTAGTTGGTTGGATGCACTTCAAGCTGCTTCCACATGAGGCAACTTCTCTCAATCATTCCAATAACACACAGTTGGATGTGTTAGTTTGGTTGGATGCACTTCAAGCTGCTTCCACATGGAGGCACCTTGTCTTTTTTGTAGTTGTAGGAACTACTTTTTCTGGCGGATGGTTTTTTCAATAAATCTTCGATTAATGTGTGTTTATTGTATAGAAATAAGGTTGGATGCATCTGGTAGTTGTATAAAAGCTTTACACCACTTGCAGTCGTGATTTGTGAACAATAAACCATGCCTAGGGGGGTCTAACGACCACCCCTAGGCATGGTTTATTGTTCACAAATCACGACTGCAAGTGGTGTAATGCTTAATTAGAACTGAACTTTGTAAAGAAACTGAAAGTATTAAGAGTGATGCACTGCTCTGTTGTTCTATAAATCAAATTAGAACTGAACTTTGTAAAGAAACTGAAAGTATTAAGAGTGATGCACTGCTCTGTTGTTCTATAAATCAAATTAGAACTGAACTTTGTAAAGAAACTCAAAGTATTAAGAGTGATGCACTGCTCTGTTGTTCTATAAATCAAATTAGAACTGAACTTTGTAAAGAAACTCAAAGTATTAAGAGTGATGCACTGCTCTGTTGTTCTATAAATCAAATTAGAACTGAACTTTGTAAAGAAACTCAAAGTATTAAGAGTGATGCACTGCTCTGTTGTTCTATAAATCAAATTAGAACTGAACTTTGTAAAGAAACTCAAAGTATTAAGAGTGATGCACTGCTCTGTTGTTCTATAAATCAAATTATACAACGGCATGCAAATTTCTCGATTCTGATTGGCTGAAACAGTCATTTTACACGTCTTTATTGGCAACAATTCCACGCTGCTGGCCCAGGACCCGCCCACAACCGAATCACATCACATCACTCTGCAGGATCACAAGAAGGTGGACAATAATCTTTACAAATGGATATGTTGATAGCGACTAAACGACTAAATATCAAGCGATTCTGTCACAGCGAATGTCTTAGTCGTTTAAACAATGTTGGATGATGTAATTGATGGGTCTTGAATCATTCTGTAACAAAAGAAAAATCGCGGATTGATTGATTGATTAATTTTCAAATTTTTTTTCAATTTCTTTTTCCTTTCGACTGTCAGCGCTCGCTCTAGTCTCCACCCACCGCCACACACCCCCCCCCCCCACACACACACACACACACACACACACACACACACACACACACACACACACACGCACGCACACGCACACGCACACGCACACACACACACTCTGCCTGCAACGCGGGGGATAGTCAGAGAGCTGGGTGCTGCGCTGTTCTAAGTGAGCATGGCCTATTGAGTTGATTGATTGATTGATTGATTGCTAATTTTATTACTGTACGCTTGGTTTCCAACTGGTTAAGTTTAGGCCCTCTACAGTAGGTTTAAAAAAATAAATAAAAGAATAGGGCGAAGAAAACGTTTTTTTCCTATAGGGCAAAGAAAACTTTTAAATTTGTTTTACCTGCTTTATATAGAAGCATCTAAGAATGAATTTCTATGGAAAGTAGGTCTGCATTCCCTTAACAATTGTGTGTATTGAGCCGTACTGTATTGTACCCATTCTGCATCTGGTAATAAAATGTTCAATCAATCATTCCAATAATACACAGTTGGATGTGTTAGTTGGTTGGATGCACTTCAAGCTGCTTCCACATGAGGCAACTTCTCTCAATCATTCCAATAACACACAGTTGGATGTGTTAGTTTGGTTGGATGCACTTCAAGCTGCTTCCACATGGAGGCACCTTGTCTTTTTTGTAGTTGTGGGAACTACTTTTTCTGGCGGATGGTTTTTTCAATAAATCTTCGATTAATGTGTGTTTATTGTATAGAAATAAGGTTGGATGAATCTGGTAGTTGTATAAAAGCTTTACACCACTTGCAGTCGTGATTTGTGAACAATAAACCATGCCTAGGGGGGTCTAACGACCACCCCTAGGCATGGTTTATTGTTCACAAATCACGACTGCAAGTGGTGTAATGCTTAATTAGAACTGAACTTTGTAAAGAAACTCAAAGTATTAAGAGTGATGCACTGCTCTGTTGTTCTATAAATCAAATTAGAACTGAACTTTGTAAAGAAACTGAAAGTATTAAGAGTGATGCACTGCTCTGTTGTTCTATAAATCAAATTAGAACTGAACTTTGTAAAGAAACTCAAAGTATTAAGAGTGATGCACTGCTCTGTTGTTCTATAAATCAAATTAGAACTGAACTTTGTAAAGAAACTCAAAGTATTAAGAGTGATGCACTGCTCTGTTGTTCTATAAATCAAATTAGAACTGAACTTTGTAAAGAAACTCAAAGTATTAAGAGTGATGCACTGCTCTGTTGTTCTATAAATCAAATTAGAACTGAACTTTGTAAAGAAACTCAAAGTATTAAGAGTGATGCACTGCTCTGTTGTTCTATAAATCAAATTAGAACTGAACTTTGTAAAGAAACTCAAAGTATTAAGAGCGCTGCACTGCTCTGTTCTATAAAGTGTTAAGAGCGAAAACGTTTGAAAACGATTCATAAATAGGCAGAAAAATGAAAAAGTTTTTGTGTATTCTAGAATATGGAATCTTTATATCTTCCTTGAAAACGAGGGCTTTTCAAAATGCTATAAAACGAAAATTAACCGATAAAAAAACAATCCGCTTCGACAATGTTGACTGGAAAACGAGTCATTGATAAGCGACGGGCAGATTAGACACATAGCCATAATTTAAAACATAGATTAGGCGTTTTTTTTTTTGTATTTTTTTTTTTTATTATTTTTTAAACAAACATATAAACAAACATGACAACACACGATAAGATATACAAGCATTAATTGTCAGGGCACATCCAATGAGATCACATTTTAGTTAGTTGTCTTATATAAGATATACCCCTAATACCTGTTATCTAAAAAACCTACACACATATGCTCCAGCTCGAACCCCCCCCTCCCGGACCCCACCTTGAGAAGTACCTCCACTATCCCTTGCACCTAACCAGACACTACCATTATAAGCTAGCTTTTATTCTCTCCACCACTTCTAACCACATTGACATTTTGGATTCATTGAGACCCAGAATTCTTGCTGTAGATATTTCATGGTAAATTACATCGAGATATGTAAGAAACCAAACTTTACGGCACATTTTTTCCGGTTGAAACCAGCATGATGCGATCAGCTTTTTAGCTACTGTGATACCCGATAAAACCAATCTCTTTAGCTGTGGATTCACTGCAAACTCAAAAACATCATTCAATAGTAATACCGAGGGGTGTACAGGTATATTCCAAGATACGAGTTTTGATATTTGTTGGGTCACATCTTTCCAGAATGCCTTAACTGGTGAGCAGTCCCAATACATGTGCATAAATGTCCCTTTGTCCCCATTTGTACATTGAGAGCATTTGGAGTCTTGTTTAAGCCCCATTCGGCACAGTCTTATAGGAGTCAAGTATGTCCTGTGAATATAGTTAAGATTGATTTGTTGATGATCCGGGTTCCTTGATGTAAGTCTGACATTTGCCCAGGCTCCTTGCCAATCAAAGTCATTTTCCAGGTCTGGTATATCCCTCCTCCAGACAGAGTCTAGTTGGAGGGTTTCATACGAGGACGTTAGTAATTGATGATACAATTCTGAAACAAAACCTCTCGATGTCTCTCTTTCGTAGAAGAATTTGTGGTATCTGTGGTGTTCAATTGGTCTGTCTAATGGAACACCGTGAGACTTCAAACATAGCTCTAACTGTTTGTAAAAAAGCCATGTGGACTTGGTGAGATTACATTTTTTGCGTATTTCTTTATCACTACAAAAACCCTGTTTGTTAAAAACATCCCCTAATGAGTGTATGCCTTGCTCTTCCCATATAGGGAATCTTATAGGTCGTTTTCCAATTAAGAGCGCATTGTTATTGAATAAGGGAGTATGATTGTGCCATTTTTGTGGGTTAGGATTTTTTTTTTGTGATTCACGCCATATCCGGATCGCATGAGTAATTATGGGGCCAAATTTTCGTTTACAGTGCTTGATTGGTAGTTTAGTGTATGCTATGTCCTTCAGTCTATGTGGGGCTACTATGTTTTCTTCTAATTTTCTCCAGGATACTAATGCTTGGGGGTCAAACCATGTTGTCAATGGACTTAATGTGTACGCCTTAAAATATAGGAAAAAATCTGGAAATGCCATGCCACCATCTGCTTTATTTCTCTGTGCGGTGGATCTTTTTATACGTGGTGGTTTGTTATTCCAAATAAATGTGTATGTGGAGGAGTGTAATCTTTTCCAGTAACCCTCTGGAGGGGGTAACGGTAGCATTGAACTGAAGAAGTTGATTCTAGGTAGTACATCCATCTTAACTATTGATATCCGTGCTTGTACTGTGTTTTTAAGTTTTGCCCATCTATCAAGGTCGTCTTTGATTTTGTTTTGGATTTTTGTGTAGTTGTGCTTCACCGTTTGTCTTATGGTGGGGAATATTTCCACTCCCAAGCATCTGAAATGTTTTACCATCGGTATCTCTCCTGGGAGGGTTGTATCTTTTTTTGCAGGGGTGTTAAGTGGAAGGAAAGCCGACTTCGGCCAATTTATCTTAAATCCCGATAAATCACCAAAGTCCTCAATCAACTTGAGCAGATGAGGTAATGTGGTGTTGGGGTTTTGCATGAACAATATTACATCGTCCGCATATAAACACATTTTTTGTTGTGTGCCCTTGATTACGATTGGTTCTATGGATTGGGATTGTCTTATATATTGTGCTAAAGGCTCTAATGATAGATTGAACAGTCCGGGACTAAGATGACAACCCTGTCTGGCTGAGCGTGATACCGGAAAGATTTTGGAGATGATTGTGCCTGTTGTAATCATGGCCGATGGGTCTTTGTATAATACTTTAATCATATCGATGAATCCTTTTCCTAACCCCATCCTTTCTAGCACTGCCCATAGATACGACCATTCCAGCCTATCAAAGGCTTTCATAGCATCCAGGGACAGCATCGCCTTAGGTATGGTGTCCTCCTTGTCGGCATCAAGTACGTGCAGTATTCGTCTTATGTTTTCAGTGATCAGGCGGCCTCCTATGAAGCCAGTTTGGTCCGGGTGAACTAATGACATCATATGCTTTTGTAATCTGATGGCTAATACCTTAGAGTACAGTTTGATATCGGTTCCGAGGAGGCTTAAAGGTCTATAACTACCGCACTCGTTGGGGTCTTTGTCTTTTTTAAGGAGGACTGTTATGAGTGCAATATTGTCATTCTTATGGAAGTTCCCCTCCTTGACTGAGTATAAGATCATATTTAGTAATAAGGGGCCAATTATGTCCCAACATGAAAGGTACATTTCTGATGGGAAACCGTCTATTCCAGGAGCCTTACCACTTTGCATTGCGGTTATGGCCTTCTTGAGTTCCTCTAGTGTGATCGGTGTTTCTAACTGTTTAGCGTCATCCTCTGAAAGTTTAGGGAGAATAATTTGATTAAGAAATGTGTCCATTTTGTTTTGATCGAAGGTCGTTTCTGATTTATATAAGTTGGAGTAGAATTCTTTGAATGTATCGTTTATTTTTACAGGATCTGTTACAAGTACTTGTTGTGCTCTAATGGTAGTTATATCTGCAAAGTTTGCATTAATTCTTAATCGCATGGCTAATAGGTGGCTGGGTTTGGAACCATGGGAGTACTGCTGTTGTCTTGTGCTGCGTATTTGTATTTCCGATTGTTGTCTGTATATGGCATTGATCTCTATTTTTAGTACGTTAACTTGATTCTCTAGTCGAGTTGAGTTGTTGTATTTTAGAGAATTAAATAACGTTGAGTAAAGCGTTTCCAGCTCAGCCAGTTTTGTGCATTGATTCTTGCGCATTTTGGAGGAAAAGCTATCCGTGAAATCTTTGATCCTTCCCTTTACCGACATCCATATTATTCTGGGGTCTTGCACCGAGTTTGCATTCTCCCGTTGGAATACTATAAGAGCTTCTTTGAGTTGTGTAATGAATTCCTTGTTATTAAGCAGCAACGAGTTAAATCGCCATCTTGGGGCTCGGGAGGATAGTATACCAAATGTACCTTTAAGGAGTAAATAACAGTGATCTGATAGTGCGTTGGGTGTTATGGTTTGTAACCGACCCCAATCGCACAACACAAGACAGGTATGAGAGTAAGCCAAGAAACGGGCATTTATTGAACAGAAGGAAAAAACGGCACTGTACCTTTAAGGGAGAAACACAAAATAATGGAATAACAAGAAGGGAAGGTACAGTGCCTTTAAGAGGCGAGCTGGCTAAGGGGAAGGCAAGGGAAGGCTAAAGGAAAACAGGGCGGAACTAGGAGGACCGGACGGGAAGGACTAGGAGGACTAGAGAGGGGAGAAGGGACAGAGGCCAGCGGAGGCGGGCTGGGGACAGGGAGGACTAGGAGGACTAGAGAGGGGAGAAAGGGACAGAGGCCCGCGGAGATAGGGGAGAAAATGTTCTGCTGCTCTGCAGCTTCTCCCGTGGTGGTAGTAGGGGGTAGCAGATGCTGACGTCTGAGCCGCTCTGCAGACTTCTCTCGGCAGAATCTCCGAGGTGTTGCGGGACCGAGAGAGAGAGAGAGGGAGCGAGTCAACAAGGGTGTAGGTAGAACGAGCAGGAGAACAGGAGAGGTGACTTGTACCCAAATACAAAAGTTATCCAAGTGAACTAATCTTCGTGTAAATACACACAGTGAGCAAAGTTCCAAAACACAATCCCAAGTGAATATCTTCGTGTAAATACACACGGTGAGCACTGTTCCAAAACACAATCCCAAGTGAATATCTTCAGTGCAAAAATAGACACTGAGAGTGAAGTCCAAAAAACAATCCAATGTGAATAATATCTTCGGTGTGAACAACACACAGTGGGAGATGTAAAGTCCCAAAAATATTATCCCAGTGAGAACAACAAAAAGGCGATCGCTGGGTGAGTGACTGTCTGATAAAAAAGGTGGTAATCTTCAGTGTTATAGAAACACACGAAAACGGAATTTGATCAAGACAGTCAGTAAAAAACTCACCCAGACGTAGTGCGTAATGAGTGCTGGAACAGCAGCGGGGCGAGAGCGTCGCCACCGGGGAGCCGGTTGTCCGAGCGGAGGTCAGAGTGGTGCGCCACTGCTTGGAGTGCGCGCCGGTACAGAGGGCGCACTTGCTGCGCGGAGGTCTGGAGTGGAGAGCGCGTCTGCGCGGAAGAGCGCGCCAGGCTCGGAGGTCTGGATGGTGTCTGGGCGTCTGCTGCGCGTAGGTCTGGATGTGCGTCAGGAAGCCTGCTGCGCGGGGGTCTGAAGTGGATCACTGGGATACCTCCCGTGGAAGTCTAGGGAGCGCAGTCCAGTATCTCCCTCAGGCAACGGCGACAGGAGGCGAAGGCAGGAGCACATCTTACGCCGGAGATGAAAACAGCAGAGACAGACAGAGGACCTCCCGAAGGAGTCTTGGTGATTTAGAATCTGATACGGAATGATACCGCATGTTACGGCATGTTACAACACGACCCCACGCCGAAACGAGGGGAAGAGCCAGGTACTTAAGCCCACAGGGGAACTAATTAGAATACAATTCAGGTGCGGGAGGTAATTGATAATCGAGCTAGAAGTGTGAGTTCGGCACCAGACCAATCAAACACATAATGACAGGTAGTACAAGGGTGTGGCTGCTGAGAGCAAACGAGAGTAAAGAACGAGAGGGTGGGGGCTAGTGAGAGTGAGTGAGAAGGGAATTCCTAAACAGTAGGCTTAAAGGAACAGAGAGAGTAGGTGAGCAGCGGACAAAACCTCACAGTACCACCCCCTCAACGGGAGCCACCCGGCGACCCAAAAATACAGACAGAGTGGCAGGGGGCAAAACAAGGCAAAAAAAACAAAAGGTACTGGGCCAAGCCAGCAGGGGAAGCCACAACAAAAGTGGGGCTAGCAAAAGAACAGGGTAGCCGAGGGGTAACCAGAGTAGCAGAGGGGCAAAGTAGGGAGCTGAGTGGTAACCAAGAGGAGCACCGGGAAAAAGGGCTAGCAGAGGGAAGGTTAGCTGCCAGGGCACTGATAGCTACAGGGCCTATGCTAGCTGTACTGCTACATCAACATAGAGGCTGCGCAAGCTGCCGGAGCTAGGCTAGCAGAGGGAAAGGGTAGCTGCCAGGGCACTGATAGCTACAGGGCCTATGCTAGCTGTACTGCTACATCAACATAGAGGCTGCGCTAGCTGCCGAGCTAGGCTAGCAGGGGGAAAGGGTAGCTGCCAGGGCACTGATAGCTACAGGGCCTATGCTAGCTGTACTGCTACATTAACATAGAGGCTGCGCTAGCTGCCGGAGCTAGGCTGGCAGACAGGGCTGGACCAGCATGAGAGAACAAGCTAGCTGGAAGGACAGTTCTAGCTGTGGGGAACCGACCTTGCTAGCTGAAGGGGCAGACCTAGCAGTGAGAGAAAACTGACCCTGCTAGCTGAAGGGGCAGTCCTAGCAGTGGGAGCAAACTGACCATGCTAGCTGAAGGGGCAGTCCTAGCAGTGGGATAAACTGACCTTGCTAGCTGAAAAGGCAGTCCTAGCAGTGGGAGATAAACTGACCTTGCTAGCTGAAAGGGCAGTCCTAGCAGTGGGATAAACTGACCTTGCTAGCTGAAAAGGCAGTCCTAGCAGTGGGAGAAAACTACACAAAAAGTGGAGGCCATGCAGAGGGACCGGGTTAGCTGCCTGGGCCCGGCTAGCTACAGGGCCTATGCTAGCTGCAAGGGCTGCATTAACATAGAGGCTGTGCTAACAGCCGGGGCCAAGCAAGCAGACTAGGGCCATGCAGAGGGACTGGGTTAGCTGCCAGGGCATGGCTAGCTACAGGGCCTATGCCAGCAGCAAGGGCTGCATTAACATAGAGGCTGTGCTAGCAGCCGGGGCAAAGCTAGCAGACAGGGGCTCTGCTGAGGGACTGGGTTAGCTGCCAGGGCATGGCTAGCTACAGGGCCTATGCCAGCAGCAAGGGCTGCATTAACATAGAGGCTGTGCTAGCAGCCGGGGCTAAGCTAGCAGACTGGGGCTCTGCTGAGGGACTGGGTTAGCTGCCAGGGCATGGCTAGCTACAGGGCCCATGCCAGCAGCAAGGGCTGCATTAACATAGAGGCTGTGCTAGCAGCCGGGGCAAAGCTAGCAGACAGGGGCCATGCTGGTAGAAGAGGCCTAACAAGCTGCAGGGGAGCCAAAAGGCTAACAGGGGAGCTAACGAGGCTAACAGGGGAGCTAAACAGGGCTAACAAGGAAGCTAGAGGGGAACTAGAGGGAACAAGAAAAAAAAAAGACAAACTCAACATACACCGTCTGTGCTGGCTGGGGTCGTCGATTTGGTGGGGTCGTACTGTTATGGTTTGTAACCGACCCCAATCGCACAACACAAGACAGGTATGAGAGTAAGCCAAGAAACGGGCATTTATTGAACAGAAGGAAAAAACGGCACTGTCCCTTTAAGGGAGAAACACAAAATAATGGAATAACAAGAAGGGAAGGTACAGTGCCTTTAAGAGGCGAGCTGGCTAAGGGGAAGGCAAGGGAAGGCTAAAGGAAAACAGGGCGGAACTAGGAGGACCGGACGGGAAGGACTAGGAGGACTAGAGAGGGGAGAAGGGACAGAGGCCCGCGGAGGCGGGCTGGGGACAGGGAGGACTAGGAGGACTAGAGAGGGGAGAAAGGGACAGAGGCCCGCGGAGATAGGGGAGAAAATGTTCTGCTGCTCTGCAGCTTCTCCCGTGGTGGTAGTAGGGGGTAGCAGATGCTGACGTCTGAGCCGCTCTGCAGACTTCTCTCGGCAGAATCTCCGAGGTGTTGCGGGACCGAGAGAGAGAGAGAGGGAGCGAGTCAACAAGGGTGTAGGTAGAACGAGCAGGAGAACAGGAGAGGTGACTTGTACCCAAATACAAAAGTTATCCAAGTGAACTAATCTTCGTGTAAATACACACGGTGAGCACTGTTCCAAAAAACAATCCAATGTGAATAATATCTTCGGTGTGAACAACACACAGTGGGAGATGTAAAGTCCCAAAAATATTATCCCAGTGAGAACAACAAAAAGGCGATCGCTGGGTGAGTGACTGTCTAATAAAAAAGGTGGTAATCTTCAGTGTTATAGACACACACGAAAACGGAATTTGATCAAGACAGTCAGTAAAAAACTCACCCAGACGTAGTGCGTAATGAGTGCTGGAACAGCAGCGGGGCGAGAGCGTCGCCACCGGGGAGCCGGTTGTCCGAGCGGAGGTCAGAGTGGTGCGCCACTGCTTGGAGTGCGCGCCGGTACAGAGGGCGCACTTGCTGCGCGGAGGTCTGGAGTGGAGAGCGCATCTGCGCGGAAGAGCGCGCCAGGCTCGGAGGTCTGGGTGGTGTCTGGGCGTCTGCTGCGCGTAGGTCTGGATGTGCGTCAGGAAGCCTGCTGCGTGGGGGTCTGAAGTGGATCACTGGGATACCTCCCGTGGAAGTCTAGGGAGCGCAGTCCAGTATCTCCCTCAGGCAACGGCGACAGGAGGCGAAGGCAGGAGCACATCTTACGCCGGAGATGAAAACAGCAGAGACAGACAGAGGACCTCCCGAAGGAGTCTTGGTGATTTAGAATCTGATACGGAATGATACCGCATGTTACGGCATGTTACAACACGACCCCACGCCGAAACGAGGGGAAGAGCCAGGTACTTAAGCCCACAGGGGAACTAATTAGAATACAATTCAGGTGCGGGAGGTAATTGATAATCGAGCTAGAAGTGTGAGTTCGGCACCAGACCAATCAAACACATAATGACAGGTAGTACAAGGGTGTGGCTGCTGAGAGCAAACGAGAGTAAAGAACGAGAGGGTGGGGGCTAGTGAGAGTGAGTGAGAAGGGAATTCCTAAACAGTAGGCTTAAAGGAACAGAGAGGGTAGGTGAGCAGCGGACAAAACCTCACATTGGGTATCATTTCCACTTCATAATTATCAAATAGTCTCTGTGATGCAAAGACATAATCTATTCTGGATAGTGTATTATGTCTCGCAGATCGACAAGAGTACTTTCGGGTAGTGGGATTAAGTAACCACCATAAGTCATTTACACCTGTAATCTTCGACCAATCCTTTAATGCCTTCGATGAGTTTTTTTGTTCGCTGGAAAAGGCGAGGTAAGATTTGTCCATCCTTGGGTTCCAGATGGCATTAAAATCCGCACCTATTATAAATGAGTAATCGGGAATGTCTAACATTGTATTGGTTAGTGTAGTGAAGAAATCTTCTTCGTACAAATTTGGGGCATATACCGCTACCAACGCTATTTTCCTGTTCTTATGTTCAATCTTAGCTATAGTTATCCGACCTTCTACATCAGACCATACTCCCTTTAGTACAATATTCAACTTACGTTTAACGACTATGGCTACACCCCGAGTTCTCGTACCAATAGAAGAGTGACTAATATTATGGTATGTGTTGTCCGCTAATTTATCTATGTCTTTCTCTAGAATGTGCGTTTCGCTTAGCAGAGCAATGTCCACATGTTCCTTTTTCATCAGTGTGAGCACGCTTTTGCGTTTGAGTTGGTTATTTATTCCCCCGGTGTTCCATATCATTATATTCAAACTAGCCATAATCTATACATGTTGTATTGTAATTTTTGGTAATGCTTCTAGAGTGCGAGGCAATAATAGATATACTTCCCACTAGTGAGGTTCCGTTGAGAGCCGAGCTTAAAAACATACATATATACAAATAAAAATCCCCTACCCTTCCCTCCCACCGAGAGTCGTACAGGATTGTGTTCCATGAACACAACCTTTGCGTATGACTCCCTCCCTTGCACCACCGGATATCACAGAATGATCCAATTATCCTTAACATTCCTATGTATACCATAGGATCTAACACTCTAAATTCTACCATAAGTAGAATGTCGACTGTGGCTTGGCCACTTTCCCGTAAAATAAAAATTTAAATAAGATAAAAATAAAAATAAAGACCAAAAATAAGCTTCATTTGTCATGCCCTAATCACTTACATTTTATATGAACTTGTGTAATTTATAGTAACCCATGAATAATATGGAGGTATTGAACTGAAGAGAGAGCCTCAATAAATCAGAGAAAACGGATGAAAAAAAACAAGTAAAAGGAAGAGAACATTAACTTAGATCTTAAAAGAGCATTGCTATGCTTAAACATCTAAAGTATAAATTGGAGAAGTAGTGGAAATATTTCCAATTAATAAAAAACTGTTTTTAAATACGTATATGCAGCATTTCCCCTGACCGGGGTGGGCGATGATCGTTGTGTAGAATGATCTTTCAGCCGGCCGCTGCTATGATGGTTCTGTGGTTCTGCATATAGACGCTGTTGATTATTCCCCCGAGGTGCTTCTGGTAGAGTGACTGACCACGTATTGCTGTTATTCCAGAATGTTCCCTATATCAAAGAATGCTCTAGATGTTCTAGATTATTCCAATATGTCGTATTTACATTGTTTGAATGTTCCAGTATGTTCTGTAGTGTTCCAATCTTGAATCCAATATGTCCGCAATAATAGAAACCCGACGGGGAAAGCATTCACTAACTCTGAGCACGTAGGTCTCTCTGTCCCAAATCCTCGGTTCATTAAAGATTGTACTATATGGTGACCTTGCATAACAGAGATTAAAAGGCCATTTATACACTATTCTGCGTGTTGTGCAGACAAGTATTTGGCTGCATCTTCAGGCGAGTTGAGGAAAACCCTTGCTCCTTTTCTATCGACAATGCGAAGTATTGCAGGGTATGTTAATATGGGTCTGTATTTCTCCAGATATAGTTGAGACATCACCGTCTTGAACTTGGCACGCAGGTCCACTACATCACGACAATAATCTTCAAAGCAGTGTATTGGTACATCCATGTATTTCAGATTGCCTTTCATCCTGCGAGTTTCACGAATGATCATTTATTTTATTCTGACTTGGCGCAGGATAACCAATACCACTCTGGGCTTAGCGTTATTGCCAATGGAACGGGTCCCCAATCTGTAGCATTGTTCCACCTCTGGTACATTAGGAAGGATCTCTGTTCCCAAGATTTTCTGTAATTCCGTGGCAAACTCTTCAGGGTCTGCACATTTCACTGACTCGTCCAGACCGACTATACGAATATTCAGCTTGCGTTTTTGATATTCCATCTCGAATATTTTGGCTTTCTGTTCTTCATTGATTCGCTTAAGCTCCAACGTTATTTCGCTGAGCTCCGTGTTGATTTCTTTGTAGTTTCCCTTCATCTCAGCAGTTAGGTTAACGTTGATAACATCTACTTCGTTGTAGATTCGAGCGAAATTTATTCCGTGGGCTTCCATTACTGTTTCCAGAGCCTCGGTGCGTTTGATATGTGCGTCGGCGTCCGCTCTCAGCGCATCTATTTTGCCTTCAATAGATTCTTTAATAGCATCTACTTTTTCGGTTATTATCTTCTCCATTTCCTCCATTCTCTTCTCCATTGTCTTCCCCATTTCCTCCATTTTCCGGATGATATGTTCGGTGTCTGAGGAGGTGTTTGATGGGGTTGAACTTGAAGCGGCCACTGTCAAGTCTATATTTTCTGCTGTCTGCCGTACGAATCCTGATTCCTGCGGCGGGACCTCTACGACTGTTTTTGGACTCGTTGTGTTTTTCTTTGGTTTCATCTCGATTATTTTGGTCAATATAGTTAGTTGATAGTCTCAGTTGATATATGCGTCAAGTTTTAAACGCATTAATGGTTTATAAATATGTTTTTAAAACGAAAACGAAAAAAATAACGGGTGAGCAGCTGTGTCACATGCGACCTACTCCATTCTAACGCTAAACCGGAAGATTAGGCGTTTTTAACGCTAACATTGAAGTGGGTCGCGGCATTCAAGGAGGTTCCGGGGCACCGAGCTCCGGCACGGAAAGTGTCAAGTGTGGGGTCCCCAAAAATAAAATAAATAAAATGGGGTCGCTGTATGAAACAGGTTGAGAACCCCTGATCTGAGGTCACTTCAGGAAGCCCACGGGAGGGTCATCTGCCAGGGGGCTCAGCGAGAGTGGAGGCACCTAAGTGTTAGTGGCGCCTGTAACCAGAGCAGGGCCTGGTGTGCAGGACAAGAACTCCTGCACATAGTCCTGCCCAGGTCCCAACATGTCTTTCAGTGTAGGAAGATACACGGTGTCTTCTTCCACCATTGTGTCATTCTACCCATTGTCCTGTCCTAATTAACATAGCTGGGGCGAGTTCTGTCCATGGAGGATTTGCTTTTGAAAAGTGACCACGGTAGGTCTAAGGCGCTGACGTCAAGGTGTGTGTTTCAGTCTGGAGACAACCGTACACACTACCCTCTGTTCCCGCTCTCTGAAGCTGCAAGGGCCCACATTCCAGGACGATTTGCCCACCGGCTAATACTACCTCTGGACTAGTAACTACTACAGAAAAACTTGAGTAACAAGTTTTTCTACAACTCAAGTTCAGACCTATGTTAGTCTATTTCATTAGCGCTAAAAGTGACCTTTCTTTATTGCATCATACACTTCAGAATGTTATCTTTCAAAAGAGACAAAGTATAGTATTTTGGTTTGCACAAAAAGGTATGCAGTCCTCAAAAAACGAAAACAAAAATGGCCACTTTTCTGCCCGCATGTTAAGAGGTTAAAACATCACTGTGGCTCACGATGTACAGCCTAAAGAAGCAGGTTCGACCACCACACTGACAAACAGAGGAAAGGGGAGAGACACGACACACCGCTGGACCTCGTAGGACGCAGGGGGGCTGGTGGACGGGGTGCAGCAGGACGTCAGTAAAGTGATCTGCATCCCTGGTGTAAACGACCTGACTGTCCGGAGCCTTTAGTCTAAGAAGATAAATAATACATCTCTCTCCTTCGGAGGACTGAATATCAGTATGTATAATGTATAGAAGTGTATTACACATTCATGAAGGGAGAGGCGCAGCGCGTCTGGTCTCGGCACCTGGCTGGCGGACCGTCTGACTGTTCACTGTGGCGAGATTCAGCCAACCTGCTGTACTGTCGCAGTGAAAGGGTTAACGGTTTGGTAGTGCGGCAGTGAAAGGGTTAAAGATTCAGCGAGGCTCCTCTGGTTGAGCTCTCTTAAAGATTCAGTGAGGCTCCTCTGGTTGAGCTCTCTTAAAGATTCAGTGAGGCTCCTCTGGTTGAGTTCTCTTAAAGATTCAGTGAGGCTCCTCTGGTTGAGCTCTCTTAAAGATTCAGCGAGGCTCCTCTGGTTGAGCTCTCTTAAAGATTCAGCGAGGCTCCTCTGGTTGAGCTCTCTTAAAGATTCAGTGAGTCTCTGGTTGAGCTCTCTTAAATATTCAGTGAGGCTCCTCTGGTTGAGCTCTCTTATAGATTCAGTGAGTCTCCTCTGGTTGAGATCCCTTAAATATTCAGTGAGGCTCCTCTGGTTGAGTTCTCTTAAAGATTCAGTGAGGCTCCTCTGGTTGAGCTCTCTTAAAGATTCAGTGAGGCTCCTCTGGTTGAGCTCTCTTAAAGATTCAGTGAGGCTCCTCTGGTTGAGTTCTCTTAAAGATTCAGTGAGGCTCCTCTGGTTGAGCTCTCTTAAAGATTCAGCGAGGCTCCTCTGGTTGAGCTCTCTTAACACTTTCAGTGAGGCTCCTCTGGTTGAGATCCCTTAAATATTCAGTGAGGCTCCTCTGGTTGAGATCCCTTAAATATTCAGTGAGGCTCCTCTGGTTGAGCTCTCTTATAGATTCAGTGAGTCTCTGGTTGAGCTCTCTTAAAGATTCAGTGAGGCTCCTCTGGTTGAGCTCTCTTATAGATTCAGTGAGTCTCTGGTTGAGCTCTCTTAAAGATTCAGTGAGACTCTGGTTGAGCTCTCTTAAAGATTCAGCGAGTCTCTGGTTGAGCTCTCTTAAAGATTCAGCGAGTCTCTGGTTGAGCTCTCTTATAGATTCAGTGAGTCTCTGGTTGAGCTCTCTTAAAGATTCAGTGAGTCTCTGGTTGAGCTCTCTTAAAGATTCAGCGAGTCTCTGGTTGAGCTCTCTTAACACTTTCAATGCCGGCCTTTTAACATTGAAAACCCTGTTGAATGCCGCCACCCACTTCAATGATAGCGTTAAAAACGCATAATCTATGTTTTAAATTATGGCTATGTGTCTAATCTGCCCGTCGCTTATCAATGACTTGTTTGCAGTCAACATTGTCGAAACGGATTGTTTTTTTAATCGGTTCATATCCTTTTTATAGCATTTCGAAAAGCTATCGTTTTCTCAAAAATTTCAGGAAAATAGAAAGATTCCCTCATAAACAGCATTTATTGGAATATTCTCGAATACACTAGACACGTTGTCATTTGTCGGCCTATTTATGAATAGTTTTCAAATAAACGCTAGATTATCGATAGTATATGTGTACTTATGCATCTTATTTCCTCAACAGTACACACACACACACACACACATATACACATACGGGGCACGCTGTTATCTCAGTGAAAACAGCTCTGATTATCCTAAAACTGGTAACATAGACTCCTTACCTTAGATCAGATGTTCTCCAAAAAGATTATTCCAATTCCTGATCGCCATTCCAAATATCGATCGCGTTTATTGATTGATTATTGGCTGCTGTAAATATATATTCCAGGCTGCTTTCCATCTCGCGATCACTTCCCTCTTCATCAGACGGCTCGCCAGCATAGTGGAGCCAGTAGGCTCCCCCCTACACATCCACCAGTGTAATCGAATGGCCTGCAGTTACACAGGGATAGACGATAGGGGGCGGTATTCTCCCATCGGAGCTCCTAGAGGGGCTGCTGTACCAACAGGAGACTCGGTTGATGAAATATGAATTCAGATTGCTAATAAATTAAAAAAAAAATACAATTATCGTCGTTGGCATTCAACGGGGGGCATGAACTAACGACATATGTCGTGGCTGGCACTCAAAGTGTTAAAGATTCAGTGAGGCTCTGGTTGAGCTCTCTCTTACATCTGTTTAAAATGGTCAGAATCAGAAGTGAAATTGTTACGTAAACGTGTGGTAGTGAAAGGATAACCTTCTGTAGTGTGGTAGTGAAAGGGTTAACCTTCTGTAGTGTGGTAGTGAAAGGTTAACCTTCTGTAGTGTGGTAGTGAAAGGTTAACCTTCTGTAGTGTGGTAGTGAAAGGTTAACCTTCTGTAATGTGGTAGTGAAAGGTTAACCTTCTGTAGTGTGGTAGTGAAAGGTTAACCTTCTGTAGTGTGGTAGTGAACGGGTTAACCGTCTGTACTGTGGTAGTGAAAGGTTAACCGTCTGTACTGTGGTAGTGAAAGGTTAACCTTCTGTAGTGTGGTAGTGAAAGGGTGAACCTTCTGTAATGTGGTAGTGAAAGGGTTAACCTACTGTAGTGTGGTAGTGAAAGGGTGAACCTTCTGTAGTGTTGTAGTGAAAGGGTTAACCTTCTGTAGTGTATTAGTGAAAGGTTAACCTTCTGTAGTGTGGTAGTGAAAGGTTAACCTGCTGTAGTGTGGTAGTGAAAGGGTTAACCTTCTGTAGTGTGGTAGTGAAAGGTTAACCTTCTGTAGTGTGGTAGTGAAAGGTTAACCTTCTGTAGTGTGGTAGTGAAAGGTTAACCGTCCGTAGTGTGGTAGTGAAAGGTTAACCTTCTGTAGTGTGGTAGTGAAAGGGTTAACCTTCTGTAGTGTGGTAGTGAAAGGGTTAACCTTCTGTAGTGTGGTAGTGAAAGGTTAACATTCTGTAGTGTGGTAGTGAAAGGTTAACCTTCTGTAGTGTGGTAGTGAAAGATTAACTTTCTGTAGTGTGGTAGTGAAAGGTTAACCCTTCTGTAGTGTGGTAGTGAAAGGTTAACCTTCTGTAGTGTGGTAGTGAAAGATTAACTTTCTGTAGTGTGGTAGTGAAAGGGTTAACCTTCTGTAGTGTGGTAGTGAAAGATTAACTTTCTGTAGTGTTGTAGTGAAAGGGTTAACCTTCTGTAGTGTGGTAGTGAAAGGTTAACCTTCTGTAGTGTGGTAGTGAAAGGTTAACCTTCTGTAGTGTGTTAGTGAAAGGGTTAACCTTCTGTAGTGTGGTAGTGGAAGGTTAACTTTCTGTAGTGTGGTAGTGAAAGGGTTGCCTCTAAATAAGTCAGGCTATTATTTCTTTCTTTTTCCTTATTGCACGACATTATGCCGGTTAATTTCACCTCTATGCTCTAGTCATGTTATATTCAAGTTGTTCCGAGTACTAAATTCTAAATTCTTAATGACCAACATGACCAACTTTTCCCCATGATCTTAGGGTTTAGGGGGGGCTTTTTTTTGGGTGGTGGGCAATTTGTGCCCGACACAGCCTTATTCATGGAAGTAATATTCCTATCGGCTATTGTCTGTCCTCGCTCCACAGCAGTGGACTGGACTTCTGCAACCACAACTCTGCAGTTCCGTTCCCTGGCCCCACCCCCTGTCACCTAGCCCCCCCCAGTGACCTAGTCCCCCCCCCCCCTGTGTCACCCAGCCCCCCCCCCCCCCTTGTCCCTCACAGTAGATGAGGTGAGGGCGGAACTTAGGAAACTGCGTCCAGGAAAGGCGGCTGGCCCGGATGGTGTGTGTTCGAGGCTGCTGAAGCTCTGTGCAGACCAACTGGCTGAGCCGCTCCAGAAGCTCTTCAATATGAGCCTGCGGGACATGAGGGTGCCGGTCCTGTGGAAAACATCATGCCTTGTGCCGGTACCCAAAGCTGGGCGCCCGGCCGAGCTCAACGACTACAGAACGGTGGCCCTCACGTCACACATCATGAAGACACTGGAGAGGCTGCTTCTACACCATCTGAGGCCACAGACTGAACACGCCCTTGACCCCCTGCAGTTTGGGTATCAGGAGAGCATCGGGGTGGACGACGCGGTCCTCTACATGCTTCACCGGGCCTACTCCTACCTGGATGAGCCGGGGAGTTATGTGAGGATTATGTTTTTAGATTTTTTGAGCACTTTTAATACTATTCAACCTCCCATACTTAAAGACAAGCTCAGGAAGATGGGGGTGGATCCCTCCTTCACTTCCTGGATCACGGATTACCTGACAGACCGATACAGTACATACAGACAGTGGTCAGCAGCACTGGGGCTCCACAGGGGACTGTTCTCGCCCCGTTCCTGTTCACCACGGCCAGGGATGCCAGGCGGCTGGATAAGCTGGTCAAGAAGGCTGGCTCAGTGGTGGGGAGGAGACTGGACCCACTGGGGACCATGGTGGAGAGCCGCACGCAGAGCAAGCTGCTGGCCATCATGGGCAATACCAACCACCCTCTCCACCACACCCTGGTGGGGCAGAGCAGCAGTCGCAGCGGACGGCTAATCTCCCTGCACTCACAGACTGAGCGGCACAGGAGGTCCTTTGTCCCCACAGCCATCAGACTGTACAACAGCGTAATATAGTGCGGGGGACCTTGACCTCTGACCCACACACCTGTTTTTTACACCTGTTTTTACACTTGTTTTTATACACCTGCTTTTATCTAATCACGCTCCTATTAATATTGATGGATATGATTTAATTGAATTTTATCATGTGCTTATTTTTAATTCATGATGCAGACATAACGTGTAATAACTGAATGAGAACGGTCAATGTCTGTATACTGTGTGAGCTGCGAGATACCCTGAATTTCCCCAAGGGGATTAATAAAGTATCTATCTATCTATCTATCTATCTATCTATCTATCTATCTATCTATCTATCTATCTATCTATCTATCTATCTATCTATCTATGTAAGCCTCCCTCCGGACAACTGCCTCTAATACCCGGAGTAACACCGACTTTGCCCCTGTCTCCTCCCAATCAAGTGTTTAAACAGTGTGTAAAGTTGGGTTATGCTCAATCAACATTTCTATACATTTTTTATCAAGATAATTGGTAAGGTGTGCCACAGGGTTCAAGTCTAGGTCCTGTCCTCTTCACTCTTCATATTACATAATCACTGCGTCAGACTTGCGTCAGATTTACATGTTTGAGTTGTTTACCAAAATGGGCACAAAATGCGTGCAAAGGACTTTATGCTGGTGTGTGTGCTAATTCATATTAAGAAAACTGCCTCAACAACTCTCTTCCTACTAATCAAAGGAAAGCTGGTTCTGGTCCTGTATAGGACGCCAATTTTCTGTCGCAACTTGGAGGCAAGGTTGTCCACATGGAATTTAAATGTACATTTCTCAGCTTCCTGGAGGGTAATAAAGGAAAGTTGTAAGTTCGCAATGGCCAAAAAATCTACAAAAAACTCTTGGAATTTTTTTTTTTTTTTGTGTTTTTTTTTATTTTAATTTAGAAAAAATTAATTAAATAAAATATGGGACGCTTCACGAGTTTGCGTGTCATACCTGCGCCTATCTGTGACCAATCTTCTCCCGTTCCGTTTGTTCCGTTTGTGCCGTTTCTTCCCCTTTGATTGACAAGTCAACAAGTCAACCGAGAGCCTCCATCCGTTCCGATTTGAGAAAACAGCCAAATGCAACCAACCAGAAGGCGAGGCTGTGTTCCGAAGGAAGCTTACCCGCCTCCTCTGTGCTCAGCACCAATGGGAAGCGGCCGTTGTCCGAATGTTCCGAAGCTGTTCCGAAGGAAGCATACCCGCCCCCTGCTCAGCACCAATGGGAAGCGGCCGTTTGCTTTTTACTTTTCTGAGAGCGGCCATTGCTCCACGCGAGAGGGATTCTAGCTGAGTCACAGCGTTACAGACCAGGCCAGCGTTAACTTTCCGGAGACACACTGACCTGCTGCAACTTTTCACAAACTGTAAGTTCATTTAACTTATTCTAGTCTAAATAAACCTATATATTACTATTGCTATTGATGAATGACTTTGTTAATCAGAGCGTTTTTTGGTTATAACACCGTGTGTGCGTCGTGTGTGTGCGTGCTCGATATATATTACTATGATGAATGACTTGTTAATCAGAGCGTTGTGTGTGTGCGTGCTCGATATATATTACTATGATGAATGACTTGTTAATCAGAGCGTTGTGTGTGTGCGTGCTCGATATATATTACTATGATGAATGCCTTGTTAATCAGAGCGTTGTGTGTGTGCGTGCTCGATATATATTACTATGATGAATGACTTGTTAATCAGAGCGTTTTTTTTGTTATAACACCGTGTGTGCGTCGTGTGTGCGTGCGCGATATATATTACTATTGATGAATGACTTGTTAATCAGAGCGTTTTTTTTGTTATAACACCGTGTGTGCGTCGTGTGTGCATGCGCGATATATATTACTATTGATGAATGACTTGTTAATCAGAGCGTTTTTTTTGTTATAACACCGTGTGTGCGTCGTGTGTGCGTGCGCGATATATATTACTATTGATGAATGACTTGTTAATCAGAGCGTTTTTTTGTTATAACACCGTGTGTGCACGCTTGATAAAACAAAACATCTACTGTATTACTGTGTTTCTATTGTGAGCAAGTCAAGCAAGTGTAATTGATCTCACAATACATGCTGACATGACATGACATGCATCTTGCTGTTTGTCATTACACTTTGTCACCCTTGACTGTTTTCTGAATCTTAGTCTATGTCCATGTATACCTGCTTAGATGGATCCTATGTTTAAGAAAACACCAAAAGGGGAGCTCGTTTTGAAGGCATCCCAGGTGGCCCAGAGCCATGTCCGCGCCCCGGCCGTGAGGGCCAAAAAGCCAGAGGAGGTGGAGGCGGAAGCCCGTGCCCGCGTCGTCTCCGAGGGGGGTGACCCTGGTAACTTGGCCCTAGTACTGAGTCGTACTACGATTCAGTTCGGCCAGTACCAGGGTCAGACCTTCCTCTGGCTCCTGGAGAACGACGTGGGCTACATGGTGAACATGGTGGCAGCTCACCAGAAGGAGCGGGAGCACACAGGGTCTCAGTCTGCGCTGATGGCCAACAAGGTACTGTACAGTCTGCTAGGGTAGGTACAAATAGAAAACTTCTATAACTGAACTGTCTAATAACTGAACTGTCTCATTGTATCTGTCTTTAGGATGCCTTAACGCTCTACTCGAGTGCCTATGAGGAGTTTATGGACTTGGTCCGCTTTGACCGGGCATTCGCGTCAGCCAAAGAGAGGTCTCTCCTGCCCGGGCAGGAGGGCCTGGCCCTTGTTGGCTTCGGCCAGTACAAGAGTGAGACCCTGCAGGACCTGTACCAGTCAAAGGACCCCAATACTGTCCGGCATGTTTGAACATATACAAATTAAATTCAATCGATTAATATAATGTTGTGTGGTTAGTTGTGTGTTATTGGAATGCCAAGCACTCAAAGCATGCATCTTCACATTTGCTTAGCTATGTCGCCTACGTACGGAAGACGCCGGGGGCGGCGAAGACACGAATGATGGAGGACGTCGTCCGCTACGTTCGTCTCCGTGACCGCAAGGAGGCAGCTGCCGCCACCACAGCTGTAGCGGGGCGGCGTTCTCCATCTGACGCAGAGCTGGTCCAAGCGTCAGTCGACACGGAACAGTGTAAGTAGTCATAATTACATGGATATATATTTTATCGATCCATCCCCTAAGAGAAATGTCTGTTCAGTCTGAATCTTACCTTTTTTTCATACAATATGGAAATATATTTTAACTTGATGTGACCTTTTTTCATTCCAACATGAATAGACTTTGTCATGGAATGGGTAAGTCTGGACAAGTCTAATCAATGCCCTTCGGCTGGTGCATGGTGTAGCTGTAGTCTCCCTGCCATTGGGTCTGTGCATGGTGTAGCTGTGGTGTAGCTGTAGCTGTCATAACCACACTGTGTATTAGTGCTTGTTTGTCTTCACTGTAGTGTCTTCCCTACTCCCGCTGCTTTGCAAGAGCTCATGACCAGCATAACCAAAATCTTATGTCTTTCCATGGTTTGTTTCCATTTCAAGTATTGAAATCTATTGCCTTTTTTTTCTTTTTTTTCATTTCCCCATGCAGCCTTGGTACAGGCCCGCGCCCTGATCCACCAGGCCTGCGCCCTGATCAATCCACCTCCACCTCCAGCCACTGCAGGACCTGTGATGGCCCCTGCCCCTGTGATGGCCCCTGCCCCCGTGATGGCCCGTGCCCATCACGACAGTGCAGAGGTGAGTTTTATATGGCAAATTCTGTGATTATATCACAGGGAATCTAAACTCAACCTCCCCCAGTTACTTTTCTACTCTGCATTGTACATTGTATATATGTATATATATTGAACACTTTTGTTTATGTACTTGACTTCTATTTTATACTTATTTTATACTTATCTATTTTTATCTAGCACAATCTCTGGAGCAAAACAGAAAGAAGCATTTTATATAAAAGTATTCTGTACTTCTGTATGACGACTAATAAAGAAACTTGAACTTGAACTCTACTGTTTGTGTCTGCCTACAGCTGCTGCCGAAAAGCTGGCGTGCAGCGCTCACCGTGGAGCAGCAGAAGTGGATCGGTCGGGTGCTGTTCACCAGGGGCAGCACGGGGAGGCCCCAGCTCGTGGATAAGGATAAGCTATGCCTGTGGTGGACACCTCCCCATCCTCGGACGGTCTACCTTCAGCCACCCGCTTCCCCCGACCTCTTCTTCCCACGTCGGCTGTTCCTCTGGATGCCCCATCGCATGTGGGGCATCCGGCTGACCTGCCCCCAGCCACAGTGTGCAGGGTCCCTGACCAAGGCTGGGCTGTACAAGACTCTCCGGAGGGTCCTGGACCTAAAAGGGTGGTACCTCATGGCCACTGAGTACCTCGCGTGCCCCGTCTGTACGAAGAGGGTTGCGGGGTGGTCACAGGGAATCATACGGCAGCTGCATCCCGACTACAGCGTCCAGTTCCCGGCTGTACTCACGTACAAGTAAGTGTGGTTGACCGTTGACCTTGGTTTTATTTAATTACTGTTCCTTTACACTTTGTATCATTAAAATACTATATGCTACATGCTGTTATATTAGTGTTAACCCTACTCTAACAAGCTTTTCTTCACCAGGCTATCCTGTGACTTGGGGTTGGTCACCCTGATGAAGTCCCGCACTCTGGGTAACAGTGCCACTCGGCTGGCCGCCCAGCTGAAAGAGACGCATGCAGAACACTGGATGCAGAATTTCGTTCAGTACTCTCGAATCTGCAAGCCGTTCCGGGCCTTGGGCATCAGGTTCTCACGACCACCACCCAGGCTTCCGGTGCCCTCACCCGCCTGGCTGTTGACTGTCTACAGCTACGACGTGCTGTCACGGCTGGACGAGTGCAAGGCCAGGATCACGTCAACGTTTGGATCCATCTTGAAGTTGGATTCAACAAAGAAGGTAAGGAAGGTGATTTTAGCAATGTATATCATATATTTATTGTATATGCAATGCATGTCCTTATGTTCTCTCTCCCTCCCTCCCACCAGATGACGAAGAAGC
This sequence comes from Notolepis coatsorum, assembly GCF_963971535.1. Classification (NCBI taxonomy): domain Eukaryota; kingdom Metazoa; phylum Chordata; class Actinopteri; order Aulopiformes; family Paralepididae; genus Notolepis; species Notolepis coatsorum. The sequence goes on along the minus strand of NC_140165.1, from coordinate 174,269,792 downwards.
TCGCCGGTACCGCCAGCAAAACGGCTGCCTGGGTTACCAATGTCGGTAACGAGCACGGACAGGTAACTTTTTAGAACATTTTAATAAATCTCTTCTTTATTCCTTTGTGAACAAAGTAATTTCCTGCCTGACAGAAGAGAGTTCTTATTTTATCTTGTGTTATTTCAGGTCCTCATGAGTGTTCTCACCTCTGTTGAGAGCGTGGAGGGCCTGTCGCCCATGGCGGCCGGACTAATGAGGCGGTACCGAGACGCAGGGGTACCCCCCCCCCAGCTCCTCTACGTAGACCGCGACTGCTGTCTTCAGGGCGGCGTGCCGGCGGCAGCTGCCTTGTTCCCGGACTGGGGTCAGCTGGTGGTGCGCCTCGACATCTGGCACCTGATGCGCCGCTTTGCGGCGGGTGTCACGACAGAGAGCCACGAGCTGTACCCCACGTTCATGCAGCAGCTGACGTACTGCATCTTCGACGTCGACAAGGAAGATGATCGCCGCCTGACGGAGGCCAAGCGGTGTGAGCTGGAGGGGAAGCACAGGATGGTTGGCCTGGGCGAGGCCGAAGTGAGGGCGAGGATCTCCTGGGAGGAGTGGAGGCTCCACTGCCGACGCCGCACGCGTGGAGTGGAGGAGACGGAGCGGCTCATCCAGGATCTCCTCGACACCTTCGACACCACGGGACACAACACCATGGGCATCCCGTTGCTGGACCCCGTCCGCATCCAGGACATCTGGAGTACGCAGAAGCGACACCTCCACTGCATTCAGGACCCACCTGGTGTGCAGCTGTACACGGAGACCGGTAGGCTGACAAAGGGCGGAGTCAGTCTACCCGTGTTTCGCTGCGCGCGCGGTTCCACATCGCTGGAGTCGTTCCACCTCCACCTCAACCGGTTCATACCAGGTAATTACATTTTCCAATGATTGTGTGTGTGTTTTACTGTCTTTATTTATCACTAATTGTCTCATTATTCTTTTGAAGGTAAGCAGGCCAACGACCACCACTTCCAGGCCTTCCTGGTAGATGGACTGGTCAGGTGGAACGAAGACCGCGCCGCGGCAGCTACACCACCTGCAGCGGAGGAGCCAGAGGAGCGGCTATGCTCCTACAATGGCCACCTCAAACACGTTGTTAACCTGGCGAGCCAAGAGATGTATGGTGAACCGATGGTTAAGGACTTCACCAAGCCTGCCGTGTACACTGGTATGTCAAGATCCCTTCCTTTGTATTTTTTGTGTAATTATTCAACACTATGTATGAATTGCAACATGAATATGTGTTGTCTTTTCCTCTATTACAGGGGAACTCATTGCCGTCGAGTACCTGTACCGGCAGACTGGCCAAGTGCTTGAGAAGGTCAGCCTGGACCCTGACATTCCGATTGAGACTGCTGCCGTTCTGGACCTAGACCTGGATGAGGACATTGAAGAGGATGGCGAGGACCCAACCCTCTTCTGCCCCCCCCCCCCGTCAATGTCCCGTCCACCAGCCAGGCGGCAGTCCAGTCAGGTGATCCAGCTAACGCACCCGGGTCTGGGCTACCCACCCCCCCCGCCCCGACACCTCTCCTGAGGCCCCCACACGCCGCCGCCGCGCTGCCCAGCTGTCCTCCTCTGACTCAGAGGTAAGGCACTCCATTATATCACATACTTGGATATTAATATATGACAATTTTGTATAGCATGTGAAGCGGTAGTCTAATATTCTGTCTCTCTCTCTGTCTGTCTGTCTGTCTCTCAGGGGGAGATGGCGGGCCCAGACGGCCAGCCAGGGTACCAGCATGTCCTCAAGCTGGCCAGGGCCTTGGTGAAAGCGCGGAACCAGCGGGGGCTGTCAGACCACCGTGTAGAGCAGCTCGTTGCTCTCTGGCAGTGCGTGTCAGATTACGACAAACAGCGGGTCGTCTACCCACCGCGCTTCCAGGAGAGGCTTCCTCGCGGGCGCTTTAAAGTGGGGAAGGGGACAGGCACTACCTGTCCTGGCAAGGACAGTCTCCAACGGTAGTTACCACTATTTTCATTTAACCTGTGATAAGATAAGATAAGATGATCCTTTATTAGTAATTAACCCAAAGCAGCGTGGGGGGGGGGGTACAGATCTATTATGACCTTCATCGTGCATGAGTGTGTGTTCGTTAAATCAGAAAGGTCTTTATTGCCCAGTAGTTCACATTAGGGCTGCAACAATTAGTCGACATAATAAATAATAATAAAAGAATCGTTAGTTGCAGCCCTAGTTCACATACAAGGAATTTGATTCGGTTGGTTTTGGTGCGACATTAACACACTCGTCGCTGTCTGCTTCTGAGAGGTGTCGTGAGTGGGGGGGGGGGGGTGGCCGTCTCGGCTCGTCTGAGTACTGTCGTTTAGCTCCTTTCACTGCCTTTGTTCACACCATGAAACTGTCAATGTCCCCACTTCCTTCACAGCATACATCCTGTTCATAATTGAATCTCTCCTGTGTCTCTCCTCTTGTATTTTAGTTGCTTTGTCGGGGTGAACTCGGGCCCTGCGAGTTGGCCTGGCGCCAGTCGCCTGGTGGAGGCCATTTGTATTCGGCTATGCAGCATCCACCCAGCAGCCACGCAGTCCGGGGGCGCCAGGGGGGCAAGCCGGTGGGCCCTCATCCTCGCGGACTACGTGGCTATCCGCGATGCAGTGCTGGCCAGCCCGAGACTGATGGACCGGACCAGTATACAGCTCTACGAGCTGAATCAGAGGACTATTTCACAGTGGTGAGATAAATATTATATATGCTGTATTGTATAATATTCACGTGGTCAAATGTACATTATGTGATTGTCTGCATTATGAGGAGATGAATGCTAACACATGTTTGTGCTTTGTCTTTGTGTTACAGGTTCTCTGAACGGCAGAAGAAAGGGGAGAGGGCCATCTTGGAGCGGGGACTGGGGGCCATGCCTGCTCCGAGCACCTCCGCCCAGCCTCTCCCTCCACCCATGGTGCTGTCCTTCCAGCAGCCTGGACATGGACAGCCCTTCGCCTTCCCCGTGCTGGACGACCACGCACGCCCCACCCAGCCAGTAGTGCCCGCTTTTGTGCCCATCCTGCCCCGCCCTCCTCCGGACCAACAGGCCGGCCCCTCTACCGGCCCCCCTCCACCAACACCACCTCTTCCTCCCCCTCAACTCCCCCGGACCACGGCCTTCAGGAAGAGGAAGGCCGCAGAGGCTGCTGCTGCAGCAGGCCTGGTGGTGGTGGAGCCCCCCCGTCAACGCAAGCTGTACGCCTGCAGCAAGTGTGGTCAGCCTAAGACGCTGGCTACTGGCCACACTCGCATCGCAGGCGTGGCCTACTGCGCTGCTGTTGGCGGGAGGAGTGTCGAGGAGTGGCGGAAAATGATGAAGGACGCTAGGCCTACTGGGCCTAAGGACACGTGAGCCCCCTAGCTTGGACGTTGTTGTAAATAATTCATGAGTTTTTGTAAATAGTTTAATGTTTTTGTAAATAGTTGAATGAACTACAATCATGAATTCAGTTGTACTCTTACGTGAACCGAGACCTCGTTGTGGTGTAAGGGCCTGAGTGTGTCTGTGAGCCACAGAGCCATATTGTCGGTAGTCTTGACTACCGGTGGGGACTCCCTTGTCAAGCGGATCTGTGGTGAGACACCAGACAAACATCGGTTCAATCAAGTGACTTTTGTGCCAACATTAATTAATTAATTAATTCAAGATCGTGGGCCTGTGTGTAAGTGTAATTTAAATGCCCCATGCACTCTTTGATTGTGCCATGTATTACACTACTTACTAAATAAATATATGCCTTGTTTATTTAAACATATTGTACACATTGTTATTATTAGTGTGGGTGACCTGGCGAAGCCAGGTTGCCACCCACACTATAGTTCTTGTACGTCTTTTTATTAGTGTGGGTGACCTGGCGAAGCCAGGTTGCCACCCACACTATAGATATCTATACTCTTTTTTCTTTATTCTTCTTTATTCCACCGATTTTGCCAACAAACTCCTCCCAGAGCGTTCGCGCCCCATACACGTGAAAGGTATCAAAACGACCGGCTTGCTCCAACTCGATATGCTATTCAAACTCGTAAAGTTTCACCGCACCGTCTGGCTACGAATCGACTTTAAACGGTAAAATTTCTGTCCCATTGGGAATGCATTGCAATTTAGAGTGTAGCAGCTGAAATAATCTTTTTTCCCCTACCTTGGGTGAATTGCGAGTGTGATCTGAATTTTGGACGTAGAAATAAAACAAACACATCAAAACGATGACACGGCTGTCAGCCCGCTCACAAAAGAAAAATAAATGGAATTGGACATTTCTATCTCAACTGACGACCATTTGTTTGAAGGTTCTCCTCCCCATTGACCGCCATGCAATCGCACTCTAGAAATCACTTTTTTCACACTATTTTTTAGCCTTCTGTTCCGATCGCCGAAGGAGTGCCACAATATCGCACGAATGCCACAATATCGCGCACAACCCTTCGCCTACTCGTTGTAGTGCTCATGTGCGCGTCACAACGCTTCATCTCTTATAGTTTTCTTTTAATCAACGTGACAATGCAGTCATGTAAAGAAAATTCAGAATATGCAAGTCATTGTGCTCATGGCTGATTGGTTCAGGCTTAACAGCTGTGAGGCTCAGGGCTCATGGCTGAGCTGACCTGCCAATGACATCATCCACTTAACCCATCATTGCCCATCACATTTACATTTACATTTAGTCATTTAGCTGACGCTTTTATCCAAAGCGACTTACAAGTTCTGTACGACAAGCCATCAGGATCGGCACAGCTCGATCAGCTGAGCAACAATGTTCATCAAAGTGTTGAGTGCTACAGTGTAGGTTAGTTTATTAGGACAAGTGCATGACAGTATGGTTAGTTAGGGTTATTTTTTTTTTTTTTTTTTTTTTTTAATTCAGATAATGGTTGAAGAAGTGAGTCTTTAGTCGACGGCGAAAGATTGGACGTGTTTCGGCTGTCCTAACTGGGGTGGGTAGTTCATTCCACCATTGTGGGGCAAGGACTGAGAATAGGCGACTTCTCTTTGATGACCCTCCCGGAGCTTGGATAGGAGTAGGTCTGAGGCGGCCAGAAGATGCAGAGCGTAGGGGTCTTGAGGGTGTGTAGTTAGAGACCATTGACCGGAGGTAGGCGGGAGCAGTTCCCTTTGCCGCACGGTATGCTAGGTCAAGGGCCTTGAAGCGGATTCGTGCAGCAATGGGGAGCCAGTGCAGGTCCCTAAGAAGTGGGGTGACATGGGCCGACTTCGGTAGGTTTGAGATCAGGCGGGCCGCTGCGTTCTGAATGAGTTGAAGAGGCTTAGTGGCAGTGGCCGGGAGGCCAGCGAGCAGTGCGTTGCAGTAGTCGAGGCGGGAGATGACTGTTGATTGGACGAGGAGTTGGGTGGCTTCTTTTGTCAGGAAGGGGCGGATCCTTCTGACGTTGCTCAGGAGGAATCGGCAGGTTCTGGTTGTCGCTGCGATGTGAGCAGAGAAGTTCAACTGGTCGTCGAGGACAACACCAAGGTTCTTGGCGGTCGGGGACGCGGTCACAGCTGCATTCTCGACTGTGATGGAAAGGTCGGTCAGGGGGGAGGATTTGGCCGGCAGGTGGAGCAATTCTGTTTTGCTTAGGTTCAGTTTGAGGTGGTTGGTCGTCATCCAGGCGGAGATGTCGGACAGACAGGCCGAGAGTGTGTTGCAGTACTGAATTGCTGGACAGCGCCCTCTGTCTTGTGGGTTGTGTCATTGTACTCAGTAGGGATATCCTCTTTCATTTTTCATTGGTCCATGTTGACCACCTTTCATTGGTCGATGTTGACCACTCCCCCGATCCGTAGACCACGCCCCCTTAGGCCACACCCCCCCAGTGTATCTCTTGAACCGTTTGTCGTAGAGACTTGCGGATTGTGCCATTGTACTCGGTGTAATAGTGTAATAGTGTGTAATAGTGTAATAGTGTAATAGTGTGTAATAGTGTAATAGTGTAATAGTGTAATAGTGTGTAATAGTGTAATAGTGTGTAATAGTGTAATAGTGTAATAGTGTGTAATAGTGTAATAGTGTAATAGTGTGTAATAGTGTAATAGTGTAATAGTGTAATAGTGTGTAATAGTGTAATAGTGTAATAGTGTGTAATAGTGTAATAGTGTGTAATAGTGTGTAATAGTGTAATAGTGTGTAATAGTGTAATAGTGTAATAGTGTAATAGTGTAATAGTGTGTAATAGTGTAATAGTATAATAGTGTGTAATAGTGTAATAGTGTGTAATAGTGTAATAGTGTAATAGTGTGTAATAGTGTAATAGTGTAATAGTGTAATAGTGCAATAGTGTAATAGTGTGTAATAGTGTAATAGTGTGTAATAGTGTAATAGTGTGTAATAGTGTAATAGTGTAATAGTGTGTAATAGTGTAATAGTGTAATAGTGTGTAATAGTGTAATAGTGTGTAATAGTGTGTAATAGTGTAATAGTGTGTAATAGTGTAATAGTGTGTAATAGTGTAATAGTGTAATAGTGTGTAATAGTGTAATAGTGTATTAGTGTGTAATAGTGTAATAGTGTAATAGTGTGTAATAGTGTAATAGTGTGTAATAGTGTAATAGTGTGTAATAGTGTAATAGTGTAATAGTGTGTAATAGTGTAATAGTGTGTAATAGTGTAATAGTGTAATAGTGTGTAATAGTGTAATAGTGTGTAATAGTGTAATAGTGTAATAGTGTGTAATAGTGTAATAGTGTAATAGTGTGTAATATTGTAATAGTGCAATAGTGTAATAGTGTGTAATAGTGTAATAGTGTGTAATAGTGTAATAGTGTGTAATAGTGTAATAGTGTAATAGTGTAATAGTGTGTAATAGTGCAATAGTGTAATAGTGTGTAATAGTGTGTAATAGTGTAATAGTGTGTAATAGTGTAATAGTGTGTAATAGTGTAATAGTGTGTAATAGTGTGTAATAGTGTAATAGTGTAATAGTGTGTAATAGTGTAATAGTGTGTAATAGTGTAATAGTGTGTAATAGTGTAATAGTGTGTAATAGTGTAATAGTGTGTAATAGTGTGTAATAGTGTGTAATAGTGTAATAGTGTAATAGTGTGTAATAGTGTAATAGTGTGTAATAGTGTAATAGTGTAATAGTGTGTAATAGTGTAATAGTGTAATAGTGTGTAATAGTGTAATAGTGTGTAATAGTGTAATAGTGTGTAATAGTGTAATAGTGTGTAATAGTGTGTAATAGTATAATAGTGTAATAGTGTGTAATAGTGTAATAGTGTGTAATAGTGTAATAGTGTGTAATAGTGTGTAATAGTATAATAGTGTAATAGTGTGTAATAGTGTAATAGTGTGTAATAGTGTAATAGTGTGTAATAGTGTAATAGTGTAATAGTGTGTAATAGTGTAATAGTGTAATATTGTAATAGTGTGTAATAGTGTAATAGTGTGTAATAGTGTAATAGTGTGTAATAGTGTAATAGTGTGTAATAGTGTGTAATAGTGTAATATTGTGTAATAGTGTAATTGTGTAATAGTGTGTAATAGTGTAATAGTGTAATAGTGTGTAATAGTGTAATAGTGTGTAATAGTGTAATAGTGTGTAATAGTGTAATAGTGTGTAATAGTGTAATAGTGTGTAATAGTGTAATAGTGTAGTGTAATAGTGTAGTGTAATAGTGTGTAATAGTGTAATAGTGTAATAGTGTGTAATAGTGTGTAATAGTGTGTAATAGTGTAATATTGTGTAATAGTGTAATAGTGTAATAGTGTTGCGGGTTGTGTCATTGCACTCAGTAGGGATATCCTCTTTGATTGGTCTATGTTGACCACTCCCCCGATCCTTAGGCTGCGCCCCCTTTTTGTATCCTTTGAACCGTTTGTCATAGAGACTCGCGAGAGACCCTCTCCCCCGTTGGCCGGCGGTGCACAGGCGTCACCCACACTTTCACAATTTCCCCCGCGCGGAATTGTCTAGTTACACATTACTGTTCTCCCTGCAATGGCTGAGCAAGCTAAGCTGTTTTCTCTACATAATGTACACATGTTATTATTAGTGTACTAGTGTGTAATAGTGTGCTAGTGTAATAGTGTGTACTAGTGTACTAGTGTAATAGTGTAATAGTGTGTAATGGCTGAGCAAGCTAAGCTGTTTTCTACGTTATTATTATTAGTGTAATAGTGTGTAATAGTGTACTCTTTGATTGATTGTGCCATGTATTACACAACTACTTACTAAATAAATATACAGTATTTTCCAAACAAGTCATGCCTTCTGCCTTGTTTATTTAAACATATTGTACACATTGTTATTATTACACTCTACTGTTCTCCCGGCAATGGCTAAGCAAGCTAAGCTGTTTTCTCTACATAATGTACACATGTTATTATTACATTATTATTATTATTATTAGTGTAATAGTGTTTAATATTAATAGTGTGTAATATAGTAATAGTGTAATAGTGTGTAATAGTGTGCTAGTGTAATAGTGTGTTATAGTGTAATAGTGTGCTAGTGTAATAGTGTGTAATAGTGTGTTATAGTGTAATAGTGTGTTAGTGTAATAGTGTGTAATAGTGTGTAATAGTGTAATAGAGTAATAGTGTAATAGTGTGTGCTAGTGTAATAGTGTGTAATAGTGTAATAGTGTAATAGAGTAGTGTAATAGTGTAATAGTGTGTAATAGTGTAATAGTGTGTAATAGTGTAATAGTGTAATAGTGTGTAATAGTGTAATAGAGTGTAATAGTGTGTAATAGTGTAATAGTGTGTAATGTAATAGTGTAATAGTGTGTAATAGTGTAATAGTGTGTAATAGTGTAATAGTGTGTAATAGTGTAATAGTGTGTAATGGTGTGTAATGTAATAGTGTGTAATAGTGTAATAGTGTGTAATAGTGTGTAATAGTGTAATAGTGTGTAATAGTGTAATAGTGTGTAATAGTGTAATAGTGTAATAGTGTGTAATAGTGTAATAGTGTGTAATGTAATAGTGTACTAGTGTGTAATAGTGTAATAGTGTGTAATAGTGTGTAATAGTGTAATAGTGTAATAGTGTGTAATAGTGTAATAGAGTGTAATAGTGTGTAATAGTGTAATAGTGTGTAATGTAATAGTGTAATAGTGTGTAATAGTGTAATAGTGTGTAATGTAATAGTGTAGTAATAGTGTAATAGTGTGTAATGTAATAGTGTAATAGTGTGTAATAGTGTAATAGTGTGTAATGTAATAGTGTAATAGTGTGTAATAGTGTAATAGTGTGTAATGTAATAGTGTAATAGTGTGTAATAGTGTAATAGTGTGTAATAGTGTGTAATAGTGTAATAGTGTGTAATAGTGTGTAATGTAATAGTGTGTAATAGTGTAATAGTGTGTAATAGTGTGTAATAGTGTAATAGTCTGTTATTATTACATTGATCAGTGATTTGTTTCACGTCGGAGGTGGGATTCGAACAGGCGACTCTCTGTGTGAGCTGAGATCCCGCCTTACAACTTTCCTTTATACCCCTCCAGGAAGCTGAGAAATGTACATTTAAATTCCATGTGGACAACCTTGCCTCCAAGTTGCAACAGAAAATTGGCGTCCTATACAGGACGTGCTCAGTTTAAACTCTCTAATATTTCCCCAAATGTCGTGTCTTCTGCATCTCTAGCACATTCATTCTGGCAGTGTCCTAACTGATCCACTTACTGTCCTAACCTGTCCATTTACTGGAGTTCAATATTCAAAACAATGTCCGAGGTCTTGGAGGTTCGGCCAGATCATATTAGCTATTTTTGGCATAAGAGGAGAACAAAATGTGTTCCACTAGCAGGGAGATTGACCCTTCCTCACTGGAAGTCTCCTCGCCCACCAAGCTGGACTCAGTTAAACTAACTTAAGGCTAGTGGTCTGTATCCGCATCCATTAATTTGTGCTAAGCTCGGCTAGGTTGCACCTGGCTAGCTTTCTACTGAATGTACAGAAAGGAAATCTATCTACTTGTCTGACTTTGGAGGTAAGAGCATTTTCCATAATGTTGGTGTGTTCCTTTAATATGAGACTGGATAACGATTATAATCGGCCATTCAAATCTTTGTGTTTGTTTTACTGGACCTTTTGGACAATTTAAACAATTTTACTGGAAATGTTTTAATATAAGCTAACCAGTGGTGGAGGTGAGATACTGTACTTTTGACTTTCCGTTTTGTTTATGGATTGAATTGGAAACAGAAAATGTAGGCGACATGGGCAGGGAATACAAGGGACATTCAAGAGGTGTGGACCCATTGGTAATAGCAAAATGGAGTTACAGTATATTACAAGGGATAGTGGTAACCCATGCATGTTCCAGCTGGACTTGTCTAGGGTGCTTATTTTTTTTCTTCTAATATATCTCCCAGCAATGTTTGTTTTTAATCTACATTTTAGTTTGTATCTGCCGTCTTCTAATATGTTCTCCTAAAACCCTATTCCACAGATATGAGAGAAACCACTGTCACAAACAAGAGGCTTCTGACAAATAGGGACTCCACATGTGATGCCAAGTTAACAAAATTATTTCTAAACAAACAATAATTGGATAAACAACAAACAAGTGTATAACAGAATTGACAAAGGATGCCAAGTTGGTTCGCTTGGTGGCTGATACAACCTGTCCTGGTAGATGTGGGAAGCAGACGGAGGGAGGGGTCAGACAGGGGAACATAAACACTGTGTGTGCAGGCAGCTCTCTGCACTGCACAGGTGATTCCAGTTGGGGTAACGACCTACCCACTCCACCCTGCTCTTTGAGTCAGTAGACTCCCCATTTGCAGGTAAAGTGGGGGTCGTCACACCACATAAACAATATCTAACGTTAAGGTTGATTGCATTTCCTGGAACTCTAGAGGCCTAAGTAAAACTGTAAAAGTAAAATGGGTAAGGAGCAGGATCAAATTATTAAAAGCCACAGTTGTATTTGTATTGTAGCGACCCTGGGATTTGGGCGATTGGTCAGCCGAGCTGTCACTCTGCACTCTACCAACCTGGGGCTGGCAGGCGACGCTATTGGTCGCGTGTGCCCGGGGTTGGTAGAGGGGGTGCCTCTATACTTCCCACAAGCAAGTTGTCCTTCCGCGTTGCTCTGATTGGCCACGCACGTTTTTTGGACGGTTAAGCTTAGGCGCTCTTTCGAAGTTGGTTAAGGTTAGAGTTTGTCTTAGAGCAGGGCGATAGAACGCCAGCCCTGATTCCAAACTCTAACCTTAACCGACTGCAAAAGAGTCGCCTAAGCTTAACCAGTGACAAACTAGGCGTTAGGTCGTTTGCAGGCTGTTCGACGCGGAAATGGGCTAAGACACTGCTCGTCATGCGATTGGGCGCACATGTCACATGACCAGAAACGTCAGTGGCCAATCAGATATGAGGGGCTGACCCGGGGAAAGGTATAAGAGGGTGTACTGAAACCTGTACCTGAAGTTGCAATAAAGCAAAGTGAGAAATAACAACAGGTGAGTCATCCTTTTCCAAGGACGTTACAGTATGTTATCTGCAGATAATCTGAAGATAAAAAAGGAGATGGCCTGGGCCAGTATTTTCAGCCTCACATTCATGGAATGCTAAATGAGTAATGATTTATTGATTCATAAATCTGTCCCGATGCAGATACAGGATGTGGTTGAGGACCCAGCAGGGATATGTTTAATACGCATGGCTTCCTTTCATATGAAGAGTAAGCATGATGAATGTACCCAATAGGGATGATCTCACTTTCTATAGTAATCTATAGTAATCATTTTCTGAAAATGCAGTCCCAGCTAAATATATTATAGTTGTGGATTTTCAATATGAAAAAGATAGATGTCAAGACAATACCCACATACAAACTGGATATATATATATAAATTCCAACTCAAGATAATTCTGATTCTGGAACATTTCAGACTTATTTTAGGTGTGATTATTTTCAGAGCTTATCTAAAAAATGGAAGGATGTCACTATAACAGCTTACTAGTCTCAGACCACGGAGCCATATCTATAGTTTACACAGAATCTACATTAGAGCGTGTACCTCCTAAAAGTTCAAACACATTTGTAGGTTGTAGTATTCATATTTTAAAATGAATACTACTCAAACTGTGTTCGGTGGGAGACTTAGTGCAAAAACTAAGTATGCAAAAGGAAGAAATGTCATTGTTAGATTCTAACATTAGACCCCTGAATTTCCCCAAGGGGATTCATAAAGGAAAATCTCAAATCTTATTTCATCTTTGTATAGGAATGTACATAGGATCCAGTGCCTTTAAGCGATTTATTAACATGTCTATTTACCATGTACATTCTAGTTATCTTTTTATTATTATTACTATTGCTATTGTTTTATTGCACAATCGTAGCGGGCATGGCCAACCGCATTTCACTGTATGCCCTGGTATGTATGTGATGAATAAACTCTTGAATCTTGAATCTTAGATTCAGAGAGACATTGTTGCTAACTTCTGTCCCTTAGAACCCAATATAATGAGTTATCTGGTGATGAGGCTGCTGGGTCAGTGATGACACTCAAGATGATCAGGGAGAGAGACCGAGTGAACTCCTGGCTTCAGTATCAAACAGCAGCGAACACAGAGGGTGATTACTAATAACCAGGACACTAATAACTAATAACATAATAACATAGTGGATCCAATAGAAAACAATGAAACATTTAGAAATTATTATGAGACGCGTCATCGTTCTGAACATCACAATCATCTAGGTATGCAGACACACTTATAACTCATTAGATAAGCCTGACATGCCTAAAATAATATGAAACAAGGGAGACCTTGGAAGGTGTTCAAGTTTCAAGTTTGTTTATTATTTGTCACAATAAAATACAGAATACTTTACGATGAAATGCTTGTTTCTGCATGAGCCCTGTGAGAGTTGTGCTTCATACAGTAAAACAGTTGTGTCGTGGAGGCTGGTAGAGACAGCCGGGCCAGATGGTCTACCGGCTGACATACAACATTTAACCAAAAGAGACCAGACTCATCATGCATGTGCTATAAGTGGTTCAAAAATACATCGCTGATTACTTTGGGTATGCAATCGACAGCCGTTTTATGCTAAATGTGCCGGATGCACAAGAGGTGCAGACCCGGCGCCATGGGCCATCGACTTTGGTCAATCAAAGTCGACTATCCAAATCCTTAGTCGGGGACAGCCCTAGTGGGCACTGATGTCAACAACAACACTACTGAAGCTAGCACGGCACTCTGTGAGAATTCGTTTTCTACCCTCAATAACGTCTTTACAGAACATCGCCTTAGTATGCTTCATCGACGCAAGGCCAATTTAATTCAGTTGGCATTTGAGAAGGACTTAACAAAAAAGTTCAGGAATGAGTGGAGGGGCAGTGTTTTAAGAAGATTTCACTCTGTCCCCAAACGCCGCTTGCCTCTCTACTTATGATGGTGAGTAGCCTGTGGAGGAATTTTGTTTGCTTTTTTATGCACCTTATTTTTGTCAGTTCAGTTCAGTTTGTCAGTGAATTCAGAAGTGTTGAATAAATGGAGACTTTTCAAAGATATAGAATAGAATAGAATAGAAATGTATTATCCTGAGGGAAATTTGACACTGCAAATCACTCAACATTAAACATTTAGACAGAACAAGTAACGAATAAGAATAACAAAACAAATGGCCTAAGAATAGAATAAAATTAAATAGAATAAAAATAGAATAAAAGATACAATAAATAAATACAGTAAACATATACTGAAGTCTACAGTAGGTGTAATATTGCACAGTGCTGTTTAAAAAGTAAGAGTACAGGAAGATGGTACCTGTCACTCTGTGCTCAGTGATGCAGTGAGGCACAGTGATGCAGTGTATAGTCTGATGGCTGTCGGAATGAAGGACTTCCTGTGCCGTTCAGTGCTGCATTTAGGTAGTGTGAGCCTTGCACTGAACATGCTCCTCCTGTCCGCCAAGTCTGTGTGTAGTGGGTGGGAGGGGTTTTCCCTGATGGCCTGGAGCTTAGCAAGGTTCCTCCTCTCCGCCACCCTCGCTAGAGTCCAGCTCCACCCCAACCACGCTACTGCCCTTCCTGACCATCTTATCCAGCCTGTTTGTGTCCCCTGCTCTCAGTCCACTGCCCCAGCAGGTCTTTTATATATATCAGTTCAGTCTGTTTTTGTATAAGTGAATGTTCTTAAGATAGAGATAAATTAGATTTTTCAATTGCCTCTCTGCTGTTTAGTTCAGCACCGTGGGCAGCGCCAAGCAAGCCACAGCGCCGTTGTCCGAGCTGAAACGTATAAAAGGGAACCTGTGTTGAAAAACCATTGTGCCCCCCCGAGAACATTTTATGCCCCCCCACTAATTTGTTTCTGCAGCCTGGTCTGAAGAGGTTAAACATTTAACCTCCTCTATATGATATGTTTAATAACGCATTTAACCTCCTCTATATGATATGTTTAATAAAGCATTTAACCTCCTCTATATGATATGTTTAATAAAGCATTTAACCTCCTCTATGTGATATGTTTAAAACATTTAACCTCATCTATATGATATGTTTAATAAAGCATTTAACCTCCTCTATATGATATGTTTAATAAAGCATTTAACCTCATCTATATGTTTAAATAATCTTAAAACATTGAACCTCCTCTATGTGCTATATTTAAAGAATCATAAAACATTTAACCTCCTCTATATAGAAATTCAATGCTGCAAGAGCTTGATCAAGTCGAAGACCACTTCGAAGTAGGACATTTGCTGCAGGAAGCTGAACCAGCAGGAGAACTAAAAGTGTTCAACCTCACACATTCATTCATTCATTCCTCAAGCCGTGCCAAACACTACTCAAACCCTCCATGCTTCATGTCCACCATTCATTCATCCATCTCTGGGAGTTATAAGTCAAGCTCCTAGTCTCCAAGGTCTGCAATGGACACCTCAAGTTCCACCAACATCAATGCCCATGCCTCAAATGCAGAACAGCTCTGATTGGGTCAACATGCTAGCAGAAGCCATAAGTGCCAGTCGCCTTCCAACACCAGAGCCTGCATTATTCACTGGAGATCCTTTGAAATTCAATGACTGGCGACTGTCCTTTGAAACATTAATAGACAGGAAGAAAAACTGTACTACCTAAGAAAGTACTTAGGTGGCGCTGCAAAGAGAGCCGTCGAAGGATTCTTCCTATTAGGCACTGAATCAGCATACGACTCAGCCTGGCAGCGGTTGGAAAACGTTTCGGAGACCCATTCATAACTGGGAAGTCCTTCAGAGACAAGCTGCATGGATGGCCAAAGATAAGCTCTAAAGATGGTTGTGAACTAAGAGACTTTGCAGACTTCCTGAAGAGCTGTGAGTCCGCAATGCCCCACATTAAGGCATTGGAAGTTCTCAATGTCTGCAATGAGAGTCAAACAATCCTGCTGAAATTGCCGGATTGGTTGGTATCCAGTTGGAACCGCAAGGTGATGGAAGTCAGGCAAGCAAGCGGTGAATACCCACCATTCAAGAGTGTTAAAGTTAGAGGTTATGTATGATTGCAAGTAACTGAGTAACTGTCTAACTGTGTATAACTGTTTCCACTATAGGGCGCTATAGGCGGAGCTGTTAATGCTGCCCCCAGGTAGAGGGTATATAAGGAGATGCCGACTCCCCCTCTGTCTCTTCCACCTTCGCTCTCATAGGAGAAGGATGTCTCATGTACTGCTGTGGACCAATGTGAAATAAACCACGCCGTTTAATGGCTAAAGATAGAAACCATGCCTCATGAACATATTATTGTCGCCCCATAGCTGATTCTGTCAACAAAGAGGTTCGTCGATTTCCTATCGAAAGTCGTGACCAAAGAAGTTAAATCAATGGTGAATCGCTTCACTAGATTTTCTGACTGGTCCAGAGCAGTGAGAGCCATCGCCAGACTCAAGAGATTTGTCAAAGAATTCAAGGGACTTCAGACAAGAACAAACACAGCAACTAACCTTGAAGAAAGAAGAGAAGCTGAAATCTTCATAGTCAAACTTGCGCAAGAAGAAGCCTTTGCTGAGGACATCCAGAAAATCAAGCACCAGAAAGAAAGCAACCTAAATAAGCACAACCAGTTACACAAGTTGAATGCCTTCATGGACAAGAGCAATGTCCTCAGGGTGGGAGGACGGCTATCCCAATCAGCCTTGCACCACGACGTAAAACATCCCGCAATACTCCCGAAGAAATCTCATGTGTCAGCCCTGCTCGTCAAACATCATCATGAGCGTGTACGAGTTGCGTGCAAATGGAATATGGATCTTAGGCAGTGGAAATGTGGTCTCCTCACACATTTACCAGTGTGTAAGATGTAGGAGATACAGAAGAACTACAGAGGTCCAACAAATGGCAGATTTGCCAGAAGAGAGAACAGAGACATCCCCTCCTTTTACCTACTGTGGTATTGATTGTTTCGGCCCCTTCATTGTAAAGGAAGGAAGAAGGTAATTGAAACAATATGGATTGTTGTTTACCTGCTTGTGCTCCAGAGCAGTACATATAGAGACACTAGAGGACATGACAACAGACGCCTTCATGAATGCACTTCGAACCTTCGTAGCCATCAGAGGTCCTGTACGACAACTAAGATGCGATCGGGGAACAAATTTCATGGGTGCTAAGAGAGAGCTTTCTGAGTTGTATTCACCACCTGGGGTCTGCCAGTCAGGAAGTCCAAGACCCACTGGCAGAGGTCATAGCCCAAGCCCAGGTCCCTGAGCTTGGCTATGAGTATGGAGGGGACTATGGTATTGAATGCCGAGCTGTAGTCGATGAATAGCATTCTCACATAGTTCCCCTGCCTCTTGTCCAGGTGTGATGCTGCTGTGTGCAGCACATGGGATATGGCGTCCTCCGTGGACCTGTTGGGGCGGTATGCAAATTGCAGGGGGTCCATGTTGATGGGGAGGGAGGAGCAGATGTAGCCCTTTACTAGCTTCTCAAAGCACTTCATGGCTATGGAGGTGAGAGCTACAGGGCGGTAGTCGTTGAGGCAAGCAGGCTTGGATTTTTTGGGTACAGGGATAATAGTGGACTTCTTCAGGCAGGTGGGGATGACAGCCTGTTCTAAGGACAGGTTAAATATGTCAGTGAATACTGGGGCCAGTTGGTCGGCACAGACTTTTAGGACGCGGCCGGGGATGCCGTCTGGACCTGCTGCCTTCCTGATATTCACTTTTTTAAAGGTCCGCCTCACCTCATGCTCTGTTACCCTGAACACTGCGCCTCCATCAGCAGCCGACCCCCCCCCCCCCCCCCCCCCCCCCCCATTGCCGAGGCTTGTGAGCTGGTGTTGTTATTACCAGCATCAAACCTCGCATAGAAGGTATTGAGGTCATTTGCTAAGGAGATGTCACTGTTCAGTTTGAGGGAGGCGCCTTTGTAGTCTGTCATCGTTTTGAGCCCCTGCCACATAGCTCTAGAGTCAGCTTGTTCAAACTGGAGTTCAATTTTATCCCTGTAGCGTCGTTTGGCCTCTGACACAGTCCTCCTTACGTTGTATCGCGCCACCTTGTGGTCATTCATGTTGCCTGCCTCTAGGCCGTCGTTGTATGCTTTGGTGCGCTCTCTCAGAGCTTCACGGACGGATTTGTCTACCCAGGGTTTTTGATTTGGGTAAACTTTCATTTTGGTAGTGGGGATTGTTTCTTTCACCCTAGTACAAACATAGTCCAGCACTGTCTCCGTGTAGGCATTAATGTTATCTGTGTCGCGGAACACGTTCCAGTCTGTGTTGTGAAACACTGACCGGATCGTATCCTCTGACGTCACATCCCATTTCTGCACCTCTCGCGAGACTACAGGAGTACTTTTAATTTTCTGTCTGTACTTCGGTGTAAGAAAAATTGATGCGTGATCTGACTTACCGAAGCCACTATCAGAATGAGCCTTGTAGCCACCTTTAAATTGCGTGTAACAGTGATCTAGGATGTTACCGCCTCTGGTGTTGCAAGTCACATGCTGATAGAAGTCGGGTAATACCTTTCTCAGATTGGCGCTATTGAAATCTCCCAGAACTAAAATGGCGGCGTTAACATTCGCCTCTTGGATTCTGTTTACCTCGTCGTGTAGTCTGGAGAGCGCAACCTTGTTGCTGGCTTCAGCTTGCGGTGGAATATACACTCCGACCAGGACGATCGCCGTTAACTCCCTCGGGAGGAAGAAAGGACGACACTTGATGGTTATATATTCCAGTTCTGGGGAGCAGTGGTTGGATAGTTCCTTCACGTTCGTTGGGTCACTCCAATTTTTGTTAAACATGAAGGCAATACCCCCTCCACGTTGTTTACCGGACTCTGATGATGACCGATCCTTTCTATGGATAAAGAAGTGATCCGCTGGTTGAATCGCGTGATCTGGAACCTCCGGCGTCAGCCATGTTTCGGTGAAGCAAAGAACATTGCAGTCTCTAACGTCTCTCTGGAATTGAATCCTTGCTCGGATGTCGTCCAGTTTATTGTCAATTGATTGTACATTGGCTAGCAATATACTGGGTAGTGGCGTTCGGTGTCGTCTGGTTCTCAGTCTATTACGGATCCCAGCTCTCTTCCCTCTCCGCCTGATGATTCCTTTGTTCCTGGGGTCGGAATCTGGTCCCATTGTCCTCAAGATCTCCACAGGCCATTGCTGCGGTTCAGAAAGCTGATCCAGGGAGTAATCTAGTCGGTAAGTTTCCCGTAATCCGATGTCTATAAGTGACTGACGGTCATACACATTAAATGCACCTACTGTTGGTACAGACAAAACTCTTAAAACTATAAATATTAACAAAAGTAAGCACAATCTCGACGGAGCGCACAGACAGGCGGCCGGACATAGCGGCGCCATCTTCTCTTCTCTGCCAGTGGGTCTTGGACTTCCTGACTGGCAGACCCCAGGTGGTGAGAGGTGGTGAGAGCAGGCAACTGCACCTCCTCATCCATCACCCTCAACATAGGGGCCCCCCAGGGCTGTGTTCTGAGTCCCCTCCTCTACTCCCTGTACACACACGACTGTGTGGCTCAGCGGAGTAGCAATACAATCGTCAAATTTGCTGACGACACAGTGGTGGTGGGCCTGATCTCTGCCAACGACGAGAGGGCCTACCTGGAAGAGGTCAAGGTCCTGGCGGGATGGTGCCAGGAAAACAGCCTCTCCCTGAACGTCAGCAAAACAAAGGAGATGATTGTGGACTTCAGGAGGTCGGGGGTCAAGGACTACAGCCCCCTCAGCATCGACGGGGCACCGGTTGAGAGAGTCAACAGCTTCAAGTACCTCGGAGCCCACATATCCGAGGACTTGACATGGACCACACACATTAACAGTGTGGTGAAGAAGGCACGACAACGCCTCTACTTCCTCAGGCGCCTAAGGAAGTTCCAAGTCAGCCAGAAGATCCTTAAGAACTTCTACTCATGTACAATAGAGAGCATCTTGACCGGCAACATCACCTCCTGGTTTGGGAATAGCACTGCAAAAGACCAAAGCAGACTACAAAGAGTGACACGTTCAGCCGAACGCACAATTGGAGGGGGGCTCCCCACCCTCCAGAACATTTACTACAAGCGTTGCAAGGGGAAGGCTAAGAGAATTATTAAGGACTCGAGCCACCCGAACAACTGCCTCTTTGAACTGCTGCCGTCAGGCAAGCGATACAGGAGTCTCAAGGCGAGCACAGAAAGACTCAGAAGTAGCTTCTATCCCCAGGCCATCAGGCTGCTAAACGAACAATGAATGAACACTACACAACAACAACCACCAAACACACATAGCACACACATCCACACGCACACACTCACTTTAAACAAACACACTGTAGCACCCACTCCACACACTTTATAGCACACACCCACTTTAAACAAACACACTGTAGCACCCACTCCCCACACTTTATATTTATGGATGAAGGATTGCACTACAACTCGTACACCTTACTGTAAATTGTACCTAAAATTGTACCTCATCCCATTTCTGCTTTGCACTAGATAGTACTGTACATTAGTACACTGCATAGTATTGTGTATTGTATATTATATGGTAACTCAGAACATTGTACATATGTCTATACCGAACACTGTGACCTCATTTTCTTCTTCTAAATTCATGCTATATTATGTTATTATGTTATTTGATACTATCTTGTCTAGCACAGTCTCTGGAGCGTAACAGTAAGAAGCATTTTGTATGAAAGTATTCTGTACTTCTGTATGACAACTATTAAAGAACTTGAACTTGAACTTGGAGTTGCTAAAAGGAATGGATCAAGAACGCCAACGAGCATTCGGTTGTGAATTCGTAGAGAATGTCCCATCAGCAAGCCATATGGGCGGAGTTTGGGAGCACCAAATTCGAACGGTCTGAAGTATCCTGACTGCCATGCTTGACAAGTCTGCAAGCAGACTCGACACTACAACTCTGAGGACATTTCTTTATGAAACAATGGCCATAATCAACAGCAGACCACTAAGTGTTGAACATCTTCATGATCAACCCTAGGAAGTTCACCCTAGCGCAGATGGAATGGTGCGAAAGCTGAAGTTACTAGTCACTGACACTACACTTGATAATGGAAAACCACTCACCAGATCAGTTCACCTTGAAAGGCCTATTCACCTTACTTGAAGCCAACTAAGTCACATACTTAGCTTCCCATTTATTTGGGTTCTTTAATATTTTTGTTAGAAAGAAATCCCACATTCAGAACGAATGGGTGATATGGTGGGAGTGTAAGTGCTGTTGCATAAATATTCTATATTCATAATTCATTGATTAACCTCTTAAGCCCGGAGCCCTATTTTCAAAAAATCTGCCTAAAATACATACCTATGTAAATGGAATATTGCTCCACTTCTACAAGGTCCATTTACATGTTCTTGGTATCTAGGGACATCTATGGACCTCAGTGAATGTATTCCCAGTGTCAGAAATATTGTGGCTATTACTAGGCTTGCTTAAATTGTGATGAAACAAAGGAGAATATGAATGATGATTTTTCTTTGCATCTTTGACAGTGAATACCACCATGCTAGAAATGACCAGACATGGAAAAACTGCCAATGAGCTCGTTCAGTACCTTCTTGAGGTGTATAAAAGATCTAAGGAAATGAATAAAGGGAAGATGATTAAACAGAAGGTTTTGTAGATACAGTACTGAATTCTCCCATCCGGACCTATGCAATTTGAAATATTATTATAGAATATAGAATAGCAGGCCTATAAATTACTTTATTATAGCCAATTCACACATTTATTGATTGGGCCAAATCTTATCTTTCAAATGACCAAGTTATATTTGCACCAGGCATGCATAAGAACAGATAATGAAATCTACTGTATGTACAGTAGGTTTCTTATTCTTGCAAGAGCTCCGCCATTTTTAAACTGATTTCAAACCGGATGGTTGCTAAATGCTCAAATTAGGGGAGACAAACTAACTGTGCTCCAATATATGCCAATAACGTTCAGTTTTATGGTATATAATCCAGAGTAATACGAATTTTCCATCATTCAGCGTGGGCCCCTTATTCAAAATGGCAGATCTCCGCGACCACAACACATTTCAAAAACTAAAATCTCACTAATAACACTTTAACCTATTGGTAAACAAACGTATTGATGAACATATACATTATAACTGCTGTTGTGACATGGTTATATGATGTTTATTCTTGAATACGTTTGAAAATCTGCGTTATAGGTTGTATACTTAGGTCATATATTACTGGGTTGTCAGACACTGCAAGAATTAGCCTCTCCTCTGCCATGATCAGACTCCCACAATGTAGGGGAGAACGGGGGACGTTGTCACACGGGTAGGTTGTCACATTCATTATATTTCACCACCAGAGGATCCTGTCTCCCATACGTTGGTATTTAAATGTCCAGAATTGGGGTCAGAGTTCACCTACATTGTCATATTTGGAGTGAAACAGCTGAATTTGAGGTGAGAGGACTTTTTGTGTAAATTTGTAACCATTTGTAAATAGTCCGCTCCTCAGTATTTTTCTTCTAGGCTTTTACACAATTGGTTTATAATGAAACAATTATTACCCTTAAAAAGTGTGAAGGGATAGCTATAGTTTAGATTGTTGTTAGCTAGCTAACTAGTTGTTAGATGGCTGTTAGCCTTGATGCTATCAAGACATTCCAGTTGGGGTTGGTCGTCACATTTTATTTGGGGTTGGTTCAGGGGCGGATTTAGGATTATAGGAGATCCGGGGCTTAGCCCAGATAGGTGCCCCCCTTTTTTTTTTTTTTTTTTTTTTTTCAATTTCTTTTTATTTTATTTGCAGGCAAGGGGTGGTTTTTTTTGCAGATTTTTTTTTAATTTAATTAACCTGTACGTGCAATTTCCTGCAATATAGAGCCTTCAATCTTGACCAATAAAGCTGCTCTTTTCACTATAAAACTCAGTTAACCGTAACGTAGTTATGGTTAGATTTATATATTGGGGGGGGATATATCATATTTTTCATATGATCAAAAAGTGGTGGAGCAAGAGCATACCTTTGCTCCCCCAAGTTCAATAGTGGGAGAGCAGAGATGCTCCGAATGCTCTTATGGCCAGGCGTCTATGATTCACTGATACAAAGTAAAATAGTGCAGTGCAATAAAATAGTTAGTAAAATAGAATAAAATAATGCAATAGTACATTGCAATAAAATAGTTATCATCGTATTTTTTCGGGAGGCCGGTAAGGAGTGCATTACAGTAGTCGAGTTGGCTTGAGATAAAGGCATGGATCTGGTTTTCAGCGTCCTTTTGATTTATAAATGGCCGTACTTTAGCTATGTTTCTAAGGTGGAAGAATTAAGTTTTTGTCAACTTGTTGATTGTGATTTAAAGCTTAGGTCTGAGTCTACCATGACACCAAGACTTAACTCACTCAAATACAGTCAGCAGCTGGATAGACCACAGATGGAAATTAGCTTCTGCTAAATCTGGTGCAAACATATTTTCATGTAACAATGATGAATTGTCAAAAAAAAAAAAAAAAAAAAATTAAATAGATTCTGGGCTTTTCAGAAAACATTCAGGGCTTGAGCCCAAGTAGCCACCCCCTAGCCCCGCCCCTGGGTTGGTTGTCACATGTTGTGTAGGCTATTATTGTTAGGCCAATTTATTGTGTTCTTATTTTGTTATATAGGATGGCCTAAAGATGTGTTTCCTGTTTATGTTCATTAAGATGCATTAAGTTATGTATTTGTCAACTCGTCAATGCAATTAAACTTTCAAATTTAGTTCTGCCTTCTTGTCTATTCTCAGCCCTTGCCCCACAATGGTGGAATGAACTACCCACCCCAGTTAGGACAGCCGAAACCCGTCCAATCTTTCGCCGTCGACTAAAGACGCACTTCTTCAATCATTATCTGAAATCTAAATCTTGTCTTCTTTTTAAGATGTTCCCATTAAAAGTTTTAAAACACATGGTGACAACCAACCCCATAGTGTGTGACAACCATCCCCATGATGGGGTTGGTTGTCACAATGTGTCAGAGTGTCTTTGATAGGTGATTAACTCTTTGTTACAATACGTTGGAAAATGAGAGGGATACACATTTCAAGCCAACATCTTAAGCTTCAATTTAATGTAGGAATGACTATTGAAAGATGTTTTTAATTATGAGCAATTCACACTGGAGTAAAAAGTGTGACAGCGTCCCCCGTTCTCCCCTAGCGTCAGAGACATCACGGTATCATTCGTTTCCATAAACTCTCAATGAGTCGAGATCTCATTGTTTTTGTCCACCTAAATGTTTATAGCGCGTCTGTGGCAGTGCCAGCTTTACCAACATCGGGGTGTTGCTCCCTCGAGTGTGCTCGGGAACCAAACCAGCTCGGTCGTGTGAAAGCTGGCCAGCGGGGGGACTATCGTTCTCGGGAACGGAACGGAGGTAACCGTTCCTAATGTGAAAACACCCTAAAATTGATAATTGAAAAAGAAGAAAAAGGACCTGTTCACGATATAGTAATTTGTGGTCCTAAATCTTTTGCAATGCGACCTCCGTCTGAACAGTCGTGCGACTTTCCTGTGACTTTTACGTCACTCTAGATGCGACATTTCGTCACAATTCGTTCCGTCCGTCTTCACCGTTGTTCCTCTGCTGCACGCGGGTCGGTTCAGGAGGAGCCACTTCACACTGGAATCTGATCTGAGGCCACGTTTAACATATAATGTGAACAACCAAAAAAAGAAAAATAATAACAATCTGATCTGAGCAATAAATCAGAATGGAGCACTGAGGCTTGCAGTGTGAACGCAGCCAGAGTGACCTATACAGCCGCTGCTCGCAGGTACAAATTGCTCAGGGGTCAGTCAGAGGTCAGTGAAGGAGTGTCTTGAGGTCACTCACTTAGGTGAGAAAGGACTGTCATCTAGTGCAAACTGGGCTTTCTTTAATTCAATGAAAAACATTGCATCCACAGACC
Source organism: Notolepis coatsorum (assembly GCF_963971535.1). Lineage (NCBI taxonomy): Eukaryota > Metazoa > Chordata > Actinopteri > Aulopiformes > Paralepididae > Notolepis > Notolepis coatsorum. The sequence goes on along the minus strand of NC_140165.1, from coordinate 174,245,416 downwards.
AGGAAGCTGGTGATGTCCAAGCAAAAAGGATCTTCCTCTGCACTATAAGGCCATGTGTCCACCAGGGACGTTTTTTCCAAGGCGTACCGCTTTGAAAAAAGAAGAAAAAAAAGCTCAGAGCGTTTCTCTGAGGCTCGCGCCAGCCGCGGCGTCGCCCCCTTCCTCGATGAGTTACATTGATGAGCGCGCTCCTTTCCCAAAAGTTGAACTAGTTTCAACTTTATGAGCTGGGAGCGCTCCGACCAAAAACGCTGCCGCCCAGAGCTCATAAAACGCGAGAGGAGGAGCGCGCCTGTCGCTTCTCCAGCATAGAAATGAATGACAGAAAGGAGCTGACAACTCATAAAACGTCCCTGGTGGGATATGCATCCAATTGACCCCCAGACCCTGCTTAAAGTGCACCCCCCCCCCCCCCATGTTGCAACCAGACCTACGCCCCTTGCCTTAAACTGTATAAGGCTTAGTCCAGAACATGAAGTGGTGGAACTGATCCACCATCTGACAGATCCACACCGATGTAGCTCTGTGGGAGATGTCATCGTTAAGAGACACAATGGAAAAGAGAGATGAGAAGATCAGGCTTGAGTTTGAATACTTCCTCCCAGGGAGTTGAGGCTGGCGGTGAGAGGAATGAGGGAAATTGAGTCTTTACAAAGGTCCGTAAAAACCTCTATAATACTTAACGCTGAACAGCTGAACCACCTGCGTTCTTAAAAACTGAAAGCGGGAACAGTTACAACAAAGAGGGAAAAAGGTGCAATTGACTGTTTTCTCTCCAAGCAGCTCTGGAGTGATGAAGGTAAATAATATAGGACATTAAATCCATTAATCCACTCTCACACTCAGCAGAAAACAGTCTTCCATAATGCATTCATGTCTGAGCCATTACACACAAAGCAAAGCTGATGACTATGATTTGTGTTTGGTTACAGCAGTATTAACCTCTTAAGCCTGATTGGACCGGTACAAGATTTATTTCACATCACAAATAGATCAATACAGTCCGTATTAAGTGATGTTGTGTTTCTTTTTTAAATGTAGACAAGGGTAAAGACCCCAACCCTGTCAAAACAGCAGTCAAAGTGTATATTTTCAGCAGTGCGGTCGTTTAGCAATAATTTGAAGTGTTATTAGGGAAATATGAGCGTATAAAAATCTCTGTGCATTGCATCAGACACCGGATGATTTAGACACAAGGACATGATGTCGTCATGAAATCATTGTATTCCTAAGGAAGAAGAGACCCAGGGCTTTCGATGGACGTAGAAATTTCATAAAACGACACTACCCAGCTACACACACCAGCCATGTGTAGCATGTCAAAAAATATTGATACAACATATATTGTTTCTTTACCTTCCTATGAATGTCTATAAAATTAGACTGTTACAATCCGGTCAAAAATGGCGCAGCTATGGACATTATACAAAAGTAACTGTACTTAGAGTATTTCATTTACGGTCTTTGCTGCCCTGTAACAGGCGCCTGGTGGTACTAAATCCAGCTCTGCCATTGGAAAGAGGAGATTTTCTCCGATCCATAGATGTATGACATAGCCAAATAAGGTAATTTATAGGCCTGATATTCTATATTTTATATTCATATTTCAAATTGCATGTGTCGGGATGGCAAAATTCAGTACTGTATCTACAGAAACCCCTGTAAATCTTTTTCTTGGATTTTTAGTACACTTAATCTCAAGAAGGTGCTGAATGAGCTCAGTGACAATTTCCCCCTTCTGGTCAACGTTAGCATGGTGTTATTCACCGTCAAAGATGGGGGAAAAAAACTAACAATAATAATAATTTATATTCTCCTTTGGTTTGTTGTGGAATATTTAAATGAGACATGACAGTAAGCTGTAGGAATTTGCATAAAAATATAGAATATAGTTTAATATCTGCTTCCACAGAGATCAGTTTATCATCAGAGACACACAAGCGTCTGGTCAAACAAACAGCAAACAAACAAACAAACCGCTCTGGTCAGACCTGAGATTAAATACATAATCGAAATGACGTACATGAGATACCAGATATGAGAAGGTAAACAAAATATGCCCTAGTGAGAGAATGAACAACAAGCCTTGGCTATAGCCTTGTTATGACGAACACACTAGAACTGGAGAATTAGGCCATATGTCATCTCCTAACCTTGGTTGTTGTTAAAGAGACTGTAGCCTAGTGTCTGGGCTGTAGCTAGTCGATCTGTATTAACTACTGTAGCCTAGTGTCTGGACTGTAGCTAGTCGATCTGTATTAACTACTGTAGCCTAGTGTCTGGACTGTAGCTAGTCGATCTGTATTAACTACTGTAGCCTAGTGTCTGGGCTGTAGCTAGTCGATCTATATTAACTACTGTAGCCTAGTGTCTGGACTGTAGCTAGTCGATCTGTATTAACTACTGTAGCCTAGTGTCTGGACTGTAGCTAGTCGATCTGTATTAACTACTGTAGCCTAGTGTCTGGGCTGTAGCTAGTCGATCTATATTAACTACTGTAGCCTAGTGTCTGGGCTGTAGCTAGTCGATCTATATTAACTACTGTAGCCTAGTGTCTGGACTGTAGCTAGTCGATCTGTATTAACTACTGTAGCCTAGTGTCTGGACTGTAGCTAGTCGATCTGTATTAACTACTGTAGCCTAGTGTCTGGGCTGTAGCTAGTCGATCTGTATTAACTACTGTAGCCTAGTGTCTGGGCTGTAGCTAGTCGATCTGTATTAACTACTGTAGCCTAGTGTCTGGGCTGTAGCTAGTCGATCTGTATTAACTACTGTAGCCTAGTGTCTGGACTGTAGCTAGTCGATCTATATTAACTACTGTAGCCTAGTGTCTGGACTGTAGCTAGTCGATCTATATTAACTAGTGTAGCCTAGTGTCTGGGCTGTAGCTAGTCGATCTGTATTAACTACTGTAGCCTAGTGTCTGGACTGTAGCTAGTCGATCTATATTAACTACTGTAGCCTAGTGTCTGGGCTGTAGCTAGTCGATCTATATTAACTACTGTAGCCTAGTGTCTGGACTGTAGCTAGTCGATCTATATTAACTACTGTAGCCTAGTGTCTGGGCTGTAGCTAGTCGATCTATATTAACTACTGTAGCCTAGTGTCTGGACTGTAGCTAGTCGATCTGTACTAACTACTGTAGCCTAGTGTCTGGACTGTAGCTAGTCGATCTGTATTAACTACTGTAGCCTAGTGTCTGGGCTGTAGCTAGTCGATCTGTATTAACTACTGTAGCCTAGTGTCTGGGCTGTAGCTAGTGGATCTATATTAACTACTGTAGCCTAGTGTCTGGACTGTAGCTAGTCGATCTGTATTAACTACTGTAGCCTAGTGTCTGGGCTGTAGCTAGTCGATCTATATTAACTAGTGTAGCCTAGTGTCTGGACTGTAGCTAGTCGATCTGTATTAACTACTGTAGCCTAGTGTCTGGTCTGTAGCTAGTCAATCTGTATTAACTACTGTAGCCTAGTGTCTGGTCTGTAGCTAGTCGATCTGTATTAACTACTGTAGCCTAGTGTCTGGGCTGTAGCTAGTCGATCTGTATTAACTACTGTAGCCTAGTGTCTGGTCTGTAGCTAGTCGATCTGTATTAACTACTGTAGCCTAGTGTCTGGGCTGTAGCTAGTCGATCTGTATTAACTACTGTAGCCTAGTGTCTGGGCTGTAGCTAGTCGATCTATATTAACTAGTGTAGTCTAGTGTCTGGACTGTAGCTAGTCGATCTATATTAACTAGTGTAGTCTAGTGTCTGGGCTGTAGCTAGTCGATCTATATTAACTAGTGTAGTCTAGTGTCTGGACTGTAGCTAGTCGATCTATATTAACTAGTGTAGTCTAGTGTCTGGACTGTAGCTAGTCGATCTATATTAACTAGTGTAGTCTAGTGTCTGGGCTGTAGCTAGTCGATCTATATTAACTACTGTAGCCTAGTGTCTGGGCTGTAGCTAGTTGATCTATATTAACTACTGTAGCCTAGTGTCTGGGCTGTAGCTAGTCGATCTATATTAACTAGTGTAGTCTAGTGTCTGGGCTGTAGCTAGTCGATCTATATTAACTAGTGTAGTCTAGTGTCTGGACTGTAGCTAGTCGATCTATATTAACTAGTGTAGTCTAGTGTCTGGACTGTAGCTAGTCGATCTGTATTAACTACTGTAGCCTAGTGTCTGGGCTGTAGCTAGTCGATCTATATTAACTAGTGTAGTCTAGTGTCTGGGCTGTAGCTAGTCGATCTATATTAACTACTGTAGCCTAGTGTCTGGGCTGTAGCTAGTCGATCTATATTAACTACTGTAGCCTAGTGTCTGGGCTGTAGCTAGTCGATCTATATTAACTACTGTAGCCTAGTGTCTGGGCTGTAGCTAGTGGATCTATATTAACTACTGTAGCCTAGTGTCTGGGCTGTAGCTAGTCGATCTATATTAACTACTGTAGCCTAGTGTCTGGGCTGTAGCTAGTCGATCTATATTAACTACTGTAGCCTAGTGTCTGGGCTGTAGCTAGTCGATCTATATTAACTACTGTAGCCTAGTGTCTGGACTGTAGCTAGTCGATCTGTATTAACTACTGTAGCCTAGTGTCTGGACTGTAGCTAGTCGATCTGTATTAACTACTGTAGCCTAGTGTCTGGGCTGTAGCTAGTCGATCTATATTAACTACTGTAGCCTAGTGTCTGGGCTGTAGCTAGTCGATCTATATTAACTACTGTAGCCTAGTGTCTGGGCTGTAGCTAGTCGATCTATATTAACTACTGTAGCCTAGTGTCTGGGCTGTAGCTAGTCGATCTGTATTAACTACTGTAGCCTAGTGTCTGGACTGTAGCTAGTCGATCTATATTAACTAGTGTAGTCTAGTGTCTGGACTGTAGCTAGTCGATCTATATTAACTAGTGTAGTCTAGTGTCTGGACTGTAGCTAGTCGATCTATATTAACTACTGTAGCCTAGTGTCTGGGCTGTAGCTAGTCGATCTATATTAACTAGTGTAGTCTAGTGTCTGGGCTGTAGCTAGTCGATCTATATTAACTAGTGTAGTCTAGTGTCTGGGCTGTAGCTAGTCGATCTGTATTAACTACTGTAGCCTAGTGTCTGGCCTGTAGCTAGTCGATCTATATTAACTAGTGTAGTCTAGTGTCTGGACTGTAGCTAGTCGATCTATATTAACTAGTGTAGTCTAGTGTCTGGACTGTAGCTAGTCGATCTATATTAACTACTGTAGCCTAGTGTCTGGGCTGTAGCTAGTCGATCTGTATTAACTACTGTAGCCTAGTGTCTGGGCTATAGCTAGTCGATCTATATTAACTACTGTAGCCTAGTGTCTGGGCTGTAGCTAGTCGATCTGTATTAACTACTGTAGCCTAGTGTCTGGGCTGTAGCTAGTCGATCTATATTAACTACTGTAGCCTAGTGTCTGGCCTGTAGCTAGTCAATCTATATTAACTACTGTAGCCTAGTGTCTGGACTGTAGCTAGTCGATCTGTATTAACTACTGTAGCCTAGTGTGTGGGCTGTAGCTAGTCGATCTATATTAACTACTGTAGCCTAGTGTCTGGACTGTAGCTAGTCGATCTATATTAACTACTGTAGCCTAGTGTCTGGCCTGTAGCTAGTCGATCTATATTAACTACTGTAGCCTAGTGTCTGGACTGTAGCTAGTCGATCTGTACTAACTACTGTAGCCTAGTGTCTGGGCTGTAGCTAGTCGATCTGTATTAACTACTGTAGCCTAGTGTCTGGGCTGTAGCTAGTCGATCTGTATTAACTACTGTAGCCTAGTGTCTGGGCTGTAGCTAGTCGATCTATATTAACTACTGTAGCCTAGTGTCTGGGCTGTAGCTAGTCGATCTGTATTAACTACTGTAGCCTAGTGTCTGGGCTGTAGCTAGTCGATCTATATTAACTACTGTAGCCTAGTGTCTGGACTGTAGCTAGTCGATCTGTATTAACTACTGTAGCCTAGTGTCTGGACTGTAGCTAGTCGATCTATATTAACTACTGTAGCCTAGTGTCTGGCCTGTAGCTAGTCGATCTATATTAACTACTGTAGCCTAGTGTCTGGACTGTAGCTAGTCGATCTGTATTAACTACTGTAGCCTAGTGTCTGGGCTGTAGCTAGTCGATCTGTATAAACTACTGTAGCCTAGTGTCTGGACTGTAGCTAGTCGATCTGTATTAACTACTGTAGCCTAGTGTCTGGGCTGTAGCTAGTCGATCTGTATTAACTACTGTAGCCTAGTGTCTGGGCTGTAGCTAGTCGATCTGTATTAACTACTGTAGCCTAGTGTCTGGACTGTAGCTAGTCGATCTGTATTAACTGAGTTGAGAAACCTGCCCGCCGTTCCCCACCCAGTCCATGGCTGACAGATCCAGTGAGAGAACAAAGACAGGTCCTGAGAGCAGCTGAAAGGAAGTATAGAAAGTCACGCCTCACTGCTGACATCGACACATATCACAACCTCTTGTTAACATTCTCCAAAACCATCACTAATGCCAAAGCTTCTTTCTTCCACCATAGGATCGAGGCCTCTGCCAAGAATCTTCGCAAACTGCATGCTACCATGTCCTCCCTCCTCACTCCCCCCCCACCCCCCCCTCCCTCATCTTTCTCTGCCGAAGACTTTGCAATCTTCTTTGAGGAAAAAGTGGAGAACATCCGCAGCTCCTTCTCCCAACCCCCACCCATTCCAAATGCTGAATCGAGAACCTCATCCTTCACTCTGTCATCTTTCTCTCCCATTACAGAAGCAGAGACCCTGACACTGGTAACGTCAAACCGTCCGACTACTTGCCAGCTGGACCAGCTACCCTCCCCACTCCTCCAGACCATAGCACCAGACATCCTCCCATTCCTAACTGCAACCATCAACTCCTCACTCAACTCGGGGGTGGTCCCCACCTCCCTAAAACAAGCCAGAGTCACGCCGCTCATAAAAAAACCAACCCTGAACCCTACTGTCATAGGCAACTACCGTCCTGTCTCTCTTCTCTCCTTCCTTTCTAAAACACTTGAACGTGCTGTATCCAACCAACTTACTACTTATCTCTTACAGAATGACCTCCTAGACCCTAATCAGTCAGGCTTCAGGACTGGTCACTCCACAGAGACAGCCCTCATTGCGGTCACAGAGGCACTTCACTTAGCAAAAGCGAAAGGCCTCTCCTCTGTCCTGATTCTCCTAGATCTATCTGCAGCCTTCGACACAGTCAACCACCAGATCCTCCTTGCGGCCCTCGCAGGAATGGGAGTGGCTGGCTCTGCGCTGACATGGCTGTCATCATACCTCAATGACCGCTCCTACCAAGTGTCATGGAGAGGGACCCTGTCGGCCACCCGCCCCCTGCGGACGGGTGTCCCCCAGGGCTCGGTTTTAGGACCCCTTCTCTTCTCCCTCTACACTAAATCACTGGGTAACATTATCACGTCTCATGGCTTCTCCTACCATTGTTATGCCGACGATACTCAACTCTTCCTCTCCTTCCCTCCCTCAGATATCCACGTCTCTGTGCGGATCTCGGCCTGTCTGTCCGACATCTCAGCCTGGATGACGTCCAACCACCTCAAACTGAACCTAAGCAAAACAGAATTGCTCCACCTGCCGGCCAAATCCTCCCCCCTAACCGACCTTTCAATCACAGTCGAGAATGCAGCTGTGACTGCGTCCCCGACCGCCAAGAACCTTGGTGTTGTCCTCGACGACCAGTTGAACTTCTCTGCTCACATCGCAGCGACGACCAGAACCTGCCGATTCCTCCTGAGCAACGTCAGAAGGATACGCCCCTTCCTGACAAAAGAAGCCACCCAACTCCTCGTCCAATCAACAGTCATCTCCCGCCTCGACTACTGCAATGCACTGCTCGCTGGCCTCCCGGCCACTGCCACTAAGCCTCTTCAACTCATTCAGAACGCAGCGGCCCGCCTGATCTCAAACCTACCGAAGTCGGCCCATGTCACCCCACTTCTTAGGGACCTGCACTGGCTCCCCATTGCTGCACGAATCCGCTTCAAGGCCCTCGACCTAGCATACCGTGCGGCAAAGGGAACCGCTCCCGCCTACCTCCGGTCAATGGTCTCTAACTACACACCCTCAAGACCCCTACGCTCTGCATCTTCTGGCCGCCTCAGACCTACTCCTATCCAAGCTCCGGGAGGGTCATCAAAGAGAAGTCGCCTATTCTCAGTCCTTGCCCCACAATGGTGGAATGAACTACCCACCCCAGTTAGGACAGCCGAATCACGTCCAATCTTTCGCCGTCGACTAAAGACGCACTTCTTCAACCATTATCTGAATTAAAAAAAAAAAAAAAAAAAAAAAAAAAAAATCTAACCCTAACTAACCGTACTGTCATGCACTTGTCCTAATAAACTAACCTACACTGTAGCACTCAACACTTTGATGAACATTGTTGCTCAGCTGATAGAGTTGTGCCCTTCCTGATGGCTTGTCGTACAGAACTTGTAAGTCGCTTTGGATAAAAGCGTCAGCTAAATGACTAAATGTAAAATGTAAAAAAATGTAACTACTGTAGCCTAGTGTCTGGGCTGTAGCTAGTCGATCTGTATTAACTACTGTAGTCTAGTGTCTGGGCTGTAGCTAGTCGATCTATATTAACTACTGTAGCCTAGTGTCTGGACTGTAGCTAGTCGATCTATATTAACTACTGTAGCCTAGTGTCTGGACTGTAGCTAGTCGATCTGTATTAACTACTGTAGCCTAGTGTCTGGGCTGTAGCTAGTCGATCTGTATTAACTACTGTAGCCTAGTGTCTGGACTGTAGCTAGTCGATCTGTATTAACTAGTGTAGCCTAGTGTCTGGACTGTAGCTAGTCGATCTATATTAACTACTGTAGCCTAGTGTCTGGGCTGTAGCTAGTCGATCTATATTAACTACTGTAGCCTAGTGTCTGTGCTGTAGCTAGTCGATCTATATTAACTACTGTAGCCTAGTGTCTGGACTGTAGCTAGTCGATCTATATTAACTACTGTAGCCTAGTGTCTGGGCTGTAGCTAGTCGATCTATATTAACTACTGTAGCCTAGTGTCTGGACTGTAGCTAGTCGATCTGTATTAACTGAGTTGAGAAACCTGCCCGCCGTTCCCCACCCAGTCCATGGCTGACAGATCCAGTGAGAGAACAAAGACAGGTCCTGAGAGCAGCTGAAAGGAAGTATAGAAAGTCACGCCTCACTGCTGACATCGACACATATCACAACCTCTTGTTAACATTCTCCAAAACCATCACTAATGCCAAAGCTTCTTTCTTCCACCATAGGATCGAGGCCTCTGCCAAGAATCTTCGCAAACTGCATGCTACCATGTCCTCCCTCCTCACTCCCCCCCCACCCCCCCCTCCCTCATCTTTCTCTGCCGAAGACTTTGCGATCTTCTTTGAGGAAAAAGTGGAGAACATCCGCAGCTCCTTCTCCCAACCCCCACCCATTCCAAATGCTGAATCGAGAACCTCATCCTTCACTCTGTCATCTTTCTCTCCCATTACAGAAGCAGAGACCCTGACACTGGTAACGTCAAACCGTCCGACTACTTGCCAGCTGGACCAGCTACCCTCCCCACTCCTCCAGACCATAGCACCAGACATCCTCCCATTCCTAACTGCAACCATCAACTCCTCACTCAACTCGGGGGTGGTCCCCACCTCCCTAAAACAAGCCAGAGTCACGCCGCTCATAAAAAAACCAACCCTGAACCCTACTGTCATAGGCAACTACCGTCCTGTCTCTCTTCTCTCCTTCCTTTCTAAAACACTTGAACGTGCTGTATCCAACCAACTTACTACTTATCTCTTACAGAATGACCTCCTAGACCCTAATCAGTCAGGCTTCAGGACTGGTCACTCCACAGAGACAGCCCTCATTGCGGTCACAGAGGCACTTCACTTAGCAAAAGCGAAAGGCCTCTCCTCTGTCCTGATTCTCCTAGATCTATCTGCAGCCTTCGACACAGTCAACCACCAGATCCTCCTTGCGGCCCTCGCAGGAATGGGAGTGGCTGGCTCTGCGCTGACATGGCTGTCATCATACCTCAATGACCGCTCCTACCAAGTGTCATGGAGAGGGACCCTGTCGGCCACCCGCCCCCTGCGGACGGGTGTCCCCCAGGGCTCGGTTTTAGGACCCCTTCTCTTCTCCCTCTACACTAAATCACTGGGTAACATTATCACGTCTCATGGCTTCTCCTACCATTGTTATGCCGACGATACTCAACTCTTCCTCTCCTTCCCTCCCTCAGATATCCACGTCTCTGTGCGGATCTCGGCCTGTCTGTCCGACATCTCAGCCTGGATGACGTCCAACCACCTCAAACTGAACCTAAGCAAAACAGAATTGCTCCACCTGCCGGCCAAATCCTCCCCCCTAACCGACCTTTCAATCACAGTCGAGAATGCAGCTGTGACTGCGTCCCCGACCGCCAAGAACCTTGGTGTTGTCCTCGACGACCAGTTGAACTTCTCTGCTCACATCGCAGCGACGACCAGAACCTGCCGATTCCTCCTGAGCAACGTCAGAAGGATACGCCCCTTCCTGACAAAAGAAGCCACCCAACTCCTCGTCCAATCAACAGTCATCTCCCGCCTCGACTACTGCAATGCACTGCTCGCTGGCCTCCCGGCCACTGCCACTAAGCCTCTTCAACTCATTCAGAACGCAGCGGCCCGCCTGATCTCAAACCTACCGAAGTCGGCCCATGTCACCCCACTTCTTAGGGACCTGCACTGGCTCCCCATTGCTGCACGAATCCGCTTCAAGGCCCTCGACCTAGCATACCGTGCGGCAAAGGGAACCGCTCCCGCCTACCTCCGGTCAATGGTCTCTAACTACACACCCTCAAGACCCCTACGCTCTGCATCTTCTGGCCGCCTCAGACCTACTCCTATCCAAGCTCCGGGAGGGTCATCAAAGAGAAGTCGCCTATTCTCAGTCCTTGCCCCACAATGGTGGAATGAACTACCCACCCCAGTTAGGACAGCCGAATCACGTCCAATCTTTCGCCGTCGACTAAAGACGCACTTCTTCAACCATTATCTGAATTAAAAAAAAAAAAAAAAAAAAAAAAAAAAAATCTAACCCTAACTAACCGTACTGTCATGCACTTGTCCTAATAAACTAACCTACACTGTAGCACTCAACACTTTGATGAACATTGTTGCTCAGCTGATAGAGTTGTGCCCTTCCTGATGGCTTGTCGTACAGAACTTGTAAGTCGCTTTGGATAAAAGCGTCAGCTAAATGACTAAATGTAAAATGTAAAAAAATGTAACTACTGTAGCCTAGTGTCTGGGCTGTAGCTAGTCGATCTGTATTAACTACTGTAGTCTAGTGTCTGGGCTGTAGCTAGTCGATCTATATTAACTACTGTAGCCTAGTGTCTGGACTGTAGCTAGTCGATCTATATTAACTACTGTAGCCTAGTGTCTGGACTGTAGCTAGTCGATCTGTATTAACTACTGTAGCCTAGTGTCTGGGCTGTAGCTAGTCGATCTGTATTAACTACTGTAGCCTAGTGTCTGGACTGTAGCTAGTCGATCTGTATTAACTAGTGTAGCCTAGTGTCTGGACTGTAGCTAGTCGATCTATATTAACTACTGTAGCCTAGTGTCTGGGCTGTAGCTAGTCGATCTATATTAACTACTGTAGCCTAGTGTCTGTGCTGTAGCTAGTCGATCTATATTAACTACTGTAGCCTAGTGTCTGGACTGTAGCTAGTCGATCTATATTAACTACTGTAGCCTAGTGTCTGGGCTGTAGCTAGTCGATCTATATTAACTACTGTAGCCTAGTGTCTGGACTGTAGCTAGTTGATCTATATTAACTACTGTAGCCTAGTGTCTGGACTGTAGCTAGTCGATCTATATTAACTACTGTAGCCTAGTGTCTGGGCTGTAGCTAGTCGATCTGTATTAACTAGTCAAGCTGTACAGAGATTTAACACAGTTGGACATAGATAACATTTCCCTCACAGGTTCATTACAATTTACTCAAGCATAGTAACAGACACAATATTTGATGTCCCCAGATACCAATAATATGCAAATGTATATGAAAGGTAAAATAGTTTTTTTACCCAAAATAGGTAAAAACATTTATATATCCTTCTTACCTGTAACTATATTTAAATATTATAATTAATATATAATAATATAATCAAATATATTTGAAATATTTGAAAGCAATAAAGACATTTTGCTCAGGTCAATCTGAGCAAAATTTGGGAAACGCATTCAGGCCGATCGATTCCATCTATCTTCTTGATCGATCAGTCACTTGCTGTAGCTCTCTCTCATCCTCTATTTTTGAGAAGTAAGAGGGAGATCAAACTATGAGAATAATTAATGTGATCAGTTTGACTTCGACACTTTCAACGTGTCAGTGTGAAGGAGGAGGGGAGGGGGGCATAAACAGAATAAAATGACCCTTTTCTCTCCCGAGTCTCCTTTCCAGCCGAGCTGTTAATTTCCGGTAATGACGCCTTTCTTCTGTGGTTTTCTGGGAAAGTCATTAAGGCACTGTTGCCAGAAATGAACAGCTCATACGAGCCAGTCTCATATCTGATGGTTTTATGGTCGTAACTTGTAGTAAGAAGGTCAAACATGTCTTTGCCGTCACCGAAAATACATATTTTTTAATCAGTGGTAGAGAGCCAATATTTATTTAAATAGCATATTCCACCTCTGTGCGATGGTTTACAGCATTAAAAAAAACAAGTTTAGTTTTAGTGGCGAAATAAAGAAATAATTATTTTGTTACAGCTACTTCCTGTAATCACTTGACCAACTATGTAGTGTGGTAGTGAAAGGTTAACCTTCTGTAGTGTGGTAGTGAAGGGTTAACCTTCTGTAGTGTGGTAGTGAAAGGGCTAACCTTCTGTAGTGTGGTATTGAAAGGGTTAACCTTCTGTAGTTTGGTAGTGAAAGGTTAACCTTCTGTAGTGTGGTAGTGAAAGGTTAACCTTCTGTAGTGTGGTAGTGAAAGGTTAACCTTCTGTAGTGTGGCAGTGAAAGGGTTAACCTTCTTTTTGTATTTTATTTTTTTATTATTTTTTAAACAAACATATAAACAAACATGACAACACACGATAAGATATACAAGCATTAATTGTCAGGGCACATCCAATGAGATCACATTTTAGTTAGTTGTCTTATATAAGATATACCCCTAATACCTGTTATCTAAAAAACCCTACACACATATGCTCAGCTCGAACCCCCCCCTCCCGGACCCCACCTTGAGAAGTACCTCCACTATCCCTCGCACCTAACCAGACACTACCATTATAAGCTAGCTTTTATTCTCTCCACCACTTCTAACCACATTGACATTTTGGATTCATTGAGACCCAGAATTCTTGCTGTAGATATTTCATGGTAAATTACATCGAGATATGTAAGAAACCAAACTTTACGGCACATTTTTTCCGGTTGAAACCAGCGTGATGCGATCAGCTTTTTGGCTACTGTGATACCCGATAAAACCAATCTCTTTAGCTGTGGATTCACTGCAAACTCAAAAACATCATTCAATAGTAATACCGAGGGGTGTACAGGTATATTCCAAGATACGAGTTTTGATATTTGTTGGGTCACATCTTTCCAGAATGCCTTAACTGGTGAGCAGTCCCAATACATGTGCATAAATGTCCCTTCGTCCCCATTTGCACATTGGGTGCATTTGGAATCTTGTTTAAGCCCCATTCGGCACAGTCTTATAGGAGTCAAGTATGTCCTGTGAATATAGTTAAGATTGATTTGTTGATGATCCGGGTTCCTTGATGTAAGTCGGACATTTGCCCAGGCTCCTTGCCAATCAAAGTAATTTTCCAGGTCTGGTATATCCCTCCTCCAGACAGAGTCAAGTTGGAGGGTTTCATACGAGGACGTTAGTAATTGATGATAAAATTCTGAAACAAAACCTCTTGATGTCTCTCTTGCGTAGAAGAATTTGTGGTATCTGTGGTGTTCAATTGGTCTGTCTAATGGAACACCGTGAGATTTCAAACAAAGCTCTAACTGTTTGTGAAAAAGCCATGTGGACTTGGTGAGATTAAATTTTTTGCGTATTTCTTTATCACTACAAAAACCCTGTTTGTTAAAAACATCCCCTAATGAGTGTATGCCTTGCTCTTCCCATATAGGGAATCTTATAGGTCGTTTTCCAATTAAGAGTGCATTGTTATTGAATAAGGGAGTATGATTGTGCCATTTTTGTGGGTTAGGATTTTTTTTTTTTATTCACGCCATATCCGGATCGCATGAGTAATTATGGGGCCAAATTTTCGTTCACAGTGCTTGATTGGTAGTTTAGTGTATGCTATGTCCTTCAGTCTATGTGGGGCTACTATGTTTTCTTCTATTTTTCTCCAGGATGCTAATGCTTGGGAGTCAAACCATGTTGTCAATGGACTTAATGTGTACGCCTTAAAATATAGAAAAAAATCTGGAAATGCCATGCCACCATCTGCTTTATTTCTCTGTGCGGTGGATCTTTTTATACGTGGTGGTTTGTTATTCCAAATAAATCTGTATGTGGAGGAGTGTAATCTTTTCCAGTAACCCTCTGGAGGGGGTAACGGTAGCATTGAACTGAAGAAGTTGATTTTAGGTAGTACATCCATCTTAACTATTGATATCCGTGCTTGTACTGTGTTTTTAAGTTTTGCCCATCTATCAAGGTCGTCTTTGATTTTGTTTTGGATTTTTTAGTAGTTGTGCTTCACCGTTTGTCTTATGGTAGGGAATATTTCCACTCCCAAGCATCTGAAATGTTTTACCATCGGTATCTGTCCTGGGAGGGTTGTGTCTTTTTTTGCAGGGGTGTTAAGTGGAAGGAAAGCCGACTTCGGCCAATTTATCTTAAATCCCGATAAATCACCAAAGTCCTCAATCAACTTGAGCAGATGAGGCAATGTGGTGTTGGGGTTTTGCATGAACAATATTACATCGTCCGCATATAAACAAATTTTTGTTGTGTGCCCTTGATTACGATTGGTTCTATGGATTGGGATTGTCTTATATATTGTGCTAAAGGCTCTAATGATAGATTGAACAGTCCGGGACTAAGAGGACAACCCTGTCTGGCAGAGCGTGATACCGGAAATATTTGGGAGATGATTGTGCCTGTTGTAATCATGGCCGATGGGTCTTTGTATAATACTTTAATCATATCGATGAATCCTTTTCCTAACCCCATCCTTTCTAGCACTGCCCACAGATACGACCATTCCAGCCTGTCAAAGGCCTTCATAGCATCCAGGGACAGCATCGCCTTAGGTATGGTGTCCTCCTTGTCGGCATCAAGTACGTGCAGTATTCGTCTTATGTTCTCAGTGATCAGGCGGCCTCCTATGAAGCCAGTTTGGTCCGGGTGAACTAAAGACGTCATATGCTTTTGTAATCTGATGGCTAATACCTTAGAGTACAGTTTGATATCTGTTCCGAGGAGGCTTAAAGGTCTATAACTACCGCACTCGTTGGGGTCTTTGTCTTTTTTAAGGAGGACTGTTATGAGTGCAATATTGTCATTCTTATGGAAGTTCCCCTCCTTGACTGAGTATAAGATCATATTTAGTAATAAGGGGCCAATTATGTCCCAACAAGAAAGGTACATTTCTGATGGGAAACCGTCTCTTCCAGGAGCCTTACCACTTTTCATTGCGGTTATGGCCTTCTTGAGTTCCTCTAGTGTGATCGGTGTTTCTAACTGTTTAGCGTCATCCTCTGAAAGTTTAGGGAGAATAATTTGATTAAGAAATGTGTCCATTTTGTTTTGATCGAAGGTCATTTCTGATTTATATAAGTCGGAGTAGAATACTTTGAATGTATCGTTTATTTTTACAGGATCTGTTACAAGTACTTGTTGTGCTCTAATGGTAGTTATATCTGCAAATGTTGCATTAATTCTTAATCGCATGGCTAATAGGTGGCTGGGTTTGGAACCATGGGAGTACTGCTGTTGTCTTGTGCTGCGTATTTGTATTTCCGATTGTTGTCTGTATATGGCATTGATCTCTATTTTTAGTACGTTAACTTGATTTTCTAGTCGAGTTGAGTTGTTGTATTTCAGAGAATTAAATAACGTTGAGTAAAGCGTTTCCAGCTCAGCCAGTTTTGTGCATTGATTCTTGCGCATTTTGGAGGAAAAGCTATCCGTGAAGTCTTTGATCATTCCCTTTACCGACATCCATATTATTCTGGGGTCTTGCACCGCGTTTGCATTCTCCCGTTGGAATACTATAAGAGCTTCTTTGAGTTGTGTAATGAATTCCTTGTTATTAAGCAGCAACGAGTTAAATCGCCATCTTGGGGCTCGGGAGGATAGTATACCAAATGTACCTTTAAGGAGTAAATAACAGTGATCTGATAGTGCGTTGGGTATCATTTCCACTTCATAATTATCAAATAGTCTCTGTGATGCAAAGACATAATCTATTCTGGATAGTGTATTATGTCTTGCAGATCGACAAGAGTACTTTCGGGTCGTGGGATTAAGTAACCGCCATAAGTCAATTACACCTGTAATCTTCGACCAATCCTTTAATGCCTTCGATGAATTCTTTTGTTCGCTGGAAAAGGCGAGGTAAGATTTGTCCATCCTTGGGTTCCAGATGGCATTAAAATCCGCTCCTATTATAAATGAGTAATCGGGAATGTCTAACATTGCATTGGTTAGTGTAGTGAAGAAATCCTCTTCGTACAAATTTGGGGCGTATACCGCTATCAACGCTATTTTCCTGTTCTTATGTTCAATCTTAGCTATAGTTATCCGACCTTCTACATCAGACCATACTCCCTTTAGTACAATATTCAACTTACGTTTAACGACTATTGCTACACCCCGAGTTCTCGTACCAATAGAGGAGTGACTGATATTATGGTATATGTTGTCCGCTAATTTATCTATGTCTTTCCCTAGAATGTGCGTTTCGCTTAGCAGAGCAATGTCCACATGTTCTTTTTTCATCAGTGTGAGCACGCTTTTGCGTTTGAGTTGGTTATTTATTCCCCCGGTGTTCCATATCATTATATTCAAACTAGCCATAGTCTATACATGTTGCATTGTAATTTTTGGTAATGCTTCTAGAGTGCGAGGCAATAATAGATATACATCCCACTAGTGAGGTCCCGTTGAGAGCCGAGCTTAAAAACATACATATATACAAATAAAAATCCCCTACCCTTCCCTCCCACCGAGAGTCGTACAGGATTGTGTTCCATGAACACAACCTTTGCGTATGACTCCCTCCCTTGCACCACCGGATATCCCAGAATGATCCAATTATCCTTAACATTCCTATGTATACCATAGGATCTAACACTCTAAATTCTACCATAAGTAGCATGTCGACTGTGGCTAGGCCACTTTCCCGTAAAAAATAAATAAATAAAAATATAAATGAGATAAAACTAAAAATAAAGACCAAAAATAAGCTTCAATTGTCATGCCCTAATCACTTACATTTTATATGAACTTGTGTAATTTATAGTAACCCATGAATAATATGAAGGTATTGAACTGAAGAGAGAGCCTCAATAAATCAGAGAGAGCGGATGAAAAAGAAAAAAACAAGTAAAAGGAAGAGAACATTAACTTAGATTTTAAAAGAGCATTGCTATGCTTAAACATCTAAAGTATAAATTGGAGAAGTAGTGGAATTATTTTCCATTAATAAAAAACAGTTTTTAAATACGTATATGCAGCATTTCCCCTGACCGGGGTGGGCAATGATCGTTGTGTAGAGTGATCTTTCTGCCGGCCGGCTATGATGGCTCTGTGGTTCTGCATCTAGATAGCTGTTGATTATTCCCCCGAGGGGCTACTGGTAGAGTGAATGACCACGTATTGCTGATATTCCAGAATGTTCCATATATCAAAGAATGCTTCGATGTTCTAGATTATTCCAATATGTCATTTTTACATTGTTTGAATGTTCCAGTATGTTCTGGAGTGTTCCAATCTTGAATCCAATATGTCCGCAATAATATAAACACGTCGGGGAAAGCATTCAAAAACTCTGAGCACGTAGGTCTCTCTGTCACAAATCCTCGGTTATTAAAGATTGTACTATATGGTGACCTTGCATAACTGAGATTAAAAGGCCATTTATACACTATTCTGCGTGTTGTGCAGACAAGAATTTGGCTGCTTCTTCAGGCGAGTTGAGGAGAACCCTTGCTCCTTGTTTATCCACAATGCGAAGTATTGCAGGGTATATTAGTAGGATTCTGTATTTCTCCAGGTATAGTTGAGACATCACCGTCTTGAACTTGGCACGCAGTTCCACTACATCACGACAATAATCTTCAAAGCAGTGTATTGGTACCTCCATGTATTTCAGATTGCCTTTTATCCTGCGAGTTTCACGAATAATCATTTCTTTTATTCTGACTTGGCGCAGTATAACCAATATCACTCTGGGCTTAGCGTTATTGCCAATGGAGCGGGTCCCCAATCTGTAGCACTGTTCCACCTCTGGTACATTAGGAAGGATCTCTGTTCCCAAGATTTTCTGTAATTCTGTGGCAAACTCTTCAGGGTTTGCACATTTCACTGATTCGTCCAGACCGACAATACGAATATTCAGCTTGCGTTTTTGATATTCCATCTCGAATATTTTGGCTTTCTGTTCTTCATTGATTCGCTTAAGCTCCAACGTTATTTCGCTGAGCTCCGTATTGATTTATTTGTAGTTTCCCTTCATCTCAGCAGTTAGGTTAACGTTGTTAACCTCTATTTCATTGTAGATGCGAACGAAATTGTTTTCGTGGGCTTCCATAACTGTTTCCAGAGCCTCGGTGCGTTTAATCTGTGCGTCGGCGTCCGCTCTCAGCGCATCAATTTTGCCTTCAATAGATTCTTTAATATCATCTACTTTTTGAGTTATTATGCTAGTTATTGTCTTCCCCATTTCCTCCATTTTCCGGATGATATGTTCGGTGTCTGCGGAGGTGTTTGATGGGGTTGAACTTGAAACGGCCACTGTCGAGTCTATATTTTCTGCTGCCAGCCGTATGAATCCTGATTCCTGCGGCGGGACCTCTACGACTGTTTTTGGACTCGTTGTGCCTTTCTTTGGTTTCATCTCGATTATTTTGGTCAATATAGTTAGTTGATAGTCTCAGTTGATATATGCGTCAAGTTTTAAACGCATTAATGGTTTATAAATATGTTTTTAAAACGAAAAAAAAAATAACGGGTGAGCCGCTGTGTCACATGCGACCTACTCCATTCTATAGCTAAACCGGAAGTCGAAAGGGTTAACCTTCTGTAGTGTGGTAGTGAAAGGTTAACCTTCTGTAGTGTGGTAGTGAAAGGTTAACCTTCTGTAGTGTGGTAGTGAAATGGTTAACCTTCTGTAGTGTGGTAGTGAAAGGTTAACCTTCTGTAGTGTGGTAGTGAAAGGTTAAGCTTCTGTAGTGTGGTAGTGAAAGGTTAACCTTCTGTAGTGTGGTAGTGAAAGGGCTAACCTTCTGTAGTGTGGTAGTGAAAGGGTTAACCTTCTGTAGTGTGGTAGTGAAAGGTTAACCTTCTGTAGTGTGGTAGTGAAAGGTTAACCGTCTGTAGTGTGGTAGTTGTTACGAAGGATCAGATTAAACCGAATATATATATTTATTACTTGATATATATTGTATAGTATTTGTATATCGTCTGATATCCCTTGTGTATTCTTTGTACATATACACGGAATATCCCTTTTACCTAGTACAGACCATAATATTTCGTTCTCCTATTGGATAGCGATCCACTAGGCGCCACGGCCATACCCCCAATGTCTAGTTCAAAGTCACCGCCAAGACATGCCTGGACATGACCGGCTCTGCGCAAGAATACGAGACAGAAATAAGGCTGGTACTAGTTTGTTCACCTAACGTATAAATACGGCGCAGGTGAATACAGAAGTACTGTTACCCAATAAGTTGAAGCCTCACACCACGATACAACGCTGCAGAGTTTAACGCTGTACCGTCGAGTTCGACCTATTCTATTATTTAGTAATAGTCTATTTAGGTATAGTGTATCGTGCGGCTACCGTTCTACAGTGACCAGCATTACCAACGCTTCCTCGTACCTAGCTAGTGTGCTTATCCAGGCTGGGCGGCTTAACCTGGTGCCGTCATCCGAGGAGCTCTAGACGAGAACCGTGTGGATATGTACACTGGATAACCTACCCGACGACTACAGAGCCCTTTTCGGCTGGATTATATTTGCTTTGGTCCTGTATCTGATGGAGCGGAGAATCGTCTACACCCACAACTGTGTGGGATTTACCCTGTGAGGAGCATCGTCGAGCCCGCCTCTAGGACGCCTGAGGCTGGCTAGCTTTCCTCCATGCTGCACTGCATACCGGAGAATAGCTGTTGTTCGTCTGCGGATCAAGAGATTATTGCACTGTCTCCTGTACCTGGAGTCTCCTTATTCTTCGTTGACCCAGACTTTCGTTACCGACAAATCCTCCCCCCTGCTGGCCTACAACCGGAGGGACCCTACTAGTATCTCCCGCTGCCCTACTAGTGTACCATAGATATAATTCATAGGATACAGGTGGTATTCATTATCTCCTGCGTAACATTCTAATGGACTTACGCTCTTGACCTATTCATGCACATTCTTCGCCTTACAAGCGCGACTCTAATTCTCAAGTAATGTAAGATAATCTTCGTGCTGCTAATAAATATTCTTCTAACCAAGATTTGTTGTGGAACCGTGTCATTGTGGAGGTGTTCATCTCATATACCTGTGTACTGTATGGCCAGTAGTAATGTACATAAGACGGTAGTGGTTTAATGATACCATACTTATTCAATACAGTCAGGGAATTGTACCCCTCAGTTAAAATTGGTCCTTTGAGCCGGAGGGTAACTAGCGTAATATTAATATAATATTAATATTGACATGGCCAATGATGAACACTCCACAAACGGTTCTCCTAAGCTAGATCGCCCGTAGCGCAGACGGCAGCCACCTCATTACCTAGAGGACTACGCTGCCAGTCTACTACCTAGCTTTATACAGACGTTAAACGCGGAAAAAGCAGATAGTAAAAGTATGCCAAACCCTACCGACCAGGCGACCCCGCCAGTAGAGACCCTAGTGGGTTCTAACGTAACTGACCAAGCTCACGGGGGGGACCAGGAGGGACCTGACATGATTTTACCCCCCGCCAACGTCGACGAGGTAGTCCCCGGAGAGCTCCAGGATAAAGAAAGCCCTCCAGGGACGGAACCCGACCCACCACCAGAAGAGACGCGCACCCAGGAGATTGACCTCCTCGGTACGCGACAGGAGAACGGATCTCCAACGAGTACTACCAGAAGCCGATCACCTCCATCAGTGTCTTCCCCCAGCGAGGCGGACAAGATGCTGGCGCAGGCTTTTATCGCCACCCTGGCAGCCTCAACCGAACGCGATCGACTCCAAGCACAGACGCTTAGCGAGCGCGAACATTCTTCCATGGAACAAGAGCGCCTCCGCGCGCAACACCAAAGTGAGCGCGAACACTCTACCATGGAAAGAGACCGCCTGCAGGCTCAACAACTAAGTGAGCACGAACAATCTGCAGACCAAAGAGAACGCTTCCACGCGCAACTCCAAGCGCAAGCCCTTAGTGAACGCGAACACTCTGCGATCGAGCGAGAACGCTTCCAGGCGCAGCAACGGAGTGACGACGACCGCATACGCCTAGAGACTAGACGCCTCCAGACGGAAGAGAATATGAAAAGAGACCGCGCCGAAGCCCAGCACGCCGCCGCCAATGCACAGCGCGACGCAGCCCAAGCCCAGCGCGAAGCAGAGCGCGACCTCGCTCACATCAAGCGCGAAGCCGAGCGCGACCGATTACAAGCGCAGATAATGGAGCAACTGATTGCCAGGGTAACCCCCCCTCCCTCCGCACAGAGCTCCAGGGCCTCGTCAAGACAAGGGTCTAGGGCACCCTCCCCTACCCGATCAAGCGACCCTGAGCCCGGCCAACAGAGAGAGCCTATACCCCTCTCCGAACCCCTTCCCTGACCGGTCCATGCGAGACCCAGCAACAGGGAAGAACCGGCCTATGCCGCGGAGAGACTAAATAGACGATTACAGGATCTAGATGACCTGGCAGAGGAAGAAGAAGAGGGAGAGGAGGAAAGTAAAGCCCAACAGCAGCATCGTACTCCACAGGACCAGGAGGTCCAGTACAGCCCAGACTTTACCCCCGCGGCTCTGCGCTACAGACCCCCGACTCAATTCACGGGTGAGCTTGACGCACGACCAGCCCCGACAGGTACCAGCCCACCACGACACGTAAGAGGATACTCGCCTAGGAGGCCTCTCCTCCAACGCTCACCGATGTGCCAGCCATCCATGGCATCGTACCTTGGCACACCGACATTCCCGGACTTCACACACGAGAACAGAGCACAGTACACAGAGCTACGAATGTGCTTAGAGACAATGATGTCCGATGTACCAGATGAACCGTACAAGTATGCTATCCTACTCAAGCACCTGAAGGTGCCCAGAGCGCACAATATAGCGCTGGCATGTTCCACCTCTACTACCCCATACACCGCGGCTCTAGCAGCCCTCGACCAACGTTATGGACGCATATGGGACTACGTAATACAAGAGATAAGGAATATTGACCGTCTACCCACAGCCACAGACAATCGCTCATTAGATGACCTCTCTATCAAGGTACAATCCCTGGTAGGGATGCTGGGGGCACAAAAGGAAAAGGGTATGCACGAACTGTACGCAAACTCTAATGTTGAGAGGATATTAGAGAAGCTTCCGCCCGCCCGACAAGAGCGCTTCAGGCGGCAAAGAGACCACCGTGATCCTAACGGTCCCGAGCCATCCCTCCTAGACCTAGCCGACTTCCTGGCGAGAGAAGTCAACAGCCTATGTTACATCCCAATGTATATATTCCCCAGTGTGTGTCTCCATGTGTGTGTGTTCTCCATTTTGTTTCCTCCCTCCAGCCATTGTTCCCTTCACCATTGGTCCCTGCCAGGCCTGCCCTTCCATTATAGCAACACAGCACCGATTGGTGGATGGCTTTCCAGACTCCAACACTCAATCCACACCACCCAATCATGGATCACCCCACACCTGTTAAAACATGGCTTCTCACTTCAGTCTTTCTCTCTCTCTGGCATGAGGCTAGGCCTGTTGTGATTTTGTAAACCTGTAACTTTGACAATATTGCATTTTGTTTATTGGCCTTTGGCGCTTAGTAGAAATGTCCTTGTGTGTGTATGGCCACAGAGAGAGCATTGTTAGTTATAGTTTGTTTTTGTATATATTCTGCCTTTGTTTCTGTATAATTAATGTGTTTTTCTCTCTTTCTCAGGAAGCACAGATGGGGTGAGCTGCCATTTCCTTTGGATATTGTTTTCTCCTGTTTTGGTTAGGTAAGAGTAGTTTAGGTAATGTAATCTCTTTTACCATAGATTCGATTTGGGTTTATTTGGAGTATAGTGGTGTTTGTTTGTTGTTTTGGCCTGGGCTCACCCCTGAGCTACATGTGCTTCCTTTGCATCTATTCAATAAATATCATTGTTGTTTACAAACGTGGTCCATCTTTTCTTAACTGTTATGTTACAGCCCTTTACCCTTAGACTCACAGGGGTCGTAACATAAATGGGGGCTCTGCCTGGATTTTGTAACCTGTGTTCAATTGTTGGTTGATGGATTTGGTGAACTGTGTTTGTTTACACTTGTATAGTTATTAATTAATTTGTGTAAAAATGGCATTTGTGTAAGAAAAAATAATGGCAGTTAGTACTTTTGATCTGGGGAAATTCTTGAGCAATCCTACTTGGGAAGCGCTAGATAGCTGCCGCAAGGCAGACTTAGTGGAGATTGCTACACATTTTAAACTCTCGGTTCAACAAAAGCATCTTAAGCAGGATATCAGGTGTCTTGTGGTAGATAAGCTGTTGGAGCAGGGGACGCTTGTTTTACCTGTGGTCTCTGATGAACATGCAAGTCCTCCTGGTGAACCTACGGAAGCACAGCCTTCTGAGGAGCAAGCCCATGGTGCTGAAAAGGCAGGTGTGAGAGTCACATTGCCACATTTTCACTTGGCCTCTCCTGTGTCATCTGGGTCTCGAGAAGGGGCCCAGGTCAAGGTTGGAATAGCCCGTCTCCAGATGGAGGCTCAGGAGAAGGCACAAGCACGTGAGGCGGAGTATCGGCTTCGTAAAATGGAGCTTGAGGCGGAAAATGAAAGGGCTGTTAACATCCGTAGGTTGGAGCTTGAGGTGGAAAAAGAGCTCAGACTGCGGGAGTTGGAGCTGGGAGACCAAAGGAGTGGATCCAACTCTGCTACACCGACTCCTCCACAAGGCCCGGGTATGTCCTCCTCCACAGCTTATTCATCACACACTTTTGATATAAGTAAACACATTGCTTTGGTGCCTCCGTTCCGAGAGACAGAAGTTGATACTTATTTTAATGTGTTTGAGCGTATTGCTGCTTCATTGCGCTGGCCAAGAGAGGTCTGGCCTTTGTTGCTTCAATGCAAATTGACTGGTAAAGCCCAAGAGGTTTGTTCAACACTTTCCCTAGAAGATAGTTTACTGTATGATACTGTGAAGGCTGCCATCCTTCGTGCATATGAGCTTGTGCCCGAAGCTTATAGGCAGAGGTTTCGCAGTCACAAGAGAGCTGTCAACCAGACCTTTGTAGAGTTTGCTAGAGAGAAGGGAACTCTCTTTGATAAATGGTGTGCAGCAAGCAAGGCCTCAGATCTTAACTCTCTCAGAGAACTCATTCTATTAGAAGAGTTTAAGAATCGTTTGCCAGAGCGTATTGTAATTTACCTGAGTGAGCAGAAAGTGTCCACTCTGCAGCAGGCTGCTGTATTAGCTGATGAGTTTGCGCTAACCCATAAAACTGTGTTTGTAGATAGGCGTGACTCGTTTCTCCCCCATGATTTCTCTCAGAAACATTCTGTCCCCAACCATTCAGAATTCACACACCCCCGACCAAGAATGTCACCTCCACGCTCAAAAGAGGAGCGGACATGTTACTACTGTCATAAATCTGGTCATGTTATTTCTGACTGTTTAACATTGAAACGTAAGCAGCAACCGTCCTCTCAGAACTTTAGACAACCCAAAGGGGTTGGTCTGATTAAAATGGCACCTGATTCCGATCAACAGATGCACAATGATCAGGATGTTCTCGATCCTTGTTTCAGGCCATTTACTTCCAAGGGTTTAGTTTCCTTGACAGGGGATCCAAAAGATCAGTGTACAGTTCAGATCTTACGAGATACTGGAGCCTCACAATCCTTTATCCTCTCTGATGTACTACCTCTGTCTGAGAAATCTTCCTGTGGTTCTAGTGTCCTAGTTCAAGGTATTGAGATGGGTTTCGTGCCAGCCCTGTTACACTGTATTCATGTACAATCTGATTTGGTCACTGGTTTCTTTAAAATAGGGGTGAGACCTTCCTTGCCAGTTAAAGGCATTTCCTTTATCATGGGAAATGATTTAGCTGGAGGACAGGTGAACGCTGTGCTGGAAGTGTTGGATCACCCAGACACAGATTCTCTGCCTGATGACTTGTCACAGAACTTCCCTGAAGTTTTTTCTGCAAGTGTTGTCACTCGGGCTCAATTGAAAAAGAGAGGTGATGAAATTAATTTGTCTGACTCTGTTTTTGCTTCAGCCTTTGTCAGGGAGGAGTTGCTGGCTCCAACTTCTGATACCGCTGACAAACCACCGACTCATAGTAAGGTACCCCCACAGACAACTGTAACTAGTTCCGACGCATTGAAGTTACCCGTTACTCGTGAAATGCTAATTACTGCCCAGAAGGCTGACCCTTCTCTTGCAAAATGTTTCTCTTCTCTTGAAACAGAACAGAGGAGAGAGTTGCATTCTTATTTTGTGGATGAAGGAGTTTTGATGCGTACATGGAGGTCCCATGGTACTAGACTGGCAGAGCATGCACAATCGGAGATAGGGCTACCAGATCAGGTGCCAGACTGGAGCACTGTTTATCAGATTGTTGTCCCTGCAGTTTATCGTCAGCATGTACTGTTCTTGGCCCATGACCACCCTTGGTCTGGACACTTGGGAGTCACTAAAACATACAACAGAATACTTCAACATTTCTTTTGGCCCGGTTTGAAGTCCGATGTAGCACAGTACTGTCGTACCTGTAGTACTTGTCAGATCACCGGAAAGCCAAACCAGGTAATTCCACCTGCTCCCCTCTGTCCTATACCAGCGGTCGGTGAACCATTTGAACATGTCATAGTTGACTGTGTTGGTCCGTTGCCAAAGACCAAAGCCGGCAATCAGTTTTTGTTGACAATAATGTGTACCGCCACCCGTTTCCCTGAGGCTATCCCTCTTCGCAGAATTACAGCGCCTGTAATAATTAAGGCTTTGACGAAGTTCTTCTCCACGTTTGGACTGCCTAAGGTAGTACAAACGGACCAAGGCACCAACTTCCTGTCTAGGTTATTTGAGCAAGTGTTACAGTCCTTGGGTATCCGACATATAGTGTCCAGTGCCTACCACCCTGAAACTCAGGGGGCTCTAGAACGTTGGCATCAGACCTTAAAGTCCATGCTGCGTAAATATTGCTTAGACAGAGAAAGATTGGGATGAGGGTGTCCCCCTTGTTCTATTTGCTGCGCGCGAGACCATACAGGAGTCTCTTGGTTTCAGTCCTGCTGAGCTCGTTTTTGGGCACACTGTTAGAGGGCCTCTGAAAGTTCTTAAAGAACGGTTCATGTCAAAGGGTGCCAGCACACCCACTAATGTTCTAGATTTTGTTGGCCAGTTTCGAGAGCGACTGCATCAGGCGTGCTCTCTCGCAAAAGAAGCGCTCTCTTCTTCCCAGAGAACTATGAAACGGCACTATGACGAGAAAGCTGTTTCTCGATCTTTCCAGCCAGGTGATAAGGTTCTAGTCCTGTTACCTATCCTTGGTTCTGCTCTTTCCGCTCGTTTTTCCGGACCGTATGCAATAGACAAGAAGATAAGTGATACAGACTATGTGGTTCGCACCCCTGATCGTAAACGTCACTCTCGTGTTTGCCACATCAATATGCTTAAACCATATTTTTCCAGAGATAGTGTGCAGGTGAAGACCTCAGACCAGACAGCCGGACTGACCGTCTCTGCTGTTGCCTCAACTCCAATAGTTCCGGACTCTCCTAACGTTAGTGGTGAGGATGTAGATGGCTTGGAGTTGCGCAATGCAGCCCATCAGGGTGCTAGATTGTCCAACACTGAGATGTTATTGAACCTGCCCACTCACTTAGCACACTTACCTGAGGAGCAGCGAGAGGACATCACAAATTTGATTCAGGCCTACATGGCTCTGTTTGGTGATGTTCCCTCCTGTACTTCTGTATTGGCCCATGATATTAATGTTAACAATGCTGTGCCTATCAAGCAACATGCATACCGTGTTAACATCACCAAGAGGGCCATGATGCAACAGGAGGTTGACTATTTGTTAAAACATGGTTTAGCCAAGCCAAGTTGCAGTCCCTGGAGTTCACCTTGCTTGTTAGCTCCCAAATCGGATGGAACTCCTAGATTTTGTACTGATTTCCGAAAGGTAAATGCTGTCACCGTGCCTGATTCCTTCCCATTGCCCCGCATGGAAGATTGTATTGACAACCTTGGATCTGCCACCTATGTTAGCAAACTAGATTTGTTAAAGGGTTACTGGCAGGTCCCTTTGACCCCCCGTGCCTCGGAAATCTCGGCGTTTGTTACTCCTGACAATTTTTTGCAATATACTGTAATGCCTTTTGGAATGCGTAATGCCCCGGCCACTTTCCAGCGACTGGTGACCCTAGTCCTGGCTGGTGTTCCAAATTGTAATGCCTATCTCGATGACCTGGTTGTCTATTCGACCAACTGGCGTGACCACATGACAACCTTGCAAACTGTCTTTGACCGCTTAGCTGGAGCCTCCCTGACCCTTAACCTTGCCAAGTGTGAGTTCGGCAAGGCTACGGTTACCTATCTTGGTAAGCAGGTAGGACAAGGCCAAGTGCGTCCGGTGGATGCAAAAATATCTGCAATCACAACTTTTCCAGTGCCTACTACTAGGTGGGAATTGCGTAGATTCCTTGGGATGGCTGGGTATTACCGTGGTTTTTGCCGGAACTTTTCTTCTGTCGTCACTTCTCTCACTAGCCTGTGTAGCCCGTCCAAACCATTCATTTGGACAGCTGATTGTCAAAATGCATTTGATGGTGTTAAAGCTCTCTTATGCAGTTCCCCTGTTCTCTCTGCTCCAGATTTCTCCCTGCCGTTCCAGCTGGAGGTGGATGCCAGCGGGGTGGGAGCTGGAGGGGTGTTATTACAGGAAGATCACGATGGTGTCAGTCACCCGGTTTGTTATTTCTCCCGGAAATTTAACAAACATCAACTAAACTATTCCACTATTGAAAAGGAGACTTTGGCTATGTTGTATGCATTGCAACATTTTGAGGTGTATGTCGGTTCAAGCGTATTACCAGTGGTAGTATACACCGACCACAACCCATTGGTTTTTCTGTCGCGGATGTACAACCACAATCAGCACCTCATGCGTTGGGCGCTCATAGTGCAAAATTATAACCTCAGCATAAAGCATAAGAAGGGGTCTGAGAATGTGTTGGCGGATGCTCTATCTCGGAGTTAAATCTCTGTTGCTGTCGACTCGTTGTCTGTTGCTGTCGACTCGTTCTACTGTATATTGCTGTCGACTTGTTCTATTTTGCTGTCGACTCAGTCTCTCTTGCCGTCAACTCGTTATGTCATTGTTGACCCGAGTGGTTGTTGTACCAACTGCTAGTTTTTTTATAGCTCTTTGTTTTGAAGTACATGTTATCTCAGAGATGTTATCTCGTTGTTATAAAAAAAAGACATGTTTAGTTGGTGTTAAGTGTCAAACATGTTTTTGTCTTATGTATGGGGGTGTTACATCCCAATGTATATATTCCCCAGTGTGTGTCTCCATGTGTGTGTGTTCTCCATTTTGTTTCCTCCCTCCAGCCATTGTTCCCTTCACCATTGGTCCCTGCCAGGCCTGCCCTTCCATTATAGCAACACAGCACTGATTGGTGGATGGCTTTCCAGACTCCAACACTCAATCCACACCACCCAATCATGGATCACCCCACACCTGTTAAAACATGGCTTCTCACTTCAGTCTTTCTCTCTCTCTGGCATGAGGCTAGGCCTGTTGTGATTTTGTAAACTTGTAACTTTGACAATATTGCATTTCGTTTATTGGCCTTTGGCGCTTAGTAGAAATTTCCTTGTGTGTGTATGGCCACAGAGAGAGCATTGTTAGTTATAGTTTGTTCTTGTATATATTCTGCCTTTGTTTCTGTATAATTAATGTGTTTTTCTCTCTTTCTCAGGAAGCACAGATGGGGTGAGCTGCCATTTCCTTTGGATATTGTTTTCTCCTGTTTTGGTTAGGTAAGAGTAGTTTAGGTAATGTAATCTCTTTTACCATAGATTAGATTTGGGTTTATTTGGAGTATAGTGGTGTTTGTTTGTTGTTTTGGCCTGGGCTCACCCCTGAGCTACATGTGCTTCCTTTGCATCTATTCAATAAATATCATTGTTGTTTACAAACGTGGTCCATCTTTTCTGTCAACCAACTGTTATGTTACAGCCCTTTACCCTTAGACTCACAGGGGTCGTAACAGCCTACGATTGGATACGTTCGTGCGGAGCGCGCCAAGCTCCAGAGAGGGACCTAGGAGAGCAAACGATGGCCGCAGGCTGGTGACCGTCATGCACCAAGCCGAATCAGTACCGAGCAACAAGAACCACAGTACCCCCTCGATGAAAGAGAAGTGGAAGATTGTATGCCCGTACTGCGAAAAGGAACACTGGCTGTCACACTGTGACACGTTCAAGAAGATGACCGCCGACGAGGTGAGTCAATGGATAAAGTCCAACCGCCGCTGTTACCGATGTGCGCGCAGTCACATGGCAGCCGAGTGCCGCTTAAAGAAGAGGTGTAGTCGGTGTGACAGAGCCCACTTGGACGTTTTACATGACAGTAACAGAAGAAAGCCTGCACCCTCAAGCAGCACAAAGGCAAGTGTTATGTACATTGACCCCGCCAGCAGCGGGGGCGCCCGGGTGCTCTTGAAGGTGGTCCGCGTAACATTGAGTTACGAAGACAAGGTCATGGACACCTACGCCGTCCTTGACGACGGGTCAGAGAAGACCCTTCTCCTCGCATCCGCTGCGGCCCAGCTGGGGCTGCGGGGGAGCGAAGAAACAATGACGATTCGGACAATAAGAAGAGACCTGAAGACGATCAAGGGCGAGAACGTCTCCTTCACTATCGCAGCAAGCGGGCAGCCAGAGAGACGGTATAGGATCACTAACGCTTTCACCAGCCAAGACATAGGCTTGTCGCAGTAAACCTACCCCATCGCCAAGCTGATGGATAAATATGTGCACCTGCGTCAACTACCTATACCGCTCATAGACGGTGCCACCCCGACCCTGCTGATAGGATCCGACCATGCACACCTCATCGTCCCGATGGACCGGGTCCACACTGGGCCCAGAGGCTGTCCAGCAGCAGTCGAGACCCGCCTAGGATGGACACTACAAGGCCCCCTCTCTAGGTCTCCCAACCGAACAGCAGCCACTCGCTGCCTCCACTACAGAGTGACAGAAGAAGACACCACCCTCCTACAGCACGTAGAGAGGCTATGGACACTAGAGACAATGCCCTCTAAGAACGAAAAGAAACACATTCGTTCCAAGGAAGACATTTATGCCATAGCCCTCCTCGAGCAGGGGACAAAGAGAGTCAAAGTCAACGGAGTGATGAGATACGCAACTCCACTCCTGAGGCGAGAGGGTATGCCTACCTTCCACGCCCCAAAAGAAGCGACGGAGCGGTATCTATCGAACACAGAGCGGCGCCTAGCCAGAGACCCCGCTCAAGCTACTGTGTACCGCGCTGAGATTGACAAGCTAATCACAGCGGGACACATAAAGAAAATTGACATTAAAGAGGCCGATCAGACGACCGAATCATGGTACGTGCCGCACCACAAAGTCCACCACAACGGCAAGGATCGTATTGTGTTTAACTGCAGCTACCAGATCGGATCACAAAATCTGAATAAAGAGCTCTTGCCCGGCCCAACACTCGGCCCCTCTCTACTAGGCGTGTTGCTACGTTTCCGCCAGGACAAGGTGGCCATCAGCGGCGACATCAAAGGGATGTTCCTGCAGGTGCGACTAGTGGAAGAGGACAAGCCCCTGCTGCGGTTCTTATAGAGAGAGAGGATCGGGGATGAGCAACCATCCATCTATCAATGGGAAGTCCTCCCTTTCGGAACCACATGCAGCCCATGCTGTGCTACGTTCGCACTGCAAAAACACGTCGCAGAAGACCCAGCAGCTGATGAAGAGGTCCGACAAAGTGTAGGAAATAGTTTCTACGTGGACAACTGTCTGCAAAGCATCTCGACGCCAGAAGAAGCCGAGGCCCTCCTACTCAAGCTCCGCGCCTCCCTGATCAAATGCGGCTTTGATCTCCGGCAGTGGGCCAGCAGCGACCCTCAAGTACTGCGCAGCCTCTCCCCAGAGGACAAGGCAGCAAGCAGCGAGACCTGGATGGCGACCATCCCAGGAGAAGCCCAAGAAATGACATTAGGACTAGTCTGGCGCTTCAAAACAGACTCGCTCCATTATAAACACACACCCCTGACCAAGGAGCAGGGAAGGTCGACTTCACTACCGACCACAAGACGGAGTGTATACAGAACACTCGCCAGACAATATGACCCGTTGGGATGTATTCTACCTTACACCACCAGGGCAAAGATGATTGTGCGAGCGCTATGGGACAAGGACCAGGGCTGGGACGACCCCATACCCGAACACCTTGCCTCCACATGGAGAGAGTGGGAGACAGAACTCAGCTCGCTCCCAGGTGTCAACATACGCCGCAGCTACTTCCCACCCACAGTGAGGCCGGAGACGTGCCAGATGGACCTGCACGTCTTCAGCGACGCCTCCGAAGTAGCCTACGGTTCGGTGGCCTACCTGCGGGCCCGAGAGGAGGGAGGAGAAATACATACTGCCTTCATCCTGGCTCGCTCAAGAATAGACCCCCGCAAGCAACAATCTATCCCGCGTCTAGAGCTCTGCGCAGCCCTAGCAGGAGCGCAACTCGCCACGTTAATCCAACGTGAACTCACCATCCCGGTGCAAAGAACAATCCTGTGGTCAGACTCCATGACCGTACTCACATGGATCCAGTCCGATTCGTGTAGATACAAGGTCTTCGTGGGAGTCAGAATCACAGAGATCCAAGATTTAACAGAAGCAGCATGCTGGAGGTATGTGGATACAAAACAGAACCCAGCTGACGTCATCACATGGGGAATGTCCCTGGATGACCTCACCCGTCACAATCTCTATAGTGACGGTCCCGAGTTCCTCAAGCTCCCGGAAGAAGAGTGGCCTACACCCACCCCACGGGAGGCGAGTGAAGAGGAGGCAGAGAAGAAGAAATCTATGTTCTGTGGGTTGACACACACACTCGTCCCCACAGATCCCAACATAGACGACTGCCTCACCCTTGAGAGTGCGCAGTTAAAGACATTCCTGTGGCACCACCCAGAGGTTCCGTCCACTACTGACATTACTGCAGCTAACTACGAAGAAGCAGAACTCCTTCTGCTACAGCGAGCCCAGAGAGACTCGTTCCCCGACGAGCTAGACTGTCTGCAGGGATCAAAGCCAGTCCCGTCAGACAGCAGACTGCTCCACTTAGCCCCTGAGAGCGACGCCCATAATCTCATCAGAGTGGGTGGTCGTCTGAGGAGAGCCCCAGACTTAACGGATGACGTCAAGTACCCGATAGTCTTAAACAGCCGACACAAGGTCACAGAGCTCATCATAAAGAAATACGACGAGGACGTGCACCACGCCGGGGCAGAGAGAGTCTTCGCGGAGATAAGACGTCGCTATTGGATACTGCAAGAAAGAGAAGCAGTACGACGCTTCCAGCGGACCTGTCTAGACTGTCGTAAATGGCGAGCACAGCCCAGTATACCCCGGATGGCTGACCTACCCCCCTGTCGCCTCCGACTCGGCGACAAGCCTTTTCACTCCACTGGTATGGACTGTTTCGGCCCGCTGTATGTAAAGAAAGGAAGAGGGACGGAGAAGCGGTGGGGTATTGTATTCAAATGCATGACCACCCGAGCGATACACATAGAACTCCTTCCAACCATGAGTACGGACTCATTCCTTATGGCCTTCCGGAGATTCACATTGCGGAAAGGAAAACCGTCTATATTATTGTCTGATCACGGGACAAACTTCAAAGGCGGAGAAAGAGAGCTGAGAGAGAGCTTCCAAGCTATGGGCCCAGAACTTAAGACCCACCTCGCTCCATCTCAGATTGATTTCCAGTTTAACCCGCCGAATGCACCTCACTTCGGTGGAACTTGGGAACGAGAAGTACGTTCAATAAAGACAGCCCTGTACGCCGTGCTTGGGGCCCAGACCGGGGCGGAAGAAGTCCTCACGACAGTCCTCACGGAGATCGAGGGAGTATTGAACTCAAAGCCCCTCGGTTACGTCTCAAGTGATGTAGCACATGTCGACCCAGTCACCCCCAACACTCTCTTGATGGGGCGGCTGGACCCCACGCTTCCACAGACAGTGTACAGGCCTGAAGAAGCGAATGGCCGAAGAATGTGGAGGTACAGTCAAGTATTGGCTGACAAGTTTTGGAACAGTTTCCTCCTCCACTATCTACCGTCTCTACAGACCCGCCAGAAATGGGTGAAAGAAAGAGACAATTTGACGGAAGGTACAGTCGTCATGATTATCGACCAGTCACTACCCCGAGCTATGTGGCCGGCCGGCCGCGTAAGCAAAGTGATCACTGGTGCCGACGGAAAGGTCAGAGCGGCAGAAGTGCTCGTCCAAGGGCGGTCATATACCAGACCCGTGGCGAGGCTGATAGAGTTGCCAAGGCTCCCCGACACTCTTGATGACGACCATGACCCCCTGACTTTGTGAACTGCCCTACCCTCACAACGGACATTGAGTAGTGGACAGTGCGGTTAATCTGTCTCTGCTTATCTAATTAGGTGCGGACTAATTAGGAGGCGGCTGTTACGAAGGATCAGATTAAACCGAATATATATATTTATTACTTGATATATATTGTATAGTATTTGTATATCGTCTGATATCCCTTGTGTATTCTTTGTACATATACACGGAATATCCCTTTTACCTAGTACAGACCATAATATTTCGTTCTCCTATTGGATAGCGATCCACTAGGCGCCACGGCCATACCCCCAATGTCTAGTTCAAAGTCACCGCCAAGACATGCCTGGACATGACCGGCTCTGCGCAAGAATACGAGACAGAAATAAGGCTGGTACTAGTTTGTTCACCTAACGTATAAATACGGCGCAGGTGAATACAGAAGTACTGTTACCCAATAAGTTGAAGCCTCACACCACGATACAACGTGCTGTGAAGTGGGCCCGTTTTGCCCCAAAATAGAGCCTTGAGACCGCGTGCGAATTGATAGCTGAAGTGTCAGAGTTTAACGCTGTACCGTCGAGTTCGACCTATTCTATTATTTAGTAATAGTCTATTTAGGTATAGTGTATCGTGCGGCTACCGTTCTACAGTGACCAGCATTACCAACGCTTCCTCGTACCTAGCTAGTGTGCTTATCCAGGCTGGGCGGCTTAACCTGGTGCCGTCATCCGAGGAGCCCTAGATGAGAACCGTGTGGATATGTACACTGGATAACCTACCCGACGACTACAGAGCCCTTTTCGGCTGGATTATATTTGCTTTGGTCCTGTATCTGATGGAGCGGAGAATCGTCTACACCCACAACTGTGTGGGATTTACCCTGTGAGGAGCATCGTCGAGCCCGCCTCTAGGACGCCTGAGGCTGGCTAGCTTTCCTCCATGCCGCACTGCATACCGGAGAATAGCTGTTGTTCGTCTGCGGATCAAGAGATTATTGCACTGTCTCCTGTACCTGGAGTCTCCTTATTCTTCGTTGACCCAGACTTTCGTTACCGACAAATACTCCCCCCTGCTGGCCTACAACCGGAGGGACCCTACTAGTATCTCCCGCTGCCCTACTAGTGTACCATAGATATAATTCCTAGGATACAGGTGGTATTCATTATCTCCTGCGTAACATTCTAATGGACTTACGCTCTTGACCTATTCATGCACATTCTTCGCCTTACAAGCGCGACTCTAATTCTCAAGTAATGTAAGATAATCTTCGTGCTGCTAATAAATATTCTTCTAACCAAGATTTGTTGTGGAACCGTGTCATTGTGGAGGTGTTCATCTCATATACCTGTGTACTGTATGGCCAGTAGTAATGTACATAAGACGGTAGTGGTTTAATGATACCATACTTATTCAATACAGTCAGGGAATTGTACCCCTCAGTTACAGTAGTGAAAGGTTAACCTTCTGTAGTGTGGTAGTGAAAGGTTAACCTTCTGTAGTGTGGTAGTGAAAGTTTTTTTTTTTTTATTTTTTTTTTATTATCTTTCTTCCCCTCCTTTTTCCCGATTTTTCTCCCATCCCACCCTTCCTGGTCGTTGCGTACTTTCCCCTACTGTTGGTCCGGGAGACCGGAGACTGTCACATGCTTTCCTCCGACGCATGTGCAGCCTGGGGCAGGCCAACCTGGCCGCGCAAGTTCTCACCGGGGAGAGTGTAGCGTGTGGGAGGCCACACTATCTCTCCTCAGTTCCAACCCTCGCTGAGCAGGCGCCCCGACCGAACTGTGGGGGTCGCTGTCCACAACGCCCAGGACCCACCCTTCAGCTTTCCCACCCCCTGATACAGCAAATTGTATCAGTGTGAGAGGCCAGCCAAGCTGATAGCAACGCCGGGAGCTGGATTTGAACAGGCAAATCCTAGTGTCTCCCGGTGTTGGTGACAAATGTAATCTCCGTGCGCCACCTGCCCCCCCCAATGTGAAAGTGAAAGGTTAACCTTCTGTAGTGTGGTAGTGAAAGGTTAACCTTCTGTAGTGTGGTAGTGAAGGGTTAACATTCTGTAGTGTGGTAGTGAAAGGTTAACCTTCTGTAGTGTGGTAGTGAAAGGTTAACCTTCTGTAGTGTGGTAGTGAAAGGTTAACCTTCTGTAGTGTGGTAGTGAAGGGTTAACATTCTGTAGTGTGGTAGTGAAAGGGTTAACCTTCTGTAGTGTGGTAGTGAAAGGTTAACCTTCTGTAGTGTGGTAGTGAAAGGTTAACCTTCTGTAGTGTGGTAGTGAAAGGTTAACCTTCTATAGTGTGGTAGTGAAAGGTTAACCTTCTGTAGTGTGGTAGTGAAAGGTTAACCTTCTGTAGTGTGGTAGTGAAAGGTTAACCTTCTGTAGTGTGGTAGTGAAAGGTTAACCTTCTGTAGTGTGGTAGTGAAAGGTTAACCTTCTGTAGTGTGGTAGTGAAAGGTTAACCTTCTGTAGTGTGGTAGTGAAAGGTTAACCGTCTGTAGTGTGGTAGTGAAGGGTTAACCTTCTATTGTGTGGTAGTGAAAGGGTTAATCCATTATAATCGATCATGGAAATCTGCATGTTGAGCTCAGGGAGGATTGTAAATAGTGTGAGAACATTCGCGCCGCATTGTAAGTAATGGCGCACACGCAT
The DNA here is from genome assembly GCF_963971535.1 of Notolepis coatsorum. Lineage (NCBI taxonomy): Eukaryota > Metazoa > Chordata > Actinopteri > Aulopiformes > Paralepididae > Notolepis > Notolepis coatsorum. Next base: position 174,208,753 of record NC_140165.1, on the reverse strand, counting down.
CGCCTTTTGGTTAAAAACTAAAAAAAATCCCAAACGGAAAGAATAATCAAATTTCATACGCTTGTAGTTGAGACTTTTGGATGCAAAAACCTCATTGTTGGCTATTTAAACCTAGCCTCTTAGCAAGCCCAAGCCCTATCACTGTAAAATCAAATATTGTTAAATGATGGCGTATATTGTATTGTGTGAGATGACTGAATAAACTACTGCTACTACTACTACTATACTCTTAGCAAGCGGGGGCCCACATGTGGAAGAGAAAAAACACTGAATGAATTGAAGTCTATGAGAAAACTGAGCTTTTCTTTTGTACACAGTTTACCAAAATCACTCCTAATCACTCATTCTGGGACTTGCCATTTGAAAAATGCTGACACCAGCTGTTTGTGTTATAACGAGACAGCAAATTAATGAATGAATGAAAACTTTATTTAACAGATTGCAGAATGGGTACAATACAGTACGGCTCAATACACACAATTGTTAAGGGGATGCAGACCAGAGAAAGGCTTTCGTCTTGTTTACATCAGGGTCCCCCATTTTCAATTCATATTGACATTTATGACATACACAACATACATGACATTTATGGCATATGATGAACTCAGTAGCCCGCCGTGGCATTGCCAAGAACATACACCAATAACATACACCAAGAACCATGTCGCGGGCAGCGGGTAGCTTGCCCCCTGCTTGCGTTTCTAATCAAATATTAATATGGGGGGGCATAATCCCACGGGACAATGGGATTGACCGATATGTTTAGACGACAGAGTACAGCAACTTGCAATGGGCCTGGTCTACAAGATACACTACACCACAAAGATACCCATGTACCTGTCAAAATACTTCCCAAAGGTCAGTGAATAGCACGACCACAACACCAGAGGGAGCTCCACAAATCATGTTAAACCCAGATTCGGCTCAAACAAGGGACTAAACATGTTTCGCAATTATGCCACATCAATGTGGAACGCCCTACCCACAGCCGTAAAGGAATGTGAATCCCTACCCTCCTTCAAAACCGCTCTCAAAGAGCACCTATGGATGGCTGCAATTAAAAACTGGCCCCTGTAAATGTCAACCCCCCCTAAGCCTAATGCATACACAGAGAAGAAAAGGGTATATGCTTGTCTAACTCCAGGGTAGATGGCAAATAAGCAAATGTCCCAAAAAGTTGGCGTGTTCCTTTAAATATCACATTTCTGAAGTATAAACAGACTACTGCTGTACAGATTTCAATAAAACAGACAGTTCTGCGTCAAAGGTACGTGGCATTTGATGTGTCTTCTTTACATATTTATGACCTTTGAAAAATAAAAGCAAATCCGGTCATGCTGTTGTAGGTTTGAGTGTGCTGTGTATCTTTGCCCTGCATGGAATGTTGGGGGGGGGGGTTACCACAGTTACCTGCTGCCTTGCTGGAAGAAAGATTATAAACATAAGCAAAAAAACAAAGTAACTTTGACAGACACAAATCTATTCCACAGAATAATATTGCTATATAGTTTCTACTTAAGACGTTTATTTAGACTTGGTCCTCAAAATGAATGGGAGTGAATGAGGAGCCTGACCGCTGGGAGGAATGGTGGTGTTGACAGCAGACAACAGGGACAGCAGTGGTCACTATTTTACTCGTAGATTACTTTACATAGAGGTAGGACTTTTGACAAATTCTACCTTTTTTATTATATGTACTTATTAGAGCTGGGCCGTTAACGGCGTTAACGTGCTGCGTTAACGCTATACTAGTATCGCGCGATAATATAATTAACGCATTAATCTATTTTTTTTTTTTTTTTTTACCTTTATTTACCCAGGGTAGGTTCGCTGAGCACAGATGCTCTTTTTCAGGAACGCCCTGCTTCACATTCACACAGTTCCATTCACACCTGGGAGCTGCCCAGTACAACCACAGTTGACACCATTGGCCACTGAGCAACTCCACTGGAGCAGTTGATTCAAGCCATGTCACATAGTTCAAGTTTGAAATTATTCTTTCTGTTTTGCTCCTGAGAGAGTGCTAGATACTGTACTGTACTGGTACTACTTATACATGTTCGATCCCGCGGGCCGGTAGGAAAAATCTGGGCTGGGGAAGTGAATTAATAACTCTCTCCCATACCCTTAACACCAACCGCTGAAGTGCCCTTGAGCAAGACACTTAACCCCCAACTTCTCAGGTGGAGTTGCTCAGTGGCCAACAGTGTCAGACTGTGGTTGTACTGGGCGGCTCCCAGGTGTCAGACTGTGGTTGTACTGGGCAGCTCCCATGTGTCAGACTGTGGTTGTACTGGGCAGCTCCCAGGTGTCAGACTGTGGTTGTACTGGGCGGCTCCCAGGTGTCAGACTGTGGTTGTACTGGGCAGTAGTGTTGTCAAAAATATCGAAGTATCGATAAATATCGATACTGAATATTTAAAACAGTTACGATACTCATTTCCCGAAATACCGATACTTTCTGTAGTATCGGTACCCGCTGGCAGTGTTCTACCGGAAGTTTGTTGACACGCTGTTCAGAGCACGCTTGCCCCTCCAGCTGTTCAGAGCACGCTTCCCCCTCCAGCCCTCCCCCTCACAGAGCGAGCCGTCGGCGTCTTCACTCTTCAGTAAACATTTTAGCTGAGTGAACTAAGATGGCAGATGCAGCGCCTCCACAACTTAAAGATAAAGAAAACAGCAGAAGTGCTGTTTGGAAGTACTTCGGTTTTGAAGTAAACACAGAAGGGAAAGTTAAAGATGTCACAATGCCCATTTGCAAGCGGTGTTACAGGGCAGTGCCAACGAAAGGTGCCAACACCTCAAATATGGCAAAACACCTGAAGGACCGGCACGCGGATCTCCACAAAGAAATGAAAGAGGTTTGTGACTGAAGCATTAAACCACTAACTCTAGTTTAATACAAGATACGTTGTCTACTGATGGCGCATCATATCAACAGCTGATTCGTTGTACGTTACAGCTATTAGCTAACGTTAGATAGCTACTGCTAGTCGTTCCTCTGTTAGCTTATGCTAGCTAGCCGGCTACCGCATGGAAACGGAGTAAAATTACGTTTAAACGTTATGTCGAGGTCATACAATACTACACTCGACACGAGGTTGGTTAACGTTACCAGCCCCGGAGAAATATCTCTCTCTCTCTCTCTCTCTCTCTCTCTCTCTCTCTCTCTCTCTCTCTCTCTCTCTCTCTCTCTCTCTCTCTCTCTCTCTCTCTCTCTCTCTCTCTCTCTCTCTCTCTGAGGTTAACGTTACCAGCCCCGGAGAAATCTCTCTCTCTAATGAAAATTGTTGTAGTCATATATTTTAGTCTTATTAACTAAAATATTTTAACCAAATAAAAAGCAGCAGCACTATTGCATAATTAAGTCATGTTTGCTATGTATTTCTTTCTTTAGAGAGAAACAACGGGTTTTAAAAGTCTTATATTTCTCTTTTCTTATAGTACCAGAGAGAAGCTGAGGAGAATCGACCAGCAACAGCACAGCAGCCTACCCTACCAGCATTACTTGAACAACAAAGGAAGTATCATGCAAACTCAAAGGAAGCCAAGAAACTTAACAGGGCTGTAGCAGAGTACATATGCATGGATCAGGTCCCTGTCTATACTGTTGAGAAACATGGGTTCAGACAACTGCTTGGACAGTTAAATAACAAGTATTCCCTTCCTTCACGGAACCACTTCATGTCAACTGAAATCCCTGCCCTATATAATGAAACAAAAGACAAAATCATGGAGAGCCTTAGGGGGAAACCCTTATTTTCATGCACCACTGACTTGTGGACCAGCAGGGCCACGTCCACATTCATGGCAGTAACTCTGCAGTTTATTACAGAATCCTGGGACATGCAGAGCTGGTGTTTGGGCTGTGTTGGGCTGCACTCAGAGCACACGGGGGACAGTTTGAGAGAGGCGTTGGAGGAGATGGTACATGAAACATGGAAGCTGGACATGTCAAATATGGCTGGCAGTGGCATCACCACTGATAATGCCTCAAATAACAAGAAAGCATTTAAGCAGGACTTCACATGGGTCCCCTGCTTTGGGCACAACCTTCACCTAGCCATTAGCAAGGGTCTGGATATAGGCCGTGTGTCTGCAGCACTGTCGAGGCTGAGAAAGACAGTGTCTGCCTTCAGCAGGTCACCAAAGATGTCCCGACAGCTGAAGCAGAAGCAAAAAGAGTTGCAACTGCCTGAACACAAACTGATCCATGATGAGCCGACACGCTGGGACTCAGCGTATCAAATGGTGGCGAGATTTCTGGAACAGCAGCAAGCGGTCTGTTCAGTTCTAGCCGACGATCGGAAGAAATGGCACCTCATGCCTAAAGATTCAGACATTACAATTCTTGAGACTGTAAAAGATATATTGAGCCCTGTCAGCTCTTTCACTGATGCCCTTAGTGGTGAAAAGCACACCACACTCTCCTCTGTCCTGCCCCTAATTTGGAAGTTATCTTCAACTTTGACCATTGAGGAAAATGACAGCCTCCTCAAATGTGAACTTAAAGAAAATATTGGTACAGATCTCAACGAACGATATAACGACGTCGACGGGGCTCTGCAGCTGGTGTTGAACACAGCCACGTTTCTCGACCCAAGGTTCAAGGACAGTTTTGTTATGTTAAGAGACGAGGTCAAACGAAATCTGATGGACACTCGCACTGAAACAGGAAGACAAACACCCGCTCCTCCTCCTCCATGTGCCACTGCCATGCAACCACTACCACTACCAGGCGTACCAGCGAAGAAAAGTAGAACGGATCTGAAGGGACTGTTAACCAGCATACAGGGGGAAAAGAAGGGTCAACATGGTGGTGGCGAGGATGCAGAGGACGCAGAGGCTGAACTAAAAAACGAGTTCACAATATATGAAAAGATGCCTGAACTCAGCGCAGGAGACGACCCACTCGCATGGTGGAGGACACATGAGAGAACTTTACCTCACCTTGCCCAGCTGGCGAAAAAGTATTTGTGCATCTCTGCTTCAAGCTCAGCTTCAGAACGTGTATTTAGTACGTCAGGGCTCATTTGCAGTCCAAGAAGGGCACGGCTTACAGAGGAGCACATTGACATGCTGGTGTTCCTAGCAAAAAATCTGAAAGTTGTAAAGAAACTTTAGGCTAGTACATTATTACACTACTTGCACCACCTTATGTGTGATTAGTCTGAGGCCGTTGAATAAGTGCACTACCTATTTAAAAAGAATTTAACTTGAAAATGCACTTTTTTTTTGTACTTGCACTTTAGTGCCTTTTGAATGTGTGCTTAATGCAAAAAAGTTTGAATTATTGTTTTAGTCATTCTGCTGTCTAAATGCCCTACCTCAAGAAGAATATTGTTTCATTTGCTAGTTGCTGGCTGCTACTTGAAAATGCATAAGATTGCAGTTTTTTTTTTTACTTGAGGCCTTTATATAAGGTATGATAAGGTATAAGTACTAAGTAGGTATTGTGCATCGTTCGGTTCGAGTCCTACAGTTATCAGTACCCCCATCGTTCCTGACGTTATCTGGACGCTTATCCAGGCTGGTCAGACCCCTAGTGGTGATTGCATCCGAGGAGCTCCGGGTCAAGAGCGACTGGACCTGTATATTGGATTACTCTACCCGACGACGGCGAGCCTTCCACGGCTCTTATGCTTTATGTGTATCACTAGGTAATGTAGAAGGTATGAGAAGGTGGTATGAGAAGGTATTAGAAGGTGGTATGAGAAGGTATTAGTAGGTGGTATGAAGGTATTAGAAGTTGGTATGAGAAGGTATTAGTAGGTGTAGGTGGTATGAGAAGGTATGAGAAGGTGGTATGAGAAGGTATTAGAAGGTGGTATGAGAAGGTATTAGTAGGTGGTATGAGAAGGTATGAGAAGGTGGTATGAGAAGGTATTAGTAGGTGTAATGAGAAGGTATTAGAAGGTATTAGAAGGTGGTATGAGAAGGTATTAGAAGGTGGTATGAGAAGGTATTAGTAGGTGTAATGAGAAGGTATTAGAAGGTGGTATGAGAAGGTATTAGTAGGTGGTATGAGAAGGTGGTATGAGAAGGTATTAGAAGGTTGTATGAGAAGGTATGAGAAGGTGGTATTAGTAGGTGTAATGGTATGAGAAGGTAATGCACTACCTAAGAAGAACTTGACTTGAAAATGCATAAGATTGCACTTTTTTCTTACCCTGCCTTTTGAATGTGTCCTTATTGTTTTCACTAATGCAAAAAAAAGTTTTAATTATTGTTTACTACTACTAGTACTAGTAATTTTGCTGTTGTGAAGTTATATATGTTACACATATAGCCCTCGCCCTGTTATCTTTATCAAAACTGTTACCAACTGTAATACAAACAGTTCAGTTTGTCAGGTACATGCAACACAGATTACAGTGAGTGTTTACATCTGTCTGCTTGAGAAAATACTATGTTCTAACTTCTGCATCTGCAATAAAAATGATTGAAGTGAGATGAACAGTTCTTTTTAAATGTGTGATCTAAAGATAAACAAAGGGTTTTAAAAGTGTTATATTTATCTTATCTTATAGTACCAGAGAGAAGCTGAGGAGAATCAACCAGCAACAAAAGCTAAATTTGTTAAAAAAAAAAAAAAAAAAAAAATATATATATATAATTTTTTTTTTTTTTTTTTTTATATCGAAATGGTATCGAAGTATCGATCTTTTTAAGGTATCGTATCGAAGTCGAAATTCCAGTATCGTGACAACACTACTGGGCAGCTCCCAGGTGTCAGACTGTGGTTGTACTGGGCAGCTCCCAGGTGTGAATGGAACTGTGTGAATGCAGGGCGTAGCTGAAAAAGAGCATCCGTGCTCAGCGAACCTACCCGGGGTAAAATAAAAGGCATATATAATATTATACATGTTGCCCTTTAGGCTCAATCCTTGCGAAGCACAACATGTCCTTCCACTGTTTTGCCGACAAAAGATAAGGTCACACTGCAGCCACTGTTAGACTGCTTGGCCGACATCAAAACATGGATGAGTGCCTATTTTCTCAACCTAAATGAGCGGAAAACGGAAATAATTGTATTTGGAAACGCTTCCGTTGACCCTACTGTCGATGCCCTAGGCCGTCTGGGCTCCAACACTGGAGTAATCTTCGACAATTTGACAAACAGGTTAGCTCGGTGGTTAAAACAATTTTTTCTCCACCTCAGACTCCTGGCTAAGACCAAAGCCTATCTCTCTCCGAAGGATCTGGAGAGGGTGATCCATGCCTTCATGTCCACCCAGCTGGATTACTGTAATGCGCTGTATGTTGGCATTGACCAGTCGCTGCTCCGTCACCTGCAACTGGTCCAAAATGCGTCTGCCCGTCTTCTCACAGGCACCAAAAAGCGTGACCACATCACACCAGTCCTGGCTTCACTCCACTGGCTCCCCGTCCGTTTCCACATTGATTTTAAATGACCGCTGACTGTTTTCAAAGCACTACATGGGCTGGCTCCACTGTACCTGGCTGAGCTCCTGCATCACCACACCCCATCCAGAGCCTTAAGGTCTGCTGACCAGCTGCTTCTGGAGGAGCCCAGGACCAGGCTCAACACCAGGGGAGACAGAGCTGCTGGAGGAGGAGGAGCCCAGGACCAGGCTCAACACCAGGGGAGACAGAGCTGCTGGAGGAGGAGCCCAGGACCAGGCTCAACACCAGGGGAGACAGAGCTGCTGGAGGAGGAGCCCAGGACCAGGCTCAACACCAGGGGAGACAGAGCTGCTGCTGGAGGAGCCCAGGACCAGGCTCAACACCAGGGGAGACAGAGCTGCTGGAGGAGGAGCCCAGGACCAGGCTCAACACCAGGGGAGACAGAGCTGCTGCTGTAGAGGAGGAGCCCAGGACCAGGCTCAACACCAGGGGAGACAGAGCTGCTGGAGGAGGAGCCCAGGACCAGGCTCAACACCAGGGGAGACAGAGCTGCTGGAGGAGGAGCCCAGGACCAGGCTCAACACCAGGGGAGACAGAGCTGCTGGAGGAGGAGGAGCCCAGGACCAGGCTCAACACCAGGGGAGACAGAGCTGCTGGAGGAGCCCAGGACCAGGCTCAACACCAGGGGAGACAGAGCTGCTGCTGGAGGAGCCCAGGACCAGGCTCAACACCAGGGGAGACAGAGCTGCTGCTGGAGGAGGAGCCCAGGACCAGGCTCAACACCAGGGGAGACAGAGCTGCTGCTGGAGGAGGAGCCCAGGACCAGGCTCAACACCAGGGGAGACAGAGCTGCTGGAGGAGCCCAGGACCAGGCTCAACACCAGGGGAGACAGAGCTGCTGCTGGAGGAGCCCAGGACCAGGCTCAACACCAGGGGAGACAGAGCTGCTGGAGGAGGAGGAGCCCAGGACCAGGCTCAACACCAGGGGAGACAGAGCTGCTGCTGGAGGAGCCCAGGACCAGGCTCAACACCAGGGGAGACAGAGCTGCTGGAGGAGCCCAGGACCAGGCTCAACACCAGGGGAGACAGAGCTGCTGTAGGAGGAGGAGCCCAGGACCAGGCTCAACACCAGGGGAGACAGAGCTGCTGCTGGAGGAGCCCAGGACCAGGCTCAACACCAGGGGAGACAGAGCTGCTGCTGGAGGAGCCCAGGACCAGGCTCAACACCAGGGGAGACAGAGCTGCTGCTGGAGGAGGAGCCCAGGACCAGGCTCAACACCAGGGGAGACAGAGCTGCTGGAGGAGGAGCCCAGGACCAGGCTCAACACCAGGGGAGACAGAGCTGCTGGAGGAGCCCAGGACCAGGCTCAACACCAGGGGAGACAGAGCTGCTGCTGGAGGAGCCCAGGACCAGGCTCAACACCAGGGGAGACAGAGCTGCTGGAGGAGGAGGAGCCCAGGACCAGGCTCAACACCAGGGGAGACAGAGCTGCTGGAGGAGGAGGAGCCCAGGACCAGGCTCAACACCAGGGGAGACAGAGCTGCTGCTGGAGGAGGAGCCCAGGACCAGGCTCAACACCAGGGGAGACAGAGCTGCTGCTGGAGGAGGAGCCCAGGACCAGGCTCAACACCAGGGGAGACAGAGCTGCTGCTGGAGGAGGAGCCCAGGACCAGGCTCAACACCAGGGGAGACAGAGCTGCTGCTGGAGGAGGAGCCCAGTACCAGGCTCAACACCAGGGGAGACAGAGCTGCTGCTGGAGGAGGAGGAGCCCAGGACCAGGCTCAACACCAGGGGAGACAGAGCTGCTGGAGGAGGAGCCCAGGACCAGGCTCAACACCAGGGGAGACAGAGCTGCTGGAGGAGGAGCCCAGGACCAGGCTCAACACCAGGGGAGACAGAGCTGCTGGAGGAGCCCAGGACCAGGCTCAACACCAGGGGAGACAGAGCTGCTGCTGGAGGAGGAGCCCAGGACCAGGCTCAACACCAGGGGAGACAGAGCTGCTGCTGGAGGAGGAGGAGCCCAGGACCAGGCTCAACACCAGGGGAGACAGAGCTGCTGGAGGAGGAGGAGCCCAGGACCAGGCTCAACACCAGGGGAGACAGAGCTGCTGCTGGAGGAGGAGGAGCCCAGGACCAGGCTCAACACCAGGGGAGACAGAGCTGCTGGAGGAGGAGGAGCCCAGGACCAGGCTCAACACCAGGGGAGACAGAGCTGCTGCTGGAGGAGGAGCCCAGGACCAGGCTCAACACCAGGGGAGACAGAGCTGCTGCTGGAGGAGGAGCCCAGGACCAGGCTCAACACCAGGGGAGACAGAGCTGCTGCTGGAGGAGCCCAGGACCAGGCTCAACACCAGGGGAGACAGAGCTGCTGGAGGAGGAGCCCAGGACCAGGCTCAACACCAGGGGAGACATAGCTGCTGCTGGAGGAGGAGCCCAGGACCAGGCTCAACACCAGGGGAGACAGAGCTGCTGCTGGAGGAGGAGCCCAGGACCAGGCTCAACACCAGGGGAGACAGAGCTGCTGCTGGAGGAGGAGCCCAGTACCAGGCTCAACACCAGGGGAGACAGAGCTGCTGCTGGAGGAGGAGCCCAGGACCAGGCTCAACACCAGGGGAGACAGAGCTGCTGCTGGAGGAGGAGCCCAGGACCAGGCTCAACACCAGGGGAGACAGAGCTGCTGCTGGAGGAGGAGCCCAGGACCAGGCTCAACACCAGGGGAGACAGAGCTGCTGGAGGAGGAGGAGCCCAGGACCAGGCTCAACACCAGGGGAGACAGAGCTGCTGCTGGAGGAGCCCAGGACCAGGCTCAACACCAGGGGAGACAGAGCTGCTGGAGGAGGAGGAGCCCAGGACCAGGCTCAACACCAGGGGAGACAGAGCTGCTGTAGGAGCCCAGGACCAGGCTCAACACCAGGGGAGACAGAGCTGCTGCTGGAGGAGCCCAGGACCAGGCTCAACACCAGGGGAGACAGAGCTGCTGCTGGAGGAGGAGGAGCCCAGGACCAGGCTCAACACCAGGGGAGACAGAGCTGCTGGAGGAGGAGCCCAGGACCAGGCTCAACACCAGGGGAGACAGAGCTGCTGGAGGAGCACCAGGACCAGGCTCAACACCAGGGGAGACAGAGCTGCTGCTGCTGGAGGAGCCCAGGACCAGGCTCAACACCAGGGGAGACAGAGCTGCTGGAGGAGCCCAGGACCAGGCTCAACACCAGGGGAGACAGAGCTGCTGCTGGAGGAGGAGCCCAGGACCAGGCTCAACACCAGGGGAGACAGAGCTGCTGCTGGAGGAGCCCAGGACCAGGCTCAACACCAGGGGAGACAGAGCTGCTGCTGGAGGAGCCCAGGACCAGGCTCAACACCAGGGGAGACAGAGCTGCTGGAGGAGGAGCCCAGGACCAGGCTCAACACCAGGGGAGACAGAGCTGCTGGAGGAGCCCAGGACCAGGCTCAACACCAGGGGAGACATAGCTGCTGCTGCCCCCCGGCTCTGGAACAGCCCAGCCCCCCCCCCCCCCCCACATACAGATGTGGGACTGGAAAACGAGGCGTCTACCGCCGGTAGCAAGCTAGATGACGCTAGATGACGTCTTTTTAAGCTGCTCTGCCTGGTTCAACCAGTAGGGGGAGTCGAGTTACACGGTGGAGAGTGGGAGCTATTCTACAATCTGTGTGTGTGTGTGTGTGCATGCGACACTAGTCTTGGACATATTATTTTGCAATGTAATGCTTTTCTGTAGATTATTTGACTGTCATTGGTACAGTAATGGTGTGGTATTTTCGATTAACGTGCGTTTTTTATGGATAATCATCTAGATACTCAGATACAGTGCAGTATTATTCTTTACGAGACAACCTATACGTGCTGGCACCGAAGACCCGCCCTACTCTGCCTCTGATTCGCAGAATGTGGCTCTAGTTAGGCTCTGGTTGGGGGAAATGTAACTGGCCCGTCGATTATTGTGACCAGGCTGTCCTGTGGATTTCAGCTGTCGCTGTACTGAATTTACTGGTAAGCTAACTTCGGTTTAACGTTAGTTTGTTTACTACAGTTATGTAGTCAACTAAGGTAACGTTACAGTAGCAACTGCTCAAATAAAGCTGTATCCACATTGCTGTCAAGTTAACGTTATGGTCTCTCGAAAATTGAATGCGACCTCAAGGCTTTTCAACACTGGCCGCGTAATATTAGTTAACGTTCATTTAGCAGGATGTAATGTGTAACGTTTAATCAACGTGAAATGGCCCTGAATACATCATATAATGTGTTTCCCAGCTGCTTATATTGTAACGTGTATGCCCAAAAACATATATCACTGAATTGAAAATGGGGGACCCTGATGTAAACAAGACTAAAGTCTTTCTCTGGTCTGTGCAATGTGCATCCCCTTAACAATTGTGTGTATTGAGCTGTACTGTATTGTACTCATTCTGCAATCTGTTAATGACATTTACATATCTGTAGATACTATATCTATATCTGTACATCCCTTACCTACTCTTACTAGTTACGCTGCTGGCCAGTATGACTTACTACCATATAGTGTCTTTATACCTGTATCACTGTACATATTAATACTATCTATATCTGTACATATCTCTTACCTACTCTTACTAGTTACGCTGCTGGCCAGTATGACTTACTACCATAGTGTCTTCTTTATATCTATATCATTTTCCATACCCAGTTCTCTTCTCTAATGGCTATTTTCTTTTTATGTTGCAGATACCTGTCAAACTGGAGACTATTTCCACTCCATCGCCATCAGCTACAGAGTGGGGTTTTGAGCTACTACTTAAAGGCACTGGGTCCTATGTACAATATATAGTTTTACTGCTATGCCCCTATGCTATAATTGCTATTACTAACTATATTATGCATTAATCACAACAAGTTATTTTCTTAAAGTGTCCTTTGTGTTTAAAGTGACCTATGGTGTGAGCGAGTGCACTGTGTGTTCATGTGTTTTTAAGTTACTGTAGACCCACATTAAAGTCAAGATAACTACTATTTGGATGGTATCTGTGTCAATGATTCCATTCAACCAAAGTGAGTATCACTGTATTATACTACAACTCTATACATACATCTGAGTAGTGATTAGCACTATTACTCAGTAGTACTAATTTATATATTTTACACAGTTTAATCACCTGTTCATTGTATATCACTATTGCACTTTACTGTTACATTTGCACTCTCAAAATTAGATTAGATTCAAATGTACAGCACACCATATACTGGTATAGTGGAATATACTATTCATAAATCATATACCATTGTATACCATCTTGTTGCGCGCTCCTGGCCACCGCAGTGTCATGATTAATTGAAAATGGGGGACCCTGATGTAAACAAGACGAAAGTCTTTCTCTGGTCTGCATCCCCTTAACAATTGTGTGTATTGAGCTGTACTGTATTGTACCCACTGTATTGAAACACAACATAGCAAGACGTAGCAGACTTTTTTTATTACATTGGATCTCACAGCTAGGCTACAGATGTAAACTCCTAGTTTTTATCTTTGGCAGCCTAGGGCATGTGCACAAGTTGGTTGTGAGGGGCCTTCAATAATTTTACTATATTTCCAGACAGTGGGACCCTGATGTAAACAAGAACAAGTTACAGGTTGAAAAAGCCCTCAGCTCGGAACTAGGCAAAATCTGCATATGGCTCGCCGACAACAAACTATCATTACACATGGGCAAAACAGAGTCCATTCTCTTCGGTTCAAATAACAAACTCAGCAAGACCGACGGCTTCTCGGTTACAGTGGGTGACAATATTATCACAAGGAAAGATTAAATTACCTACCTGGGTTCCATCCTAGAGGCTAATCTTTCCTGTGACAAAATGGCATCCAATGTAATAAAAAAAGTCAACCAACGAACACGATTCTTGTACCGGATCTCCTCTCTGGTAAACAAGAATACCCTGAAGACTCTAGCAGGAGCACTCATTCAAGGGTACTACGACTATGCTTGCACCTCATGGTACCAAAGCACCTCAAAGGCACTAAAAAACAAATTACAAACATCTCAAAACAAGCTAGTCAGACTACTACTTGACCTGACTCCTAGAACCCACCTCACCCCTGCCCACTTTGACAACCTAGGATGGCTTAGAGTAGACGACAGAGTACAGCAACTTGCAATGGGCCTGGTCTACAAGATACACTACGCGACCAAGGTACCCATGTACATGTCAAAATACTTCCCAAAGGTCAGTGAATACCACGATCACAACACCAGAGGGAGCTCCACAAATCATGTAAAACCCAGATTCGGCTCAAACAAGGGACTAAACACGTTTCGCAATTATGCCACATCAATGTGGAACGCCCTACCTAAAGCTGTAAAGGAATGTGAATCGCTACCCACTTTCAAAAACACTCTCAAAAAACACCTACGTGAGACTGCAATTCGAAACTGGCCCCTACAAATGTCCTAACCTAGTTGTACAGTAAATGACCAAGTAAGGCTTTGTCAATATTCCAATGCACAGTGTAAAATGTGTGTGTGTCCCCTAACCAACCCCCCCCCCCCCCCCCCCCACCTCCAATGTACAGCCCTCACCCAACCCACCCAACCCCACCCCACCCAACCAACCTCCAATGTACAGTTTCTACGCCAAATGTATATACACTCCTTTTCTGGACACTTTTGTATCACAAACAGTACTGTATTTGCAAATCTGATATGTCATAAATGTATAGATGTAGCAGTACTGTCTATTTGATTTGATTTGATATCTTTATTTCGAACATGCAATGAATACAAACAAACAATAACAAAAGCAAAACACAACTCAATCTACATGTTCGAAAAGGAGTAGGAAGAAGTATACACTTATTTAATCCTACCCCTTTTCCACTACTCAAATGAGTACTATTTTAAAACATAAAAAAAAAATATATATATATATATATGCAAAACAAAAAAACAAAAACTATATATGTAAAACATGAAAGAAATAAAATACAAATGTAAACACCCGTGAATATCAAGTCCCTTCCTCATCCCTGTACCTTGTGAACATCATTTCCTTATACATCAGTTTGAATTGTCTCATGTTTGGACATTTCTTTAGCACCACATTTAGACTGTTCCACAGTTTCACTCCACATATCGAGATGCAGTGTCTTCTCATGGTAGTGCGTACATTTAGCACTTTTAAATTGTGTTCTCCCCTCAGATTATAACCCGCCTCCCTATCAAAGAACAATTCTTGAATGTTTCTTGGAAGTGCATGACTTTTTGCTTTATACATTAATTGTGCCGTTTTAAATTCCACAAGACCATTTAACTTCAAAGTATTTGACTTTGTACAGTTTCTACGCCAAATGTATATACACTCCTTTTCTGGACACTTTTGTATCACAAACAGTACTGTATTTGCAAATCTGATATGTCATAAATGTATAGATGTAGCAGTACTGTCTATCTGTATGTCATGCATGTCATATATGTTATGATGAATTGAAAATGGGGGACCCTGATGTAAACAAGACGAAAGTCTTTCTCTGGTCTGCATCCCCTTAACAATTGTATGTATTGAGCTGTACTGTACTGTACCCATTCTGCAATCTGTTAATAAACTTTTCAATCAATCAATCAATCAACAATTGTGTGTATTGAGCCGTAGCCTACTGTATTGTACCCATTCTGCAATCTGTTAATAAAATTGTCTCCCTTGCACCCCCCCCCCCCCCCACGCACACACAACATTAAGGGATAGTGCAATTATCTTTTATACCCCCCTGTTTGTTATTTATGCCTTACTCCTGTTTTTATATTTAATACTGTGTTTAGGACTGTGTTTTTATATTTTTACTAGCACCTAGGGCTGCATTTTAAATTTCGTTGTAACAACTGTAACAATGACAATAAAGATCTATTCTATTCTATTCTATTCTATTAGCGGCCTGCTCGTGGCTCTCCAGATTGGATGGTGTCTGATGACTCTGTGTCACTGATCTCTCCACACAAAGCCAACCCCCCACTGTATACACGGAGGTGTTATATTTTGGGGGTTGGGAAGTGAGTCAAGCCTGCCTGAACCATTGTTTCTCAAAGGCAAAACTACTGTAGTTTTGCCTTTGAGAAACAATGGTTCAGGCAGGCTTGACTCATGGCAGACTTGACTCACTTCCCAACAATATAACAAGTCAATATAATTAACGTTAGGTTATGACTATAACCAAGTTCTGTTAATTAGGGGTGACGCTTGGCATCACTACTGCACTATCTCGCGTACGTGCACGCGTACTGAATAAACCACAAATGTACCTCTAATACCAGTATTAGTCTGACCACACCCCTCATCAGCTTACCTTCATAAGCAGGTGTGTGGTCACCTGCTCTCCTCCTTCCCAAGCTTTCACCACAAGGTGAGGTCAAGGGCTGCAGCGGCCGTCTGATGCCAAGCGTCACCCCTAATTAACAGAACTTGGTTATAGTCATAACCTAACGTTCTGTTTCATTAGGGGCTCTGCTTGGCATCATTACTGCACAAAGGGAGGCCAAGCGGAGCCGCTGGCTGACAAATACACCCCGCTGACAGCCCCCCAAAACCATCAGAACAGGGAGGGCCGAGCCCCCCCGACCCCCCCTAATGGAGGGTATCCCCCCTATTAGAGGCTTCACGGGAAGGCGACGGACCCGACCGTGCGAAGAGGCACTCAAGCAACTTAACGCACAGGGTGAGCAGACCGTGGCTTGACCCCACGACTACACACACGCACAACCCGCATGCCACCCGGGAACGAACGGAGGAACAACCTCGTTACTGCCCCCAGAATCACGGGGTCAAGGGCAAACCCAACCCCGTGGCAAGGCCGTAGCAGCGGAGCGCGAAGGAAGACCCAGACCCACCAAAAGGACTGGACTCCCTGGAATGGGGGCCCGGAGAAGTCCATGATGCCAGCATCAAGACCCCACCAGGTGGGCACGTAGTGCCCCGCCCCCCACATCGCCAGCGTATTCGGACAAAGGCCCCCCAGTTACTGCACCTGGTAATCCCAGGCGGTATCCCAAGTACTAACCAGGCCAGAACCTGCTTAGCTTCCGAGATCGGACGAGATCGGGCGTGTTCAGGTCGGTATGGCCGTAAGCCGAGCGGGCCCCGTCCCCCCAACAGTACACCGCCTGGCACACTAACCCTGCAGAACAGACAGTCAGCATGGCCGTAAGCACACAAAAAAGGTTAACCAACGGAAGCAGGCAGCGCACCGGGGAAAAACCAGGCAACAGGCTGTTAACCCTAGCCTGGAGACTGCGGACGAGACAGGCGCCAGAGGGGACAGCTGAACACAGCCGCCCCGGCGGAAGGAGCGTAAGCTGGCGGTGTTGCATGACCAAGCCTCCATTTAAAAACCCCCACCCAGAGGGGTCGAGGCAGAGAAGGCTGACACGATTGGCAGACGTCATGAACGTGCAGGGGCACCCTCAAACGGTGAACCCGGGAGTTGACACTGCTCCAACACACCAGGGAATCAACCACCTCGGTGTTACCCAATGCGGTGGTTGTTCCTATAACCCCTCAAGAAAAAACTCCAAAACACACCTGCGGGTATACACCGGCTATACCGCAGTACAAGTGTTTCAGTTTCCAAAAAGGGTTAACCCAGGCCTACGGGTCGCAAACATCACTTCGGACCGGGCCTGGCGGTACGGGAAGCACAGGGTCACCAGAGGAGGTCAAAAAACCACCCCCACAGGCCCCTCTTCGCCATGCGTGAGAGAGGAGCGAAAAATAATGGAGAACCAGCCCCTAAGCACACCGTACCTGGTATTCCCCGGCGGTCTCCCAACCAAGTACTAACCAGGACCAACCTGTGTAGCGGCCGAGATCCGACGAGATCGAGCGCGTACAGAATGGCATGGCTGTAAGCCATGACGACAGTGCTGAGTAAAAACATACCCAACCAGGGTCTCCATAGCGCTTAACCCTGTGACACCCAGACCGACCTGGCATTTTTCCCCCTGAAAAAAGCCCAAGTCCCTCAGGGTACCAGAACAGCAGATCTGCATCCCCGGCGGACAACGGGTTCAACTGATCTGGACCAGCGTGACCAGAACCAGTCCCGTGCCCTAACCACGCCGACATGCCTACTCCAGGAGAAGGGCAGATATGCGTGTTGATCTTAACATGAAAAGAAGGCGCCACCCAGACGTTCGGACGAACCGCGCCTGGTGGCCCACCCCAAGGGCGTGAGACCCCACTACATATGTTCAGATCCATCCCGTCATCATCCCCCAGACATGAACGAGAATCCGTCGACAACCCACCCAGGTCATGGGATGTGGTCGTCGGAAGAGGAAAAACCCCCATCTCAGTTGCTTTATAAAAACGCTGTTTCAACCACAAGCAACCAAGGCGTGCCAGTCAATCGCCTGTTTACAGCGAGCTAGCACTATACGTGCGTCGGGACACACCCCCATCAATGAACAGGCTATTTAGACCTGTCATTGAATCCCCAAGGCGCCCAGGGGAACGACAAGAGGGGTGTGACACTCCCTAACTCCAACACTTCTGGAATAGAAAGAAGGAAGCATCAACAGTATGTATCCCAGTCTACACAGCCGGGGTAAAAAATGTTCACATTTTTACATCCCACCACCCTCCCATAGGAAAGAGACGGGGATCCCCAGAGAGACATCCCACGCGAGCTGTACAGATTGAAAAGAATATATTGCACCTTGAGCCATGTAAAAAACTGGTTTTAGGGCCTCCGGGGAAGAGGCACTGAACCCATACACACTCAATAAACGAATTGAATCGAATATACATACAATAGAAAAGGACCCTTCTAGAGGGTCCACTCACTTTGACAATCTGAGGAGGAAGGCTCTGTACTCTGATGGAGGCTTCCTCACATGGAAGAAGGAGTCCGAACTCACAGAAGGCCTGAATAGGCGCTTGGTGAGGAGGAGCCCTGACCACCCCCCCTGAAAACAGATCCATCACATGGACCTGAACAGCACACGGAAGTCCTACCAACAGAGACGCGCACGGTGACGTACTCTATGGCGGGGGAATTCCTGCGGTGCACACGCCCAATATACCAGGCCGTGGGACCAGGAACTCCCTCCCCCCCCCCCCCCCCCCCCCCGTAACGTGCCGAACCGCCACGTGACGGGACCCTTGAAGGACAGGGGGTGTACCCCTGACCGACAGAACAATGGGGAGAGGAAAGGTTACCAGTTTACCCCTTTACGACCCCACACCCATGATACGACGTAACGACAAAAAGAGAATATGACACAGTCATAGTCAGCTCTATGAAGCGTTTCACAGCTCCACACAGCGCATGAGCTAACCTGCTATCTGATTTTTACTAAGGAAAAACACAGAATAGAGAAGGCTCTAAGAACCCCGGTCCAACATACACATGTGCTTCTGTGGCCAGTACAACCCAGTTGTAGGTCACATGACACACACAACCCATCATCACCTACAAAAAATGGCAAAAACACTCAACAGAGGAACGCCGTTTTTTTCACAATGAGAGAATACATCATTCTTGATTAGTATCGACCACAGGCCTTGCTAAGCACACATGACAGCAACCAAACCAATTTCCCTTTAGGAAATAAGTTTCTCCAGCAGATTTAGCACAACCTCAGCAATCAAGCTAAGAGTTACATCATATCCCTACCACACAAAAGACACAATTAATGCACAACATGTCTGATAGGAGGTGATAAAGTCCCCAGGGAACCGGGGGGGAAAACACAATCCTCCTATTTTACCCTCAATACGGCCAGTTAAAACAGGAAAACCTGTTAATGTGTGAACACACTGTTCATTGTCATTACAGTCTGAGAAAGAACATTCTTTTACTCACTTGTCACCAAGCATAGCTTCATAGGTTAGTTACCTTAGTTGTGAGTACACGGCCGTGTTACTCACACAACAACCAGATCATTACATCCCGTTTGCACGGAGAAGCTAACTGCCAGTGACAAAAACAGCTCACACATAACCCGCAACGTATCCTAAATGCATTGTAGCAACACACGTTTTGGGAAAAACACCGTTATTCACAATACATTTAGCAAAGTAAAACCAGAAGACGTGTTATGAGGTCTGGTCAACCCCGTTCCTACCCGGAACGCAGATCAGCGAAGTGCAGTCACAAGACACCGTAGAACACAGCCGTCCTGTGTTGTTCGATCCGGGCAGCGTCGCCGCTCCAACCAGTCGCTACAGTCCTCTTTGTTGACGCAATCCCCGTCCAGGCTCAGGGCAGGGTCGACGAACATCCCCTGTCAAGGATGACGTCGTGGTCAAGAGTGTAAAACATGTTAAAATCAAAGCACGTTCAACAGAATAGCATCAAGCTAACGGCTGCTCCAACCGTTCGGGTGCTATTGCTTCTGCTCGCGAGACGCCGATCTAACGACGCACGCGATCAGAAGCGAGCTCACGGCGGCGCGCGAGAAGCTAAGCTACCCCGCGCCAGGCCATGGCCATAGCAGCAAGCTAACGTTACCTAGCGACCACGACATGCTAGCCCCGCAGTTAACAGCTGACCGGCTAACCGTAAGCTATGAACATGTAAACAATGACATAACACTCACCCAGACAGGCCGCCGTTCTGAACCTCTCCTCACTTTTTAAGAGAAAAGAGAAAACAAGATGTCAACACCGCTTCACAACGGTGACATTACCACATCCGACGGAATCAGCACAGTACCAACTGGCCTGTGTAGCTGACTTTGAACATGAATCTGCCGCTATCGCACATTACATGCACATATCCCCTCGTGAAGGAATACTCTCATTTGGATATGAAAGATGGGGCCTTAACACGGTGACAGAGAGAATCCACTCGTCCAGAACACACAGGGATCACCAGTGTCAATGGTCGCGGCCCACTAGTTAAAACTATAATGGTCTCCAGACCAAGGCCTTCTGTCGCCTAGGTGGCTGAACAAAGGACCCTAGCCTGGGGCCGGTTTCCATAAACTTTGTCAAGTAGCCCCCATAGCACTAACAGACAAGTGGAGCCCGCCAGCAAACACTACTCACCCAACCTGGAACGCACCGCTTCTCACAACAGCGGCATGTCCGACAGTTCAGCTGTGGCCTGACAGGTTTCACCCCAACAAACACAGCAAGGAACTGCAGTTGAGAAGCATGCAGCGGCGTGCTCCCAATACGAAAACCGGTGGAGGGTTTTTAGAATGATCATCATCTTCCAGACACTCCAGTACGAAGACAATATCGCCGTATTTTCTCGAAAATAGTGAGAGAGAAAATAAAGATATGATGTCAACGTATCCTTGTTTCCCAAAGCTGCTCCTAAACCTTTCTTCCATCATGGTGTCAAGTGTGGGGATCTACCGAGGCACTTCTTCCTTGTGGTGAAAGCGAGAAGGAGGAGAGCAGGTGACCACACACCTGCTTATGAAGGTAAGCTGATGAGGGGTGTGGTCAGACTAATACTGGTATTAGAGGTACATTTGTGGTTTATTCAGTACGCGTGCACGTACGCGAGATAGTGCAGTAGTGATGCCAAGCAGAGCCCCTAATGAAACAGAACTGGATCATCAAACATGGATAGTGGAATTAGTTTTAAAAAGTCTGATATAGACAATAATAAAAATAGTAAGATAAAATAGACAGAGTAAAATAGTGCAGTGCAATAAAATAGTAGAATAGAATAGATAAAACTTATTTTTTTTACAGTGAAATAAAATAGTGATGAATGAATGAATGAATGACAATTTTATTAACAGATTGCAGAATGGGTACAATACAGTAGGCTACGGCTCAATACACACTTGTTAAGGGGATGCAAACTAGTAAGAGTAGGTAAGAGATATGTACAGATATAGTTATAGTATTAATATGTACAGTGATACAGGTATAAAGACACTATGGTAGTGGCCATACTGGCCAGCAGTGTAACTAGTAAGAGATATGTACAGATATAGATATAGTATTAATATGTACAGTGATACAGGTATAAAGACACTATGGTAGTAAGTCATACTGGCCACTTCTTCCTACTCCTTTTCGAACATGTAGATTGAGTTGTGTTTTGCTTTTGTTATTGTTTGTTTGTATTCATTGCATGTTCGAAATAAAGATATCAAATCAAATCAAATAGACAGTACTGCTACATCTATACATTTATGACATATCAGATTTGCAAATACAGTACTGTTTGTGATACAAAAGTGTCCAGAAAAGGAGTGTATATACATTTGGCGTAGAAACTGTACATTGGAGGTTGGTTGGGTGGGGTGGGGTTGGGTGGGTTGGGTGAGGGCTGTACATTGGAGGTGGGGGGGGGGGGGGGTTGGGTAGGGGACACACACACATTTTACACTGTGCATTGGAATATTGACAAAGCCTTACTTGGTAATTTACTGTACAACTAGGTTAGGACATTTGTAGGGGCCAGTTTCGAATTGCAGTCTCACGTAGGTGTTTTTTGAGAGTGTTTTTGAAAGTGGGTAGCGATTCACATTCCTTTACAGCTTTAGATAGGGCGTTCCGAGCTGAGGGCTTTTTCAACCTGTAACTTGTTCTTGTTTACATCAGGGTCCCACTGTCTGAAAATATAGTAAAATTATTGAAGGCCCCTCACAACCAACTTGTGCACATGCCCTAGGCTGCCAAAGATAAAAACTAGGAGTTTACATCTGTAGCCTAGCTGTGAGATCCAATGTAATAAAAAAAAGTCTGCTACGTCTTGCTATGTTGTGTTTCAATACAGTGGGTACAATACAGTACAGCTCAATACACACAATTGTTAAGGGGATGCAGACCAGAGAAAGACTTTCGTCTTGTTTACATCAGGGTCCCCCATTTTCAATTAATCATGACACTGCGGTGGCCAGGAGCGCGCAACAAGATGGTATACAATGGTATATGATTTATGAATAGTATATTCCACTATAGCAGTATATGGTGTGCTGTACATTTGAATCTAATCTAATTTTGAGAGTGCAAATGTAACAGTAAAGTGCAATAGTGATATACAATGAACAGGTGATTAAACTGTGTAAAATATATAAATTAGTACTACTGAGTAATAGTGCTAATCACTACTCAGATGTATGTATAGAGTTGTAGTATAATACAGTGATACTCACTTTGGTTGAATGGAATCATTGACACAGATACCATCCAAATAGTAGTTATCTTGACTTTAATGTGGGTCTACAGTAACTTAAAAACACATGAACACACAGTGCACTCGCTCACACCATAGGTCACTTTAAACACAAAGGACACTTTAAGAAAATAACTTGTTGTGATTAATGCATAACATAGTTAGTAATAGCAATTATAGCATAGGGGCATAGCAGTAAAACTATATATTGTACATAGGACCCAGTGCCTTTAAGTAGTAGCTCAAAACCCCACTCTGTAGCTGATGGCGATGGAGTGGAAATAGTCTCCAGTTTGACAGGTATCTGCAACATAAAAAGAAAATAGCCATTAGAGAAGAGAACTGGGTATGGAAAATGATATAGATATAAAGAAGACACTATGGTAGTAAGTCATACTGGCCAGCAGCGTAACTAGTAAGAGTAGGTAAGAGATATGTACAGATATAGATAGTATTAATATGTACAGTGATACAGGTATAAAGACACTATATGGTAGTAAGTCATACTGGCCAGCAGCGTAACTAGTAAGAGTAGGTAAGGGATGTACAGATATAGATATAGTATCTACAGATATGTAAATGTCATTAACAGATTGCAGAATGAGTACAATACAGTACAGCTCAATACACACAATTGTTAAGGGGATGCACATTGCACAGACCAGAGAAAGACTTTAGTCTTGTTTACATCAGGGTCCCCCATTTTCAATTCAGTGATATATATTTTTGGGCATACACGTTACAATATAAGCAGCTGGGAAACACATTATATGATGTATTCAGGGCCATTTCACGTTGATTAAACGTTACACATTACATCCTGCTAAATGAACGTTAACTAATATTACGCGGCCAGTGTTGAAAAGCCTTGAGGTCGCATTCAATTTTCGAGAGACCATAACGTTAACTTGACAGCAATGTGGATACAGCTTTATTTGAGCAGTTGCTACTGTAACGTTACCTTAGTTGACTACATAACTGTAGTAAACAAACTAACGTTAAACCGAAGTTAGCTTACCAGTAAATTCAGTACAGCGACAGCTGAAATCCACAGGACAGCCTGGTCACAATAATCGACGGGCCAGTTACATTTGAGTACAGCTGTAACAAAGTCCAATATGCCCTCGTTCATTAGATCCAAAGCATCAATTGCTTTTCCTCGACTCTAACGCTAGTTTAATAGCTAATGACTAATGGCTAAACAGCTGATTTTGTAAACATGAGGCAGAGTAGGGGCGGGCGCTGGATGGATATAATTCCAACTTGACTTTGCGCCTCCTGGCGGCACAAAACAGAAACCGCACCCACCCTAATAAAACCATTTGACGAGAGCCGTTAACGGGCGGCAGAGGCCGTTGAAACGGCGGTAGGAGGGACCTCAATTTGCAATGCTGTAACTGTAAGATCTGCCCAGAGCCTAGAGGCTTTAAAAATCGCTGCTCAAAACGCACCTCTTTTCTCCCCTGGCCTTTGACCAGAGTTAGCCTGCCACCTGTACACTACGTTTGCTGTTACTCTGGACTTTTTTTTTTAATCTATTTTCTTGTCTCTTTTATATTGCACCTTCTTAGTGTACTATACATTTTTCTGGCATTTTAGTGTTTTTATTTGTTATGCATTGTGTGTGTGTTTTTATTGTGTCCTACCTGTAAGGCACTTTGGTTGGCTTTTAGTCATTATGTAAACGTGCTATATAGATAAAGTTGACTTGACTAAACTCACTTCCATCAAATAATTTGTTTATTATAATCAGGCCTTTTCTCAGCCCACCTTCTGAAGCCGTTACCCCCCATGGATGAAGCCGTTACCCCCCATGGATGAAGCCGTTACCCCCCATGGATGAAGCCGTTACCCCCCATGGATGAAAGGCCCGTGACAAAGATGCCTCCCCTCCCAGCTTCTT
Source organism: Notolepis coatsorum (assembly GCF_963971535.1). Taxonomy (NCBI): domain Eukaryota; kingdom Metazoa; phylum Chordata; class Actinopteri; order Aulopiformes; family Paralepididae; genus Notolepis; species Notolepis coatsorum. Next base: position 174,184,352 of record NC_140165.1, on the reverse strand, counting down.
ACTGTTGCCCAGTCAATGTGAGACTAGCGCACCTGGCCAACATTTAAAAATGAGCATATCTATTGATTGTGTGTGTGTGTGTGTGTGTGTGTGTGTGTGTGTGTGTGTGTGTGTGTGTGTGTGTGTGTGTGTGTGTGTGTGTGTGTGTGTGTGTGTGTGTGTGTGTGTGTGTGTGTGTGTGTGTGTGTGTGTGTGTGTGTGTGTGTGTGTGTGTGTGTGTGTGTGTGTGTGTGTGTGTGTGTGTGTGTGTGTGTGTGTGTGTGTGTGTGTGTGTGTGTGTGTGTGTGTGTGTGTGTGCGTGCATGTGTGTGAAGTAGGAGAGAGACAGGGAAGAGAATGAGGAGAGATAGACAGGGAAGAGAAGAAGGAGAGATAAAGATAGGGAAGATAAGGAACAGGAGGAGAGAGAGAGACAGGGAAGAGAAGGATGAGATAAATACAGGGAAGATAAGGAGGAGAGAGAGGGAAGAGAAGGAGGAGAGAGATACGGGGAAGAGAAGGAGGATAAAGAGATACAGGGAAGATAAGGAGGATAGAGAGGGAAGAGAAGGAGGAGAGATACAGGGAAGAGAAGGAGGAGAGAGATACAGGGAAGATAAGGAGGAGAGAGAGGGAAGAGAAGGAGGAGAGATACATGGAAGAGAACAAGGAAAGAGATACAGGGAAGAGAAGGAGGAGAGAGAGATACAGGGAAGAGAAGGAGGAGATAGAGATACAAGGAAGAGAAGGAACAGGAGGAGAGATAGAGAGAGAGGGAAGATAAGGAGGATAGAAAAACAGGGAAGAGGAGGCGGAGAGAGAGATACAGGGAAGATGATGAGGGGAGAGAGAGAGAGGGTGCAGATCAACATGGCTGCTCAGAGAGAGAGCTCCTACTGTAGATTTGCATGTACTTTTTGTCATTTTAGATTGAGAAAGAATGAAGTAATTTGTAGAACAATGTAAAGACAAGCTCAACAGCAACTATACAGTGTTAAAAAATAAATAAATAAAATAAGTGGAAGCTAGCAGCAGCAATTGAAACAGAAACAGCTAAGCTAATCTTGGACATTGGAAGCTAGCAGTGGATGCTAACTGTGAACTTTGGAAGCAAGCAGTGGATGATGACAACTAGCTGGAAGCTAACAGTGGATGCTAACACCAAACTGCAAACTTTTGGAGCTAGCAGTGGATGCTAACTGTGAACTTTGGAAGCAAGCAGTGGATGATAGCAACTAGCTGGAAGCTAACAGTGGATGCTAACACCAAACTGCAAACTTTTGGAGCTAGCAGTGGATGCTAACTGTGAACTTTGGAAGCAGGCAGTGGATGATAGCAGCTAGGTGGAAGCTAACAGTGGATGCTAGCAACAAACTGCACATTTTTGGAGCTTTGGAAGCAAGCAGTGGATGATAACAACTAGCTTTGGATCCAGATTCAGATAAGTGAGACAATTGGAAGCTAACCAGGAATACAAACACTAGCAGTTGAAATCATATATATGTGAACTGTGAACCTTGGAAGCTAATAGTTGCAGCTGAAACAGTTAAGCTAGAAGTGACAGCTAACAGTGGGTGCTAGCATTACCAGTTGGAAAGCAACATGAGTGACCTAATTAACATACACTACCCACCAGAAATAAAAAATGACACAGAGAGGAGTACTTACAAACTGGACCTTCTTAAGGGACAACCAGAAACACTCTTTGCTGATCTTTTTAAAAATGGAGAAATTAGTAATCTTATCTTCTATACAGAAATACCTGAAATTTGGCACAGAGCCATTGCCAACCTCCACACTTCAGTGGCAAAAAAGGGCAACAAAGAATATTGGCAGTTAAAGATCTCAGACCTAGAGGACCCTGACAGCACAATGACAACTGTCAATGTTTATAAAAGTGGTAAAGTCATAGTGCAGGGGTACTTCAAGTACTTCCAGAGCACTTTTCAGGCACTTAAATCTATGGTTGAGAAAGAAGACACCCCCCCTAGGGACCCCCAGCCAGGTGCCAGTAGGGACACAGACGACACACCTGTCTCTACACATGAAGACACCGCCCCTAGGGACCTCCAGCCAGGTGCCAGTAGGGACCCAGACACCACACCTGTCTCTACACATGAAGAGGAGCACCATGATGACACAGAGCAGACACTGAGCCTCCCACATCAGACCTCCGTCACAGAACTTAAGGAACACTTCACCAAGTTAGAAATAGAACTGGTGCAGCTCAGAGAAATTGTCATGAATCATACTGATAAAAACTCAGTGGGACTCTCACAAAAAGCTGAAATGGAACAAATCAGAAAAGAGCAAGAAAGCCTACGTGCAACCTGTGAAAAACAATTATCCAAAGACAGAGAACAGCACAATAAAGACCTGTACACTCTGACAGAACAAGTGAGAGTGCTACAAGAAGAGAAAGAGAGTCAGAGGAGTGAGCTTGTTGCACTGGCAGAACAGGTGAAAGAGCTAAACTGTGAGTATGCCAACCACAGGAGAGAGATAGCTGTTCTAAAAGACAACCATGGAGAATCACAGCAGGAGAGAGAGAGCCATACGTCTCAACTTGTTGCTCTCACAGAGGAACTCAGGGAGAGAGACAGATCACTGGACACTTTGAAGCAACAGATGACTTCCCTCACTGAATCTGAGATACTAAGAACTGACCTCAGCCCACACACAGCAGTGAGCCCAACCCAGAACAGACAACATGATGATATCCTAGCCCCAACAGCAGAGAGAGAAGAATCCAGCTGCCACACACACACAGGTGGTCCCACCAGACCAGATAGCCCCACAGCAAAAGCAGATATTGTGCTACTGATCGACTCAAATGGAAAATTCATCGACGAGAAAAGGCTTTTCCCAAGGCACAAGGTGACAAAACTCTGGTGTCCAAACACAGAGGCAGCCATGGGTATTCTCTCTAAGGCTGACCTAGGATCCCCAAGCCATTTCCTAATCCACACAGGCACAAATGACCTGGGGGAACAACAGGAGAGAGTGGCCCTGTCTCTTAGAGATGTCGTTGAGAAGGCATGTCTCACCTTCCCTAACACTAACATAGTGATGTCCACCCTGTTACCAAGGAAGGACTTCCACTCACAGACTATACAAAAAGTCAATGTCAGTATCTCTAGAGACTGTGAAAAATTGCCAAATGTGACGTTGCCCACTACGACTCAATCACTGTACACGATCTTTATGATCATGTTCACCTCTACAAAGAAGCAGTTCCACGGTTTACAAAGACACTAAAAGATGCCACACTAAATCGACGGGCTACACTCAACAGAAGGAGCAACATGGGAGTCTCCAACACTCAAACGGAGAGGCACATCGCAGGACCAGCCGACAGCATGCAGAGGAGAGCCTTCCAACCCAGGCCCAAGCAGCGGCACCTACAACCTCCACAGCACAGACTGGAGAACATCAGACATATGGATGAGAACCAGCCTGCACACAGACCCAGGACAGCACCACCCCATGTTGTACCACCACCACCTCCACAGCAGCAGCAGCAGCAGCAGCCAGGCAGACTGTATGCAGAGGTGGTCCGAGGAGCAGCAGGCCCCGCCCACAGTGAACTGAGATCCATCCAGGACATGCTGAGCACGTTATGCTCTCATCTAATGGGCCACACTCAGGGTCAGTGGTAATTAAGTAGGTAGTACTCCTTTAAAAAAGGTACATACATGCCAGGTTAAATCTCATCACATTGTAAATGTATATTTTTTATGTAAAAAAAAACAGTTACTTCTTTCTTCTCCTTTTGAAATGACAACTTGTTACAATCTCAATGACATCATTTAGCATATCAGTTTGGGTTTAAATTCTTATTTATTTGGTTTAATTAAAAAGCAGAAATCTTGACTTCTTAGACAAGGTTACTGGTGTTGATATTGTTATTTTACAGGAGACTTGGTGTAAAGGAGACGTTCCTACTGGATGCCCTCCTAACTATAGAGAGATTATTGTCCCATCAACTAAACTAAATGGAGTCACCCAGGGCAGAGACTCAGGGGGGATGTTGGTATGGTATAAATCACAACTAGCAGACTCTATAGAAATAAATAAGAAAGGGAAATATCACATTTGGTTAAAATAAAAAAAAGGTATAATTTCCAGCGGGAAAAGTATTTTTTTATGTGCAATTTATATTCCCCCAAATGAGTCTCCATATTTCGACGAGGAGATTTTCTCCACCATAGAAGAAGAGACCAGTCATTTCCAGGCCCAGGGATCTGTGCTGATCATGGGAGATTTAAACTCTAGGACTGGTGAGCAGGTTGACTTCACTAGTACCGAAGGTGACAGTTATATCACTGGAGATCACCTCAATTTCCCTATCCTTACCAACAGGAAAATGTATGATAAAAACACAAACAAGAGTGGAAGACAAGTGTTGCAGCTTTGTAGAGCGTTGGGTCTGTACATTACCAACGGAAGGTTGCGAGGGGATTCCTTTGGACGGTATACATATTGCTCAAGACTTGGTAGCAGCACCGTTGATTATGCTATAACAGATTTAGACCTAACCTCCTTGAGAGCCTTCACTGTAAAAGAACAAACACCTCTATCAGATCACTCTCAGATCACTTTGTATCTAAAAAGAGCAGACACAGGTAATATAAGCTCTCAACCCTGTAATCTGTACAACATAAAGATGAAATACAGATGGGCTCACAACAGTCTGGAGCAGTACCAGGATGCTATGGTCAGTGAGTCAACACAGTCTCTTCTAGACTCCTTCCTGGCCCAGATTTACCCTCAGAATAACGAAGGTGTAGAGTGGTGTCTGGTACACATCAACCACATATTTGATCATTTGGCCTCATCATCAAATTTAAAATGTAAAACAGAACAACCAAAGAAAACAAACAAGGAAAGGTGGTTTGATTCAGACTGCAAATCCATTAGGAAGACACTAAGAAATATCTCCAACCAAAAACACAGGCATCCAGATAGTCGCACTGAAAGTGCGCACATCAGCATACAACACCGGGCTGGTGACAGGCAACATGGAAGAACACAAGATGGCAAGATACAACGTCAGGAGAGCAGTAATAGAGGCAAAACGGCGTTACAGGGATAAAGTTGAACTTCAGTTTGAACAGGCTGACTCTAGAGGCATGTGGCAGGGCCTCAGAACAATGACAGACTACAAAGGAACCCCCCTCAAACTGAACAGTGACATCTCCTTAGCAAATGATCTCAATTCCTTCTATGCGAGGTTTGAGGCTGTGAATAACAACACCAGCCTACAAACCACGGCAATGGGGGGGGGGTCTGCTGATGGAGACTCAGTGTTCAGGGTAACAGAGCATGAGGTGAGACGGATCTTTAAAAAAGTGAATATCAGGAAGGCAGCAGGACCGGACGGCATCCCCGGCCGCGTCCTAAAAGTCTGTGCCGACCAACTGGCCCCGGTATTCACTGACATCTTCAACCTGTCCTTGGAACAGGCTGTCATCCCCACCTGTCTGAAGAAGTCCACCATCATCCCTGTACCCAAAAAATCTACGCCCGCTTGCCTCAACGACTACCGCCCTGTAGCCCTCACCTCCATAGCCATGAAGTGCTTTGAGAAGCTAGTGAAGGGCTACATCTGTTCCTCCCTCCCCATCAACCTGGACCCTCTGCAATTTGCATATCGCCCCAACAGGTCCACGGAGGACGCCATAGCCCATGTGCTGCACACAGCAGCATCACATCTGGACAAGAGGCAGGGGAACTATGTGAGAATGCTGTTCATCGACTACAGCTCAGCATTCAATACCATAGTCCCCTCCAAACTCATAGCCAAGCTCAGGGACCTGGGCTTGAACTATGACCTGTGCCAGTGGGTCTTGGACTTCCTGACGGGCAGACCCCAGGTGGTAAAAGCCGGCAACTGCACCTCCTCATCCATCACGCTCAACATAGGGGCCCCCCAGGGCTGTGTTCTGAGCCCCCTCCTCTACTCCCTGTACACACATGACTGCGTAGCACAGCGGAACAACAACACCATCATCAAATTTGCTGATGACACAGTAGTGGTGGGCCTGATCTCTGCCAACGACGAAAGGGCCTACCTGGAAGAGGTAGAGAACCTGTCACAGTGGTGTCAGGAGAACTGCCTCTCCCTGAACGTCAGCAAAACAAAAGAGATGATTGTGGACTTCAGGAGGTCGGGGGTCAAGGACTACAGCCCCCTCAGCATCGACGGGGCACCGGTTGAGAGAGTGAACAGTTTCAAGTACCTCGGAGCCCACATATCTGAGGACTTGACATGGACCACACACATTGACAGTGTTGTGAAGAAGGCACGACAACGCCTCTACTTCCTCAGGCGCCTAAGGAAGTTCCAAGTCAGTCAGAAGATCCTTAGGAACTTCTACTCATGTACAATAGAGAGCATCCTGACCGGCAACATCACCTCCTGGTTTGGGAATAGCACTGCACAAGACCGTAGCAGACTACAAAGAGTGACACGTTCAGCCGAACGCACAATTGGAGGGGGGCTTCCCACCCTCCAGAACATTTACATCAAGCGGTGCAAGGGGAAGGCTAAGAGAATTATTAAGGACTCGAGCCACCCGAAGAACTGCCTCTTTGAACTGCTGCGGTCAGGCAAGCGATACCGGAGTCTTAAGGCGAGCACAGAAAGACTCAGAAGAAGCTTCTATCCCCAGGCCATCAGGCTGCTAAACGAACAATAATCGCTAAACGAACAATAATCACTATGCAACAACCATCAAATGCACACAGCACACACACCCACACGCACACACTCACTCAAACAAACAACACACTGCAGCACCCACTCTCCACACTTTAGATCACACAAACACACTTACACTTTATATTTATTGATAAAGGATTTGCACTACAACTCGTACACCTACTGTGAATTGTACCTAAATTGCACCTCGTCCCATTTCTCCATTTCTGCCTTGCACTATATAGTATTGTATATTAGTACACTGCACAGTATTGTATATTGTTTGGTAACTACGTCTATTCTGCATCGAACATTGTACATATGTCTAAACTGAACACTAGTGACCTCTTTTTTACTTCTAATTTTACTATGTTTTTATTTCATACTTATCTTGTCTTGCACAGTCTCTGGAGCGCAACAGTAAGAAGCATTTTGTACAAAAGTATTCTGTACTTCTGTATGACAACTATTAAAGAAACTTGAAACTTGAAACTTGAAACTTGAATAGTCAGGAACTCCGTCTTAGTTACTGTGAAACTCTAAAGCAATATAAAAACACACTGAGAACAAAAAAAGAACAATATATACAAAACCAGTTACAATTAATTGAAGAGTCTCTGGGGTCAAATAAATTCTGGGAAAAATGGAACTCATTTACCAAGAAACATAAAAATGAACAATCCATTCAAAATGGAGATACATGGAAAAACCACTTTGAAAATCTTTATAGAAAACCAACAAAGAATCAAGCCCAAGAACACATTTCTGAAAAATAAAAAAATCTTGAAAGCGCTATTAAGGATTATCAGAACCCACTGGACTACCCGATCAGTGAATTAGAATTGGAAGACAAATTAAAAGCTCTGCAGAACAAAAAAGCATGTGGGACTGATGGCATATTAAATGAGATGTTAAAACATACAAACAGAAAATGCAAATTGGCCATCTTAAAAATATTTAACTTGGTACTAAGTGTGGGATATTTCCCTGAAAGCTGGAGTGAAGGGATGATCACACCCATTTTCAAGAACGGAGACAAATATGATCCCAACAATTATAGAGGCATCTGTGTTAGTAGTAATCTGGGGAAATTATTTGGCAGCATCCTAAATTCAAGAATTATAGATTTCCTCAATGAGCACAATGTTTTAAGCAAAAGTCAAATTGGATTCCTCCCAAACTATAGAACAGCTGACCACATTTTCACCCTACACACACTAATCGATAAATATGTAAATCAAAATAAAGGAAAAATTCATGCATGCTTTGTCGATTTCCAGAAAGCGTTTGACTCAGTCTGGCATGAGGGTTTACTTTTTAAATTAATAGAAAGTGGTATAGGGGGGAAGTCCTTTGATGTTATTAAATCCATATATGAAAATAACAAATTGGCTGTCAAAATTGGAGATAAACACACAGACTTCTTCCCACAAGGCAGAGGGGTGAAGCAAGGCTGCAACCTCAGCCCCACACTGTTCAATATTTATATAAATGAACTGGCATTATTATTAGAACAGTCAGCAGCACCTGGTCTCACTCTCACAGACACAGAAATCAAGTGTCTCTTTTATGCAGATGACCTGGTCATACTGTCTCCTACTAGAGAAGGTCTTCAGCAAAGTTTGAACATTCTTCATCAGTACTGTCAGACCTGGGCCCTGACAGTGAATATGAAGAAAACCAAAATTATGACCTTCCAAAAAAGATCCCAGTTACAGAGAAATTACCCAGAATTCAAAATAGGTGCGACCCAAATAGAACAAACAAATAGCTATACATATCTAGGTTTACAAATCAGCTCCACTGGAAATTTCTGTTCAGCTGTAAAGGAACTCAAGGAGAAAGCAAAAAGGGCTTTCTATGCCATCAAGCGTTCAGTTCAAATCCAAATTCCAATCAGGACATGGCTCAAAATATTTAAAGCAGTTATAGAATCAATTGCACTGTACGGCAGTGAGGTATGGGGCCCTTTATTAGTAACGGATTGGGCAAAATGGGACAAAAATCCAATTGAGATCCTGCATGTAGAGTTCTGCAAAACAATTCTCAGGGTACAAAGGAAAAGCCCAAACTCTGCATGCAGGGCTGAATTAGGACAATATCCGTTACTCATAAATATGCAAAAAAGATCAATTAAATTCTGGAGCCATATTAAAAAAAGTGACCCGGCCTGCTATCATCATAAAGCCCTGGCCTGCCAAGAGCTGGACCTACAAAGGAGCCCCTTTTGTCAACTCATAATGAAACTGGCTGACATCTCACACTCTGACATTACAAACCCTAGCCAGCCTCAGAAGATTAGACCTAACCAAATTATAACCAAAGAAAAAGATAAATACATTACGTATTGGAATCAACTCACACAATCACAACACAAATTAGAAACATATTTGGCCCTAAACAGACAGTATACTGTGGCAGACTACCTCAGCACAGTAACTGATAATGTAACTGCCCCCCGGCTTGGTGTTGAAATAAAGATGCGGTTATGTTTCGTACAGATGCTTTTATTTATTTTCTCTTTTTTCTCTTGCATTTCAGCTTAGCAGTACTGTAGCTTTTCTTTGGTAGTTGTGTCGTTGCACCATGTTTGTACAGGTAGTGACGGTTGCATCATTTGCTCCGTTTGCACCCCGTTTGCACCGTGAAAACTGCATAGGACAGTCAAACACAAACATACAATTAGTTATATATTTCACATTTCAATATTGTTCACATGTTGTTCATTATTATACCAAAGTGTTCAAACAAACAATTGCATTCAAAGATATTTAAAAGGTGAACTCGTCTTCCATAACAAAGGCACTCAGGGAAAAACAATGATATATAATAACGTTACTTGTCCGGCAGCAGGTGCCTTTGATTAGAATCTACTTCGTGAGTTCACCACTTTATATGTTTATAAATGTTTGGCGGTTACACACATAAATATACAACAACATATCTTCAACAACAGTAATAATAATAATACATTTGAGTGTTCGACATACCTTATTCCGGTTTACCAAGGGTAGTTAATTTAACTGGAGTAAGGTCCTTCTATCATACATATTCGCTGCCTGCTCCGTCGTTATCTCTGAGTGACTTCCGCCTTGGTCACACAGGAAGCTGTGACTTTATACTAAAGGAAGACGAGCTCTGCCCCCATGTGGACACTAAATGAAAGTGCACAAGTGGCTCCGAAATATTATTTTCTTAAATAGATAAATAGAGGGCTCAGTATTCTGAGCCTATACAGAGAAATTGATCATCTAGACCAACGCAAATCAAAGCTTACTGACAGTAAAGATGATAGGCATCTTTACCCTTGGCGGTCAGTTACACTCCCACCAAATCCTGCTATGACGGATAAGCACAAAACAATTAATTTAGTCATACAGGATTTCCTTTTAGATTTCACATAGCATCAAAATAATACAATTCAAGCGTTTATATACTAATTACTCTCGAGGAGGAGTACCAATTTCTGGATCGGTCGCTCGAGGACTGAAGGTCTGGTAGAGTGATCTTTTCGCTCCCCAGTCTGTATTTTTACTCTACGTACTAGACCGTCGCTCTCTGGAGTGGCTTCGACGACCCGACATAGTTGCCACTGGCTTCTTGGTAGGTTACTGTCCTTGAGGATGACTATGTCGTTCACCTTGAGGTTACGCCGTGGTATGTGCCACTTTTGGCGTGTAGAAATGTTCAGGAGGTATTCCTTCTTCCAGCGGCTCCAGAATTGTTCGATTAGGTACTGGACTCTGCGCCATCTCTTGGTTGCATACATGTCCTCTTTAACAAATCTCCCAGGGGGTGGAAGAGCGATTTTAGACTTCATCATGACGAGATGGTTTGGTGTTAAGGGTTCTAGCGCCATAGGATCGTTGATACCATCTACTGTCAGTGGTCGGCTGTTTACAATAGCTGTAGCTTCATAGAAGAGTGTTCTAAGAGAGGCGTCATCAAGTCTGCCTGGACACAGAGCGATAGTGGCGTTCAGCACATTTCTTACTGTCCTGATTTGACGTTCCCAGACACCACCTGCATGGCTGGCGGATGGAGCGTTGAAGACAAATTCACACTGTTTCTCTGCTAGAAAGATCTCCAGTAAACTGGCGTCACATTGTTTGAGTGCTTCTTTAAACTGGTTTCTAGCTCCCACGAAGTTAGTACCGTGGTCGCAATGAAGTTGCCGAACAGCTCCTCTGAGGCTGATGAAGCATCTCAAGGCGTTAATGAATGAGTCTGTTGATAAGTCTTCAAGCATCTCGATGTGGACAGCTCGTGAAGCTAGGCAAGTTAGTATCAAGCCATACCTTTTGTACTCCTTTCGAGCCTTTTTAATCAGGAAGGGGCCGAAGCAGTCCATGCCACTGTATGAGAAAGGCGGTGAGTCTTCCACACGCTCTTTAGGGAGTTCAGCCATTTGCTGCTCTTCAGTAGGTCGTCGGAGTTTCCTGCATCATACACAGTTGTGAATCAGCTTGGCTACTAATTTGCTCCCACCAATGACCCAGAATCCATTTGCTCTCAGTTCCATTTGGGTTTGACTTCGGCCTTGGTGACAAACTTGAGCGTGGTGATGAGCCGTAATTAGCTTGGTGATAGGGCTGTCTTTTGGCAAAATTATGGGATGTTTCATTTCTTGACTGAGGGATGAGCGTCTCAATCTTCCACCCACACAGAGAAGTTCTTGATGCAGAATTGGATCAAGGGAATGGAGAGCACTTGAACTTGGGAGAGCATCTCCTTCCTGGCATCTCTTAATTTCCTGAGAGAAGGCTTGCTGCTGGACAAGCTTGATCACTATTTTGGCAGCTCTTTCTCGTTCTTCGACTGTCACCAGTTCGGTGTTGTGTACTTTTCCCGATCCCAGCCTCTTGATTCTTGCGACTACTTTCAGGATCTTTGACCATGAAGAGATCTGATTTAGGCGACTTAGAATGTCTGTACAACTGTTAACTTTGGTTGTGAAAGCTTGGACAGCCTTAACCTCAGGATCGCCTACGAGTAGGTCTGCGAAGGGATTCAGTTTGGGATGTACTTCTTGCTCCCAGAGAAATGTAGGACCTGACATCCAGTTTGTTGAAGGAATGTGAGATGCCTGAAGGCCTCTGGAGGCATGATCTGCCGGGTTCTCTGCTGTTTCGATATAGTGCCATTTACTTGGGTCAGTGTTTTCTCTTATCAGTTGGACTCTGTTCGCGACGAACACATGGAACCTTCTTGCCTCATTATTGATGTAGCCCAGAACTACTTGTGAATCTGTCCAGAAGAATTCTTCATCGATCTTCATCTGCAGTTCTCTTTTCAGCAACACACTTAATTTGGTTGCGACCACTGCCGCTGAGAGCTCTAGTCGTGGGATGCTTGAGACCTTTGTGGGTGCTACTCTTGCTTTGGCCATCACAAGACTGGAGTGTACTGTATTTTTGTCATTTTTGTACCTGAGGTAGGAACAAGCGCCATACCCCATGCTGCTGGCATCGGCAAAGTGATGCAGTTCCGTCTTGATGATGTTGCCGAAGTCATGTGGGTGATAGCATCTAGGGATTGTGAATTCCTTTAAGTTATGTAGCCCGATCTTCCATTCCTCCCACCATGGCTTTAAGTCATCTGGCAGTGGATCGTCCCATCTTATGCCTCTGCGGCATAGTTCTTGGAGTATGCGTTTCCCGCTTAGGGTGAATGGGGCAACAAACCCGAGTGGGTCATAAAGAGAGGCGACGATGGAGAGGATTCCTCGACGGGTTGAAGGCTGGTCTTTCATGTTGACATTGAAGCTGAAGGTGTCGTTGTCTATAGACCATTGAAGGCCAAGTGCATGCTCAGTTGGGGTTGCTTCCAGCTTAAGTTCGAGAGGGTCAGTGATTGTTGCTCTTTCTGAGGGTTTCACACAGTCGAGGACGTCTTTGTGGTTAGAGTTGAATTTGTGGAGGCGTAGGCCTCCTCGTTTGCACAATTTTTGTGCCTCGATGATCAGTTTCTTGGCCTCTTCGACTGATGAAACGCTGGCTAACCCATCATCAACGTAGAAGTTCTTCTCAATGAAGGCTGAGGCTGCTGGGTAGTCTTCTCTATGTTGGTGTGCCATGTACCTTAGGCCAAAATTGGCACATCCAGGAGACGAAGCAGCTCCAAAGAGGTGAACTGCCATCCTGTATTCCTGTGGTTCCGTTTCCAAATCACCTTCTCTCCACCACAGGAACTTGAGGTATTTTCGAGAGTCAGGGTGGACGAAGAACTGGTGGAACATTCTTTCCACGTCGCAGATTATGGCCACGTCTTCCTTTCTGAAGCGGCATAGAACTCCTATTAGGGAGTTGATTAAGTCGGGACCGGTCAATAGACAGTCATTTAGGGAAACTGCACAGAATTTAGCTGAGCAGTCAAACACGACCCGTAGCCTGCCAGGCTTTTGAGGGTGGTAAATGCCGTGATGAGGAAGGTACCAAGCGGTCTCTCCATATGAAGTGGTATGGTCAAGTTCTGCGTCACCTTTCTCGATGATGTCTTTCATGAAAGCCTTATAGCGTTCGTGATACTCTTTATCCGTCTTTAGCTTCTTCTTTAGAGACTGGAGGCGGACTGTAGCTAGTCTCTTGTTGTTTGGTAGGGATGGTGGGCTGCTACCCTTGAAAGGTAGAGGCATCTCGTAGTGTCCATCTTCTTTCTGTCTGATGTTCTCGCTGAGGAATTGTATGAAGTAAACATCTTCTTGAGACACGTACTTGTCCTCGTAGTTCCTTTCAGAGAAGTCCGACTCAAGTACTTTAAGGACATCTGTTGTAGACGGGGCTGGTATTTCTTTTACTGACACTCTATGTACAAAGCTCTGGCTCCCTTGTCGGTCCAGATGAGGGTTAGATGAGCCTATTATGCTCCAGCCAAGCTCTGTCCTCTGTGCAAAAGGTTCGTTTTCACAGCCTGTGATGACTTCGAGTGGAGCTAGCGCTGAGGGACAATCACATCCTATTAACATACCCACTTCACAGTCTAGAAGTGTTGGTAACTTGTTTACGAGATGCTTGAGGTGAGGCCACTGTAGCGCTGTTTTACCAGTAGGAATGTAGGATTTGTCTACTGGGATGAAGCTACGAGTGTAGGCTTGTGGCACTCTGATGTTGTTTGCAGAATGGAGTCCTCTGATTTGTAGGCCGCTGACACTCGTGCTGGTTATAACTGTATTTACAGCAGTCATTGTACTGAGTCTCAGCTTCACAGGTTGACTTTCCACACTTAACTCCTTAAGCAGGTCCTCTAAGATAAACGTTGTATCACTCTGTGTGTTGAGTAGTGCGTAAGTGAGCACCGTTATCTGTGGCTCTTGAACTGAAGACACAAGGACTGGGACAATGCTTGAGGTCGCAGAAGCACATCGGGTTGTAGTGTGAGACACGACTCTGCGGGCTTCTTGGCTCCGGTAGTTTGCAGTAGATGTGCCACTCTGGGTTGTCTCTGGTGCTTGTGACCTCTCTTCGTGCAGACACGTTGGATGACGACGGTTGCAGGTGTTGCAGGTATGTCGCCGTTTACAGTCCTTGCTGGAGTGTCCCTTCCTCAGACATCCAAAGCAGAGGTGATTTTGGTAGATGTACGTTCTCTTATCCTCTATAGACCTTGATGCGAAGTTAGTGCATGTAGCAATGCCATGGTTCTCATTCTTGCAGATTGGGCAAGGTGGTCTGGCTCTATAGGGTGAATACTGTGTCTCCACGATGTTGCTCTTTATGTGAGTGCTTGTATTCAACGCTCTGGCTCTCTTGGAAAACCTCTCGTCTGAGGCTCTGGAGTTCAACAGTAGTGGGGTAGCGATGGGGTTACAAGCTATTCGTGCCTCTTTGTTCAGAAACTTTGAAAAGTGTGCAAGACTTGGATAGCTTCCAGATTTATCTAGCTCTTCTACGATGATCCTCCTCCATCTTCGCACAATCCACTCAGGTAGTTTCTTGAGCAGTTTGTGGTTCTCTTCACAGTCGTTCAAGATGTCCAGCCCTCGGACATGTGGAATTGCCTCTGTGCATCCCTGTAGGAAGTCTGCAAACTCTCGGAGCGCCAGAGGATCGTTTGTGTTTATCTTAGGCCATCTCATTAGCTTGTCTCTGAACGCCCTTTGTATAATGAAGGGGTTTCCATACCTCTCTTCCAACACTCTCCAGGCACCTTTATATGCTTCTTCGGAGTCTCTGTAAAAGAATCCTTCCACAGACTTACGAGCTTCTCCAGTAAGGTACATTTTCAGATAAAACATCTTATCACTTGTTGGGAGAGGCTTTCGGTGTATCAGGGTCATGAAGGTCATTTTCCAATCAACAAATTTCATAGGGTCACCGTTGAATATTGTTGGTTCTGGTGTAGGTAGGCGATTCATGCTTAATGCACTTGTGATTGCTTCGGCTAGACTGAAGGCCTCTTGGTTTGCCGTCGCGCTGGGAGATGCTTGACGTTGGAATGCTGTAGGATGTAGCGGAGCAGTATTTATTTCATGGTCAGTGACTTCTTCTTCTTCGTTGTCTAGATCACTTCCCGAACTGTATGCCCTCACTCGGGCTGCTGCTACCTGGACTTCCTTCTCTGCTTGTAGCTGCTGTAACTTCATCCTCTCCTCCTCCAGCTTACGTCGACTCTGTACCTTCACCTTCTCCATTTCCATCAGCATGGCTGCCTCTTCCCCCTCTAGTTGGAGGAGACTGGTTTGCTGAGCCTGGATCACTTGAATGGCCTTTACCTCTTCCACTTTAGCCGCGAGTTCAGCTTCCCTCCGCCTGTTTGATGCCTTGAAACGTTGAGAGTGAATTGTTTCAGTATTTGTGTGACCATATACAGATCTGTACTCTTCTTTGTTCAGAGCTATTCTCACCCTCTCCTTCTCAAGTCTTTCATTAAAATCTTCCTCTTTTGTTTCCAGCTGCTTACACACAAGCTCTTGGGTGTCTGTCGTCAGCTGAATACAGGCATCCATTTTATTTGCGATCTCAGGAGTCGTGGCATGGTTACGTAAAATGGACTCATATAAACTTCTTGCTAAGTCACAACTTGCTTGAATGTCTTGTTTTAGTCTTTCAAGTTCTTCTGCTGGACAGAAGGTTCTTAGCTTCCCTCTTGCTTCCTTGGCTATCTTCTTCCACTTCTGATAAGCTTTGTTAAAAGCTTTCTCATTCCTCTTATCCTCCACTTCACGGTTTTCTTTTCCTTTCTCGGTTAGAGTTCTTTGGCGAGCACCCGTTCTGTTCTGTTCCAACTCCAAGAGGTTGCCAGCTTCGTCTTCTTGGGCCGACATTGTGCTTGATCACATACACTCAAAATATCAAATAACTAGATGGTATTTAAGAGTTCCACTTGCTGGGATGGATATCAGACAGCATAATATTCATTAAATATACAGGAGTTGCCACACGTCCGTGGTATTGCTGGGATGGATACCAGACAGCATGAGGGTAATTAGATATACAGAAGTTGCCACACGTCCGTGGTATTGCTGGGATGGATACCAGACAGCATAGGGTTAATTTAGATATACAGGAGTTGCCACACGTCCGTGGTTTTGCTGGGATGAATACCAGACAGCATAGGGTTAATTAGATATACAGGAGTTGCCACACGTCCGTGGTTTTGCTGGGATGGATACCAGACAGCATAGGGTTAATTAGATATACAGGAGTTGCCACACGTCCGTGGGTTTGCTGGGATGGATACCAGACAGCATAGGGTTAACTCAGTAGGTTCATTCTTCCTTCTCTTCATACATGTATTTTCTTTAGTGTAGGGTCCTCAACATACATGTGTTCTCTTCAGAGTATGGTCTTCATTGTACATGCATTTTCTTCAGAGTGAGGTCTTCAACATACATGCATTTTCTTTGGAGTATGGTCTTCATTGTACATGCATTTTCTTCAGAGTATGGTCTTCATTGTACATGCATTTTCTTCAGAGTGAGGTCTTCAACATACATGCATTTTCTTTGGAGTATGGTCTTCATTGTACATTTATCCACTTCAGAATAAAGTCTTCATAATACATCCATCCTCTTCAGAGTAAGGTCTATTTCACATTTATCCACTTCAGAATGAGGTTTCATAATACATTTATCCTCTTCAGAGTATGGGTTTTTACTCACTGTTTATCATCTTCAGAGTATGGGTTTTACTCACTGTTGATCATCTTCAGAGTATGGGTAAGTCTTCGCTCACCACTGGTCGGTAAGTTTTCACTACTGGTGGTTAAGTTTTCACTGTAACTGCCCCCCGGCTTGGTGTTGAAATAAAGATGCGGTTATGTTTCGTACAGATGCTTTTATTTATTTTCTCTTTTTTCTCTTGCATTTCAGCTTAGCAGTACTGTAGCTTTTCTTTGGTAGTTGTGTCGTTGCACCGTGTTTGTACAGGTAGTGACGGTTGCATCATTTGCTCCGTTTGCACCCCGTTTGCACCGTGAAAACTGCATAGGACAGTCAAACACAAACATACAATTAGTTATATATTTCACATTTCAATATTGTTCACATGTTGTTCATTATTATACCAAAGTGTTCAAACAAACAATTGCATTCAAAGATATTTAAAAGGTGAACTCGTCTTCCATAACAAAGGCACTCAGGGAAAAACAATGATATATAATAACGTTACTTGTCCGGCAGCAGGTGCCTTTGATTAGAATCTACTTCGTGAGTTCACCACTTAATATGTTTATAAATGTTTGGCGCTTACACATATAAATATACAACAACATATCTTCAACAACAGTAATAATAATAATACATTTGAGTGTTCGACATACCTTATTCCGCTTTACCAAGGGTAGTTAATTTAACTGGAGTAAGGTCCTTCTATCATACATATTCGCTGCCTGCTCCGTCGTTATCTCTGAGTGACTTCCGCCTTGGTCACACAGGAAGCTGTGACTTTATACTAAAGGAAGACGAGCTCTGCCCCCATGTGGACACTAAATGAAAGTGCACAAGTGGCTCCGAAATATTATTTTCTTAAATAGATAAATAGAGGGCTCAGTATTCTGAGCCTATACAGAGAAATTGATCATCTAGACCAGGGAGGGGCAACTGGCGGCCCGCGGGCCGCATGCGGCCCTCACCGACGTTTCATGCGGCCCCAGGCCAATATATAAAAAAAAAAAAAAAAAAAAAAAAAAAATTATAATATTTTTTAATTTTTTAATTTTTAATTTTTTTTTTTATTTTTTTTTGTATTGTATTCGACTAAGAAGAGTTGGCAGTCGACTATGGCTCCTTTCGATCGATTAGTCGACTATTTGATTAATAGGGGTCAGCCCTAGTGTGGACATATGAAACGCTGTTGAAAGTGCCGTGCAGCAATATGGGGGTTTTGATAAACTGTCGGCTGTTGTTACCGATGGAGCACCGGCAATGAAAGGAAAACGCACAGGATTCGCTGGGCTTCTAAGGCAGAGTGGCGTTGAGTGTCCAATGCTGCACTGCATTATACATCAGGTAAGTTCGCTAACATAATTTCCATCTATTGTGGGTCACTAATAATGACCAATGCGAATCGAGTGTAGTCAAATTATATGCGAGAGTCGTTAAATAGTTTTTCTTTTTTTTTATCTGATATAGGAGGCTCTCTGTGCCAAGAAGCTTGACTATACAGCCATGTTATGGATTTGGTTACCAAGGTTACCAATCTAATTCGTGGAGGCAACAGGTCACTAAACCATAGAAAGTTTGTCTCCTTTTTGGAAGAGATGGACACTGATTATGGCGACTTGCAGCTACACACAGAAATCCGATGGCTGAGCCGTCGGAAAGTACAGGAGCGACATTGAAACACTGGAAATGCAATTCAATGATCGGTTTGAAGATTTCAACGTCATGCAGTCACGGATAGCGCTGTTTGCCGGCCCCCTCACCGCTACGGTGTCAGAGCAGCCCCCACCGTTGCAGCTTGAACTGTGCGAGCTACAGTCCGATCCTTTTTTTCAAGCAAAGAGAAATGAGAGGGGAATTTCATTTTGGAAACTGCTACCTGAGCCCCGCTTCCCACTCCTCAGGGACTTTGCCCTCTCTATGGCCAGTATGTTTGGGAGCACATACATATGCGAGAGCAATTTCTCAAACATGAAGCACATCAAGTCAAAGGAGAGAAACAGGCTGTCGGATGAAACATTATTTCATCTGATGCAGATTGCATGCACAAACATTGAAGTTGACATTCCTGCTATTGTGCGCCAACAAGAGAGACCACAAGTGTCTCATTAAAGACAGGGGGGGAGGAGATGATGAAGAGGTGTAGAGGGGGGGGGGAGGAGATGATGAAGAGGTGTAGAGAGGGGGGAAGAGATGATGAAGAGGTGTAGAGAGGGGGGGGGGGAGATGATGGAGAGGTGTAGAGAGGGGACCATTATTATTATTATTATTATTATTATTATTATTATTATTATTATTATTATTATAACCATTATTGACCCACTGTGGGGCGAGGGTGAATGTCATGCCAGTTTGATAAAGGGTCAATGGGAGGCATGTAGTATTGCACTTTACTTTACTTGCACTTTACTCGTTTACTTTTGTAGTGTTCAGATAACACTAATAACACAAAGACAAAGCAGCATTCCTGCTGCATTTCACTACAACAGTAAATCAAAAGTGCAATAATAAATGATTTTGTTAAATGTATACACTTTTATCCTGCTACTAAACAAAACATTCCTGAGTGCTTCATATCCATAACATGCATTTCAGTGTTATAATGTTTTGTTTAGTAGCAGGATAAAAGTTTATACATTTAACAAAATCATTTATTATTGCACTTTTGATTTACTGTGAAATGCAGCAGGAATGCTGCTTTGTGTTTGTTGAGCAGTGGGCTTTAAGTTCATAAATTTATTTAATTAGAAGCCTTAATTATAATTGATCATTTTTGTATATATTTGGGGTTACACAGCAATACTTTTAAATTCAGCTGTTTATAAATTCATAAAGTTGAAATTGCATTACTAAATGCATTTGAAATGGAATAAAAACAAAGTTACAACAAATTATAATTGTTTATATACCTTGTGACTATTAGGGCTATTTGAGTGATGGGGTACTACTGGCGGGACTGCCGATAAACAATGCGGCCCCCCAGATTGATTGTGGACATTTTGTGGCCCTCACCATATACAAAGTTGCCCACCCCTGATCTAGACCAACGCAAATCAAAGCTTACTGACAGTAAAGATGATAGGCATCTTTACCCTTGGCGGTCAGTTACAGATAAGAATCTAAGAAAGACTCTGACAAAGTACAGACTGAGTGACCATGGTTTGGCGATAGAGAAGGGCAGACACAGACAGACCTGGCTGCCCAGAGAGGAGAGGTTGTGCTGTATTTGTGATGAGGGAGCCATAGAGACAGAACTACACTTCCTAACACAATGTGAAAATTACAGAAATATTAGGGAGGAATTCTTTCCAAAAATTGAAATAATTTTCCCAGAATTCCAAAGTATGACAGAAGTGCAGAAATTGCCATTCCTCCTGGGGGAACAGAAAGAATGTGCAGTTTTAGCTGCAAAATATGTCAATTCATGTCACAAGAAAAGGGACAACCAGTAGGACACATATACTGTATATACATGTACCATGTTTTACTCACCGCACCATCTCCTTTATTTCTTTGATCTTGTTCTGTTGATATTGTTGTTGTATTGTATAATGTTGTTTGCTGTTTATGTCATAATTGTGCTTTGGCAACATTTGTGAAATTTCATGCCAATAAAGCCTTTTGAATTGAATTGAATTGAATTGAGAGAGAGAGACAGGGAAGAGAAGGAGGAGAGAGAGAGAGACAGGGAAGATAAGGATGAGAGATAGACAGGGAAGAGAAGGAGGAGAGAGATACAGGGAGGAGAAGGATGAGAGAGACAGGGAAGAGAAGGAGGAGAGATATATACAGGGAAGAGAAGGAACAGGATGAGAGAGAGAGAGACAAGGAAGATGATGAGGAGAGAGAAATACAGGGAAGATGATGAGGAGAGAGAGAGACAGGGAAGAGGATGAGGAGAGAGATACAGGGAAGATGATGAGGATAGAGAGATACATGGAAGATGATGAGGAGAGAGAGAGACAGGGAAGATGATGAGGAGAGATACAGGGAAGAGGATGAGGAGAGAGAGAGACAGGGAAGATGATGAGGAGAGAGAGAGACAGGGAAGAGGAGGCGGAGAGAGAAATACAGGGAAGATGATGAGGAGAGAGAGATACAGGGAAGATGATGAGGAGAGAGAGAGACAGGGAAGATGATGAGGAAAGAGAGATACAGGGAAGATGATGAGGAGAGAGAGAGACAGGGAAGATGATGAGGAAAGAGAGATACAGGGAAGATGATGAGGGGAGATAGAGACAGGGAAGATGATGAGGAGAGAGAGATACAGGGAAGATGATGAGGAGAGAGAGAGACAGGGAAGATGATGAGGAGAGAGAGATACAGGGAAGATGATGAGGAGAGATAGAGACAGGGAAGATGATGAGGAAAGAGAGATACAGGAAGATGATGAGGAGAGAGAGAGACAGGGAAGAGGATGAGGAGAGAGATACAGGGAAGATGATGAGGAGAGAGAGATACAGGGAAGAGGATGAGGAGAGAGAGAGACAGGGAAGATGATGAGGAAAAGAGAGATACAGGGAAGATGATGAGGAGAGAGAGAGACAGGGAAGAGGATGAGGAGAGAGATACAGGGAAGATGATGAGGAGAGAGAGAGACAGGGAAGAGGATGAGGAGAGAGAGATACAGGGAAGATGATGAGGAGAGAGAGAGATAGGGAAGAGAAGGAGGAGAGAGAGATACAGGGAATATGATGAGGAGAGAGAGAGACAGGGAAGAGAAGGAGGAGAGAGACAGGGAAGAGGATGAGGAGAGAGAAATACAGGGAAGATGATGAGGAGAGAGAGATACAGGGAAGATGATGAGGAGAGAGAGATACAGGGAAGATGATGAGGAGAGAGAGATACAGGGAAGATGATGAGGAGAGAGAGAGACAGGGAAGAGAATGAGGAGAGAGATACAGGGAAGAGGATGAGGAGAGATAGAGATAGGGAAGAGAAGGATGATAGAGACAGGGAAGAGGATGATGAGAGAGAGATACAGGGGAAGATGATGAGGAGAGAGATACAGGGAAGAGGATGAGGAGAGATAGAGACATGGAAGAGGATGAGGAGAGAGAGATACAGGGAAGATGATGAGGAGAGAGAGAGACAGGGAAGATGATGAGGAGAGAGAGATACAGGGAAGAGGATGAGGAGAGAGAGAGACAGGGAAGAGAAGGAGGAGAGAGACAGGGAAGAGGATGATGAGAGTGATACAGGGAAGAGGATGAGGAGAGAGAGAACCAGGGAAGAGAAGGAGGAGAGAGACAGGGAAGAGGATGATGAGAGAGATACAGAGAATATAAGAAGGAGAGAGACAGGGAAGATAATGATGAGATAGAGATACAGGTAAAGAGAAGGAGGATAGAGAGACGTGGAAGAGAAGGAGGAGAGATAGACAGGGAATAGAAGGAGGAGAGAGAGAGGGAAGGAGGATAGAGAGAGACAGGGAAGAGAAGGATGAGAGAGAGAGAGAGAGAGAGAGATAGAGAGAGAGATGGGAGAGAAGGAGGAGAGAGAGACAGGGAAGATAATGAGGAGAGAGATAGACAGGGAAGAGAAGGATGAGATAGAGAGACATGGAAGAGAAGGAGGATAGAGAGATACATGGAAGAGAAGGAGAGAGAGATACAGGAAGAGAAGGAGGAGAGAGACAGTGAAGAGAAGGATGAGAGAGACAGGGAAGAGAAGGATAGATATATATGGAAGAGAAGGAGAGATAGAGAAACATGGAAGAGAAGGAGAGAGAGATGGAAGAGAAGGAGATAGAGAGAGACATGTAAGAGAAGGAGAGAGAGATGGAAGAGAAGGAGAGAGATACATGGAAGAGAAGGATGGAGAGAGAGACATGGAAGAGAAGGAGGATAGAGAGACAGGGAAGAGAATGAGGAGAGAGAGACAGGGAAGAGAAGGAGAGAGAGATACATGGAAGAGAAGGAGAGATACAGGGAGGATAAGGAGGAGAGAGAGAGAGACAGGGAAGAGAAGGAGGAGAGAGAAACATGGAAGAGAAGGATAGATACAGGAGGATAAGTAGGAGAGAGAGAGACAGGGAAGAGAAGGATGAGAGAGATACAGGGAAGAGAAGGAGATATACAGGGAAGAGAAGGAGGAGAGAGAGACAGGGAAGAGAAGGAGAGAGAGCGACAGGGAAGATAAGGAGAGATACATGGAAGAGAAGGAGGAGAGAGAGAGACAGGGAAGAGAAGGAGGAGAGAGATACAGGGAAGAGAAGGAGAGATACAGGGAAGAGAAGGAGGAGAGAGAGACAGGGAAGAGAAGGAGAGATACAGGGAAGAGAAGGAGGAGAGAGAAACATGGAATAGAAGGAGAGATACAGGGAAGAGAAGGAGGAGAGAGAAACATGG